>NC_138077.1:214501598-215155846 GCF_964212035.1 Myotis nattereri | reverse complement strand
GAACAAGCCTTGATCAAAACTGCAGCGGCACCGCCGCCCGGGGCGATGGAAGCACGAGGAAATGGGTCGGGCCTGAAATAGGAACGCGTCCCCCGAGCACCGCGATAAATAACCGTCTTAGAATAATGCGCCGCGTTAAGGGGGGCCAGGTGGTCTGGGCTGCCGGTCACCGCCCCCGGCCCTGCGTCAGCCCCGCTGGACGGGCCGGGCCGGGGAGGGCGAGTGGGGGCAGCGAGCTCTGGGGCGGTCTCTGCCGGCAGCCCCGTGGCAGCTGGGCCCAGCTGCAGGCGGGCGCCGGGGAGGGCAGGGATGTGGTGAAACCTGCCCCAGGCCCGTGCCAGTCTGTCGGGAGGTGGATCTGACCTTGAGTGGCTGAGCTTGGCCGTGGCCCGGAGCAGCGAGCGACTCATTCCCAGGGTTCCAGTGTCCCAGGCTCTGAGGGGCTGCTGCTCAGGCTTCACTCCCAGCAGAGGGCTCATCCGGAGCCTTCATCCATTTGTGCATCAGTTTCTGCATCTGTGAAATGGGTAGACTGGTGACCTGCTTCGAGATGTTGTGAGCAGACTAAGAACCGAGGGGGCAGGTGGGGAGCTTCCGGAGGGGGCTGTGAGCGGCGAGGACCCCCCAGCTGCACCCCTGGGGGGCCAGGGCCCTCCAGCCCGGCTCTCTGGATCTGTCCCAGGCGGCTGTAACAAAGTACCATACACTGGGGGCATCAAACATTTATTCCCCGCGGCCTCCGTCATCCCGTGGCCGTGTGCCCCTCTGTGCCGCTGTCTCCTCTTCCTGTGAGGACAGCGACCCACCTAACCTCGACGACCACCCCGCCTCCAACTCGGGTCGCATCACGGGACCCAGGGTTCAGGCAAAACATGTGGCGGGGCCACAGCTCAGCCCACACGGCCATCCTGGGGGCCAGGGGGCCAGTGGAGCACCTGGCCCAGGGCCCGAAGGACCCGCACTGCCCGCTCTGGGCCCTGGACTGGCCGCGGGTGGTTCTGGCCTCACTTCCTCATGCCCGAGCCTTTCCTGCCGGCTCTGTGCCGGGGACAGGCCACCCCCCGTGCAGGAGACGGTGCGTCTTGTCAGGGTTGGGGAAGGAGGGGCTCCCTCTGTGTGGGGGAGGCCGCACACCTGGGCCCTGGCAGGAGCGGCTGGGCCAGGCCGCGAGCGAGACAGGGGCCAGCCCTGTGCCTCCCCAGTCCCACGCAGCTGGGCTCTGCGCCTCCGGTCCCTGCGGGCCAGGTCCCGGGCGTGGACTGGATTCTAAACGGCAATTGATTGTTATTCGCATTTAGCACGTCTGCAGGAATGTCTGTTCTCAGAGCTATTCATCTGCCGTGTTCATAACCGCGCTCGGCTCGGCGAGGGCTCTGAAGCTCGAGGCTGCGTGCGGGGCGAATGGCCATGAGCGCGGCCGGGGGCGGCGCAGCCCTGGCGCTCCGGCGGGCAGGCGGGCGGGCGGCGGGTCCCCAGCACCGTGGGCGCCTCTTGGGGCCGGTCCTGGAGCCGGGACCCTCCAAGCTTATCTCTCAGGCAGGTCCGCGCTGGGAGAGGCCCCACGTTTGCCGTGGGCGATTGAAAACGAACAATGGCAACACGGAGCGCCGATTCCCGGCTCCCTTTCCAGCAGGTGGTTTGGGAGGCGGGTCTGCAGGACGCTGGTGCAGCCCCAAGGACCCCCCCATCGGGGACGGCTCCCCCTTGCCTGGCTGCCCTCGGCAGGAATGCAGCAGCCTGGAAATCCCGTTAGAAATCCTGACGTCACTGCTTATCCAGTGGCCTCCGTGGGCCCAGCCTGACTGCGTGCTGCTCTCTGCCCCCTCCCCCTCCCTGAGCCGCAGGCAAGATGGTCCCTGATAGTCACAGCTCGGGGGACATACGGGCTCGGGGGCCGTGGGGGGTCTCTGCGGGGCCCAGTACCCAGTACTCCTCGCCGTGTGGTTCCAGAGATAAAAGAATAGTCAGAAGGTGGGGAAGCGAAGTGCCACCCGCTCAGAGGGCTGGGCCTACAGCTGCACCCCAGAATCGCCGCTGCGCCCACTGCACCCCTGGAGTGCGGGCCAGGCAGGCCACTCTGTGGCTGAAGGGAGGCAGCTCCGAAGGAGCAGCTGAGAACAGGCTCCTTCCCGAGATGGGGACTGGGCCAAGCAAGCCCAGCGTCCCCCAGATCAACCAGAGTCCGGGGGGGGGGGGGTGGGTAAGAGGAAAAGGGTGTTACCCTCAGGGAAGGGAAGTCAAGAATGGGAAGTGAGAGTTTCTGCCTTTAATTTTTTCCGTCCTTCTGCCTACATACCCACCCACCATCTCCATCCGTCCATCCAAATATTCATTCATCATCCATCCACCCACCCTCCATCCATCCATCCATCCACCATTCACCTACCACCCACCCTCTACCCACGATCCATCCACCCACCATCCACCCACCATCCACCCATCCATCCACCCACCCTCCCTCCATCCATCCATCCATCCGTCCAAATATTCATCATCCATCCACCCACCCTCCATCCATCCATCCATCCATCCACCCACCCACCATCCACCCACACTCCATCCATCCAGATATCCATCCACCATCCACCTACCACCCAACCTCCATCCATCCATCCAAATATTCATTCATCATCCATCCATCCATCCATCCATCCACCCACCATCCATCCATCCATCCCCCCACCCACCATCCATCCATCCATCCCCCCACCATCCATCCATCCATCCATCCACCCACCATCCATCCATCCATCCATCCACCCACCATCCATTCATCCATCCATCTACCCACCATCCATCCATCCATCCATCCACCCACCATCCATTCATCCATCCACCCACCATCCATCCACCCACCATCCATCCATCCATCCATCCACCCACCATCCATCCATCCATTAACCCGCCATCCGTTCATCCATCCACCCACCCACCATCCATCCAAAAATCCACCCACCATCCATCCATCCATCCATCCCCCCATCCACCATCCATCCATCCACCCACCCACCATCCATCCATCCATCCACCCACCATCCATCCATCCATCCATCCACCCACCATCCATCCATCCATCCACCCACCCACCATCCATCCATCCATCCATCCACCCACCCACCATCCATCCATCCATCCCCCATCCACCATCCATCCATCCATCCACCCACCATCCATCCATCCATCCATCCCCCCATCCACCATCCATCCATCCATCCACCCACCATCCATCCATCCATCCATCCACCCACCCACCATCCACCATCCATCCATCCATCCACCCACCATCCATCCATCCATCCATCCACCCACTATCCATCCATCCATCCATCCACCCACTATCCATCCATCCATCCATCCACCCACTATCCATCCATCCATCCATCCACCCACCATCCATCCATCCATACATCCACCCACTATCCATCCATCCATCCATCCACCCACCCACCATCCATCCATCCATCCATCCACCCACCATGCATCCATCCATCCATCCACCCACCCACCATCCATCCATCCATCCATCCACCCACCCACCATCCATCCATCCATCCACCCACCATCCATCCATCCATCCATCCACCCACCCACCATCCATCCATCCATCCACCCACCATCCATCCATCCATCCATCCACCCGCCATCCATCCATCCACCCACCATCCATCCATCCATCCACCCACCATCCATTCATCCATCCATCCATCCATCCATCCACCCGCCATCCATCCATCCACCCACCATCCATCCATCCATCCATCCATCCACCCACCATCCATCCATCCATCCATCCACCCATCATCCATCCATCCATCCATCCACCCACCATCCATCCATCCATCCATCCACCCACTATCCATCCATCCATCCATCCATCCACCCACCATCCACCCATCCATCCACCCACCATCCATCCATCCATCCATCCACCCACTATCCATCCATCCATCCATCCATCCACCCACCATCCATCCACCCACTATCCATCCATCCATCCATCCATCCACCCACCATCCACCATCCATCCATCCATCCACCCACCATCCATCCATCCACCCACCCACCATCCATCCATCCATCCACCCACCCACCATCCATCCATCCACCCACCCACCATCCATCCATCCATCCACCCACCATCCATCCATCCATCCATCCACCCACCCACCATCCACCATCCATCCATCCATCCACCCACCATCCATCCATCCATCCATCCACCCACTATCCATCCATCCATCCATCCACCCACTATCCATCCATCCATCCATCCACCCACCATCCATCCATCCACCCACCCACCATCCATCCATCCATCCACCCACCCACCATCCATCCATCCACCCACCCACCATCCATCCATCCATCCACCCACCATCCATCCATCCATCCATCCACCCACCCACCATCCACCATCCATCCATCCATCCACCCACCATCCATCCATCCATCCACCCACTATCCATCCATCCATCCATCCACCCACTATCCATCCATCCATCCATCCACCCACCATCCATCCATCCATCCATCCACCCACTATCCATCCATCCATCCATCCACCCACCCACCCACCATCCATCCATCCATCCATCCACCCACCATGCATCCATCCATCCATCCATCCATCCACCCACCCACCATCCATCCATCCATCCACCCACCATCCATCCATCCATCCATCCACCCACCCACCATCCATCCATCCATCCATCCATCCACCCACCCACCATCCATCCATCCATCCACCCACCATCCATCCATCCATCCATCCACCCGCCATCCATCCATCCATCCACCCACCATCCATTCATCCATCCATCCATCCATCCATCCACCCGCCATCCATCCATCCACCCACCATCCATCCATCCATCCATCCACCCACCATCCATCCATCCATCCATCCACCCACCATCCATCCATCCATCCATCCACCCACCATCCATCCATCCATCCATCCACCCACCCACCATCCACCATCCATCCATCCATCCACCCACCATCCATCCATCCATCCATCCACCCACTATCCATCCATCCATCCATCCACCCACTATCCATCCATCCATCCATCCACCCACTATCCATCCATCCATCCATCCACCCACCATCCATCCATCCATCCATCCACCCACTATCCATCCATCCATCCATCCACCCACCCACCCACCATCCATCCATCCATCCATCCACCCACCATGCATCCATCCATCCATCCACCCACCCACCATCCATCCATCCATCCATCCACCCACTATCCATCCATCCATCCATCCACCCACTATCCATCCATCCATCCATCCACCCACTATCCATCCATCCATCCATCCACCCACCATCCATCCATCCATCCATCCACCCACTATCCATCCATCCATCCATCCACCCACCCACCCACCATCCATCCATCCATCCATCCACCCACCATGCATCCATCCATCCATCCACCCACCCACCATCCATCCATCCATCCATCCACCCACCCACCATCCATCCATCCATCCACCCACCATCCATCCATCCATCCACCCACCCACCCACCATCCATCCATCCATCCATCCACCCACCCACCATCCATCCATCCATCCACCCACCATCCATCCATCCATCCATCCACCCGCCATCCATCCATCCACCCACCATCCATCCATCCATCCACCCACCATCCATTCATCCATCCATCCACCCACCATCCATCCATCCATCCATCCACCCGCCATCCATCCATCCACCCACCATCCATCCATCCATCCACCCACCATCCATTCATCCATCCATCCATCCATCCATCCACCCGCCATCCATCCATCCACCCACCATCCATCCATCCATCCATCCACCCACCATCCATCCATCCATCCATCCATCCATCCACCCGCCATCCATCCATCCACCCACCATCCATCCATCCACCCACCCGCCATCCATCCATCCGTAACTTGAGCCCTTAGTGGACGAGCTGACTCGGTGCTGACGGTCGGAGCCGCAGCACGGAGGAGTGGCATCTGGCCAGGCCTGCCCGTTGTTCCAGTCGCCTTCATAGCCACAGCTTCTGGAATTGAACGGCCGTGACCACCCTGGGACTTCGCTTCCCACAGTCGCAGTGATTGTCTGTTCACCTCACCTCACCTCTGCCACCACATCCCTTTCATACACTGACCTGACCTGAGTGGCACCTTCAAATACTGCTTTCCACGGGCCTGGTGGCATTTAGCTTGACCCTCGGCATTAAAACCTGGAGTTGGCCAGTTGATGTGATGGGGACGTTAGGCCCGGGGCCCACAGAGCCCGGGTGGGGTGGGGGCACTCCCAGAGCCCGTGGGCCGCTGCGTCTGGTGGCCTCAGGAGGAGGTTTCAGCTGCAAACAGATGGGAGAGGCCTGGCCACGTGGCTCCACTGGACATAGAACCTGCTATTTCCCGGATGTCATGAGGGTCCTCTCCCTGGGAGCCGTGCTAGGGAAGGGGGGTGCTAGGGGTCCCCCTCAGCCACAGAAGCCCTGTAATACAGCAGGTGGCTCAGGGGGTCTTGAGTGACACCTCTGGGGGCCAGTCTGCAGAGGGCTGGGGGCCAGAACACCGCCCCGTGGGAGTCCCTGGAACCTCCGTGGGAACCTCTGCTGGCCGGGGGGCCAGGTGCCCGGCTGTGGGTGGACCGGAACTGTGAGCTCGGCCGGGAGCTTCCTCACCAGAGAATTGTCCTTTAAAGGCTCTGGTGGAAAACACACCGAGGCCAGTTTCCCTTGGCGACCGGGTGGGGTTGCTGGGCGTGGTCGACTCTGGTCCTTGCCGCGGGTCTGGGTGGATGGAGTGGGCAGGGGTGGATAGAGCGGGTCGGGGTGGATGGAGGGGGTGGGGGTGGATAGAGCGGGTCGGGGTGGATGGAGGGGGTGGGGGTGGATAGAGCGGGTTGGGGTGGATGGAGGGAGTGGGGGTAGGTGGAGGGGGTGGGGGTGGATAGAGCGGGTTGGGGTGGATGGAGGGGTGGGGTGGATGGAGGGGGTGGGGGTGGGTGGAGGGGGTCGGGGTGGATGGAGCAGCCTGGACCTCCAGGCTGACCTGTGGCCGTTTTAGGAGGTTGGTTCCCTTCACGTTCGCCCCTGTTCTCCCAGGCGCACACTTGCGATGCAGCATTTCTGACGCGGGCTGTGCACCCCCCCCCCCCCACTCAGCGCTGCAGCTGCAGCTGCCATAGGTGGAGGGTGCGGGTGGGCACAGCCCGCTTGCCTGCAGCTGCCGGCGGAGTGGGTCTCCTCATGCCAGGGCACACGGATGCCATGGGTCTGGGGACCCCACGCTGAGCACCTCTGAGCTGGAGGGGCAAACTGTCCCCCAAACACCCGACACTGCTGGTCCCTGGCTCCTGACACCGACCAGGGCAGCCCGCTGGGCGCGCCCTCCAGCGCCTGCCCCGGGCACAGCGACATCGGTGGCCCAGGGCTCAGGGCCGCCTCTGGGGGCGGAGCTCCCGCTCCTCGGCCTGACCCACAGCTGGACGCCATGCTCTGCGGTCTGTCCCCACAGGCAGCTCAGACCGGCACCGTCCCCTCTGCGCACCTGGTTCCTCAGCCCCGGCCGCTCCGTGGGAAGTTCAGCCAGGGCCACATGGTGTCTGTCTGACCCCTTCGACGGGAGAGGTGTCCGCTCGGCCCCAGCCCCGTGTGTCCTGTGTCCCACGCATCCTGTGCCCCGCGCGTCCTGTGTCCCGCCCGTCCTGTGTCCCGCCCGTCCTGTGCCCCGCGCATCCTGTGCCCCACGCTGTGGGACCCGAGGGTGCAGTTTTGCAGAGCGGGCCGGTCTCCACAAGGAACCAGCACCCCTTTGAGAGGGGCTGCATTCATTCTTAGAGGCCACTGGGTTCAGAGGCCACCGGGTGAGAATGCCCAGGGAGCGCTCCTGGCCGCTGCTCCGCCTCAGGATAGGGGTTGCTTAAGATCAGCGGTTCTCAACCTGTGGGTCGTGACCCCACAGAGTCTAAGCCAGAAGTGGGCAAACTTTTTGACTCGAGGGCCACAATGGGTTCTTAAACTGGACCAGAGGCCGGAACAAAAGCATGGATGGAGTGTTTGTGTGAACTAATATAAATTCAAAGTAAACATCATTACATAAAAGGGTACGGTCTTTTTTTTTTTTTTAGTTTTATTCATTTCAAACGGGCCGGATCCGGCCTGCGGGCCGTAGTTTGCCCACGGCTGGTCTAAGACCATCGGAAAACATATATAATTACTTATTGTTTTTGTGATTAATCACTATGCTTTAATTATGTTCAATGTGTAACAATGAAATTGGGGGTCACCACAACATGAGGAACTGTATTAAAGGGTCTCGGCATTAGGAAGGTTGAGAACCGCTGCTTTAGAAGTTTCCAGAAGGGCCTGGCTGAGCTGGCCTGGCCCTGACTAGCCAGGCTGTGGGGAGCCAGCTGAGCCCCGGCCTGTGCATCACCCCCACCCATGCTGTCGCCGTCACCGCCCAGGGAGGCCGTGCTGGTCCCAGTTCACAGGAGGAGATGTCAGCTCGGCCTGGCCGCGTCGGTCGGTGTCACTGACGACGCGAGGGAGGAGCGTGGGAGGCGGTGTCGGCAGCTCTGGTCTGAGGATGCGGCTGGACTTTCGGAGCCGGTTCCGTGGGGGCAGGGACGGTTTCTCCTTGGGGCGCCATGAGCCCATGGGCCGGTGCAGCGTGGGCCCGGCGGCCACAGGGCGGGTTGGCCGGCATCGTGCTCAGCGGGCGGGGCTGCGCATCCCTCCACCGGGAGAGGGCGACGGCGCGGTGGGCGGTGGCTGACCTCGCAGGGCCTGGGTGGGTTCGCTGCGAACCGGCCTCGCCGCGCCAGCTCCTCCGGCAAACCGGGGCCGGGGCCCCCGCGGGCCCACTGGCTGTTTCTAGAAGGTCACTCATGGGGGATCACCATGGCCTCTGACCTGTTCTCCCCACTTGAGGGAACAGTAGTGTCCCCCGCAAGGATCAGCAGAGGTCGACTTGCTTTTGACCTTTGACCCTGAGATGATCATCAGAGGGGCTGGAGAGAGGGGAGAGAAGGTGCAGATTTGGGGGTGCTCACTCCCTGGCTGGGCACAGGGCACCTTGGTGGCCTCTGCCATCCCAGCCCTGCCTGGCACCACCGCCCTTGAGGGTGTTGAAGAAGGTGACGGGTGAGGGTCCCGAGGTGGTTCCCTGCCCAAAGGATCGGGATGGGGGGTGGGGTGGGGGAGGGGGGAGACCGGGCCAAGGGGCGGGGTCTCTGGGACGGCGAGAGCAAGTATTGTTCTCCGGCTACTCAGAGCTGAGCAGCACAGACCTGGCTTTTCAAGCAGGTGCTCTTTCATCCGAACTGTCACTGAAGTCATTGCAGGCTTGCACGCAGCCGCAGGCCTGCGAGAGGGCGAGACCCTGTGCCCTTTGCCTGGTTCCGATGCTAAGAGTTTGCCAAACTCCCGGCCCCTCCTGGTGCTGACAAGGGTCCAACGGACAAGGACGCTATGGAGGATGTTGATACAATGTATCCTCCGTCTGACCTGGGGCTGTAACCTGCGCCAGGCGCATTCAGCTCTGTGTCCTGTGGGTCCTTATCCACCACAGGCGGGCTTTCCCCTCCCTTCTTCTCGGGGTCCCAGGCAGAGTTCAGCCACACCTCCCCCCAAGGGAGGCAGGGGGCTGGCTGGACCCATCGCCTCCCCTCACGCTCCTCACAGACTCACAGGCACCCACACACTCACACACGCAGCACCCATACACCCCCCCCACCCCCTCCCTCCCGGCTTTTATATCCTGGCAGATCTCCCTAAAGAACTTTGAGGAACGGTGGGCTCAGGCCCGAATCCGTCTCCTGAAACTACCGCAAAACCCAGTAAAGGAGCGAGGGCCCCCCGCAGTAGCTAACACACATCGCTCAGCTGTTCCCACGTCATAAAACGCCCGTGTTCCTGGCTCTGTGTCCCGGCCTTGGAGAGGGAGTCACTGGACACGGGCCAGCGTCAGGAGCCAGGGTGGCCGGTCCAGGGGAATGCACGTCCAGCCCAGGGCAGAGGGCAGAGGGCAGAGGGCAGAGGGGTCCGCCCAGGCGGCCACCGCTGTGTCCCTGGCTGGAGCGCTGGGCTGAGGAAGGATGGCCTCTGGATCCGGCCTCGGGTCCAGGACCCCGGGGAGAGGGACCGTTTGCGCTTGGCCTGGCCCGCGCCTCTGGCGTCTCTGAGCGGCTCTCCGCTTCCTCCGGGGCCCGGGGGCGGCTCTTGACACCTCATTTTCTCCAGATGCTTCTGCACAGTAACCAGGCCACCTGCCTCCACTCTGAGGGGTGAGGGAGGGCGCTGGGGCAGCGGAACAGAGGAGACTGGCTCTCCCGGTGCCTCGGGCAGCACTTAACCCCGTGCCCGCGGGGGCGGAGGCCCCACAGCCGCCTTCAGTCAGCAGGAAACACGCCCCGGCCCCGCGCTCCTGTCTGTGTGGTCGGCAGGTTCAACACGCTTTTAAGCTCGGTTACCCGCCAGCAGGCGAGGTGTTCGGGGAAGTAGGATTCACACAGAAACTGTAAAGGGCCCGGCCGGCTGGCTCAGTGGGTGAGCGTCGGCCTATGAACCAGGAGGTCGGGGTTCGATTCCGGTCAGGGCACAGGCCCGGGTTGCGGGCTCGATCCCCAGTGGGGCGTGTAGGAGGCAGCCGATCCATGATTCTCTCTCATCATTGACGTTTCTCTCTCCCTCTCCCTTCCTCTCTGACATCAATAAACAAATATTTTTTAAAAAAGAAAATAACACCCCCGCCAAAAACAAAGAGCCCCGAGATACCCCTGCGTGCGGGGGACACAGTGCAGGGGGCCCGCGTGCAGCCTGGCTGGTCCCCCATTGTCTGGAGGAAACGCCCCCCCCCCCCCGCCCAGGAGTGGGGACTTGCGTGGGGCCCCGGGGTGAGCTCTGTGGTTCCCAGGAACGAAGTGGCACCTTAATTGCCCCCTTGCAACCTGCCTCCACGGGGGGCAGGGGAGGGGGAGGGGGTGCCTTTCAAACCTAAGCCACTGGGGTGCTCAGAGTTGGGGGGCTCGCTGCTGTTTGCTGGAGGGGACCCCGCCAGCCAATGGCGGACGGAACCGTCGCCTCCGCAAAGGCGCTAAATGACTAGGTGACCCCTCGCGACGCTTTCTCCTTGAGACTCGTTTCTCCGCAAAGAAAACCTCTTGTTTGTCCTGCACCAGATCTGCCTGCTCCTGGCGCGAGAGGCCGGAGTCGCTTTTCTTGTACCTAGAAGTCCCGTCACCATGGAGACCTCGGCCTCGCCGGCCACGGCAGGCAGGGAGCAGGGAGGGCCGAGGGCCGAGGTGACCACAGCGGCCGGGTCACCTTCACAGGTTTGCAGAGGGCGGAGCATGTGGACAGAGGTCAGCAGCTCGGGCCAGGCGGGTGTCCTCGCTGCTCCTCCCCCCCCCCCCCCCCCCCCCCCCCGTCCTCTGACTTCTAAGACCTCCTGCTGTGAAGTTCACATCACATGGAGACTGGCCATTTTGAGTGAACGGTTCAGTGACATTTAGTGCATTTGCAAATGACATCCTAGCGCCGTTCATGGGGATGCGGGTGGTGCCACCAGCTCCTCCGTCCGTCCCAGAGGATCCTTCCTCGGAGGACACGCCTCGCCACGCGCACGCCGTCTCGGGGCCGCGGGGTCTGGGAATCCCACCAGTAGGGAGCCCTGCGCTGCGTGCGTGGCCTTTTGGGTCTGCTGCTCGCTCAGCGAGGCGGTGGCCGGCCTCCTCCCGGCTGGACCTTCACCTGTGGACGGGCTGCTCCTCAGCGCTCGCCGCTGTGGGCCCAGGTGTGCCCGCCGCGGGGGTTGTGGGTCACGAGCGCGCTGTGAACGCTCACCTGTCTTTTCAGCTCTTGGGGGTGATGCCTGCGTAAGCCTCTCCCGGCTGTGCCGCGCCCCCCACCCCCGCCGCCTGCTCGCTCCCCAGCCCGCGTGTTACCGCCCCCTCGGGGCTGGGCTATGCCAGGGGCACTGTCCTGGCACCGAGCGTCTCAGGAGGAGCCCCGCAGAGAGGACCCTTTTGCCCTCAGCTCAGCCCTGGGCCTCAGCCCGCGGGTCCCGTGCGGTGCCGTCAGCTGCCGCCCTCACCTGCCAAGAGCCGGTCAGGAACCGGGGCCGCTGCCCACCAGCTGCCCAGAGAGGCCCAGGTGTGGGGTACAGGCCCCAGGAGCCCAAATCCTGAGTCCTCCCGGGAACTCGGGCCGCCTCCATTCAGGCTGCAGACACACTGGGTGGCTCTGGGACGTGGGTGCACCACCAGCCCCAGGCTGGGGGCCCGTGTGACGACGCCCCCCAAGCTTGTGGCCTGTGGGTGCTCCTGTCCCCGCTCTCCCACACGTGGCCACGGGAGGCGTGGGGAACGCTGGTTCCGAAGGGAGCCTGGGGGGCGGGGGGCGGACATCCTAGCGCCGTTCATGGGGAAGCGGGCTGCTGGGTCCGGAGGGGCAGAGGCGACGTGTCCTGGGCAGGGGGTGCCTGGGTGCCCGGGGTTCCTATCCGTCCCCGTCCCGGGGGCCCCGAGCCTCGCGCCCGGGGGAGGGGTGCCGCCCGGCCTGACGCTGTGCTGTGCTCTTTCCCTCAGGTGACAGTGACATTGTAAATAGTATGTACGAGCCGGACCCGGACCTGCTGGCGGGAGAGAGTGCGGAGGATGAGACCGAGGACAGCATCATGTCCCCCATCCCCATGGGGCCGGCGTCCCCCTTCCCCACCAGCGAGGACTTCACCCCCAAGGAGGGCTCGCCCTACGAGGCCCCCGTCTACATCCCCGACGACATCCCCATCCCCCCCGACTTCGAGCTGCGAGAGTCCTCCATCCCGGGCGCCGGCCTGGGCATCTGGGCCAAGAAGCGGCTGGAGGTCGGGGAGCGCGTGGGCCCCTGCCTGGCGGCGCCCCGGGCCGCGCGGAGGGAGGACTTCGGCTGGGAGGTGAGTGTGATGGATCGCGGCGTTTATCTCGGGCTCCATCTATTTATAAGCCCCGAGGCCGGCGGGAGGGCGGCGGGGAGCGTCCGACGGTCACGGTTCCCAGGCCTATTTTATCCCGCGGCTCGCATGACGCGACTCCCAAAGCATCGAGGCCCCCGGACCGGCAGCCCCACCGGCCGCCCGCCCCGGAAATGTGTCTTTAATGAGCTCATGTCTTAAACCGCCCGAGCTGCCCGTCTGGTCTGAGGTGCTAAGGCTGTGAGCTCGGGGGCGTGGAGAGGAATGGGGTGTCCCGGGACGTCTCCACTCCGGGGAGCCTCCTGCACATGGGGCCGCTCCCAGGACACGCCCGCGGCCGCGCTGTCCCGTGCACATCCACCCCCGGCCCCCGGCCCCCATCCCCCGGCTCCCTGAGAGGAGCCCCCGCTTCTCATATTAGTGGGGTGCACACTCTCATCCTGCCGGAGGGGAGTCGGCAGCTTAGCCCAACAGCCGAGGTCTGCCTCGATGGTCCTGAACCCCAGTGGTCAGGAGGGTGGAGGCACAGGTGAGGCTGCTGACGCCCCTGAGGCGTCCCTCCCTTGGGGTGCCCTGCTGCGGCCACCAAGGCCCTGGGCCCCATCTCGGGCTTCGCTGGTCTCACGGGTCGGGGACCCTGCTGGGGAAACGCGGGTGCCGCCAGGCTCTTGGGCCGGGTCAGGTCTGGCAGGAGGGCGCCATGGCTGGGACCAGGCAGTGAGGGTCAGGAGCCTCTCCGGAAGGTGGGACCGAGTGGCCCTGCCCCTCCCCCACCCTCCCATGAGGCTTTGCAGCTTCTAACCAGGCCCATCAGGCCCAGGCTCTCCCCAGAGACAGCGCTGCTCAGGCGCCCTCTTTCCAGCTCATTGGCGGCTCCTGAGCCCCCCCAGCACCTCCCCTGCGCCCACCCTGTGCTCTTTCGTGGCTCCTGGGACGTCCCCTCAGAGCCAGGGTAGCAGCTCCGACAGGGACAGGCGTGTGGTTTGGGCTGCGAGTGGCATTTGGCAGGCCCTGCCTGTCCCCCCTCCAGGCCCCCGTCCCGCCCGGCTGCGGGGAGAGTGATGACGGTGCTGGGGGACAGGCGCAGGGGGCCTGGGCTACCTCGGGAGCCGGTGGCTCTGGCCGCTGCGGGGGGCACGCACCGCTCAGGCAGCGCGTTGGCGACCTGGAGGTGCTTGTTCGCTCAGCTCCGCCACAGGCTCCGCCACAGGCTCCTGTTGGCTCTCTTTTAAGGAACGGCCATGTCGCGGCTGCTTGCTGGGTGCCCGGCCTGGTCCGGCCACCCTGTTATCGGTCCGGGCTGTTGACTTTGCGATATTATTTATTCTCGGCGAACGTGAGGGAACGCTGTCCCCGCGGCGCCTCCCGCCTCGCCGTGGGCTTGTCCGGTCGTGACCCGCCAGCTGCCTTTCATGCCAGCAGCTCGGGAAGTGTTCGCCCTGCCCACGCCCCCGGGGCGCATGGGGCACTCAGGGCGCGGGCGCGGGCGCGTCTGGCTGTTGCGAGCTGGACGCCGACTACCTGCTCGGGATCCGTCTTGGGGCTTCGTGGCTCCAGCGAGCGCGTCGGCAGCTGTCTGCGTCCCTGTTGCATTTGGGAGCCTACGGAAACCACTGCCTCCCCAGAACCGGGAGGGGCGGGCAGGTGTCCCCAAAACTCAGGGCGACCCCACTTTCCCCTGAAACCGACCAGGAGGCCGAGGCTGCCTTCTAGCTCAGGGCCGCCGTGTGGGCCTTGGGGCAGGATGCCGCCGTCAGCAGCCTCGTGGGGGTTTCCCGCGGCTCCCTCGCCAGGTCATTGCCGTCTCGCTTGGTTCTGGCGCCTTCAGAGTAGGACGGGCGGCTCGGGAGAGCTGCGACTCTCAGGTGCCCCATCCCAGCGGCAGAGGAGTGGTCCCTGGTCGCACCCGGGTGGGCACCAGGAGGCCTCAGATCGGAGCGGAAAAGCCGGCTCCACAGCCTGGATCTTTCTGGGAGTCCCCACGCCCCAACGTAAATCCAGTGGCCTGACCCAGGGCCTGTCCGCTCCGTCCTCCCGCGGGGAGCCCGGCTCCGCAGACAGTGCGATGGGAAGATAACTGGACATGCCCTACCGGCTGTGGCTCAGCGGATAGAGCATCGGCCTGCGGACTGAAGGGTCCTGGGTTCGATTCCTGTCAAGGACACATATCGGCTGCAGGCTCCTCCCCCGTTGGGGCTCATGCAGGAGGCAACCAATCCATGTATTTCTCTCATATCACTATTTCTCTCTGTCTTTCCCTCTCTCTTCCACTCTCTCAAAAAAATCAATGGAAAAATATCCTCGGGTGAGGATTAAAAAAAAGAGAAAAAAAGCTAATTAGACAGCGGTTAGCGCGTGAGAGGCAGGTGAGCAGGTGAGGCGGGGCGGGCCCAGGACCTCGGAGCAGGTCCCGGGGACAGCGCCCGGAGGCCACGATCCCACCACAGCCCCCGATTGTGTCTGTGCAGTGGCTCAGCCTCAAGCTGGTCGTTGTTGTGTAAGTCAGGGTGGTCTGGTTTTACCGCCGTCTACTCGACATGGTCTACATGCCATTCGTTTGCTGAGAGAGAAGAGGTGGGGACACCTTAGCAAAGATGACAAAAGACGCCCGAGGAGGGTCCTGTGTCAGCGTGGGCTCCCGGGGGGCAGGGTCCACGCTGGCAGGGGGATTCCCTGTCCGCTGGGCCTGGGAGTCGGCCACACAGAGGGGTCCCCCCACAGACACGGAAGGTGTCACCCAGGCCTGAGTGAAAGCCGCGGTCAAATGGATTGCGCTTCCCCTCATTCTGGGGCGCCCTGGAAACCGTTTTCTTTCGACCCCGAGACTAACATTGTTTTCCTGGACGTTCCATTGGAATCGAATCCAAGGCCCCTTTCCTTTCGTCTTCATGTGGCTGACATCCGGTCTGGCCACGCCCGGCCCCGGGGTCCCTCACACTCCGGCAGGACACGCGTCTCTCCCTGGGCCCGACGTGGGTGACCTACGACCTTCAGGGTCAAGGTTTCATGCAGGCGTTTTTCTTCAGCAAAATGGGAATGAGGCGTTCGGCCGGGCAGGTGAGCCCCTCCTCCCACATGTGTTGTAGACCTCCCGTCTCCTGGGTGCTCGGAGGACACCTGGAGATTCCTGTCATTTTTTAAAAATATTTTTTTATTGATTTCAGAGAGGGAGAGGGAGAGAGAGAGAGAGAAACATCCATGATGAGAGAGAGTCATGGATTGGACGCCTCCTGCACAGCCCACACTGGGGATCGAGCCTGCAACCCGGGCATGTGCCCTGACTGGGAATCGAACCCTGACCTCCTGGTTCATAGTCGATGCTCAACCACTGAGCCACGCCGGCCGGGTGATTCCTGCCATTTTGGAAGGAGACACACCCCAGGTCAGGTGTATCTGCCCCGCACCCCGGCCTGGCCAGGCACGTCCGTGGGGACAGATGGGAGTTGGGGTGAGTGGAGATGGCCCTGGGCTCCATCAAAGAGAGGTAGCCTGTCCCCGAGCCCGGGTGACGCCTAAACACTGCCCCCCCCCCCCCCATGGGCTGCCTGCCTGCCGCCGTGGCCGCCACACACCCGGCCCGAATAAATCACCCCCTGATTGCATTTCATTGCCCTGGGGTCTGAGAAACAATGATTTGATCATCTGTTGAGTAAATGATGACATTTATCATCGTGCTGTTTACTTTGCTAATTAAGAGATGGCTGTGAGTGACAGGCCAGAGGGAGGGCTGTGGCAGGGGGCTCCTCGGCCACCTGCCCGGGCCCTGCAGCTGTGACACCCTCCTCTCTCGCCCCCTGTTGTGGGGCCTGGCGGGTGGGGAGTGCCATGCCCGGCCCCGGGGAGCCCGCAGGGGTGAGCCCACCCCACTCCTGCCTGTGCCCGGCTTGTCTCTTGGTTGGGTGCCTATCTCCCCAGAAAGCGAGGCTGGCGGTGGCAGGTGCCGAGAGCGTCGCCGGGCCTGGGCTGTGACTGGTGCCTCAGCACCTCTGCCTCTGCTTAAGGGGCCGGTGGACATGTCAGCGTGAAGGGGGGCCTCCATCCTCCGAGCCACTCACTCGGTGCGTCGCCTCACCCTGAGGCCTTAGCTCTGAGTACTAACACTCGTGTCCGCTGTTCAGCCAGCGAACAGGCTGCGTCTGGGCCAGGCCTGTGGGAGGCTCCAAGGCCAAGGGGGACACAGCCCTGAGGCCTGGGGCTGCTCGAAGCTCCAACGCTCCGACCACGTGACCCCCCCCCCCCCCCCCCCGCCGGCTCCCCCAGGGTCCTGGGGCCGATGGGAGGTGATAGAGAGGACCAGGCCCACCCTGCACCCCTGGGCCTGGGGCTGCAGGACACCCCGCGAGGCCAGGGCAGGGGACGCCACAGGAGAAAGCTCCGCAGCCCGCACTCCCGGTTCCGGGACACTCCTGGGACTTCAGGCTAAGTTCCTGCCCGGGACACGGGCCTGGAGAAAGTCCTGGGCTCGAGAGGAGCAGTCGGAGCCCCGCCCACCTCCGTGCACCCTGAGGAACGTGGTGGGGGTGCTCCTGGGCAGGCCGCGCGCCTCACAACAGGAAGAAGATGGGGGCCTGTTTTGGGTGGAAAGTGGCAGGAGGAGGACACAGGGCGGGTTCGGCTTCTGAATCTCTAGGACGGAGCTTCCTTGGGGACCCCGATGGAATTCTCGGGTCCCAGAGGCTGAGTCACCCTGTGGGGGAGGGGCAGGGCCACTGGGAGTTCCTGGTGCGTCCAGTCTCTGCATCCTGGGCCCTCGCAGGCCGAGGGGCTTGCAGGGTCACACACACCCCCAGGGCCGCAGCCTGAGGCTTCCCTTCCACCTCAGCCCCCCCCCTCTTCCTGCGTCAGCGTCTCCCCTGCCCCCCTCCTCTTCCGTCTGAGTTTGCAAAGGAAGCTGTGAGGTTGGCGCTGGAGGGTCAGGGCGGTTCCTGGGACTTGCCTGGGGTGTCTGGCCCTGATGGCTGAGGCCTAGATCCGGGGCCTGACCTGACCTGCGTGTTGGATCGCCGGGAGCGTCAGAATGACAGGTGCCTGGGCCGGAGAGAGGCTCCGCCAGCAGCCCTGTGGGCCCAGGGCTGTCCTGGTTTAGAGCCCACCTGGGCGTCGTGCTTGTGAGAGCATCCAGAAAGTTCCATGGGCAGTCGGGGCCGGACAGCAGATCTAGAGAGAAAGAGGGAGGGTCGCCCGCCCTCCTGCACCTGCGCGGGGCATCGGACGGCAGCTGGCGGCGAGGCACACGGAGGCTTCCAGAGGGCGCCGCCTGTCCCAGGGGTCAGAGAGGGGCCGGGCGTCGGTCCCGCGCAGACGGTGCTGCTTGGTGGCCAGTGTGTGCCCCGCTCGGCACGCTCTCTGCCCTGGAGCCGTCGCCTGCCCGCGCTTGCTGGTGTGCCTGGCGGAGGGGCACCTCGCTGGATTTTCTTCGGCTCACCTTTGATTCGGATCATCTCATTGCTGCTTTTTTAGAAATATATTTTTATCGATTTCAGAGAGGAAGGGAGAGGGAGAGAGAGATAGGAACATCAGTCATGAGAATGAATCATGGATGGGCTGCCTCCTGCTCACCCCCCATTGGGGATCGAGCCCGAAACCCGGGCAGGCGCCCTTGACCGGGAATCAAACCCTGACCTCCTGGTTCATAGGGTGGCGCTCAGCCACGGAGCCACACTGGCCAGGCTCATTGCTTTTTTTCCCTTGTCACTCTGATAGGGCCAGGTGCTGGGGAACAGGGCTGGGTACTGGGGGACAGGCCCGGGTGCTGGGGGACAGGCCCGGGTGCTGGGGGACCGGCCAGGGTGCTAGGGGACAGGGTGCTGGGGGACAGGGCCGGGTGCTGGGGGACAGGGCCAGGTACTGGGGGACAGGGTAGGGTCGGTCTAAAGCAGGGGTGGGCAAACTTTTTGACTCGAGGGCCACAAAGGGTTCTTAAACTGGACCGGAGGGCTGGAACAAAAGCATGGATGGAGTGTTTGTGTGAACTAATATAAATTCAAAGTAAACATCATTACATAAAAAAAAGGTCTTTTTTTTTTTTAGTTTTATTCATATCAAACGGGCCGGATCCGGCCCGCGGGCCGTAGTTTGCCCACGGCTGGTCTAAAGGATAAAGACCCAATTCTGGGGCTTCCTGTGGGTCTGATGGCCACATGAGCTACGGCCTGGTACTCTCTGCCCCGAATCTGGACTGTTCTTTGTCTCACAAACTCCAGGACCCACACCGGAGACGCCCCAAAACCCTCCCCCCCACTGGACGGGACCCCCAGATCGTCCTCGCCAAGGCTCCCCGCCGGGCGAGGGCGTGCCCAATGCTGCTCCGCTCGGCCTGTGCCGCTGGGTTTTATTTGAGGCCTCGAAACACGGCAGGGGCTTTGCTTCCTGTTTTTCTCGTGATCATTATCTGAGCGCCTTTAGGAGGCAACACACACCTGCAGGACCTGCCAGGTCCACGTGGCCGCCCTGCGCGTTCCCACCGGCGCACACGGGCCCGGACAGCGTGCGCCGGGGGCCTGCCCGGCCCGGCCAGCAGGAGTCAGATAGGGCCCTCAGCGACCTCCCTCTCCGCAGCCTCTCCGGGCGCAGTGAGGGGGCCGTGTCTCCAGCCCCCGCCCGCCCTCTGGGCACCGTGACATCAGGTCCGGACATTTTTAGCCCAAGAATGCCCTAAACGCGCTATCTCGGGCCGGCCGCCGCGGGTACATCAGGAATTTAGAAAAAGGAGCGAGAATGACTAAGAATACCTCCCGGCGCTCCTTTACTTCCTTAAGGGGCAATAACTCAGCCCGGGCCAGCGAGCGGGACTGGCTTTAAATAGCGCATCTGATTCACAAGCGAAAAAGGAAATGAATATTTTCTCTTCGTGTTCTAGAGACGTCCACGCATACCAGCGCCCTCGGCTCTTTTCCCTCCGTGTCTCACACCCACCGTGGCAGCCAGACCCACCCGCAGCCCGGGCCGCGGCTGTGAACAGGGGCCGGGGCGATAGCGCCAGGTTGTCAGGACAGGGGGGAGGGGGCGGGGGAGGGGGAGCCACACCGCTCGGCCTTCCCCTGGGCCGGGGCTCAGCCCTTCCTGTGGGCCCCTGACCGCTGCCCAGGAGAAGGGGGCTTCCCTCCCTCTCTCCTTTTTCTCTTTTTTTCCCTCAGAAAAGGAGGGACAGCACATCGGGGGGAGGAGCCAGGACACCGGGTGGCCCCGGGCCGCGCAGGACTAGTGGGGCCGCCAGGGCTCCCGAGAGCGGTCACCCTCACCCCATCAGCTGATGCTCCGTCCCGAGGGTCCGGTCCAGTGGGGGATGTGGCCTCCTCCATGGAGACTGACCATGACGGCCCCCTCCCCGAGGGCCAGGCGGTGATGGCCAAGGGGGGTCCCAGGCACCGATTGTCCCGGTCATGCCTGGAAACCCCGGGGTCCTCACCATTCTCCCCCGAGTCCTAGAGAAGGGAGGGGTCAGGGAGGGTGGCACGGGAAGTTGGCACAGGGGTGAGGCCAGGCTCGGGACCCCTAGGCATCGTCTTTCTGCCCACTCCTCCCGAAGTTCATGAGGCCAACACTGCGGAGAGCACGGCCACAGCCCCACCGCCTGGCGCCCCCAGTGAGGGCAGCCCCACTGCCACGGCCTGCGGGCGATGGCCTGACCCTCGGCTCCTCCAGGGGACGGGATGAGGAGGTGTGGGGGGACAAGGACGTGACCTTGGCCTCCGTCTGCGCCCACTCTGCCCCCAGCAAGGCTGGCTCTCGAGTTCGGCCTGAGCCTGGCTGGCCGGCCCCCCTGCGCCAACCCCGTCTCCGGGGACCCACCTGCTGAGACCGAAGTATCTGCAGGGCCCGGCACTTACTGGGAAATATGTCTATTTCTAGCACTTTCCCAGCAGCGGCCTCGCCGGGAGCAGACCGGGCCAGGAGGGCGGCCCCTGAGGGTGGCAGCTACTGGCCAGGCGGCTCCCTGGGGATCCCCAGCGCGGCCTGGGCCGGTCCATCCTCCAGCCCCTCCGTGGGCCTCCCCCGCCGGGTAGGACGCGGGTCCCAGGGTGGCAGGCCATAAAAGGTTCCCTGGGCCATGGGACGGGGCGCACCTCCCGCCGGGCCTGTCTGCTTATCAGGCTCCTCTCGAGTGGGAATCCAAGGCTGGTCACCCCGTGAGGAATGTGTTCTCAGCGAGTTGCAGGCCAGGCCACCTCTCAGCCAACCCCCGCCCTCTCCTGCTCCGCTCGGCCCCGGACGCTGTGGGCGGCTGCTCAGAAGGCCCTGTCGGGGGCAGGGGGGAGGCCGTGTCCCCAGCATCGAGGGTGCTCCTGTGGCCCCCTGTGTGCTCCTCACTTGTCTGGGGCCTCGTGAATCCCAGGGCCTCACAGCCTCACAGTGACTTAAATCAAGTGACAGGTGCGCCGTGGTGTCTGGAGTCGGGGGGGGGGGGGTCTCCTCCTCCGAGAGGAACGATGCTAAGATGGGGTGGCCTCGTGGATGGGCCCGGGAGCCAGAGCCCGGCCCCAGCTCCCCTGTGCGTCCGGCCGGCCAGCCACTGCGCTGTTCCATGCGTGTCCCAGGGAGTCGGCTGGAGAACGGCCTGGCCTCCCGCGGCCGTGCCCAGGGGCATCTGTGGGCCCAGGCTTGTGGCCCTCTGTCCCCGCAGACCGGGGCGGGCAGGGGTCCCGGGCAGGGGTCCCGGGCAGGCTGCCGGCCAGCAGGCGCGGCCCACGCTGCCTGGCTCCGCGGCGGCGGTCCTCGGCCGGGCGGGCGGGTAATTGCACGTCCATTGTGTGAGCTGCTGCGCCGTGTTCAGACACCCACCTCCACTCCCTCCCCATTGACGCTCTCCGAGTCCACAGGGCTTATCGGCGCAGTCACTCCGCGAGCCCAGCTAAGGTTTCTGGCGTTTAGGCCCCGGGCATTGTCTGTGCCCGCGGCGGCGAGATAAACCCTCACCCAGAACAAAGTCGCGGTGACCTTTCACAAGTGGAAGCGCCTTGTTTCCCTCCAGACCAATTTATCAGCCTCCCTTTCACTGCGGGCAGCACTGCCAAAGGCGGGCGGGCGGGCGGGCGGGCGGGCGGGGGATGAGGAGGCCTGGCTGGTGCTTCTCCCCGCGGACACCCAGGGGCTCACGGGCTGTGGCAGCGGGAAGGGAAGGGACTGGCCTGGAAGATCCAGCCAGGTGAGGGCCAGGGCGGACAGGGTCTGAGGGTGGCCGAGCCTGGGAGGGGGGCCCAAACCCCTCCCCTGGCCTCCTTCAGGCCCCAAGGAAAACCGTGGGTGCAAAGGCTGAGCCAGATGCCATAGCGATAATAAGGCGGCTCCAGGCCTGAGCCCCAGGAGGGCCTCGGGGACCCGGGCGACTGCTCCTGGGCTTGCCCGCCCCCCCACCTCCTAGGGCGGGGGCTAGGTAGGGAGGAGAGGCTGCCCGGGGCTGGACCTCAGGCGCGTGAACACAGGGAGCCCTTGGGGGTTGAGGACCTGGCCAAGAGCCCATTTCTAGAAGGTGCCATGTGCTTGGTTCACACGGTGAAGAAGCGCTGGGGGCCGAGAGCAGGGGGGGGCCCAGCCCGCTGCGCCCCAGGCGTGCCGACCTCCCGTGCTTGCCCGCTCGGCTCGGGGCCGGAGGACGCCCCGAGGGACCCGCCCCCCTTTCTGACGTCGGAGCTTTCGAAGGTGACTGACCTCAGAGCATCGGTGCTTGGGCCCCGCCTCCTGTCATCTCTCGTCTCCAAGGAATTGGGGGCTCCAGGCCTCCGGGCAGCTGGGGCAGAGCCCACAGCTCCTCGGGACACCTGGGTGCACCTGGGTGCCGGGCTCCCCCAAACTAACAATGGCGCCGCCCCGAGTTCGCCCCTTCCCTGAGGCTGAGGGCACCTGTCCAGCAGGGAGACCCTGCGGGGACGGCTGCCCGGGGGAGGGGACCCTGTGCTGCCCAGGCTCGGCCCGAGGTCCCCCGCGAGGGTGGCTTTCCGAATGGAGGGGGCTCTTCCCTGCACTGAGGCAGGGCCCTGGGGGCGGGTCTGCGGGGCGGGGCCGAGCCCCACGGCCGGAGCCCTCGGTCAGCTTCCCCTGAGACCGAGGTGGGGGAAGGAGACACCTGCCGTCGTCCGTGGGTCTGAGGGCCCAGATCCGGCCTCCCGACCCCGGCGGCTGAGATGTTCACGTCACGGGTGGGGATGGTGCGCGGGCGGAGGGGCAGCTGGGGCTCAGGACACTCGGCCGAGACCCCCGCGCGCTGTCCCGTCTCTGGGCCTCAGTTTCCCCACTTGTTAAGCAAGAGGGTTGAAGCGAATCTTCCTGAAGGCACCCCCAAGGCTGGCCTGTCCCTGGACCCTCGGTCTTTAAGGGGAGACTTTCATCCGTGGGGTCTGGACTGTCG
Source organism: Myotis nattereri (assembly GCF_964212035.1). Classification (NCBI taxonomy): domain Eukaryota; kingdom Metazoa; phylum Chordata; class Mammalia; order Chiroptera; family Vespertilionidae; genus Myotis; species Myotis nattereri. Next base: position 215,132,535 of record NC_138077.1, on the reverse strand, counting down.
GACGGCGCCTCCCCAGACTTGGCCGCGGTCTGTCCCTTCGGAAGCTGTGCTCCCCAAGACCGGCGCCCTCGTCTCTGATGAGCTCTCCGTCGCTGGGGTCTCCGATAAATGGAAGCTCCCGTCGGCCGCCTCCTGCCGGACGCCCGGGACCCGTGCCTGGCGTGTCCGATGCGTTTCTCCAGGAACCTGCGCAGAAGGGGGCGCCTGGGCCTCCGGCAGCGATTCCCACGCGGTCCCTCTGACGCGGTCCCTCCGACGCCTGGACGGGGGTTTGAGGAGTGAGGCGGCGCTTTGAGAACAAGGAAGTCGCTGCCAACTGGCCTCAGCGAGTTCTCATTCAACGGCAGCTTTCCAACAGGCTGGTTAGGGGGCAGCCGGGCCATGAGAGGGGCTGCAGACAGCGCCGGTCACAGTGCGAGGAAGGCGGGCAGGGCCGGGTCCCCGAGATGCCGCTGGGACGCGGACTCGGCGCCCTGCAGTCTGGGGCCGGGGGTCCCACCCGGGGTGTCGGCAGAGCCGTGGGGAGTCCGTCCCCGGCTCTCTCCTGATGGTGGTGGTTTGCCGGACATCACTGGCTCGTGGACACATCACCCCAAGATCTCAGCCGTCACCCACACCTGCCTGTTGCGCCCCTCTCTGTGCGGACGGTGCCAGTCCTGCTGGGTGAGGGCCACCCCACTGCAGTGCGACCTCGTCTAGCCAGTCACCCCGCAGCACCCCTGTTTCCACATCGGCCCCATCAGCAATTCACCCCCAGCTGGTCCCCTTAGAGATCGAACACCTGCCGGGTCATTGCCAGGCACTGGGCTGGCCCACCTGGCCCTGCGTGAGGTGCCGGCCCCTCTCCCGGCCGTGGGCACCCGGAGGGAGGAGTCAGGACTGGAGCGCAGGCCACGGAGACCAGGGGGGTTAGCTAACGGAGGGGATGCGAGCCCACCTTAACAGGAAGAGACTTTTAGGGTTCGCACTTGCCGCCAATTCCCCCATTTCGCACGTGAAGGTGGCAGCAGGGAAATGAACGGAATCGGAATTGGCCTGGCCACCCCTCGCCGTGCCCTCCCGGGTGGGTGAGCCTGGACGCCACCTGCCGGCTTTGACACATGTTCTTCGAGGAGGACAAATCGGGGGCACAATGTGGGGGTAGAGCAAGGTCGCGCGGACACTGGAGGGAGAAGTGGTCACCAGGACACGGCAGCGACAGACGCCGCGCCAAGCCCACGGCTCCGAGGAAGAAGCGGGAGCAGGGACCCCCACACGCCGGCGCCCCGATGCCGCCCGTCCCAGGTCCGGAGGAAAGCGTGGCTCCCTTCACAGCCGGGGCCGGGAGGTCTGGCGCCTCAGAGGCCGGCTGTCCAGCCACGTCCAGGCGTCTCGTCTCCCGCGAGCGGGGTGGGCGCGGGAGGGAAGGCGGTGTGGACCCGCGCTCCTCAGGCTGGGAAGGCCGCCGGCCCGGCCTGTGCCCCGGCCCAGGGGTGCGCAGCCCGAAGGCCCGAGGAGTCCAGTCCCAAAGGCAACAGTGGAAAGTGGGTGACGCCGGAAGAGAGTGGGGGGACGGGGGGGCCCCGCGGGCGGCTAATTGGAGTGCGGCCAGGCGTGGGGGACAGGCGGGCGCCCGGACAATGCTCTCGGAGCCGGGAGCCGGGGAGCGGGACTGTTATGGAATGAGGGGGAGCCAGCACCCCGAAGGAGGAGAGGAGGAGGGGAAGCTGCCGGACAATGCAGCCTAAGCCGGCCATTCACCCGGGAAAGGCGCTTCCTCCTCTCCTGGGGGGAGGCGGCTCCCTTTTGTTCCGCGGGGGCGGGCCGCGCTGGGGGGCGCTCACCTAGGCTCGGGGGGGGGGGGGGGGGCAGGCATTGAGGCTAATCCCGTGCGGGCAGTGGTGACAGCGGACAGTCACGCAGCACACAGGGCTCCCGGAGCCCCTCCGCCTTCGCGAGCCCGCGGCCCAGCAGGCCTGACCCCGCCTCCCGCCAGGCCACCCGACTGCTTCGTCTCCACTGGACACGCGATTTCCTGGGCGCTCGGGCCCTGCGCCTGCGAGAGGCCTATCCCGGTAGCTGGATGAGAGAATGATGTTTCTGGAAGCAGCAATAAAACCCCATAAAACACAGACATGGGCCAGCCGGCAACCTGCCCGGACCAAAAAAAGTGTGTGTGGGGGAGGGGGGGGGGGACGATACAGGTTCCATAAAAAATAAACACCGACCGGCCCAAGCGCTGCGCTCAGTGAGTTCACGCGTTAATTGATCCTCCAGGTGCGGCCTCCTAACCCAGCTTTAACGGAGCACGAGGTGAGGACGGAGGCGGCCTCTGGTTGTGGGCAGCTGGGCAGCGTGTGCAGAGGTGGGGGGGGTGCTGGGCACTCCCGGGGGCACCGGGACGGGCATTCCTGGCTGACCCTCCGCCCCCAGTGCTGACTCAGTACTGGGGGGCCACCATAGGGAGGGGACCGGCCACCCCTCCGTCCGCTGTGCCGCTCAGACCCTCCTGTCGGACCCGAATGCCATTGGGTTCAGGGGCCCGTAGAACCTCCCGGAGGCGGAAGCAAGGCACCGCCCCCCACTTTCCTAGCCAGGGCCCTGCTGGGAGGGGGGGGGAGGCCGGCACCAGCCCACTGACCACCCTGGCCGGGCCCCGCAGGGCTGTGGTCAGACCGGGAGGGGCCCAGGTGTGCACCCGCTGTGGGAGCTCCAGGGATGGGAAGGTGCTTGGCTGGCGCCGTGGCTTTGTTTCCGGGTGTCCCTGGGGAGTCGGGCTCCACCACTGCCCTCGGGGGCCACACGTCCCTCCTGTCCACGGGGCCCAGGCCTCTCAGGTGCCCCCAGGAGGAAAGCCTGCAGGGCGAGCACAGACCTCTGTCCTTGGGGGTGACGAGCACATATGTTTGCAACGAGGAGTCCGTGTCGGGGCGCCCGGGGTGCCGTGGGGTGTCTGGCAAGGGGAAGCGAGTGACCTCCTATAGGGCCGCCCACAGTCCATCCCCAGCCGGCAGGTGCCTGACCCCCCGGGTCCTCGGGCCTCGGGGCGGAGACCTGGGTGTTCGTGCCGTGGCAGGTGCGCGGTACTTCCTCCGCGGACCGTGACCCTGTCTCCTGAGCAGCAGTGAGGAAAGCGCGGGCGGGCGGGCGGGCGGAGGGATGGGAGCTCGGGACGCAGCCTGGAGCCTGGTCAGGGGAACCCGCCTTACAAACGTCCCCAGAAACTGAGTTTGGGGAGTGAATTTTGAAACACGCTGTGGCCTCACACACGCCCCGTCACAGAGCGGCGGGCGAGGGAAGCACCTCTGGTCTCCTCTCCGAGGAGGGTGGCCACACGGGGCCCCGGGAGGTCCACGCGCCTGCCTGTCCCGCCCACCGAGCGCCTGCTGCCAGGAAGGGGGAGCGGCCAGCGGGATGCAGGGGAGAGGTAGCCCACAGCCAGGCCCTGAAGGGTGGTCGCCGGGCAGAGGAGCCTCCCTGGCAGGTGGGCTCGTCCACGCGGGCCTGTGCGCCAGCTCCGCCAGCTCCGCCCCAAAAGGACTGCCCAAGCCCGGCCGCGTGGCTCATGGCTGAGCGTCCACCTACGAACCAGGAGGTCAGGGTTCAATTCCCGGTCAGGGCACAGGCCCAGGTTGCAGGCTCGGTCCCCAGTGTGGGGCGTGCAGGAGGCAGCCGGTCCATGATTCCCTCTCATCATTGATGTTTCTCTCTCCCTCTCCCTCTCCCTTCTTCTCTGAAATCAACAAAAAAAAGTTTATTAAAAAAGAGAGAAAAGAATTTCCCAGAGGAGTTCCAGCCCGAAGCTGTTTATCCCTTTTATGACTCGGAAAGAAATTTGCAACTACCAAGTGGGAGGTCACTTAATTAATTCCATGACTTCACGTGTCCGCTCACGGCAGCGACACGTGACGCTCTGTCCCTGCGAGGCCAGGGCACGTCACCGGCAGCGTCCAGGAGGCGGCCGTGTGCACCTTAGTTCAGAGCCGGGCTGCGTGACGCCGGGGAGGAGCTGACGGGGGGTCGTCCCCGTAGACTGAGTTACCCTGTAGGTGTGAGCAGCGGAGGCCGGAGTCCCTCACGCCATTCCCTGGCCCGATGGCAGGGCGGTCCCCAGACCGTGTCCACCGCCCTGGACTCGGGTCCTGGCTGTGCCCTGTGTCCGCGGGGTGTCCCTGAAGCAGCGACCCCACTGTGCCGTGCCCCAGTGTCCCTGTCCCCGTAGGTCCAGCCCCTCGGGCCGAGGCGTGACTGCAGGAGACTGACCTGGACCCGCCCGCCGGGGCCTGCCCAGTGGGGCCGCGTCCAGACAGCTGGTCTGTCTGCGGTCGGTGGTGTGCGCCTCGCAGTCAGACTCAGGGTGTCTGCCCCCCGGGGTCACCCGGGAAGTGGCGGGAAGGCAGGGGTGTGCCCCCCACAAAGGTGCCTCTGGCTCCGTCGACAGGTGGGCCGGGACTCTGACGTGGGCGCTGTCCTGGGCATGGCGGGCATTGGCATGATGGGTGCCGGCACCCCACCCCGAGCTGGGACACTCAGGAGGCTCCGGGCACGGCCAGATGTCCCCCCGAGAGCACGGGGCTCATGGAGGGGCCGTGACCGCTTCCACGCCTCTTCCTGAGGAGCTGTGTCCTCGGGCCCTCAGATACGCTGCCCTCAGGTGCCACCCAGGGGCCGGTGTGGCCTGCAGACTCCCACGTGCCCGGTGCTGGCCGTGCCCGGCTCGGCCCTGCCCTGCCCCGGCGTGTAGAGGGCTCCCTGTGTGTGTTCCTCGTCCCTCCCGGCGCCAGGAGAGGGACAGATGCCACGTGGCCAGTCCCTTCGCGGGAGGATGGGGTGGCACCGCCAGTGGGCTCGCGGCCAGGCTGCTGGTCTCTTCTCACAGCCCGCAGCCTGGGCACCACCCCTCCTTTATTCAGAGGGGCAGCCCTGTGGCCCCCAGGTTTGTCCTGAGGCTTCAAGGCCGGTGTCAGGAGACCCAAGAGAGACACGGGGAGCCGCGCTGACCGCTCCTCCTGCTCTAGCCTCTGTCCCACCCTGAGGGGCATAGCGTGGGGTGCACCCAGGGGTGGCCGAGCAGGTCCCAGGCCCTTGAGGTGCAGCTCGGCCCCCTGCCCCCCGGGGCTGTGGCACAAAGAAGGCTCAGCACAGGGATCGGGGCGGCCTTCCGGGGCTGAGCACGGCTGTGGCTTCTACCCAGGACCCCACACGGGCAGAGGGACTTGGGGTGCAGGAGGGGCCCGGCTCGCTCTTCTGGGACCGGCTTCCTGCTCACAGGTACTGGCTGCATTTCCTTATTCAATGTGAAGGTCAGCATTCCGTCCAGAGGTGACTGAGTCCCCCCCACCCCCACCCCCACCCCACCCGTCCACCTGGGAGGGGGCGGCTGTGGACATAGCTCCCCGGGAGTTCACTCCACTGGATCCCGAAGGAACTCAGAAGGGGGTGCTCTGTGCTCCACGGCGGGGAGGGCGGGGGCCGGGAGGCCATCGGGCGGCGTTTGAATGTCTTAGTCAAAAATATGGGGAAGTTTGGTTCCGGGGACGAGAAAATTAATCATTGACCTGAAGTCTGGGGAGAAAAGAAACAGGAGATAAGGCCTGAAACAGGCCTGGCTTGGGGTTGCCAGGCCGGTCACGCTGGAAACCCACGGATTCCTGCAAACGTCCCCGTCCCACAGCCCGCCGTGGTCGACCCCGTGCCACAGGCTGTCCTGGCCGCCACGTGATCACAGACCGAGACCAGGGGCCCCTCCCTCTGAAGGTCACGGCCACGTCCTGTGGAGGGCCAGGCAGGCAGCCAGGGCTGGGCGTGGGGTGGCTTTGCTGGGAGCCTCGGTCCCGCCTGCACATCTCAACGGAAGCCTGTAGGTGCAGGTGGAATGTTCCGGAACGCCGAGTGGGGAGCTTTGTCGAGACTGATTTACTGCAAACAGGGCCGGGCCCTCTGCTTGGGAGGCGTGCCCTGCTGCGGCCCCGCCTTCAGAATTCTCCAGACCCCGCCGAGGGAGGCCCTGCGAAGGCCCGCATTCTGGGAAGCGGCCGCCACCGCCGGCCACCTTCTCCGTCTTGGGGGACGCGGGGCCCGCGGGGCTGGCATTGGTTCGCATGCCCGTCTGTGGGCAGCGTTCTTGTGCAACGGGAAGGCTCGGTGGCACTTCCGCCGGACGTCTGCCAGAGGCCTGACTCCTGAGGCCGCGTCTCGGCTACGACAGTCGGTGACTGTCCACCCGGCCTGTTTGAAACAGCATCGCGGTGCCCCCAGAACACGACGCGCTGAGCCAGTGCCGCGTTTACGGCGCCGCTGCCAGGAACCGCGTGCTGGGCCGCGTCCATTCCACGGTGACGTCCTGTCCTGAGCTTGGGGTGGGGGCGCCCTCAAAGGTGTGGGGCGACACCGACGTGACCCGGCAGAGCTGAGCTGTGACCGATGGGGAAACCGAAGCCCAGGAGGCGGTGTGTCTGTGTGACCCAGTTCCAATCTCGGTGGCTCCAGCCCCACAGAAAGGTGGATAAAATGTGCCCAGGGCGTTCTTGGTGCACAGACACCACAGGCCACGTGGAAGGGACTGGAAGGAAAGAGAATTTGCCGCGGCGTGTCCCCCCCCCCCCCCCCATAGGCAGGGGGGAGGGTGCGCACCGTTCTCGGCCTCTGGCCGTGTTTGCTGATCTCGCCACTCATTCCGCACTCATTCTCCATCCCTGAGTTTACTCACCCCTTAGCTATTTGTCTATTTACTCACTCACTCACTAGGTATTTATTTAATCACTCGCTACACATGTATTTTATTCGCTTGACTGTTTATTAACTTATATATGTGTTTACTCACTCATTAGATTTACATGTTTATGTGTTCGCTTGGTGAGGGCTGTTTTTTATTAAGTTATTAGCTGTTTATTTGTGGATTCATCCGATGACTTATTCGCTCAGACACCTGCCTGTTCACGCCTCCACTAGACGTGTGGGCTTCCTCCCTCACGCGCCCGAGAGGAGCCGTGGGCTTGGGCTGCGTAGACGTGAGGCACAGGCGGGCCCCAGAGAACAGGCCGCTCGGCTGGAAGCAAAGTCTCTGGTCCAATCGGCGGCTCCGTGGCTCCGCTCGTCCTGCTCCGTGACGTGGGGACTTGGTCCCCAAGGTCCCGGCCTTGGCCTTGGTCTTTCTGGGCGCACACGAGGCCATTGGCCATGTCCGCGGGAGCAGCGCTGGCCGCGTCGGTGCCCGCTGCACGCCCCTGGCCTGTCACTCTGATGTCAGTCACCAGCCAGGCCTGCTTCTTGGAGAACCAATGTGCAGGCAATGGCCCAGGCGCCTGCACCCTGTGGGGGCCTTCGTGTGCGTGCAGGGGGCCTTGCGTGTGCAACTGAGGGCCTCCCATGTGCGTGCAGGGGGCCTTGCGTGTGCGTGCAGAGATGCCTTACATGTTGCATGCAGAGATGCCTTACATGTGTGCACACTGCGGTGCGGTCCATGTGTGTGCCGACCCTGCAGCGAGGGCCCGGGCTCAGCCTGCGTGGGGGCGTGTGTGTGTCCCGCCCCTCCCCCCGGACGCCTCCCTCGCCCCAGCGGCCCTTGCGGAGGGAACATGAAAGGGAGACGATGAATAGCTTCCTACCTTGCCTGAGAGCGTCCCCGGGATGGGCTAATCCCGGCTGCCTTGGCCGTCAGTTTGGGAGTGACAGTAACAAGCCTCCTGAGGCTCCGCTAATTTGCACTCCATTCAGCGGCGCTGAAAACCCTCGGAGCTGCGGAAGGGCCGCTCGGCCTTCAATGGGGGGGACCTGGGAAGCGGGCCAGCGCGCACAAAGCCCAAAAGAGCAAATTGGCGGCAGCTTTGTTCCTCCTCCCCCGTCCCTTTCATCCGTGCACTAGTTAAGCTCCTCATTTGTCCCCGCCGGGGGCTCAGGCCCGGGTCACCCTTGGGGCTGCCTTTTCAGGTGATCGGGACGCCCCCTGGCCGGGCCCAGCATCCCGAGGTGGGGGCAGGGCGGCCCGAGGTGGGGCCACCGGGGAATTCTGGGAGCCGGCCTGGCCAGGCAGGACTGGACCCCGAGGGTGGCATGAGCCCGAGGTGCCTCCTCCCTCCGACCTCCGGAGGTCTTGGCTGGAGCTCTGCACTTGAGTCCTGCAGGGCCGCGTCCAGCTCCCGGGGCCGCTGGCCTTCGCCGCCGCCTCACGTCCACATTACCGGCGCTCGGCACCGATTAAGGCCACAGGCGGTCTCTGTGGCTCCCTGTGCCTGGCTCTGTCCCTCCACCCCTCCCAGCCTCCGCGCTCCGTCCTCCCCCGGAAGCTCAGTGTCAAAGGGGCAGGTTTTTGTTTTTTATTTTTTTTAAATATATTTTTATTGATTTCAGAGAGGAAGGGAGAGGGAGAGAGGAATAGAAACATCAATGATGGCAGAGAATCACTGATCGGCTGCCTCCTGCACGCCCCCTACTGGGGATCGAGCCTGCAACCCGGCCTGTGCCCCTTGTCGGGACTCAAACCCAGGGCCCTTCAGTCCGCAGACCGACGCTCAATCCACTGAGCCACGCCTTGGGCAAAGGGGCAGTTTGTAAGTGTCCACAGGGTCAGGCAACCTGGCCCTCATTCCTGGGACAGGGCCCTGAGCGTTTGCTATGTTGCTTTTATCGGGGATCCCCCCTGCCCCTGTCCCCCACACTATTTTAAACAAGTTTTTGTTTTTAAATACATTTTCATTGATTTCAGAGATGAAGGGAAGGGAAGAGAGAGACAGAAACATCAGTGATGAGAGAGAATCATTGACCGGCTGCCTCCTGCACACCCCCCGACACTGGGGACTGAACCCGCAACCTGGGCCTATGCCCTGACCAGGAATCGAACCCTGACCTCCTGGTTCACAGGCCGACGCTCAGCCCTGAGCCCCGCCGGCCGGGCCCTCAGCGCCCTCCCAGCAGAGCCGTGTGCGGGGCCTCGGAGGGCGCTGCCTGCGGAAGGACGGGGACCCCCATCCGCCTGCCATGTGCTTCCTGGGACGGCCTCGCGCGGGGCTCCCATCGAACGCCACGGCAGCTCCGCGTGGGCCAGAAGGGAAACACGAAGCCAAACACCGCATCGCAGGCCGACGGCGGGACCTTCCGCCGCGGGGAGGGTCAGCCCCTTCCAGGTCTTCGTGAGTCAACATGGCGAGTCCAGCGAGGCGCGGACCCCGCTTCCTGCTTCGTTTGCTGCCACACAGCTCCAGCGATGCTGTCGGGAGGGGCCCCGCGGGGCGGGCGCGGGCCGCTGTCCGCTCAGCTGTTGTAGGTGTAACACGGCGAGGGCTGTAATTTGCCACTCAAGCCTGTCACGGGCTGGGAAGCCACAGGTGCCGGGCTGGGTGCGGCGTCTCCGCCTGGGGACTGGCTGTGTGTCCCCTTCCCCCGGGCGTCTGTGTTTCCTTCCCTCGGGGCAGGTGTCGGACGGTGGCCGGCCGTGGGCTGGGCCCGAGGAAAGGCCGTGCCCGTCAGAGTGCTGGTTGACAGGTGGCGGCTGGCTCATGAGGTGCTCGGGGCACGTCACGCGTGTCCCCGCAGGACACCGGGTGGAGGGCACCGACAGGACCCGCTAGGGAGCAGGGTGACTGAGCCCACCCACAGTCAAGGTCACAGCCAGGGCTGCAGCTGGAGGACTCTCCAGGCCATGCAGGTGCCCTCCAGGCGCCCTCACTGCCCCCCCTTAATCCTGCAAGTCCAGATCACTATCGGGGCGCTCGGCCTGGGACATTAACTCAGAAGCACGCGGGCGGAGGGAGTGGCGGGGGCGCCACACAGAATGGCTGTGAGCTGCGCCTGACGCATGTCCGTGCCCGTGCGGTCGCCTGGCAGAGACCAGGAGCCCCCTGCTCTCACGCCATCGCGACCCCTTTCCTGGAGGGCGCACGGCCCCAGGGTCAGCACTGGCCAGAGCAGGCGGTGTCTGTGAGCAGTTTATTTCTAAAAGGGGAAGAATGACAAATAGGCCAATGGCTCCCTGCTCAGACGGGTGCATTTCCTGTTGAACAGAAACCAGAACCTTCTAGACCTGGGGCCTGGCACACCTGGACCCTCCCAGTGTCTTCCTGCCTCCAGGCCAAAGGGATGCCTTTCAGGCCACAGGCGGCTCCTGGGAGCTGGTTTCCAAGGGCGAGTGCTGGTCAGACCCGCGGGCCCCAGAACCCCACCCCTGGCAGGGGCACCCACACAGCGCCCTGTAGGGCAAGAGCAGCTTTGCCCAAAGTACTGGCATCTTTGGGGGCGATGCCATCTCCGCGCTGGGCCGGGTGCCTGGTCCCAGCTGGCATTTCCCACATCAGATACCGTGACCTTAGCTGGGAGCCATGGCCCGAGCGAGCCCTGCTGGTGGATGCGGGCTCTTCCACTGGCAGGTCACGAGACACTGCCGTGATGCTCTGAGCGTCCCCCCCCAAACCTCCCCTTGGAGCCCCCGATCCCAGAGGCCCATAGCAGCAGCCTGAGACAGGGCCTGTGTAGACAGACGGGTTATGTGCCCAGTGGCTGAAGGTGTTCACTTCAGCTGACCTGGCTGTCATCACAGGGCCATTTCAAGACACGGTCTGGCCCGGTCGGTGTGGCTCATGGTTGAGCATCAACCTATGAACCAGGAGGTCGTGGCTGGATTCCCGGTCAGGGCACAGGCCCGGGTTGTGGGCTCCATCCCCAGCAGGAGGCGTGCAGGAGGCAGCCGCCGATCAATGATTCTCTCTCATCACTGATGTTTCTATCGCTCTCTCCCTCTCCCTTCCTCCCTGAAATCAATCAAAATATGTTTCAAAAAACACAGATACCATCCCATGTGCTGGCCTGTTCCTTCCATTGGTCAGCCCTGAGCTCGGGCGGAGGTTTTGATGGCGACCAAAGGGACGTCGGAAAGACAGTCTGTCTCCCGGAAGTGTGTGTGGTGAGGCCGGCGCTGGGCCAGGCGGCCGTGTCCCATTAGCAGTGTCATTCCGGCGAGACCCCGCCCGTGCCCTTGACGGGGGCAGAGCGCTTGAGAGGCGGGCAGCAGGCGGGTGTGGGCAGGTGGGACTCTCCATCCCTCTGCCCAGCGGATGCCGGGGACCTGGACCCCTTCCCGTGCCCATCCCTGGCGCTGGTGGCTCTGGGCCCAGCTCTTCCCCTCTGCCCTTTCCCACTGGGCGTGGAGCGGTGGCCGTGGCCTTCTCGCTGCCAGCCCCTGCCCTCCGCCTCGGTGCCCTCGGGCCCCTGGCTCCCCCTCGGCTCTCACAGATTCTGCCCGTGTCCGCACCCTCATTAATCAACGTCAAGCACGACATGGCAACAAGGGCGGCATTCTTCGGCGCCCCCGCGCCTCCACATCCCATTGTCCCGCGGCTCCGATGGCAGGGGAACGGCCCGGCCGCACATAAAAGAGATGAGACAAAAATGAAAAGAATCGAGGGAGCAAAAAGACGCGGCATTTTCCCCCGAAACACTCGAATAAATGCCCGGCAATGATAATTTAAATTATTCATACATTTATGAAAACATCCATTGAAGCGCCGAGTGTATGAAGCTCTTTGTCTGTCTGTCCTTGTCCCTTGTTTGGGATTAATCTTTACTGTAACCCGGGCCGGCCGGGCCCGCGCACAAAGGCCACACTCTCTTTCCCTGGGAAAAATGTGCCGGCCCGGCCCGGGGAAGAGCCGGGGATTGTGCTGAGGTGGCAGTCGCCAGGCCCTCCCGGCGCTGGACGGGCGGCGTCCCAATAGTGTCCGAGGAACAAAAAGCCCGAGTGGTTCTCACGTCTGCGTGGGGCCGTGACACACGGCGCCTCGAGGCCGCAGGGAGCAGCGTGCGGTGCCTGCAGCCCCGCCCCCCTCAGAGGGAGCATCCCAGCCTCCTCCACGTGAGGGCCGGAGGGCCCTGGGGGCGGGGGGTGGGGGGCCGGCTCTGCCCCGGGGCCAGCGTTTCAGGGGGTCGTGCGGCCCAGCAGCGCTTCTGGGTGGCTGCCTGGGGCCTAGGTGGGCGGCTCAGGCTAGCCCGGCCGGCGTGGCTCAGTGGTTGAGCGTCGACCTATGAACCGGGAGGTCAGGGTTCGATTCCTGGTCAGGGCACATGCTCAGGCTGTGGGCTCGATCCCCAGGGTGGGGTATGCAGGAGGCAGCCAATCGGTGATTCTCTGTCATCATGGATGTTCCTCTCTCTCCCTCTCCCTTTCTCTCTGACATCATTGAAAATGTATTAAAAAAAGAAGGCTCAGGCTGGAACCTGAAGGCCAAGGACATTTACTTTTTATTTTCTCTTTGTTAATCCTCACCCAAGGGTATTTTTTCCGTGGATTTTCAGAGAGAGAAGGAGAGGGAACGACAGAGAGAAACATCAATGCGAGAGAAACACATTGATGGGCTGCCTCCTGCACGCGCCCTACTGGGGATCAAGCCTGCAAACCTGGGCATGTGCCCTTGACCAGAATCAAACGCAGGACCCTTCAGTCTGCAGGCCGACGCTCTGTCCACTGAGCCACACTGGCCAGGGCCAAAGACATTGAAATCACCCTCCATGTCGCTCAGGGAGGGGCTGTGGCCTGGCCATCAGCGCAGTGGGCTGGAGCCCACAGGTGGCATGTGGTCAGTCCACCGTCACCCCCACTCCGCCGCCCAGCACCTTCCTGCCCTTTCCCGGGGCCACCGCTGTCCTGACAGCCCGAGGCACCCGCTGGGAGGTGCTGGGTGCCTCCGTGCCGATAAACTCGGTCCCACTCTGTTCCTGGCCGGGGCGGAAGGAGGAGCCCCAGCCTCGGGCCAGGAAGGTCGTTTTTATGGACTGAGCCCCGTTCTGTGCTCCCGGGCCCAGTGGGGTGACTCCCTAGGCCGATCCTAAAGCGGGAGGAAGAGCCCAGCGCGGACCTGCCCCCCTGCTGTGGCTTCGAAGGTGGGAGGCAGCCGGGCAGCCGTGTCTTCTCGCTGGAAATGACTCAGAGCCGCCCTGGCTCCAGAGCCTGCGGGCAGCTCCCAGCTCGGCTTTGCGTGGGGGCCTCTGGGTGTGGCACTGGGGACACGGGCGGCCGGGGGCTCTCTTGGTCCGGACCACCCTGCAGCGGCCCCGCCGACCTGTGTGTGTGGAATGGAGCTGGACCGGGGGCGGGCCGCCTGCTGGCTGGATTCATGGCCCACCGTTGAGGCCGGCTCAGGGCCCGAGAAAGGCCGCTGCTGGGCCAGGACGGACGTGGACCCCTTGGGGGGGCTGCCGCGCAGACAGGCCACGTGGGAACTTGGCCGGGACTGGAGGGCGCGTCCCAAGCAGGCGCAGGGGGAGGACTTCAGGACTCCAGCTTCCAGAGCAAAGCGTTGCCATTGAGGTCCCTGCCCTGGTCACACCCCACCCACCCCCACCCCCACCCCCGCGCAGCTCATCCTGAGAGTCTGTCTTTTTGGAAACGTTCTCGAGGGACTCAGCTGGTTTCAAGTTTTGGCAAATTCCACTGGGGAGCGGCCGAGATGCCCGCTCTTCTGCCCAGAGGTATCGGGGATACCGCCTGCACACTGCTCCGTTCCCCACGGCCGCCCCCCAGGCCAGGTGTCGGGGCCGCTGGACTGGACCTCCCGTCCCTCCCCCGTCGCCTCCCTCCGCCTCCGCCACTGACGGTGGGGTCTGGGAAGGTAGCCAAATGCCGCCGAGGACACTACGGCAATAAATCATCTCTCGTCCCACATCTGCAGGCCCCGGGCTGCCCGTCGCTGCTGCTGACCCCCCACCCCGGCCCTCGGACAAAACTCCTATTGTCATGGCCGAGGAAGAAGCCTCGGGCTCCCACTCACAAAGGCCTCGGGGCTGAGGCGTGGACTGCGGAGGGAGGCTGGGCCCTGCGGGGGGCCGGCACGCTCTTTCTTCCTCCCTGGTTCACACTTTTCCTCTCTCGTGGGGGTCCCCCAAAGCCTTTCATTCGGCTTCATATTCACATAAAGACATCAAGAAAGAAAACCGCAGAAGGAATTATTAGGCATGGCTGTCACACGCTTTATCAGGGGAAGGAGGGCGCAGGCTAACCCTTTCCGCGCTGGCCCAGCGGGGCGTTCCCGGGAGACCCCGGGCATCGGGAGGGGCCTGGTCGGCTCGGCACCCACGCACGCTCACTCGCGCCCGCCAGACGTGTACGCAGGCGCGCACTGGGGCACAGGTGGGTGTGTGCGTGGGTCTGTTGAGAAGCCGATTTCCAAATTGCTGCACTTAACCCGGAGCTGCTGGGCCACTGGCCCAGGGCGGGCGCGGCCCTCCATGTGGCTCTTTCTTCCTTTGCTCCAATCGGCAGGGGCCCTGCCCTCGCCCAGGCCTGGGGGGCTTTTCCACCCTCGGAGCCGAGAGGCGGCTGGAATGGAAAGTGCCCCGGAGGCCAGAGGGCCTGCCTCCTCCCGGCGGGCGCAGCTGGCAGGGGCGGGCAGGGACTCAGAAATCAGATAACACAGCTGCTTTTGCAGACTGTTCTGTGCTGAACGGCGTGGGCCGAGCTTGGCCGTTAACCCCTGACTTCCTGCTCCCTCTCTCCTCGCAGGGCTGCCTTGTCAGGTGCCCCTGCCAGGGCTGCCACCTGCCCGGCCTGGCGGTGTTCGGAGGGCGCACCGTGGCCACGGCCCAGCTCCTGCAGAGGAGGGGCGGCGGACGGGGGACCCAGGCCCCAGGGGAGCTGCAACTGGGGGGAGGGCCGGGGGCAGGCCCCCCGCCACCAGCAGGCCCCGTAGAATCCGTGCTGCGGGTCACCCCAGGGTGCGTAGCGCCCTCGGATGCGCGGAAACCGAAAACCGCATGCCGACAAACGGCTCCCTCGGCAAACATTTTTATTTCCAATTAGCGGGAGAAAAATTGCTAATTTGCTGCCGTTGGGCCAGGCTGACGTCTCAATCTGCGGAGTGTCAGGGCCGTGAAAGGAGCCGCTTCACACTGGGCCCCGAGCGGGGCTCTGTAAAGAGGGTCAGGGCAGCGGGCCCAGAAACCAGATTGCCGGCCACGGCGCTGAATGGCTCACACAGACGCGCATTGTCTGCCGTGCCAGCTCCCGGACGACCCGCTCCTCATTCTCCCCGCGGAGGGCGGGCGGGGGAAGAGTCCGAGCGTGGGAGGGAGCGCGGGCCGCGGGCCTTTGTCGGGGCAGGGCCGCGGACGCACAGGAGCCGCGGGAGCCGGTTAATGATTGCCCGGGCCTGTCTGCGCCACCGGGAGCAGGACGATAAAGCACTCCCGGAGCCCGGCCGCGGCTCTGCACCCGGCAGATCCAGAACCAGATAATGTCCCCTGGCAGTTAATGACTGAACAGGCCCGGGACGCGGCGCCCGGACACGGCTCCTTAAGGCGACCAGGACCGCTGCGCCCGCTGCCTCCCGACAGCGCCCCAGCAGCCGATGGAGGGCATCCCTCCATGAACCTCGGGCACTGGGCCCCCGGGGCGAGCGAGCCTACAGGGGGCCTCGGGGAAGAGCAGGTGTGCTCCAGCCTTGAGGTCCCGGCCACGGGGTCAGCGCCAGAATAGGACATGCGAGGGGGCGGCCCCGCGGGCCACAGATGTTTGGTGCGGAGGCAATAATGAGCCTCCCTGCAGCCCAGTGACCACGGCACCTCAGGCGGTGAGAGCCCGGCGGAGCCTGAGGACAGCGGTGCCTCCTCCCCAGACGCGAGCTCCGCCCCAGCAGACATTCATTACGGCCCCCGCGAGCCGGATGCACGCCCCCCCGCCCCTGCGCCCAGCCCACGCCGCTCCCCAGCTTCAGGCCTCCCCTGCCCGTCCTCGCTGGCGATGGACCGGCTCCAGCAGCGCCCAGGACAGCTCAGGATCGGCACACTCGCGGGTGGGCTGAGCTCGCCGGACCTGCCGCCAGCACAGGGCCCCAGGGGCACCCGCTCCACCGCCCTCAGACCCTGCCATCTCCCCAGCTGCCCGGGGCTCTCCTGTGCCAGGGCTGGTGGCCTTAGAATGGTCCAGAGGCCTGGCCTGGGCAGCAGCTCTGATGGATGGAGGCCTGCAGCAGCCGGGCCAACAGGAGGCCAGAGATGAAGCCGCCCTGAGTGGGGCAGGTGCCTCCCGTGACCTCTTAGGCACAGCCTGGTGGGGAGAGGCAGGCCGCTCGGCCAGGCCAGGCCTGGGAAGCCACCACCAGCCCAGCGAAGCTGGCACCAGCCAGCCCCTCAGCCTGCAGGGGCGGAGCGCCCACGCCTCCAGGCAGACCCTGGCTGGGGAGCGGGCCTCTTACAACCAGGACGGTCTGTTGGGCAGGGGCCCGGGCCTCGGGCAGGGGTCTGGCCACAGCTGACGTCTGCTTTAGACCCGCATGTGCCCCCTGGTGTGGAGGGAGACGGAACACGTGCAGTAGGGCCCGCTGCCTGTGTCGCTCTGACCCCTAAGGACACAGCCTCCACAGTAAGGAGGCAGCGGCCTGGACGTGGACCCTCTGCTGCTGGAGCAGTCTGCTGCTGTGTGGCCTCAGACAAGTCACTTAACCTCTCTGAGCCTCTGCCTCACCGAGGAACGGCGACGACTGAACTGGATAATGTATGTGGGACTTTCCTTGCACCAGGCGAAGAGCTGCCCGGATGTGTTGTCTTTGTGCAAATGAGGGAAGAATGCCCGAGCCTGCATTGTGGGGACCCTTTGTCTCGAGTGGGCCAGTCTATAAGCACTGTATTTTCCTCCGGAAAAATAAAGAGCTACTGCCCAGGCCATCAATCACGGGAAAGACTGGCCCCCGGTGCACAATGCGCGGCCACTGTTCCCAAGGAGCCGGGCACCGCGGGCATCTTGCATCCGGCCCCTTCCTGCTCGGCCCCGAGCTGTCCGGAGCCTGGGTGCCAGGCAACACACGCGCTCACATACATGCACACACAGGGAGAATGCAGAGTGCACACCTCCACACACGCACGCCTGCATGGAGACAAACATGCACCCACATGCGTGCACCCACATGCACACATAAGGGTAATGCTGTGTGCACGCCTGTACACATGTTCACATGCACACATGTGTGCCAACACAGAGATAAACACGTGCATGCACCCACACACGTGCACACACGTGCACACAGAAATCCCTCCTGGGGCAGTCGCTCCTCTCCTGCTGAGGCCAGAACCTCGAGTTTCCGGGTCTGGAGAGTTTACAGGAAAAGCCGAGAGGGCGGAGCACGGGCAGGAAGCAGGACGCTGGCTGTCACTCCTGCTCCTGGACCCCGAGCGCCCATGACACCGCAGAGGCCCTTCCCCCAGTGCCGGTGCTGGAGCCGGGCGAGAGCGAGGCATGGCTGTCACAGGGCCGCACCACAGGCCCGCCTCATGTCAGGTGCCATGGCCCACCCCCCAGAGCAAACAGCGGGGAAGCGGGCAGCAGAGCGCGCCCTGCCCGCAGGAGGCAGCTGCCCGCCCGCCCCTGCTCGGAGGCCCCCGCCTGCAGCGCCTTCAGCCATCCCTGCGTTCCTGGCGGCTTCAGCCAGCCCGGTGTGGAGGCGCTGGCGCCTCTGGACCCTGCGTCAGGCCTCGCTCTCCGCCACCACGCAGGCCAGGGCGGGGCCCGCGCTCCAGCTTGGCTGAGCTCCAGGATCACCGGACGTGCGGGGCCCTCCCCGACCCCCGTGACAGGAGACCCGGCTGGGCCTGGGAACCAGCATTCTTTAGAGCCCCGGAGGATTCCAGTGCCGCCCGGGCCGAGGACGATGGGTGGGGAATGGGACCGGGGCGCCCGCCTGTGCTGTGGCTGCCTCTGCCAGCGAGTCCCCGGCTGATGTCCGGGCGTTTTGCATCCAAAGGAGGCGGCGCAGCCTGCCGCCATCGCGGCCTGCGGCTGCAGACTCTCAAAAGGGGCCCAGGGCCGCTTAAGGGGCGTTCAGATTGGCCGCGGAAGCCACAACACCAGGGTCTCAGGAGCGAGCGGTGCCCACAGGCGAGCTGCATCTGCCCCCGCCCGGACGAGGCCCAGCGACCCTCCCTGCTCTGCTGCTGGGCGTGACCACAGGACCGGCCCGGCGGCCGTCACCAGGGCCAGCTCCCCCGCGCGGACCATGGAGCCGTATCGATTTTCTCGCAGCAAACGTTTCTTGGGTTTACGACACCTGTTATCTTTGACTAATGGAAGGGACGCTGACGAGCCGAAGTTCATCTTTGGTCTAAGCTCCTGCCACAGCCGGGGGGAGGGGGGGAGGGGGGCACACGCCCACACACATGTGCACACCTGGCCCCAGTGCACGCCACTGCACAGCCATAGTCACGGGAGGCTGTCCGTCTCCTTGATTTTCTCAACTCGGAATCCCGTGAAAAGACGAGATGGCCGGCGTCCCACCTGCATCGGGGCTGGACCCCTGCCTCCAATATGAAGATGAAGGTGCCACTTCGGAAACAGCTCCCCGTAATGGAAAATCCGTCGCTGCCATCCACGCCCTGCCTTCGGGGAGGCGGCGGCACCATCAGCGCTCCGCCCTCCGGCAGATGGTCGATTCCCCGAAGCTTCAATACCACGAGGCCGGAGAGGGCCCGGGGCTTATCTGTGGGGCCGGCGCAGCGGCCGCGATGAATACCACAGCTTCCGAGGCCCGTAGTTACCCCTATGGGTGAAGCCCTTCCTGTCGCGCCCACAGAAAAGGCAACCTCGTCCGTAGTTGAAGGCCATGGCGTGAAATCCGCCAGAAGCACCTGTCACGCCCGACGCAGAGCCCCGAGTCCCCGCGTCACAGGCGGGCACAGTGCTCCCCGCCTGCCCCTCTCCCCTCTCCCCTCTCCCCTCTCCCCTCTCCCTTCTCCCCTCTCCCCTCTCCCCTCTCCCCTCTCCCCTCTCCCCTCTCCCCTCTCCCCTCTCCCCTCTCCCCTCTCCCCTCTCCCGAGGGACCGGCCTCACACAGGCCTGGCCCGCCCCCCCTGCCACGCTCCGAGCCGCAGCGCCGCCTGCTCGCCTCCTGGAGAGAAACCCTTCCCGGTCTGAGTCACCTTCGTCGGGTACCAGGATTGTGTGCGCGCGTGGCCCTGTGTGAGGCGGTCCTGGCACTGCGAGGCGAGGGGTGGGGCCGAGGAGTGGGATGAAAGGCGCCGTGGCCCAGCCGCGTGGCTCAGTGCTTGAGCATCAACCTCTGAACCAGGAGGTCAGGGTTCACTTCCCGGTCAGGGCACAGGCCCCGGTTGTGGGCTTGATCCCCAGTGCGGGGCCTGCAGGAGGCAGCCGATCCATGATTCTCTCTCATCGTGGATATTTCTCTCTCTCTCTCTCCCTTCCTCTCTGAAATCAATAAAATGTATATATGTATAGTTTTCAAAAGGCGCCGTGGGCTACACAGGACCAGGGAGCCCTGTGCCCCTCTCGGGAAGACGGCCCCTCACCCCCAGGGCGACCGGGGATGTGCCCAGGTGCCCCTGAGCTTGTCCAACAGGAGAGACTCAAATCTCAGATCTTGGGGTGCTTGTCTCCAGAAAATGTGGGCATTCCCATCGGGCACAGCAACGGGGGCTCCGGCCATGGGGGCTCTGGCCATGGGGGCTCTGGCTATGGGGGCTCTGGCTATGGGGGCTCCGGCCATGGGGGCTCTGGCTATGGGGGCTCCGGCCATGGGGGCTCTGGCTATGGGGGCTCTGGCTATGGGGGCTCTGGCTATGGGGGCTCCGGCCATGGGGGCTCTGGCTATGGGGGCTCCGGCCATGGGGGCTCTGGCTATGGGGGCTCTGGCTATGGGGGCTCTGGCTATGGGGGCTCTGGCTATGGGGGCTCCGGCCATGGGGGCTCTGGCTATGGGGGCTCTGGCTATGGGGGCTCCGGCCATGGGGGCTCTGGCTATGGGGGCTCTGGCTATGGGGGCTCCGGCCATGGGGGCTCTGGCTATGGGGGCTCTGGCTATGGGGGCTCCGGCCATGGGGGCTCTGGCTATGGGGGCTCCGGCCATGGGGGCTCTGGCTATGGGGGCTCTGGCTATGGGGGCTCTGGCTATGGGGGCTCCGGCCATGGGGGCTCCTGTCATGGGGACTCTGGTCATGGGGGTGAGTGGTCATGGGTGCTTTGGTCATGGGGGCTTCGGCCATGGGGGCTCCGGCCATGGGGGCTCTGGCTATGGGGGCTCCGGCCATGGGGGCTCTGGCTATGGGGGCTCCGGCCATGGGGGCTCTGGCTATGGGGGCTCTGGCTATGGGGGCTCCGGCCATGGGGGCTCCGGCCATGGGGGCTCTGGCCATGGGGGCTCTGGCTATGGGGGCTCCGGCCATGGGGGCTCTGGCTATGGGGGCTCCGGCCATGGGGGCTCTGGCTATGGGGGCTCTGGCCAAGGGGGCTCCGGCCATGGGGGCTCTGGCTATGGGGGCTCCGGCCATGGGAGCTCTGGCCATGGGGGCTCCTGTCATGGGGACTCTGGTCATGGGGGTGAGTGGTCATGGGTGCTTTGGTCATGGGAGCTTTGGTCAGGGGGACTCCGGCCATGGGGGCTCCGGCCATGGGGGCTCCAGCCATGGGGGCTCCGGCCATGGGGGCTCCGGCCATGGGGGCTCCGGCCATGGGGGCTCCTGTCATGGGGACTCTGGTCATGGGGTAAGTGGTCATGGGTGCTTTGGTCATGGGTGCTTTGGTCATGGGGGCTTTGGTCATGGGGGCTCCGGCCATGGGGGTGAGTGGTCACCCTGCTGGGGCAGAGCCTCAGAACAGAAAGCTGGTGGGGCCGAAGGGCATCACCTTCCCGGCTGGTCTCGGTCACAGGTTTCCGGGGGTTGGGGGCGGGGGCGGCTCCATTAGTTTCGGTTCAGGTCTGTTTGGACTCCATGGACTTGATTTTCAAAAGAGCCTTGAAAATGTTAGCGCTGAAGGTCACACACACTTGGCAAAGCGTGACTCTTCGTTTGGAAGGAAAAAGGCATAAAGGGCATTTGGACACAAAACAGCTCCTTAAAACAGCATTTTGATGAGTTAAGTATAAATAAATCAGAAACACACGGGTTTCATTTCCTTTAAAATACCCGCGGGCTCAAGCACTAGCGGGAAGAGTGCCTGGCAAACGGCGGTTTGGGGCCGTGACAAACCCAAATATTTGGAAGAGGTTTCTGAGATGTTTGCACCCAGGTCTCCTCGTCCGCCTTACCTTCCTCCAGCCCCAGCGGCGTCCTCCCCACCATCCGGGCAGATCGCCCGTGTGTGTGTGTGTGTGTGTGTGTGTGTATGCATTCACATGTGTGTGCACATGCGTGTGCGTGTTGTGTGCGGACACACACTCACGCCAGCGTGCCGAGGGAAATCTAAGCAAGCAAGATCTGAAACGAGATGAGGGCTGAGAGTTAAGGAATCCGAGCTTTATTTTGACGAAGGGGAAGATGAGAACCTGCTTTCCAAGGCGTCGAATAAAGGCTCCGTCTGCAGCGGATGCCGGGATGGGGTCGGGCGGCGGCTACTGCCCGGACATCTGGGTTGTGAATGGGAAATCCAGCTCCGCCCCCAGAAATGCGTGATCCCACGGCGGGGCCGCGGGAGGAGCCGGAGGCTGGGGGGGGGGCAGGGCTGCGGGAGGAGCCGGGGTGGGGGGCAGAGGAGTGGTGCCCAGGATGGTGAGAGGCGCTGAGGGCGACGCTCGCCTCGCAGGGACCTGTTCCACGCTGTGACCTTCCTCTCCCTGAGCCGCGGGGCGATGGTGACCGCAGCCGGGATCCCAGCGGTGGCCGCTGCGGCCGGCTGACCTGGGGAGGGTGGGCGGAGCCAGCAGGTGGACAGGTTCAAGGACACTTTGGTGAAACAGCAGCCCCTTCTCCCGGTAGCTCAGGAGGCGGGAGGAAGGCGGGGACCTTCCTAATAAAACAAGTGAAAGTCACTAAAACAAGAGCTCGTCAGATTTGCTGACCCGTGAAGGGGCGGAGAGCTGCTCAGAGTCTCCGAACCCGCTCTGCAGTTTTACAGACTAATAAAACTCGGGGCTCCCACCGAGCGGGCCGGGCCCAGCCTGTTCCCCGGCTGTAACGGCCCCCACGGGCGCCTGGCGAACCCCGGGCCGATCCCCCCCCCCCCCACGGGACCCTGGCGGGCCTCCGAGGCGCGTGCTGTGCGTGCTGAGTCTGACCTGGAGCATCCGCCCGTCTCGCGTCTCCGCGGCCCCAACACGTGACTGTGCGCCCAGAGACCTAACAGAAGGGCTGCCTGGCCGCTGCTGCCCAGACGTCCTTCCCCACAGCGGTCCTTCCGGCTCCCGACGAGGAGCAGACTCGCAATCAGCACTCCGCGCTGGGCTGCGGGGTCTCTGCAGAGCTGGGCTGGGAGGGTTTCATAACACGGCTCCATTGCCCGGCCCCGCAGCTCCACAGAAAAGTAAATATTTCCCCTCCCGATGCCACGGCGCTGCCAGGCCCAGGCCGGAGCGCGGACGCGAGGGAAGCCCTGCCCGGCGGGGGGCCGGGGCCGCAGCCAGGAGCCCAGGTCCGCGTCCGGCTGACCCTCCCGTCTCTTCTCTCAATTGTATGCGTTGCTCCAGTCAATGGCCGCGGCCTTTTCTCCTTCAGACCCAGACAGAGCAGAGCGCCGACGCGCCCACGACACGGATGCAGCGTCGTTGCTAATTGGACCTGTTAATGCCAGTTCAGGCAGCACCGGCGCTGGGTGCGAAAGAGGCGGTTCAGACGTTTCATAGCAGGCTGCCCCCCGGCAGCGTAGGCACAGGCACGGGCCCGCGGACTCTCTCTCTCCAGGTCTCGGGGCGGGGGTGGGGGGCACCCTGGGGCTCAGGCAGCCTCACCTGCGAGGGTTTGGCACGCAGACGCGACCCGGTGGCCGGGTGGGGAGCTCAGCCTCAGGAGGAAAGTGGAGCCTGTTACTCCAATATTTATGGAGGGGCCGCTGGGGAGGCGATGATGGTCGAGGAGCTGCCCGCATCCTTGCCGGAGGCCGGCTTAGCTGTCTCACTCGGTGACCCCGCCAGCAGCCTGACCTCCCCGGGCCTCCACCACTCAGCTGGAAAATTGGGTAAAAAGATTGTGGTGTCTCGGCCACAAGCCGCTGAGTGGAGGTGCTCCGGGCGGTGACCCCGTGACAGCCAAGCACACAGGGACCGGGCTGGGGGTCTCTGCGCGCGTCACAACCAACGGCAAGAGGAGATCAGAGCCGTGGGCCCCTGTCGGACCCCGGACCTGGGATCTAGGGCGCAGCTCCGGGGCCCGCGTGGTGAAAGGCCAGGCCCAGAGCCCCCGGCTGGCCGCCAACAGTTTCTACCGGGCGCTGTGTCCCGAGTGGACGGGCCGTGGGGACAGCGCTGGGCAGCGTGGGCTCAGCACCTCCCACGCCGGCCTGACACGCGCCCGCCCTGCCCCCCCCCGGCCTCAGCTTTCTTCCTCGTCCCGCCCTCCGTTTCCACGTGTGGCCCCGGTGCCCCAGGATTCACTGCTCCATCCGAGTGAACCCTTTCCACTTGGGGAGACCAAGGCGGGAAGGGCGTGGGAGGCCGCCTGGGCTGCCCCGCGGGTTGAATGAACAGGCCGCTCCCGTCCCATCGCGCAGGCTCCTTAGGGGAGGGCAGGGTCTGACGGGGCTTGGGGGCGGGTGTGCCTCCATGACCGTGGCGTCCAGGGAGCAAAGGCGACTGCCCGAACCCACAGCCCCAGGAGGGGGATCTGGGACGCACACACACGTGCCGTAGTCACAACCATTGGACCCGGCGAAGCAGCACAGCCAAGGTCGCCGGGAGGAGGGACAGACGCTCTGCGCCTCCCTGAGTCCCCCTCGTCTCTACGTCTCTACGGCCGGCGTGAGCCCAAGCCCAGCAGAGGCCGCCCGGGTCCGAGTGTGACTCTGGTCCTCAGTGAACTTGGGGTGTCCTGGCTCAGGACCCCGCCTGCAGCACAGGGAGTGCCCACGCCCTGGAGCCAGGCCCACGTCGCTGCCCCTTCGCCCCGCCCGCCCTCAGTGGGCGCAGCTCTGCAGAGTGGTGTCTCCAGGTGCGTCCTCCTCTCTCTACCCCACTCATCTCTCTGTGTCTCTCTGCTCCCTCCATCTATCTCTGCTCCCCCACCTCTCTCTGTGTCTCCCCCCTCTTTCTGTCTCTCTCTGCCCCCCCCCCCCGTGTAGGGCACCTGCCCCACCCCAGGCAGTGGGCACACAGACCCTTAGGGGGCTCAGAGCAGGGAAGACCCCAGCTCTCCCCTCCGTGTCAGGAAAGAGCAAATACTGATGCCGCCACCCAGCATCTCCCAGCTGCACGGAGAGTGTTTGTGAAGCCCCGCTGTGTCCGGAAGGTGTTTCTCCGAGGTCACCTTTGCCCGACGCGGGCTGGGCGGACAGCGTCCTGGAGTGTTGACTCCGTAGACCAGCGAGGAGTGGGGGGCAGACCTGAGCTGGGGGTCCCCCCGGGGCACACACTGCAGGGGCCCAGCCTCCCTGCGTGTCCCCGGCCCCTCTTCCTCCTGCACTAATGGGGGTCATATTCCCCAGCCCGTCCCATAGACCCGCAGTGACCGGGTCACGTTAAACCGACCGGCACATGCGTGGCTGATGAGCCGCAGAGGCCCCTCCCCCGTCGGGGCTGCCTCGCCCGGGGACACGCCTGCTGCCGTCTCGGGGCTCAGAGGAGCCTGTTCTGTCCTGCCCTCCGGGGTCTGTGCACCCCAAGGCCAGGCTACATCTGGCTGCTGCGGGAACTCCAGGGGAGGGTTGAGGGGGCCCCCTCTGCTCTCAGGACTAGAGAGCGGAGATGAGCAGGTCTGTGCAGGGCCCAAGGCCCTGGAGAGCAGCGGGGTCCAGAGCTGGGCTCTCGGGACGGACAGTGAGCTGTTCTTGTCCTTAGACGAGATGTGAGCCTCACGCACGCACACAACGATGTGTCAGAGGGCACGGGAGGTGGCCCAGCACGAACCCGCCCTGTGCGGGGGCCGGGACGGTCAGCAGGCCCTTTGGCGTCCGTGTTCTGTTGGGGTTCACACTCTCTGTGTTCCCGAGGGTGTCCGTGGGGCCAGGGCAGGGCCTGCAGGGCTTTCTGTGGCTGTCGGGTCCCCTGCCCCCGTACCCCAAGTGCCGGGAGGGTGCACCCTCACCCCCGACCTCCCTCCAGGAGCTCTGGGGGGCTCGGGGCAAGCCCGTGGAATCCAGGCCACCCCCCCCCCCACCCCCACAGGTGCCCTGAGCACAGACCCTCTCGGCCTCCAGACCTGCCCCGTGAAGGCCCCGCCCCCCGGGAGGCCAGACCTCCAGGGGCATCGAGGGCCTTGAGGAAAGAATTCCAGGGGCGTTTCCAGATTTCCCTCCGACAATCCCGCGGGCTTCTCCTCACGGGAAACAAACGGGGAAGGACAGGAAGTGGAAGGAATGGCAGGACCCAGAGCTTTCGACTCACACGTCCCCTCCTGGGCGGCTGCAGCTGTCGGGGATCAGGTGTTCCTGGGAACTCGCCTGCCGAGCGCGGCCGCAGCGGCCACTCCGCTCACCCGGCCGTCCACCTGCCGGAGGCGTGGGCAGCTCCCCTGCCTGGGCTCCGCCTTGGCCATGGGTGTCGGCCAACAGTGCGAGCAGCCCTCCTGGGACAGAGGAGCCACCTGCCCAGCAAGCCCCCGTTCCTGTGGGGCACAGAGACCCCGGCATGGCTCAGTGGGTAGAGCATCGGCCTGTGGACCAAAGGGTCCCGGGTTCTATTTGGGTCAAGGGCACGTACCTCGGTTGCAGGCTCCTCCCCGGCCCAGGCCCTGGTGGGGCACATGCAGGAGGCAACCCATCGATGTGTCTCTCTCACATTGATGTTTCTCTCTGTCTTTCCCTCTCTCTCCCTCTCTCCCTAAAATCAATGGGAAATACCCTCGGGTGAGGAATAAAACAAACCAAAAAGCCCCAAAACAAAAAACCACACTCTGCCCAGAAGGAGGCCTTGCAGCCGGACCGGCCACCCCTCGAGGCACAGAGACGCCGACCCGGTCCCCAGGCCACGGTGTCTGTGTGACCGGCTCGTGTACACGTTAGGGTGTCTGTGCCACGTGTGGTCTCTGCCCCACGTCCTTCTGTATTTTACAACCAAAACAGGCCATGGGCTGGCTGCGGGCGCCGACCCCGCCGGGAGCCGGGCTGCGCAGGGCCCTCTGTCCCTCTGCGGCTGTTTGCCCAGCACCCCTGTTGCAGGTCCCCCCACGAGGGCTGGGCTGCGCCCGGCGGCCTCAGTGGCGTCAGGACTCGAGTTCCTGTCGGAAATGGGCCGGGCCGTTGCCATGTGCGTCTTCCTCTTCCCCGGGGTGGCCATGGGCAGCGTGGGTGTGGGGGTGCGTCCAGTGCCCTGGCAGCCCACTGCCCGGATGGGGGAGCTGGGGCTGCGTGGTCAGCAAGGCGCCCGGGACTGAGGGGTGCTGCCAGGCCCAGGTGCAGAGCTGGCGGTGATGCCGGTTCCCTGTGCCGCCCCGGCAGCCTCGCCCCCCCCTCCGAAGGCTCCCAGGGAAGGAGGCCAGGCTGACACCGTCTCAGCCAGCAGGGCTTCCAACACAGGCGGCCTTCGCCGGGTCTGCTGGTCGGGGGTGGCCGGCAGAAGTCCCTCTGTTTCTCTCGGCGCTGGATTCCCAGCTGGACATGCAGAAGGGCCTGGGGTTTGCAGGGAAACAGGAGAGGCGGCGGGGGCAGCAGGAGGCGGCCACACATGGCTGGGTCCTCCTGGCCCACCTGCCTGCCCCCCAAAGAGCGGATGCGGCAGGGGTCCCGGCGGCAGCGCCGCGTCACGGACATGCGGTCCCACCCTGCCGTTCTCACGGCGATCACCGGGATGCCTGGGCACAGCTGTTGCTGTCACCGGGTCCCATTAGAGAGTGTGCGGTCTCCTTGGCGGCTCCCGCCTCCCGCCGCCCCGCGCACGGTGGTCCCGAGTTAGCACGGCAGCTGCGCCTGAGCCCAGGCACGGGAGCCCGGCCCTGTCTCCCCTGCAGATTGAAACATTCCTGGGGGAGAAGGCAGCTCCTTTCCCCACCGCCCCCCGCCTTCTCCACATGTAGCCAGTTGTGCGGCGGCCACAGCGCCCCATGGCTCCGGGCTCAGCCTGTGGGGGTCCCGGCTCTGGGTTTCCAGCTGCGTGACCTGGGCGAGTCGCTCAGCCTCTCTGAGCTCTGCATTCCCAGGCAAGGGGGTCACGAGAGGGTGGTGTGAGCATTAACAAGACAACCCCACGCCGGCTGTCGTTAGCGGGAGTGGGATCGGGGTGCTTCCGCCTCCCTGGTGGGTAGGTTGGGGGAGAGTGCGTGCGTCCCTGCTGAGGGGAGGAAGGAGGATCATTAGAGGCGAGGGTCAGATGGGCCGGGACTTGGTCGGGAACGGCGTTCTGTCCCCCGGTCATGCCCCACGGGACCCCGATGATGGGACTGGTGTCCATGTTCCCTCGCCTTCCTGTCCCCACGAGGTGCTGAGCTGCCTGCCGTTTGTAACCGAGTTAGACTCCTTCTGCTTTGATATGGGGGGTGGCGATCTCTGACCCTCCCGCCGCCAGATAATCCAAGGGGACCCCAAGTCCCAGCGAGCGGGGTGGGCATGTACAGCCCAGGAGGAGCCCGAATCCTGGGGGCGCCCGGGAGGCCCCATCGCGGCCTCTGCCCAGTGGCATCCCCAGCTGCGTGCACGTGGGAGCGGCCACGGCTGGGAGATCTGCCCCCGTTCACTTATGATTATTAAAAGTCATCTTAACAAACAGGTGATCAATAAGCAGAGGCCAGGGCCAGGGCATTCGTCCGAGTCTGTCAATACCCCGGTTATTGCTATAACCAAAAAGGGTTGCGGATAGAAGACAGATCTGTGCACAGCACCAAGAATCGACCCCGATGTACGTCCCCGTGGGAGACTGCGAGGTGCCAAGTCCGCCGGGGCTGCGCGGGGTCGCGGGCGGCGTCAGGTGGGCTGCCCTCGAGGGGTCCGGGCGGAGTCTGTGCGCGGGACGGTGGTGCTTTCGGAAGCGACACTCGGCCGCCGTGGCCCTGGGGGGACGTAGTTGTTGCACAAGAGTGAGAGCCCGTCTGGCGTGCGGCCGGGGGCCGGTGCTGCCTGTGGTTCAAGCGAGGGGGCGTGGGCAGTGCCCCGACGCCCGGGGGTGCACTGGGCGCGGCGGCTCTCGTGAGGGCCGGGCAGTGTTCTGGGGCTGCGGTGGGCCAGGCTGTGCGGGGATGCGAGAGAATAGTCTGGAAAGTCCGGCGAGGGCTCCTTCAGGCCGTCCTCCGTCCGTCTCCAAGAGGCCACTGGAGACGGGGGGCCTGTGCCCGCAGCCCTTTCCTGGCCCGGCGGCGCCTGGGGCCCCGGGTCTCTGGGGGGTAGGAGACGCCTCCGTGGCGGGAGACTCGCAGTTTGTGGTTCATTCTCCGGGCGCGGCGGGCGCTGGGAGTGGCCTGGGAGTTTGGAAGCCGGGCATGTGGCCGGAGGAGGGTGGGGATGATGGGCAAGGTCGCCAGCAGTGCCCCCAGCTCTGAGCCTCCTGTGGTCCGGCCCCGCCCGGCGGCTGAGCCCCGGCAGCACCCGCCCTCCCCACTGGGACCCCCTCTGCAGGGTCTGAGCCGCCCACAGCCCCACAGTCCCTCCGCCCTTTGCGTTCCTCCTCTCGGACCCCAGAGCAGAAGGCAGCTCTGGCCCCAGGCCCAGGAACACGCGGCCCCGCGGAACGTTCCCCGCGTTTCCGGCACGGGTGTCTCTCCCCGAGCCACCGCGATCCGAGGCCCTGGAGGCCCGCGCTCCCCTTTCTGCGGCTGAATGTCATGGCTCATCACGCGTCATCGATGGGAAGTGCCCGCGTCCCCTCCTGTGATAGACGCCACTCCCTCCGGGGCCATTGATCTTCCAGAAGCAGGGCCAGGGGCCGTCCCCGGGTGGGTGGGACGCTGGACACGCGGCGCCTGGGGACAGGCCTCAGCGCCCAGCACCCTGCCTGGCAGAGCAGGGAGGCGGGAGCCTGGCACAGCCGCTGCCCAGCGTGGAACTGGGCCTTCTCCCGCCTGCTCCTGGTCAGGCCCCCGCCCGCCCTCGAGACCTGGGCACCAGCACGTGCCTGTGCCCATGAGCAGCTCAGGGTAGAGGCCCTGGGACGAGCTCCCGCCGAGGCCGGGACGAGCGGGAGGGCCTGTGCACTGAGCCCCAGAGGCCTGGCCTGCTCCAGGGGCCCGGGCTGGGTCAGCCACCCCCTCAGAAAGGGTGACAGGGGTGCTGGGAAGCGCCTTGGGTGGGCGCTGAGGCCAGGGTGCCCAGTACAGGGAGGAGCCGTCTAGCGGGGCGGGCTGGTGGGGGAGGGGAGGACCGAAGCCTCAGCTGGGAAGGGCCAGCACAGAGGCTGGACGTCTGACCGTCCGACCAGGGCTAACTTGCTCTCTCTCCTTCGGGGGGTGGGGGGGGGGGGGCGGGCAGGGAGTGGGAGTCCTTTCCACCAACCCAGCCCTGGCAGGTGGTCAGCCCCAGCCCTGCCCCCTGCAGACGCTCCTCCCCGGCCCCCTGCCCCTCGCCCTGTCCTGCCAGCACCATGTCCACACCCGCCCTCAGAGGCCGTGGAGGCTGGTCCGCACAGGGGCGCCCGGCTGAGCCCCGCGGCCTTTCAGCCCCTCGGCCCCACCCTTCCTCTGGGTGCTGTTTGCACCGCCCCCTCCCCCCATCACCGTCCCCTCCCCCCATCACCGTCCCCTCCCCACCTCCACACCCTGCTTCCGGATTCCTGCTCCCAGAAGCACCCAGCGGGGGCCCCCTCGCTCCTTGGGGCTCAAGGCATGGAAGGGGTTCACTCCATAGCCTCTGCCCCGCGTAGCTCACACACTGGCATCAGTGCTATTGCAGGATTTTTGAAATTTCTGCCAAGCGTCCCCCTGGCCGTGCAGACGCCAGGCGCTCAGCGGCTGCGTGGAGACGAGGGTGTGAGGTGCTGCCACCCTGCCCTCCGGGACCGTCCTGCGTGGAGAGGACACCGGGGGCGGGGCCGGGAGCCCATTCCTCCAGTCCCTCAGGCACCCCTGCCACAGGGAGCCCAGGCCCCGGAGGCCGCGGGGGGCGGGTGCAGGAGAGGGTGCGTGCGCGTGGCCGGAGACCGCCCTGCACAGAGTGTTCTGGGCACGTCTGGCGGCGGGCACACCGTGCCCAGAGGCTCTGGCCGCAGCAGGGCCTCCCTGGCCAGGAAACAATGGTCTGCCCCCCGCGGCTCCTGCGGCCTGGGGAGCCGTCAGGTCCCGCTCCAGCAGGGGGCTGGGTGGGGCGACGCAGCGGGAAGTGGGCAGGTCCCCCAGGACAGCTCCTGGCAGGTCCCCCAGCAGCGAGCCGGGGCGTCCCTGTCTGTCACTCGCCCGGGGCTGTGTCCTCGGGTGGGACAGCGGTGTGGGCTCCCGGGGAGGACTTGGGGTGCCTGCCCCTGGCTCCAGGGTCCGGGCGGGAGGCTGGGGAACACGTGGGGCGGGAGGCAGGCGGCGGAGGGAGAGGCTGGCTGGGAATGTAAACAGCGGGGAGCCCCGTCCGCGCGGGAGGGCCGTCCCCTCCGAGGAGCTGGCCCTTCTCGGGCCGCGCTGGGCTGTGTAAATATTTTCCTTCGGGTGAGGAGAGAGCCTCCATTCACGGGCAGGCTCACTTGAAAGGCTGAGTATCTGTTTAGGCAGAAAAGCTAAAAACAGTGTCCCAGGCGCCTCTCGAAAAAAATCACTTCTGCAGCTCCGCGCGGCCAAGCGGGTTTTTAATGCGGAAAATAAACAAATCTCGCCGCCCCGCCCAGAGCCCAAGAGTTTGTGTCAACACCAGGGAGCCTTTGCCGCGCAGCCAGCGGCCGGGGTGACTGAAGCCCTTCGGGGTTCCTGTGCCCGCGGCGGCGAGCGGGAAGGCGCCCAGCTCGGCGCGAGCTCAGGGCGCAGCCCGGCCCGGGGGGCCTGGCGGGGCTTCAGGTGCGAGTCCTGGTCGGAAGGGGCGCCGTGCGGCTTGTTTCCGCGACACGCCCAGCGGCCCCGGGTGCCCCCAGAGCAGAAGCCCGGCGTGCGGAGCCTGGATTTGAACTTGGGTTTTTCCACTTGGCAGCTCCTTGACCTTTGCCCCGTGGCCCCGACGCCCCAGCCTGTCTCCTGTCTGTGAGGCGGGGTCAGGGCAGCTCCTGCCCTGATGGGTTGTCCTGAGAAGGAGAGACAGCCACCTGCGAGGTGCCCGGGACAGGCCCCGCCTCGTGGCCCCGACAGCCCCCCGCCCCCGTGTCATCATCACGTCACCATGGCGACCGCTGCCTTCACGAAGGAAGTGCCTCGTTTACACCAGCGCCAGGGGCAGTCATGGTCGGACTCTGGTTTGGACCCAAAATGAAGGATGAGGATTGTTCTGTAAAGACTCCAGGAAGGGAGGAGACGCAAGTGGGGCTGTGTGCACACGTGGGGCTGTGTGCACGCGTGGGGCTGTGTGCACACGTGGGGCTGTGTGCACGCATGGGGCTATGTGCACATGTGGGGCTGTGTGCACGTGTGGGGCTGCGTGCACGCGTGTGGGCTGTGTGCACACATGGGGCTGTGTGCACACGTGGGGCTGTGAGCACGTGTGGACTGTGTGCACGTGTGGGCTGTGTGCATGCGTGGGGCTGTGTGCACACGTGGGGCTGTGTGCATGTGTGGGGCTGTGGACATGTGTGGGGCTGTGTGCACATGTGGGCTGTGTGCATGTGTGGGGCTGGGTGCACGTGTGGGCTGTGTGCATGTGTGGGGCTGTGTGCACGTGTGGGCTGTGTGCATGTGTGGGGCTGGGTGCACACGTGGGCTGTGAGCATGTGTGGGCTGTGGACATGTGTGGGGCTGTGTGCATGTGTGGGGCTGTGTGCACACGTGGGGCTGTGTGCATGTGTGGGCTGTGTGCACATGTGGGGCTGGGTGCACGTGTGGTCTGTGTGCACGTGTGGGCTGTGTGCATGTGTGGGGCTGTGTGCACGTGTGGTGCTGTGTGCACATGTGGGGCTGTGTGCACGTGTGGGGCTGTGTGCACGTGTGGGGCTGTGTGCACGTGTGGGCTGTGTGCACATGTGGGGCTGTGTGCACGTGTGGGGCTGTGTGCACGTGTGGGGCTGTGTGCACGTGTGGGCTGTGTGCATGCGTGGGGCTGGGTGCACGCGTGGGCTGTGGACATGTGTGGGCTGTGTGCATGTGTGTAGCTTTGTGCACATGTGGGCTGTGGACATGTTTTGTCGAGGCCGAGAGGAGCCTGAAGCCGCCGGAGTTCAGGTCGTCAGCTCCTGAGGCCCATTTGCAGGCGTTGCTCAGGGAGTGACCCCGTCCTCGGAGGGCAGGCCACGTGGGGTCCAGGGCAGCTGCCCACCGGCCCATCCTGTCCCCTCCGCTCAGGCTGTGTCTCCAGCAGCCCCTGAGCCCCCATGGCCCCCGGGCCCCCCCGAGTCAGCAGAGTGAGGCTCAGAGACGGCAGCGGGAGGGGCTCTCCATCCGCCCCGGGGACCCGGCCGTCCTCTCCTGACCCCCCGAGGACCCCCCCAGACAGCACTGACCCCCGACCATGGCCAGCGGTCAGCCACTCAGAGGCCCTGATTCCCAGCTCTGGGCATGGGAGTGACGTCAGCGGTGGACAAGGGGGACACAGGTTAGAAAGAGGTCTGGGCTCCGAGGCCAAGGGCAAGAGGTCGGTGACCACGGGCGTTTGGTGATTTCGGGACCACAGGACAGACTGGGGGTGGGGGTGGGGGTTCACCCACTTCTGTCTGGTTAGGAAGCTGAGAGGCCGGCCCGGCGGGCTCCTCCCGCGGCGATGCCTGCAGATCCCGTAATAACAGGTTCTGGGAGGAGAGAGCCTTCTGGGATCCATTTGTGACACGAGCAGAAAGCCCAGCCCGGGGCGCACGCCAGCGCCCAGAGCCGTGAGCGCACGAGACGGCTGTGTCTGCGCTCGCGGGCTCTTTGGAGAACAGAGGGTATTTATTTTTAAGGGTCAGGAAAGACATTTTGCCCAACTCCACTTAGTTCAGTCCTGGCACCGAGACCGCGAGAGAAGCGAAATGCCGGAGGTCAAACCTCGCTCTTTTGGCTAAAATGCTAAATCAAAACACACCTAATACTTGTGCCGGGGCCGGGACGGGCTGAGAGCAGCCGCAGCCTCTGCCAGCGCCCGCCGGCCCCGAGGCTTGCGAGGGCTCGGCCGCAGAATAGAGGCGTTTCAGCGACGCGCAGCCCCGGGGGGAGGCGGGCTCGCAGGCTCCAGAGGGGCGCGTCCGGCCGTGTCCGCCGAGGTCAGCGCTGGGTGAAGAGCAGAGGCAGCGAGAAGCATACCTGCCAAGGCGCCGGGGAGAGGGAGGCGAGAGAAGCTTCCGGAACAGGGACACGTCAAGGTCACCCTGCAGCTTCCTCTTGGGAGAGCACTGGGCACTGGGGCCTCACGCCTGCCTCTCCCGCATCACGAGATTGGGGGGGCCTCCCGGCCACCTGGTCCTCCCTGTAGAGGTGCCTCAGGCGGACACACTGCCCACATCCACGCCCACGGCCTGAGGGAGCCGGGGCCCGGCTCAGAGGAGCAGTGAGGACAGCCCGGGAGCTCCCGGCCCCGCCTGGTCCCCCCTGGCCCTGCCTGGTCCCCCGGTCCATCTGGCCCCACCTGGTCCCCCATGTCCCCCCCGGTCCTGCCTGGTCCCCCCTGGTCCCCCAGTCCATCTGGCCCCACCTGGTCCCCCATGTCCCCCTGGTTCCCCCTGGTCCCCCATCCCTCCGGCCATGCCATAAGCCCTCTTCCCCCTATGCTACAGGCAGGCCGACGGACATGACTGGCCTGCAAACCTCATACCTGCTCAGTTATCACAACTGCCTTCTCCACGAATGGGCCACGGGGAGGGGGAGGGGAAGGCCACGGCCACCAGAGTCAGCGTGGAGCCCCAGCGGGACCGCGGCAGGAAGCGGGCGCTCCCCTAGAGGGTGGCTCCCCCTCGGGGCTCAGTGAGGCCTGTGCTGGGGACCAGCGGACTGGGGTCTGGGGATGCAGTGCTGACGAGCTCCAGGGAGCGATGGGGACATGCAGGGACCATGGCCTGCACGTGGGCTCTGGCCTGGACGCTCCAATGAGCCTTCCTCCCACCGGAAGAGGAGGGGCCTCCTGGCGGGGCCCAACCAGAGGCCAGTGAACCCCGCTCAGCCACTGGGCCATCCAGCTCCCAGCCGGGCTCCAGGGCGGTGCGGGGGGCGAGGGGCGAGGGGCGAGCTGTGTGGGTGAGGAAGGCGGTGCTGACCAGAGGCTAGGAGCAGGTTCACAGTGTCACCTGTGTGGGTGGCACTGACTTCTTGGGGACCCAGGGAGACCCCTCGAGCCAGGAGCAGCGGCCGAGGAGCGGCTGGGGCCGGGGCTGGTGTCAGCCCCAGGGATGTGGAGTGGAAACCAGGCAGACGAAGGCAGGAAGGCCGGCCGCCCGCTGCTGACCTCGGCTCCAGCCTCGGGCCCATCTCCGCGGCCCGTCCAGCGCCAGCCTGGCAGGGACAGGGCCCCACACCCCGGTCTCCGCAGCTGCGCTGGGGACCGTCCGGCCTCCCTCTGCACTGCCCACCCTCCTCTTCCCTTTATTCACTGGAGTCACCTTCCAAACCACAACTTCAGAATCTATTAAAAGAAACATAAACTCCCCAATTGGTTAGAATTCTCAACATTTTACAAATATGACTTCGTGTTATTACAGCTGAGCCCGGGAAAATGCGCCCGTGTTTTGGACCGCAGCTTCCGGTCCTCACACCTGCCCACGTGGGCACTGGCGGGCACTGGAGGGCCCTGGCAGGCGCTGGCAAGCACTAGAGGGCACTGGCAGGTGCTGGTGGGTGTTGGCGGGCGCTGAAGGGTGCTGGTGGGTGTTGGCAGGCGCTCTACTCCGCGCTCGGACCTTGCAAAGGCAGCAGCGTAATTTTTAGGGGAGTAACATCCCTGGATGGACCCCGTTTCTCAAATGTCCGTCTCAGCCCCGGTTTGCAGTCCTCGGGGGGTGACGGTCCAGTTTCCGTGCGTCCGCGCGGTACTTGGCTCCAGAAGGGAAAACCTCACCGTGTCGCTGAGCTGTCTGTGTGCTTAGCCTAGAAAGCGCCTGGGACCGTCCCCGAAACGCTGCCCTCTGGGGTGGAACCTGGTGGTTTTCAGGAGACGCCTGCCAGGCGACAGGCGACAGCTGTCCCAGCCCAGCCAGCGTGGCTGGCCTTTCCCCCTCGCCGTCCCAGGCCGGTGTCTGTGTGGCCACAGGACCCGCCTGTCCCCCTCCAGGTGCTCCCGGCGGCACAGTCACCCCCACACACAGGCCACGTTGCTGGTGGAGCTCAAAGGGAGCAAGGAGGGCCCATGACACGGCTCCAAGCACCTCCGTGTCCCCGCTGAGCTGGCTCTAGTAACGCGTGCAGGTCTCCGCCCCGTGTCTCAGGGCCCAGGGTGAGCGACACGGGGTGGCTCCGTCCCTGTGGGACCCACTGCCTTCAGGGAGGTGACATCCCGGGGGCTCCTTACCATCTCAACACACTGGGGAGAAGGGAGGAGCCCGCTCTCCGCAGGGCGCTGCCCTTCACGTTGGGGAGAAGCTGTCGGGCCGCACGCTCGTTATTCCAGAGAACACGCGACCGGCCCTGCTCGATGCGTGGCAGCAGAGCCTGGGAGCCGCACAGCCCGGAACTCACCCCCTTTCCATGTTGTTTTGCAGCAAATGCTGACCGAGGCGGAGGTGTCGCCGCAGGAGGGCTGCGTCCAAAAGGTAGGAGAGCTGCTCCGCCTCCGGGCCTGCGTCGTGGGCATCCTGAAGGGGGGGGGGGGGGGGGAGGGCGGGCGGCGGCCGGGCAGGCGGGGTGGACCATCCTGCGTGTCATGTCCGTGGGCTGCCCGGGCACAGATGGGGGCGTCCCTGTCATTAGGACGGGCTGCCTTCGTCGTGTTAGCTGAGCTGAGAGCGGGCAGGCCCCGACCTGCGGGAACACGGCGGCCAGGCAATGCTGACGCTAAGAACACGCAGGTGCTTAGCGTGGGTTGTCACGCGAGAGCGAGGGGGAAGGGACCCAGGTGGCTGTGGCCGCCGGCCCGTGCCTCGTGCACGCAGCCTCCCAAACGGCTCCTCGTGGCGGTGAACATGCCGCCCACCCATCAGGCGCGAGGAGGTGTCAGCGAGGCTGTCGCCCGTGCTCTGTGCGTGACGGGCGAATGCGGACACGCATGAGCACTAAGAGGTCCCGAGAGTGAACCGGCGAGGAGAGGACACACGGGCAGGTCCCTGCCTGCGGCTGCCGGCTGCCCGCTGCCCGGTGGCGGAGGGGCCCCCGCCCTCACATCGCCTCCCAACCCCGTGGCCCGCCGGTCATCAGGCAGCTCAGCCTCTAGCCAGTGGGCCATGCCTGAGCATGCACATGCACGGTGCACACGCATGATACACACAGAGGCCACACTCCCCGCGGCAGCTGGGCCAGGAGCGCGTCTTCAGTAGCCGGTCCTGCTCTCCTTTGGCATCTTTGCGGCGAAGCCCCAGGCAGAGCGGCGGCAGCGCGTGGTGCGTGCACCCCGACAGTGTCAGGGGCGCCTCCCGGCCCGGGAGTGATGAGCCAGCACGCTCCGTCTCAGTGTCAGAGTCACGGAGCGTGTGCTCATGTCCGGCCAGGCCCCTCCCGCCCTCACTCCTGACGTGAAAAGTTCAGCCAAACTGTCCCGGTTCTCTGTGCTCCTGGTGAGTGGATGGAGCTGGGACATCCCAGAGTTCTCATGGGAGGGGCCGCCCTCTGGGCAGACCTACATGTGAGGGGCGGGACCGACTGTGTATGAGGGGCGGGGCCGACTGTGTATGAGGGGCGGGGCCGACTGTGTATGAGGGGCGGGACCGACTGTGTATGAGGGGCGGGGCCGACTGTGTATGAGGGGCGGGGCCGACTGTGTATGAGGGGCGGGGCTGACTGTGTATGAGGGGCGGGGCTGACTGTGTATGAGGGGCGGGGCCGACTGTGTATGAGGGGCGGGGCCGACTGTGTATGAGGGGCGGGGCCGACTGTGTATGAGGGGCGGGGCTGACTGTGTATGAGGGGCGGGACCGACTGTGTATGAGGGGCGGGACCGACTGTGTATGAGGGGCGGGACCGACTGTGTATGAGGGGCGGGGCCGACTGTGTATGAGGGGCGGGACCGACTGTGTATGAGGGGCGGGGCCGACTGTGTATGAGGGGCGGGGCCGACTGTGTATTAGGGGCGGGGCCGACTGTGTATGAGGGGCGGGGCTGACTGTGTATGAGGGGCGGGGCTGACTGTATGAGGGGCGGGGCTGACTGTGTATGAGGGGCGGGGCCGACTGTGTATGAGGGGCGGGGCCGACTGTGTATGAGGGGCGGGGCTGACTGTGTATGAGGGGCGGGGCTGACTGTGTATGAGGGGCGGGGCCGACTGTATGAGGGGCAGGGCTGACTGTATGAGGGGCGGGACCGACTGTGTATGAGGGGCGGGATGAGGGGCGGGACTGACTGTGTATGAGGGGCGGGACCGACTGTGTATGAGGGGCGGGACTGACTGTGTATGAGGGGCGGGGCCGACTATGTATGAGGGGCGGGGCCGACTGTGTATGAGGGGCGGGACTGACTGTGTATGAGGGGTGGGGCTGACTGTGTATGAGGGGTGGGGCTGACTGTATGAGGGGCGGGACTGACTGTGTATGAGGGGCGGGACTGACTGTGTATGAGGGGTGGGGCTGACTGTATGAGGGGCGGGGCCGACTGTGTATGAGGGGCGGGACTGACTGTATGAGGGGCGGGGCTGACTGTATGAGGGGCGGGGCTGACTATGGGGGCGGGGCTGACTATGTATGAGGGGCGGGGCTGACTGTGTATGAGGGGCGGGACTGACTATGTATGAGGGGCGGGGCTGACTATGAGGGGCGGGGCCGACTATGTATGAGGGGCGGGACCACCCTTCTCACCATGTTCAACCCCAGAGACACTGATATGGAGGAGCCGTTGCCCTGGGAGACACTTCCTGCTCGGGGTTCCTCCTGTGGGGCTTCTGGCAGGTGACCTTTGACCTTGTTCTTGCCCCGTGGGAACCTCTCTGAGCCGATTCTGGGACAAGTGTCCACTCCCAGCCCCACTGTCCGGGCGCCTGAGGCCGCTGTCCTCGGGGATGTAGGTCCCGGCGCGCTCCCTCTCCTGTCCTGCCGCCGGAGCGAGTTTGTATTTTCATGAGGAATCTGAGGTCGCAGGGACACGAGCAGGTCCCCCCCTCACCCCCGGCCCTGACGCGGGAACCACGGTGCCCTCACCCCCAGGATAGACCTGCAGCTGCCTCCAGCCTCCACTTCTAAAGCGAATGTGAAATCTTCATTTCCCCCCAGAACGCGGGACCTGCCCGTCCCGCCCTGGCTGGCCTGCTGCTGACAGGGGGGCGGACTGGTGGGAGGTCAGAGGTTATGCCTTTATGGTGGGAGGGGCAGTCTGTCATCCAGGCTGGGCGCAAGGGTCAAGGCAGTAAGCCAGAGGTCAAGTCTAGGGTCCCGGGTGGTGAGGGGCAGGTGCTGGACACTGGCTGACAGGAGGACGAGGTCAGCACCTCCTCTGTCCTCCTGCGGCCTCCTCTGTGAGTGGCAGCCCGTCTGGCGCTGGCCGACGTGGTCCAGGGCTTTCCCGAGCACTGCGCACGGCTGGGGGCCAGGTGCCCGTGGGCTTCCCCTCCACACAGATGCTGGGAGCCCATCTGAGGGCACAGGGGTCCCTCTCCCCATAGATTCCGAGCAGACCAGAGCCCACGGCTGCCCGAGCTTCAGGGAGCCGGTGTCGGGCCCCGGAGTGCAGGGCACCGTGGCTGCCGGCTACTTGGGGACAGGCCCCTGGAGGGGGCTTGCCCACCTCCTCCTGCTGCTCTCTCCAGCCCCGCTGTCCCCTGAACCCCAGAATCGCCCCTTCCTCCCACTAAACTTAGATGTTATTGGCATGTGGGGTGTGACGAGATGGGCGACTGAGGTCACAGGGTGAGCTGCTGGCAACCTAAGGATGGTGCTCCACTGGGGGCCCATCAGGCTGTGTCCCCACTTTTCTGGAGGGAGAGAGGGGGTGGCATGAGAGAGGGGCGAGTACAGGCAAAGGGTTTATCCACGGGAGCAAAGAGACAGGCAATGCAGCATTCATTCCGCCTCCTTGCCAAATAGAAGGCCGCACTGACGAGCAGATGTCACTCACAGCGATGGAGGTGTGTGCGCTGCGACGTCTCTAACTACCTGCTGACGGGCTGCTGAGCGCGTGGCGGGTGGATTCCGTGTGACGGACTTAGGCTCCCACCTGCGGGCTCTGTGGTTGGGGATTTCTGTGTCTGGCGGAGCAGGGCCTCTCCTCCCCAGAAGACGGGGTCTGGGAGTCTTGACAAAAGGATGGGCAGCCCTGGGTGGCGGGGGAAGGTGTGTCCGTGGGTTGGCCCGTTGACCTCTCCGAGCTTCCTCCAGTCCAACTTGAGGAAGGCCGTCTCCCTGCTCTTCCTTGGCGCAGTGAACAGTGACGAACGGCCATGCCTTCAAGCAGTGGAGAGTCGCAGGAGCGGCAGAAAATGAGGCCTCTTGTGGGGAAGTCGCTGTAATAAATCCGCAGGTTCAGGGAGCCTGGCGGCTGAAGGGGCTGAGGAGCCCATTTGCTCAGTTTACCGGCAAAGCAGCCTGGGCCCAGGGCGGGGGGCTGCGTCCACACCCCAGGGGCCCCGGGATTCCAAGGCCGGATGCAGCTGGGTCTGCAGCGCAGGGCGGGGCTCCCGTTGGAGTGACAGACACAGCAGCTTGTGAGCAGTGCCAGGCTTGGCCCCGCCTCCAGAAGGGCGGAGCCATCTCCTGGCTGACCTGGGCATCCCACCCCTGAGTACCCTCACCCCCCACCCCGTGTCCCCTGCAACCCCCCAGCCCCTCATCACCCGCCTCATCCCTCTCCATCCCTTGTCTCCCCACTTGTGCATCCTCCATACCCGCCCCCCCACACACCCCCCTGTCCCCATGTCCCTCTGCAGCCCCAGCAGCCTGGAGACTCAGACCTGTGCCCACCCCGTCCCTGTGCCCTCGCCAGGGGGCCAGGCCCTCACGCTTCCCCTAAAGTCGTTTTGGCCGCAGGTCTGGCTGCGCTGCCTTTTCTAGCTTCCAGGCCGGGGCCTCTGGGACTGCCCCCGCCAACGACTCTATTTAGTCTGTTTACTTAGCGGGAAAGCCCGCGGCTCCGGGAGAGCAAACATCTGCGGGAGATAATCTAACCAGTGGTCCATCCATCACTCAGGTCGCCCGCTCCCTGGAGAGCCCGCCGGAGCCGGTAATAAAAAGGCCGGGCGAAGAGGCTTTGGGGACGAATAAAGAGCCGTGTTAAGGGCCCGCTGGAAATGGATGGAAGACATTGTTAAGGCTCAATGGCCGTCTTATCAAAATCCAATAGGATAGACATTTGGCAAAAGGCTTAAATGTATTCTTTACTTTCCGAGGGCTGGGATTTATCCCCGAACCAGAGTGTAGTCCGCCCGGGGAGATGGTATCAGCGAAAGGAATTTTGATTCAATCTCTCTGACGGTATGAACGGGGACACGGCCCCGGTCGCCTCCGCTTTGTGCCACTTTGTCGTGTTTGCTGGGCCGTCTGGAAAGGAAGGACGTGTTAATACAGAACAGCCCGGAGCAAACACACAAAGGAAAGTGGTCATTAAAAAAAAAATTCTCTCCTTCTCCTCCACCAGCACCCCCCCACCCCCCACCCCCCAATAAATAAATCGGGAATTCGCAGGAGCAGGGCTGGGAGGGGAACCGACGAAGCCTGGGAGGCCGTGGCCGCCCCAGCCAGCGCTCGGGGGAGGCCGGCGAGGCCGGGGCTGAGAAGGAAAGACAAAAACAAATCGAGCTAATGAAGTCCTACCGCGGGAAGAGGGGCATGATGGGTCCATAAATCTCTCCTGTTATTACGTGCAAAATGCTACAGGTCATAAAAGTCATCCGATAGCCCCGCCGGCATTGTCCAAACAGGGTGATGGATGGATAATTATGATAATTTGTGAAATGATTATTTGGATGTTAGGACCGTGGCCTGTCCCACTGGGCTCTTGTGTGCGGACGTTTTTTCCGTCGCCTGACCCGGGCCAAATGCCTCCGGTGACGGGCAGCCGGAAGGTCTCCCATGTCCCTCCGTGGGGGCGGGGCGGGGGGGGGGGCTGATGAAGGGTGACATGGGAGCCAGGAAGGGGAGCCGAGCTGCGTGAGCCCTGGACGGAGGTCGTGGAGACAGGCAGGCACCTGTGAAGTGTCTTTGTCCGGCCGGTCCCGGAAAAGACCACACACCGAGGGCTGAGCCTTCTGCGCCTGACTGGGTGCACTGTGGCCTGACTGCGTGCCCTCGGGGTGGTCTCGGCTCCCGGCTGTTTAGGCTCCGCTCTGCACAGCACCGCAGAGCCAAGCATTTGTGTTCGTCGCCGCGTTATGCGGTTTATTTCTTTTGCATTGTTTTCCCTGAGGAAGCAGAGCTATTTTCCAGGTGGCTGGAGGGGGAGGGAGGAGGGGGAGGGAGGTGGCTGGACCGAGAAATGGAGAGACCACAGGCTCGGCACCCTCAGAATGCAGCGCCGCGTGCGCGCCTGCCTGGGCTGTTCTGGCCGGGCCTGCAGCGAGCCCGGGCGTCGGCTGCTCTGCGTCGCCTGTGCCGCGGGGTGCGCGTCGGGAACGCCTGCCTCGGCCTCTCTGCGCCCCAGCCGGCAGCGCTGTCTCTCCAGCGCCGGCCACCCACGTGAGCTTTATGACCGAGAAAGCACCCCGAGCCCGGGCCGGGGAACCCCGCGATCGCAATTATGAATTTGCATGCGGGATCGGTTATGTCTTTATGAAATCAAAGTGTGTTTAGCTGCCACGGAGACAGCCCCGAGTTGGTTTTGATAATCTGGGGCTGAATAGGCCAGCCTCGTCGCGGTAAGCCCGGGACAAAAGGCTGGACAGTGGCTGAAAGCCCTTTGTTCGGGGGCTGCTGATAAAAGAGCCGGGAGTCCATTAATTCAGTGCATGAACATATAGGAAAGTCAGTCCCCTCTTGAGAACAATAATGTTGAGGTCAGCTTCGGTTGCCATGGAAACTAAGTACTCCTAAGAAGTTTGCATCCTTGATTTTGCTGAATCAAAGGCTGCAAAGCTGAGAGGTGTAATGGGGCCAAGACGCAGAAAGTCGGGAAGTGGGCCTTCCCGCCACCGCGGGGGCGGGACTTCGGTGGCCCCAGTGGCTGAGACAGAAGATCGGGCCCCTGGACGGACTCTGACCTGCCGCCCCCTCCGAGCACCTGAACTTGCCCGGGCGGCGCGGGGCCCTCCCTGAGCAGATAAGGGTGATTAATGGGCCCAAGTGTGGCCGGCAGTTCCGGCAGCTCCGCGCGGGGCGATGACATTATCAAGGCGGCCTTCTGCGCGTTGCCCCCACCCCCACCCCCACCCCCACCCCCACCCCCACCCCCACTGAAAGGTCCCTGAAAGCAGCTCCACCCACCAGATTAGGCTGGAGAGCGAGCGGCAGGTGATCGGTTCCCGTCGGTGATTCATTACCTGCTGGGCGGGCCTGCCTGAGGGCCGCCCCCCCCCCCCCCGGGTGCAGGGCTCAGCACAGGCGTGGGGTGCAGCTGAGCGCCACACCTGGGGGGACGAGAGTTTGATTTTTCCCTTTTGGGGACGCAGTGGCCGGGATTTCTCGTGGCCTGAGCTCCCTGTGAGAGCTTCTGAAAGGCATCGGGCGGCATCAGGCCTGGAGGAGGAGCGCGGGGAGGACCCGGGGGCCCACAGCAGCGCCCGGGTGTGAGAGCATGTGTGAGGGGCCCTCTCGGTGGGCAGGCCCTTCCCCCACCCGCTGAGACTTTCCGCCCAAACTGAACCTCAGCCACAGGGAAACCCCATCTCAGAGGACAGACTCGGAACTTGAACGTGTGCGCGAACCCGAAGGTGAACAAAGACCTCATTTCCGGGGAGGCCGGGGGGCCCCTCGCCTCCCAGCCCCAG
Organism: Myotis nattereri; assembly: GCF_964212035.1. Taxonomy (NCBI): domain Eukaryota; kingdom Metazoa; phylum Chordata; class Mammalia; order Chiroptera; family Vespertilionidae; genus Myotis; species Myotis nattereri. The sequence continues at coordinate 215,089,775 of NC_138077.1, read as the reverse complement.
CGCCCTCCCAGCCCGGCTCTGCCCTGCACGGCGCCCTCCGCTGAACAGGATGGCTGCTGGGTTGCTCTTCTCTGCGGCCAGGGAGCCCCCGCAGCTCCGCCGGGCATGGAGCGGGGGGAGCCGAGAGCGAGCGGCACAGCCTGGGCGCGGGCCGCTGCCTGGGCGTTGGGGTGCGGCTACGTGCTGGCAGGGGGCCAAGGGGGCCGATGCGGCCCTGGGTGCTCCCCGGCCTGCGAGGGTGTCAGGTCTCCTCGAGGACACCTGTTTGCTCGTGGTGTCGTGGCACCTGCCGTTGGTCAGAGTTCACAGCGCAGGTGCCCGCCCGGCCCGCCTGGCTGGCAGGAGGGGGCTGGGCAGGACGCCTCTCCCAGGCAGCAGCTAATGACCCAGATTTATTATCTGATCACCGCCTACAGGAGCAGATGGTGGTGTCAATAAACTCCGCCATCTTTGGGGGGGGGCGGGCGGGGGGGCAAAGTGAGTTAATTAAATTGCGCCGCACTCTTAGGAGGGAAAATACATCAGCCCTGGGCTCGGCCGTGTCTCCTGCGTTAGACGCAGACGCGCACCTCGGCTAAGGCGGTGGCTGGCCGTGGGGCCTCCCCCTCCAGCGCAGCCCCTCCCCCGGGAGCAACCCCGCAGCTCGCCAGCGTGGTCCTGGCCGTCCCGCTTCTGGGTCGACACGTCTGTGCTGGCGGCGGGTCCGTCTCCGGGAAAAGGCGGCGGCGTGAGCGGTGCCTCTCCGCTGTTCTCGGCAGCGGGTGCCAGAAGCATCGGCTCTGGAGGCCGCCTTGTGCCGCGGACGGTGTTTCCCCAAAGGTGTTGGGGGGCCAGGCTGTGCCGCTGCCCCCCACTGGCAGCCCGGGCTGGCTTCCCGGCAGGTGCTGGGCAGGCCCTGCCCTGAGACAGGAGTGGAGCCTGGGTCCCTCCTCTCGGCCCCGGGCCCCGCTGGAGCTGGGACCCTCCCTCCTGTTCCTGGGGCGCGGGGCCTCGTCCTCCCAGCGGGGCCGCCTCTGGGCCTCGGAGGCCTCAGTGCCCTCGGGGAAGGCAGGTCCTCCCTGTCCCATCCAATGGCCACCTGCTGCCTCCTGTGGACAGGCACCTGCCCCGGCCCTGCACCCAGCTTCTCTCCCCGCTGCTCTGAGGTGCGGACCAGCTTCCTGCCACAGAGACAGATGTCGCGGGGATGGGGGGTGCAGGGGTCCCGGTGGGGCCTCAGGCCTCAACCCTCCGCAGCTCCTGGGCCTCCCGTGGCTGCTGGGCTGACCATGCACTTGGCCGTGTGCTCAGATGCAGAGCCTGGGGGAGGAGGAGAGCGGCAGGTGAGGGTTCCTGGGGATGGGAGCCCCACCCTGCCCGCCTTCCCCCAGGGAGGCCAGGCGCCCCCACAGAGCCCTGCAGGCCAGGCACCGGAGACCCCCAACTGAAGCCATCTCCCATCATTGCTGGCCCGGCCTGGGGACTAGGAGCACGGATTCCTGTACCCCCAACCCCACATACAGGCGCCATCACCCATGTCCCTGCACGGGAAACAGGTACAGAGTGTGAGTCACTCACCAAGGCCACACCTTTCCATGGAGCGTCTCCTTAGTATCGTGTGATACGTATGCCTCCAGGGCTGCCCTCCAGGCATAAACTCAGAGCCAACCTGGACCCTCCGGGAGCTCAGGGCAGAGTGGCACTGAGCTGTGGGTACAGGACAGAGAAAGGAAGCCTGGATTGGGCTGGAGTAACTGGAAGTAAGTGTATCAGTCAGCTATCACCACAATAATGCCACGTAACAAACCACCCCCGAACTCTGACACACTCATTGATTCTCTCGTGTGCAGGTCGGCTGATCTGAGCTGGGCTCAGCTGGGTCTGGTGCCAAGCTGATGCCCAGTTCCCTCTGAATGCCTCACCCTCCTTGGACACTGGGCCTCTGGGCCGTGCTGTTCTCATGGTGAAGGCGGACAGTCATAATCCCGTAGGCCTAGGCCCGCATCAGCCGAGGCCAATGTCATGGCCACGCCGACAACACAGCGTGGGATAGTCATCTCTGCCCGCCAAGGGGGGCAGCCCCGGGGCAGAGGGCATGCGGGCGGAGACAGTCCTCGGCAGCAGGCTACCTGGGGAAGCTGGCCCTGGAGCTGACACGTGGCCGGCTCCCAGGTGACAGCGAGAGCAGGTGCAAACGCTGCGGCGAGGCGAGGAAGCTGTGAACATGGCGACAGAGCGGGTAACGCAGAAAACAGCCGCTGCCCCCTGCAGCCACGTCGGGGGCACAGCTCCTCGCCGCACCCTGGCCAGGCGTCCCGTGGAGGCGCCTCGCCCTGGAGAAGGACCCTCTTCCTTGAAGGGAAGATCTGGTCTCTGGTCTCGAGCTGCCAGGGGACAGCGATGCTGGGCCCGTCCTGGTCCCTGTGTTGGGAGGGATTCCGACCAGCATCTGGATGAGACTGAGGGGCAGGCCAGGCAGCGCCCCCTACTGTTGCCCCTCCCGATGGGCAGTGGGGTTGCCCAGGACAGGGGACGAGAGGGCCAGGAAGGGGAGAAGCCAGCCCACCCACCCAGTGCCTGGCAGGGCCCGGGGATGACCCAGCACCAAAGCGAGCGCTTTGCTCTCGGGCCACAGAAACTCCTGGGGAACCTTAAATGCATATTATTTTTTAAAATACATTTTTATTGATTTCACAGAGGAAGGGATTGGGAGCGAGAGAGAAACATCACTGATGAGAGAGAACCATCGATCGGCTGCCCCCTGCACCCCCTCCACTGGGGATCGAGCCCGCAACCCGGGCCTGTGCCCTGACCGGGGATCGAACCCTGATCTCCTGGTTCCTAGGGCGACGCTCAACCGCTGAGCCCCGCCGGCCAGGCTGCATATTCTTGAGTGAAAGGAGCCAGTCGGAAAGGGCTACAGGCTGTGTGACGAGACAAAACCAGACGGACGATGAAAACATCAGTGTCGCCAGGAGTCGGGTGAGCAGGCTGGGCACGGAGGGTGTGCGGGGCAGCGAGAACGCTCTGTGTGACCACGTGATGGGGGTGCATGACGCGATGCATTTCTCCAAACCCGTGGGAGGCACAGCCCCCGGGCGAACCTTCAGGCGAATTATGGCCTTCGATGATCTGTGTCAGCAACAGCTCATCAGTGCAACAAGTGGCCACGCGCATCAAGGTGTTACTGGCAGGGGAACTGTGGGGGACCAGGCGGGGTACCCAGATACTCTGTCATTTCCACTCATTTTTCTGTAAGCCTGAAGCTACTCAAAAAGATAAAGCTGTTGCTTTTTATAGAAAGAGGGTTCTCAACAAGACACGCCTCACCCACACACGTCGTACATGAAATATATACACACGTCTGAAGACACGTGTACATGCAAAGGCGGGGAGAAGATGTACAAAATAACACTGTCCCATCCCGGCCTGTGCTGGTGAGTGGTTAGAGCATCAGCCCCCGTGCTTAAGGGCCGTGGGTCCGGTTGCCAGTCAAGGGCACGTACAGGCAGTCCTCAGGTTACGTCGAACTCAATGTACGTCGTTTCGTGGTTACGTCGCCATCTCCCATTTATTTATTTTAAAAAAAAGCTCCGTCATTTTGATGTATGTACATCTGTGCTTTGTGTGTTTTTTATTTATTTACCACAAGTAAAGGTCAGGAATTGTTCTCTTTCGTTTAAATTGTTTTACTGTTTCCCTTCATGACAGCTGTGTGTGTGCTCCACGTGGGTGACGTCGGTGCTTGTGTGGGTAGGTTCCGACTGACGGCGAAAATCGCGTTACGTCGCCGTGGGAACGGGTCTCCGACGTCGCCCGAGGACCTGCAGTACCTGGGTTGCAGGTTCCATCCCAGCCCCAGTCGGGACATGCGCGTACAGGAGGCAACCAACCGATGGGTCTCGCTCACATCCATGTCTCTCTCTCGCCCTCTCCCTCCCTCCCCTCCACAATCTCTAAAAATCATTGGGAAAAATATCCTTGGGTGACGATTAACAACAACAACAGAAAACGCGGTCACTCTGGTGGTAACCCTGGGGATTTTTAAGAGCTGCTGCTGGACGGGCTGCTGTAGTGACTGTTCTGTCGTCAAGCTTGCACCGCGCCGGCGGTGTGCGTGGGAGATGCCTGCTGCCTCACGCCAGGCTGAGCCGCCAGTTGCCGTGGGACACCCCCCTCCCCCCCCCCCCCGAGCTCTCGGTCCTCCGGTTCAGCAGCCAGAAAGTTCCAGGAGATGCGAGGTGATGGCCGTGAGCGGAGCCGCCCTGTGAGCCGCATGGGGCGGACAGGAGAGGTGAGACTTTGGCTCAGCCTCTGGCGTTGCCGGCTGTTTGTTGTCGAGGCCCCACCTCACCCCGACTCACTGACTTAGGGTTCCCGGTGCTGAGCCCAGCTCTGCACAGTCTCACCGCCTTCACTCATTCCCTCGCCTGCCCGGCACATGGGACAGACCACCTACTGTGTGCGGGACGCTGTCCCAGGTGCTGGAGACACCAGGCGGAAGTCCCACTCTGTGCTCTCATGCGGTCCTTGTTCTGAGACACCGTCACCTGTGCCAGGGGCCCCAGCCTCAGTTTTGGGGGTCCCGGTCCCTGGGACGCCCAGCGGCAGCATCCACACCAGACACCCCCCCTGCGGGTGGCAGGCTCCCGGGGCCTCTGGTGCTGTTTGCTCGGTTCCTTCCCCACAGACACGCCCGCCCATCTCGCCCTGTGGGTGTGGGTGTGGCCCAGGCCCTACAGGTGGGTGAGTCCGAGGAGACTTTTTCTGGGCAGGTCCTCCCCTCCCCGATTCTGTGCGGGGGACAGTGTGCGGGTAGCGGACGGACTCGGGCTGGGGAGAGAGGGGTTCCCGGTTTAACGGATGCGGTGGGAGCCGCGTTTCCTCCTCCGAGGGATCCGTCCTTCAGCGCCGGCCGCCGCTCCTCCCCGGCGCTAACGGGCCCATCATTCCGCGCGACGCCCCTTCCATCAGCCCGGCCTTCTCGGGGGACGGCTGCTTCTCACCCGGCTAACAAGCCGTCTCTTCGGTGGAGCGCTGATAAATTAAGTCATAAAAGGCGAGACTTATTATTTCGCGGGGAGCCGTGCCTGTTATTTCTGCGCGATGGCCGAGATGCCGGGTATTAGCCGCAGAAATGTGCCCGCTGCCGGGGAAGGAAAATGATCACATAAACGCGGCTGATGTGGCATTTATCACGGATCAGCTGAGCGTGAGGAGAGAGGGTCAGAGACAGGAAGAGTCATGGAAGCCGTTTCCCCCCTTGCCCGGGGTGGGGGGCCCGGGCTCTCTGTGCCCGGCGTTCACGGCAGGACGCCCCCGGGCCTCGGCCGGGCCCGCCTTGCTTCTCGCCTCCAAGCCCAGGCTCCGGGTTGCCAAGGCCGTGAAAGGGCACATAATTATCGGAAGAGAACCTGGAGCGTGGGCACCCCAGAGAGCTGCAAAAATAAAGTGAGGAGGAGGAATTTTGAATAGATTTCCTCCTTTTGTATTTCTGCTTTGGACGGGGCGTGCAGAGGCAGCAGGGAGAGGGAGCTGGAGAGGCAGCGCCCACCACCCGTTCGCCCTCGGGAGGCCTGGAGTGGCAGCCACCCTAGGGGCGGGGGCCGGGGACGAGGGGCGTCTCGTCCATTCTGCGGACAGACGTGCCGCCCTCCCGGAGGCAGAACCAGTGGAGGGGAGGCCGAGCCTCTCCCGCTCACGCAGAGGGAGGGTCAAGGCCGGTGCCGACGCGCAGGAGCCTGGGTGGGACTGAGGCGGTGCCAGGTGGGGGACGACAGCGCGGTGCCAGGCACGTGACTGTCTGCGCGAAGTCAGGCCACGTTGGGGCAGAGGCCACATCTGCACGTTCGCGGCCCCGGCTCGGGGGCTCGGACAGGTGGCCTCACCCGCCTGTGGTTGCCAGGACAGTGAGTGACAAGCGTGGCCTCTGCAAGACGCCCCCAGCCCAGGCTCAAGCTCGGGTCCAGAGGGACCCACGGGCATCGGCAGGACGGCCAGCAGGCCCTGCCCCCTGGGTCGTCACTGTCCTGGCGTCCGCGTGGGAAGCGTGCGCCGCTGGGACCAGGGGCCGCGTGCAGGCCCGAGGAAGCCGCCTTCCTCGGCTGGGCCTGCGCCCCTGCGTCTCTGGTGGGTCTCACTGGTTGTCCTGCCACGTCCTGGTCGTCCGCCCCGTTAGTGCAGCACATGCCACTCCCGTGTCCCTCGCTAAACACCCGGGACTTCCCTTTCAGAGCCTACTGTGGCCCCAGAGTCACTGAGATACGCCTCAGAGCCCTCGCCCCTCCCGGGGCCCGTTTCCCAGCATGACCCGTCTCTCACCTGCTCAGAAGCCCCCTTCCCACAGCGCCTCTCCCCTGCCCGCCCTCCCGGCCCCGCATCTGCACCGCACCCTCCAGGGAAACCAGCCGTGGCCGCCCACGCGGGAGCCCGTCCTGTGCAGGCTGACTCCGAGCTCCCAGGCCCAGGTCCCACATGGGTCCGAGGCCACGCGGGGGCTCGCTCAGCTCCAACCCCACGGGCTACGCGGCCTCCTCGGAGCGGCTCCAGCAGCCCCCGGAGGCCTGGCCACAGCACTGTCTGTGGTTTCAAGGTTCGGTGGAAGGAAACACTTCTCAGAAGCCAAGACTCTGAGGCCTTCCTTACCCGCTGGCACCTCCATTTCCTCGGCTCTAAAAGGGGGTGATCACAGCTCCTGCCTCAAAGTTGTGGTTGCTGATTGCACGAGCTACTCTCTGTAAAGTGCCTGGCACCTGCTTAGGGCTCAGAGTGAGACCGAGGTGATGGTGGTGATGGAGGTGATGGAGGTGGTGGTGATGGTGATGATGGTGGTGATGGTGGTGATGGTGGTGATGGAGGTGATGGAGGTGATGGAGGTGGTGGTGATGGTGATGATGGTGATCGTGATGATGGCGATAGTGGTGATAGTGGTGATGATGGTGATGGTGATAGTGATGATGGCGATAGTGGTGATAGTGATGATGATGATGATGGTGGTGACAGTGATGGTGATGGTGATAGTGGTGATGGTGGTGATGGTGCAGATGTTGGCAATAATAGTAATGATGGTGATGAGCCCTTGAGGTCCCGTCCAGGCACCACTGCTACACGGGAGAATCAAAGTGCTCAGGAGGGGACACCCAGAGGAGCATGAGCCGGAGGAGCGCCAGTCCTGGCTCCGCCAGCACCTGGTGCGACCTGGGCAGGTCCCCGAAGCTCTGGGAGCCCTGGTTGCTGACTTGGCAGCACAGGGCAGACGTGTGGCCCCACTCACGTTCCTGGGTGGGAGGACCTGGGGACAAGGCCCGGAGCAGCGCGGGGCGAGCACCTCACAGACCGAGGCGGCTCTCAGAAAGCACAACAGGAAGAGACGGAAAGAAAACTCATCAAGGGGCCCACGCGCTGGCCCTCCGCGGCGACCTCTCACACGGAGGCCGGGCCCTGGGGAGGGAATAAGAAATACAGGACTTCCTGCGAGATAGCGAGCGAATTGTGAGCCGTGAATTACTTTTTTCCTTTGAAACATGATGTAGTCGGGTCAAAATATTTTTGCATTTCAAACACTTGAGTTCCTTTGTCCTTGGCGCTGACATGGCTCCGTTTCCATGCAGCCGCACAATGCGTGGAAGCACCTTCCAACCGCCGGCCGGCCCTCCGATAAGCTCGCCAGCTCATAATGCGAGTATGGAAAGCTGGGCGGTGAGAACGGGCCCTGTGGAGAGCGTGTTTACACAGCAGGAGAGCCCCCCCTACCCACCCCCGCCGGTAAACAGGCTGGAGCGAAGGCTATTGAGCGCCGGAGCAGGCGGGGCAGGGACACAGGACGGCCACCCACCCACACTCCGCACCCAGCCGGGCCCTCCGCTGGGCCTGCCCAGGCGCCCCGGGGCCAGACGCCCAGGTGATGCGTCTGCCCCTCCAGTGACTCTGGTCTGTGACAGGGCGGCCTGCCTGCCCCGTCTGCAAGGCAGGGTCTGGGAGAACCACCTTCTGTCGCGGCCTGTCTGACCCCCCTCCCTGACTCCAGCCCAGGGCTGTCCCCCGCAGGGCCGGTTTGCTCAGCGGACGGTGGCTCAGAGCCGCGGCTTGCTTGGCCCTTGGTCAGAGGGAGCCCGCCTGGCTGCCGTGTGGGCCCCAAGGCTGCAGGATGGGGAGGAAGGGACAGGGCCTGAGACCCTCCATCCCCTTCCCTACCCAGCGGCCTCCCAGCGGCCCGAAGCTGCAGGGAAGGACTGGAACCAAATCTGCTCACGTGTTTGGCGCTTCAAGCACTTGCTGCGAAAGGCTGGCTCTGGGGCCCACACCCCAGATCAGTCAGTGCCCAGGCTGTGGGCGGGAGGGAAGTGAGGCACAGAGAGGTTAAGGAGCTGCCCGGTGTCACACAGCGTGCAAGGGAGAGCCAGGGAGAGAACCCAAGAGTCCGGCTCCGTGACCTCAGCAACACTGACTCGACGGGCCCGCAGGCCTGCTCCGTGTGCGTTCTGCTGGACCCTGAAGACCCCGGGCCGCTCACCTCCCAAGGTCCTCGCATCACCTGTTAGCGCCTGGGTCCAGGGGTCAGCCCCCGCCTGGGAGTCTCAGGAGTCCATCGCCGGCAAAGCCAGCCAGCCAGGCAGACACCCCGCTGGAGGGAGCCGGCCCCGCAAGGCCCCACGGACCCTCAGTCAGAGGAAACGCGACCAGGTGCCCCTCCTGCCAGCACCCTGAGCGCCGGCTGCTGCCGGCCGCGCCGCCCCCCAGACTGGACCATGAGGTTGGAGGCCGGCCTGTGTGCGGAGGCCCCGAGGAGGGCGGGAGCCTGGGGGAGCCACAGAGACGGGTCCCGGGCCCACGGGTGCTCTGGGAGGTCATTCAGGGCAACCGGACGTGAGGACGGAGGTGGCGGCAGTCATCATGATGCAGCAGCAGGGACAGGCCACGGGGTGGTGCTGGGCTCGGTCCTGCGTCCGAGGCTGCTGGGGGAGAGGTGGGGCCGCGGGGATCCCAGGGCCCCTCTGCAGGTGCTGCGGGGATCGCTCAGGTGTGGGTGACGCCAGGTGTGGGGTGGGCTCTGGCCCTCGCCCTCCAGAGGCTGAGCCACTGCGCCTGAGCTGGCATCACACGGTCTGTGTCGGGGTGGGGCACTCCCCAGGCTGGAGGAGGTGGTGCCGGGCCCTGGCTCCTCTGGCCTGGCCTCTGCTCGAGGCCGGGCAGCACCCACTCAACGGTCTTCCGAACCCTGGCCCCCCCGTGCACCGGACGTCCCTGCCGCTCCCACCCCCAGTGTGTCCCCAGGGCCCCCGGGAGCGCTTGTGTCTGGTGTTCGGTTGCGTTGAAGGCCCAGGGATGGGAGGGCCGCTACGCGGACGCGGGGGGTTAACAGGACCGTCAGCAGCCTGGTGGCGCCCGAGCTCGGCCTCTCACTCCCCTGGGCTTGCCTGTGGCCTCGCCCCTGGTGTGGGACAGCGAGGTCCCGGCAGGCGTCCTGGGGCGATCCCAAACATGCCGAGAATGCCCTTTCCTGCTGGCCCCTCCCAGGCCGGTCCAGACAGGTCCACCTGGCGGGGGCGGGGGGCGGGTGGGGCTGCTGCTCCCTGATGCTGGGCCTGCCTGGCCGCCGGCCCTGTCCCCCGGGCCTGAGCCACCTGCCCCGGCTCCCACCAACGAGCCCCCAGAAGTCACCAGCCAGAGTGCAGCCCACAGCAGGTCCTCATGGCACATCCTTCCCTTCGGAGGATCCCCCCGTGACCCCCGTGGCGCTCGGCCGGCGTGTGGGGCTGCGCTCCGGCTCCCGGGCCGGCACCGGCTCAGGTCCGCTTCTTCTCGGCCGCAGCAGCCGTCTCGCCGGCCAACCTCGCACTTCACTGTGAGAGGGCGCCTGGGCAGGACTGGTAACCAAGGGGGGCTCCTCACAGAGAAGCAGGGAGCAGCCTGCGACCCGCGTTGGAAAGCGACTGCTGGTCCGCTGGCAGAGGCTGAGGGCCAGCAACACGCATTCATGCACCCACTCACTGCTCGTGGGCAGGGCGGGCCGCCCCTGTCGGACACTGTCCCCCGTACGGCTTCCTGCTCCCCCAAAGGGCGGCTGGTCCCCTGAGGACCAGGGTTCCGGGGCCCAGGAGCTGAGCCGGCCCTCACCGGCCTCACCCCTTCGCGGCCCCAAAGCACGTGTTTGCTGAGCACATGCTCCCTGCCGGCCTGCGCTGGGCTCTGAGCCGCGGCTGTGCGTGGTCCGGCGCTTCCCGCGGCCCACCCGCTCCCGTCTGCCTCAGTCAGCGCGGGGCTGATCAGAAACGCCACGGGCGCTGACCTCTCGCCGTCAGAGGCTGGAACGTGCGATCGAGGCCCCGCCGAGTCCGTGCCGGTGCGGCCTCTCGTCTTGGTTTGCAGATGGGCGTCTCCTCCCTGTGTCCTCACACATGGCGGGGTGGGGGGCGCAGAGGGGGAGCAAGCTCTCCTTCTCTCCCTCTAAGGCCCTAATTCCCTTGGAAAGGCCGTGCCCTCGTGGCGTAATCACATCCCAAAGACCCCATCTCCAAATGCCATTATTGGGGATTCAGGTGTCAACATGTGGATTTTGGGGACACAAACATTCAGCCGGAAATGCTGTTAAAGAGGCAAATAAATGCAAACAGAGCAATAAGCATGTGAGCAGGTACACGTGACCAGAAGTGGAACAAGTGGGGCCGTGACAGGTCCTGGGTGGGGGGGTTGGAGGAGGTCCCTGAGGCCGAGGGGCCGTCAGACCTGGGAGGGCAGAGCTGAGAGCACCCAGGGCTCCCGAGTGCAAGGAGAGAGGCTGGGGCGACGGGGGGGGGGGGGGGGGTCCGGGGGGGGGGGGGTCTTGGAGACACGGGGTGTCAGGGGAGGGTGGAGAGGCTGGGCAAGGGTGGGAGCGGGGAGGTGAGCGGGTGGACGTATTTGGATATCTTGGAGGGAGAAGCATCAGTGTGTGGACCGTGGCGAGGGGCCCAGGGCGGCTCCCCGGACAGCGGGCGGCACCGTGTGCAGGGGGAGGCCGGGCGTGATGGCGGTGGAACGGGACGTTGGCTGGCAGGTCTTCTATTGCGGGGCCCCTTAGACGAGCGCGTCCGGAGGGCAGTGACTGCAGAGCGATGAGCTCGGACCCGGGATGCGAGCACGGAGGGCGGCCGGAAGCGGAGCAGCTGCGACCTGGGACCAGCGGAGGGAGGCGGGAGAGGAGCGAGCGTGTGGAGGGCTCGGTGACCGGGAAAGACGACAGAGCGGGCTGGGCGCCCTGTGGCCACCGGCCTGGGCGAGGGCATTGCTGTGGCTGGGGCAGAGCTCCACTGGGCTGGCACGCGGGTGTGGGGCACAGCCGGTGTGGGTGGCAGCTGGGCGGGAGCTGGCAGGGGTGCTGGTCCCCAGCGGAGGAAGCGTGGGGGCCCCGGTGAGAGCTTGTCCTGGGACGGAGAGGGTTACAGTCCGTCGGGGGAGGCGAGCCGCCTTCCCGGTCTCCCTGTGCCATGGCCTGTGAGTCAGGGGCACTGCCTGAGGTTCCTGGGACGGATCGAGGGGTGCAGGGTTGCCATGGAGACGGAGTGAGTGATGGCCAGGGCCCGCTGAGGACCGCGTTCCCGGGTGGGCCGGGGGCCCTCGCTGCCTGTGGTCCCCGCCGGTCCGGCCCGCGGTGCGGTGTGACATCGGGTCCATTGTCTCGGCGCGGGCGGCGTGGCCCGTGCGCTGAGTCAGCGGAACTGCGGAGCCGGCGGCACGATGCATGCTTAATAGCCATGTTCTCGCCACTCAGCGACGGGCCGCGCCTTCGGCTGGTAATGAGAAGTTAATAAAAGTGGGATTTTGTGCAACGCTGGCCCTCTGACATCTTAATCTTTATTAAAGAGACGGAAACTTGCACAGAGCAGGCGGGCCTGCCCGGCACAGCCGGACGCCCGGGCAGCGGCGGGGTGGCCGAGGACCGCCAGCACCCCTAATCCCCCCGAACAATGTCGCGGGCCCGCGCCTCCCGCGTCGCTGCTGCTGACCTCAGCAGCCCTGAGCTAATCCCCCAGGAGCCCCGGGAGGCCAGCGCCGACCTGCCGCGTTCGGGGCGAAGCAGCCGCGTGGCCACCATGCCAGCCGGGCTCCGCGGGCTGCCTCTGGCTCCGCCTCCTCTGCCCCTTGGCCTTTTCCACTGGGTGACGTTCACACACACGCGTGCACGGTGAGAAGTGAAGGGTGCGGCGGCCCTGGGTGCATGTGGGGTGGTTCTCGGCACCTTCCTTAGCCCCATGGTGACCCCGGCCCCACCAGCAGTCACTCCCCGCCCCCGACAGCCACGAATCCACGTTGGCCTGCAGCCGTGGCGTCCTGGGCCTTTCCTGTAAATGGCACCGCAGCTCGTGGCCTTTGTGTCTGAATGTTCACTGAGCACGTGCCTGCGCGTGATGCCTGGAGGGTCAGCCACGCTGTGCTGTGTCCGTGCCTTCTCTTGGCCGAGGGAGACTGCACTGCGTGGACCTGCCGCCCGTGTCGATCCAGCCACGGTGTCGATGGACCTGGGGTGGTGCCCACTGTCGGCTGCCGTGGATGTGCGTGGTCACGTGTCCAACTGCATCCTGTTTTCGGTTCTCTTGGGCGTGGACCTGGGCGTGGACGTGCCGGGTCCTGAGGTGACTCTACATTTAACCTGTCGGGGATGCGCCAGACGGATTCCCTCCCCGGCTGCCCTGATTCACGCTGCTTTGACCCGGCTTCTTGCTCAAAAGCAAGAGTGGGCTCACAGAGTGACTCCAGGTCGGCCCGCGGGGCCCAGATGACCTGAGCGCCTCCTTCTGTAGATTGGGGTGCAGGACAGCCCCCAACCCCGTCAGTGCGGAGGCCTGGCCCACGGGGAGCCCCCCCTCCCCCCCCGCCCTGTTTGCAGGACGAAGGGCCCGGAGGCCAACTCTAATCTGAGTCAGAACCTCGGGGTCGCGTCTGGTCCACTCAGACCGGGGCCGGGTGCCTGCACCTCACAGGCCGAGTCCCCGAAAACCAGCCGGCTCAGCCCTGACCTCAGGTCGGCACCCCTGCCAGCCGGGCCCCAGGTCCTCCACCGGGACCCGCCGAGGATCGCGCTGTCACACACGGTGAGCAGCCCGGGCTCGGCGGCCGCCCTGCGCACCCGGCTGACCCAGGCAGGGCCCTCTGCCTGGCGCCCGCGGGGACGCGGCCCAGCCACGCGTGCGGGTGCTTGTCACCGGCTGAGCCGCCGAGGGACGGGGAAGAGGAGAGTCTTTGTCAGGCTCCGAGCAATTAGGGTAATTAAACAAGAAAGCTCATCGGGTAAACACGCTCAGGATTGTGACCCCTTAATTGATGGGCCGCGGGGGGAATTACGGCAGCAACATAATTAACACGCGCATCAGAGGAGCCGTTAGACGGTGTCAGCGCAGGCCGCGGCCGGGCGGAGCGGGGCAGCCGCGGAGGTGGGGCGCCGGCCCCGGACACGCGGCACCTGGGGCGGCCCTGCACCGGCCGGCCCATCCGGAAGAGGAGAGTCCACAGTCCTCACAGAGACCTCGGCCCCAGCCAGGCACCACCTTGCTAAGGGCACGGACAGGTGGAGAGAGCCATGGGCCTCAGGAGGGCCGCCCCCCGCCCCCCCGTGGGCCTTCCCCCTCATGCCCCAGCCCGAGAGGCCCGAGCCACTAAAATATGTTACTGTGCCTACAGCAGGGCCCTCGGCGATGGCCTGGCCCAGGCCCCGCCTCCCTCCCATGAGCCAGCGGCTGGTCCCCCAGCCGGTCCAGCCCAGCCCCGCTCGGTGTGCACCTCGGGTTCACGGGGCTCCACGCTGAGGCTGCTGGTCGGGGGTTGTCTCCTCCACAGTGAAGCCCACCCGTGTTCCTCCTCCAGGGGCACCGCCCTGAGGCTGCGGGCCTGCCCTTCCCGGGCAGAGGGTGCGATTCTCCAGGCCCGTGACCACGGCCGCCCTGCCCAAGGGCCCCACCCGCCAGCACGCTGCCCCGCGACCCATCTCAGCCAGACCCTGCCAGGCAGGCCACGGGGGGGGGGGGGGGGCTCAGCAAAGGGGGTGTCGCCGGCATGTTTCCCGATGTCCAGGCAGGAGCAGGAGACACTAAATAAGGGTTTGCGGGGCTTTCGGAGGCTCACGGGAGCAGGGCTGCTGGGATCTCTGGAATCTTCGGAGCCGCGGAGCAGGAGGCAGAGGGTGGGGGCTGGGTGGACAGGCCTGGGGGAGGCAAAGGAGCCGCTGGGTGCACACCCAGCTGCAGGGGCAGGCAAGGCTGGGGGAGCACCACCGGGGCAGGGGCGAGGCTGGGGGAGCACCGCCGGGGCAGGGACAGGCAAGGCTGGGGGAGCACCTCCGGGGCAGGGGCGAGGCTGGGGGAGCACCACCGGGGCAGGGGCGAGGCTGGGGGAGCACCGCCGGGGCAGGGACAGGCAAGGCTGGGGGAGCACCACCGGGGCAGGGGCGAGGCTGAGGGGAGCACCGCCGGGGCAGGGGCGAGGCTGGGGGAGCACCGCCGGGGCAGGGACAGGCAAGGCTGGGGGAGCACCACCGGGGCAGGGGCGAGGCTGAGGGGAGCACCACCGGGGCAGGGGCGAGGCTGGGGGAGCACCGCCGGGGCAGGGACAGGCAAGGCTGGGGGAGCACCGCCGGGGCAGGGACAGACAAGGCTGGGGGAGCACCACCGGGGCAGGGGCGAGGCTGGGGGAGCACCGCCGGGGCAGGGACAGGCAAGGCTGGGGGAGCACCACCGGGGCAGGGGCGAGGCTGAGGGGAGCACCGCCGGGGCAGGGGCGAGGCTGGGGGAGCACCTCCGGGGCAGGGGCGAGGCTGGGGGAGCACCTCCGGGGCAGGGGCGAGGCTGGGGGAGCACCGCCGGGGCAGGGGCGAGGCTGGGGGAGCACCTCCGGGGCAGGGGCGAAACTGGGGGAGCACTGCCGGGCAGGGGCGAGGCTGGGGGAGCACCGCCGGGGCAGGGGCGAGGCTGGGGGAGCACCACCAGGCAGGGGCGGCCCCTTTGGAAGTCTGGAGTTAGAACTGAGTGGGATTAGGGGTGCTGGCGGTCTCTCCAAGAGGCAGGAACCGAGGCCTCAGTCCACCCAGCGTGGAGGCCGCTCCCTCACCTGCATGGACTTCGCAGCCCCCGCCTGGCTGTGCGTCTCAGAACAGGACCCCTGGTGGCCGCTCGGTCGCCCAGAGAACAGCCACTCGGGACCGCGGGGTGAAGCACTCGCCGCCGACCAAATCCAAGAGTGGCCCCCGGGGAGCGGCCCAGCGAGGGTGCAGCCTCGGGTGCCACTGCTGGCGGGGCGGCCGGGCCAGAGGGCAGGCCTCAGACCGCGTCCTCTGTCCTTTGGGGGACAGGTGGCGAGTGGGCGTCCCCTTCCATGTCTCCTGAGACTGTCCTTTCCTGTGACATTGATGGGGTGACATTGGTCAGTATGAACATACAGATTTCAGGTGTGAGTTCCTATGTTACGAGATCTGCGCATTGCACCGCGTGCTCACTGTGGTTCTATTCTTAATGCCCTCGGGTCATGTGTGTGAATATGTGTGGGTGTTCCCATATGACACGTGTGTGCACATCTGCGTGTGCGTGTACATGTGTGTGTACGCATATTATGTGCATGCACATGTGAGTGGCTGGGCAGGTGTGTGTGTCCGAGTGCATTTATGTGCACACGTTAGCATGACTGGGCAGGCGTGTTGCCCGTGTGATACATGCTCCTGTGAGGGGGCGTGCGGGGTGCGTCCCGAGCGCGGCCCCCCGCGTGGGCTCGGCGCGCAGAAGTCACAAAGGAGCCACGCAAAGTGAAACTCACGTCGCTCTCCGACGAGGGAATTAGGACCCAATTTTTTAACTAATGGAGCACATTAAATCGAAAAGGGAATCGGGGGGAAGAAAAGGCTAATACCAGACACTTTTCAAAGCTTCTTTAATAAAAAGTGTATTTGGGGTTGACCTTAATGGCCGGCCTCGCTTGCCAAAACCCGGCGCCCCGGCAGGTAGCGTCGGTCCCGCGGGCCCGAAGCGGCACCTAAATGAATTAGCAATAACGCGGACTTAGGCCGAGCAGTGGGGCCCCCCATTAATCTCGGGTTAATCACTAAAGAGGTGCCATTCACTCTTCTTAAGAAATCACATTTCTCTCCCCTCGCTGGCGACCGGGCTCCGTGAAGGAACATATCTCTAATGAAAGGTCTCGGCTGGAATTAAAGCCGGGCTATGCAGATTTCGCGAGTGATTGCTGCTGGCATGGGCTCGGCGCGCGGCGGAGGGCGGCGCGCTGAAAGGGCCCAGCGTGCAGTTCATAATATTCTTTGAAACGAAATCGCGCACTTGTGCTTAGCGGCTTTAATCAGCCCTGACTTTTGATAGTCAAACAATAGCTAATTACAGTAACACCTGCCTTCCGGCCCCGCCACGCCGCTCCCGCCGCCCGGGCCTTGTCTCCGAGCTGCGTGAGCCTTACAGGCGGCCGACAAAGACAGGCTGACGCGCAGCGAGTCTGGTGGCCATTAGGAAGGTTTATTTTGCTGCCGCGTTCCTGGCTTCCCCATTACATTCTTCTCCTTTGTGTTTCGGGGGTGGGTGGCGGCCGGGGCAGGGAGGCGCGAAAGGGCCTGGTCCCGGGGCCTGGGGCAGCCACCGCGGGACAACCGCGGTCACTAGGCTCCGGGGGCTTGCGATTTGGAGGTGGGTGCTCTGGACGGCGGAGCCCCCGGAGCCCCGTGGGCAGGCGGCAGGGTGGGGACCCGGCGTGTGGGCGCAGCGCCAGCCGGGCAGCTGGGCGCCCCGTCTCGTCCTCCGTACCCTCAGGCGCCGTGTCATTGGGAGTGAAAGGCACGGGGAGCCGTGGGGCAGGAGGTGCCGCCCGGTGGAGTCATAAATTACTATCTCGTTTAAGGCTTTCTCTTCTCATTAATTTCGCTGGCAAATGAGCCTGCGCTTCCGGACCCAACCCGTGGGCAGCGTGGGCCTGTCAGCGGGCGCTTCGCGGGCCCTGTACCGGGTCCTGGAGAGGCGCGGCGGGAAGTCAGGGTAAACTCAGGGTGGCATCTGTCCTCTCCGTGGGCCCAGCGGACCTGCATGCCCTTCCCCGCTGTCCGCTGCCACCTCCCGCTCACCCCCGCGGCCCCTTGGCGGGACACGCAAATAGAGACAGAGGGGGGTTCTGGCCGGGCCTGTCCAGGGGGCCAGCGGTCATCCAACATGTGGCCGGTGGGCATCCCCTGACGCCCTGGACCCCACCTCACTCTGTCCATCGGGTCCCCTGCGGAAGGACGTGGCCGGGCCCCAGAAGCCCTCCCTCAGCCTCTGGGTGACCTTTCACGGGGGTGACATGAGAACTGGGAGGCAGAGCCAGGAGGCCGGGAGGGGACTCGCCCCATCCTGGGGGAGCCCAGTGCAGCCAGAGCCCCAGTTCTGGCCGCTGCCCGCGAGGCCTGCCGTCTTCCGTGCCCGGGCTCCGAGCCGCGAGGTGCTGCGAGCCATCTGCACGGCGGCCAGGACAGAGCTCCCTCAGCCTGTGGTCGGGGTGCCCGCGGAGGGCGGGGGGGGAGGGGGCGGAGGCGCACACGCGTGCCTGTGGGCCGCGTCCCGGGCCCTCTCACGCTGCGGGTGCCATTTCCGTGCTGCTGGCTTTGGTCTCTGGACGCCGCGCCTTGTTGACAATTACCCACAGCCCGGACTTGCCAAAACCTGCCGCTGAAAAGGCCCCGCCGAGGAGAGCACACGGGAAAGCTGTTTTCTGTTAAGGCGGGTTTATTTTTCCTTGCAATTATGTCCAACTGAAGCGTCCTTGTGCCGAGGCACCTCCCCAAGAAAGGTCTGATTCATCTGCCCCGGGCGGGCGTGGGGCCGCCTCGGCCGGCCTGTGCGGAGCTCGGCCCGACCCCGGGGGCTGCACAGCCTCCTCACGGGGTGGGCCACTTGGCCGGCCCGTCTCACGCCTGCTCCAGGCCGGCGCACAGAGCCGGTGCTAAGGAGACCCCGTCCCTCGTCCCCCACCAGCGCCCCCGTGACCGGCCTCGTGATGGAGGACAGCATGTCCACTGAGGGCCTGGCCTGCGGTCAAGGTCGGCATTTAGCACGCCACCCTTCCCAGTCCCCCGCGCCCACCCCGTGGCTGACCCGCGGCCCCGAGGCCGGCGTCTGCCTCTCGTCTCCCCTTTTGCCATCCCCGATCAGTGTGATTGATCATCGCTGCGGCCACAGGTTGGTAATAAAGCCATTCTGAGAGCCTCTCACATCTCCCCCGGGGCCCCGTCGCTATGACAGGACTTGACACGGGCCATCCGTCACCTCTGCCTGTTGTCGCCGTGTGTGATGGCTAGCAGACAGACAGGAACCAGGCCCGGATGAGGCCCGGGCGGCGGCCGCAGCGGGGCGGCGGGGGCACGTGGTGTGTCTACTGCCAGCGGACCCTGCGGAAGGGGGTGGGGCTCCAGCCGCTGCCACCGGGATGTCACCGAGCACCAGGCACCCTGTGCCCACCCTGCCCACCTCGGAGGGCAGCCTGGAGGCCCCCAGCTCATGGACCAGAGGCTGTTGGACCCCCGGGAGCCCCTCCTGGCCCCACCATGGAGCCGCTTCCTGAGGCCTCTCCCCAGCTCGTGGCTCCCGCATCTCAGAGACAAAGGGGCCGGGAAGGGAGGCCACCACCAGGCCCCCTCCTCCTTGGGGTGAGCACAGCGGTTTCTGAGATGAATCTGCCGGTGCCCCTGGGGACGTGGCCAGGGACAGTGCGGTGCCAACGTCTCAGATCCTGGGACCTGCACCACAGGGCATGGACCCCAAGGAATCCACGGGGCACCCGGAGCAGGGCACGAGTCCCTGTGTGCCGCACAGCCCTTCACACGTGCGTGCACTCACAGGCACACACGTGCGCACCATCCTGAGACCACTGCTGCCGTGTTCCTGGGGGCTGTGCATGAGCCGTCACTGCAGCGGCCAGAGCAGGGTTTTGGGGTCCCTCCTCCGGGTCCTCATGGCATTTCCTTCTCCCATCCAGACGCCCCTTGACCCCCGCATGGCCAGCCTCTCCATCCTCGTGGGTTTTGCCTGGTTCTCAGTTCTCCCTCCTGTGGCACAGAAACCCCAAGGTTCCCGGTCTCCTTGACACCAGATACCTCCAAAGATGTCCCTGCCGGGGGTGGCCTGGCCCGGCCCCGCCCCCTTGGGCCACTGCCCCAAGCCTCATGCTGTTCCGGTGACACAGGGGCGACAAAATAAACAACTGCCACAGTCAAGACCCCTCGGTGGCCTGCGTGCGGGGCCGGGCTGCTGGGAAACCTCGCCCGGCACCCTGCAAAGCAGAGGGTCAGCAAACGCCACATGCCCGGAGTGATGCCCTCCCCCCGTGCTGGGCATGAAACACCAGCCTCCAAGCTCAGAGTCCCCTCCAGCGCCCACGGTGAGCCAGGACACCCAGTAGCCGCTGACAGGCCACCAGGCTGTGGGGCCTGTGGGGACGTGGCTGGGGCATCTCCAGGCAAGGCCCTCCCTGACGGCTCGCACTCCCGGGACCCGTGGGACACTGGCCGCCCAGCAGCTTCTCCAGTTCTGTGGACACGTGACTGCTGGCGAGTTTGGGGGGCTGGGTCTAAATTCAGAACCCCACCCCCCGGCCTGAGGACTGAGACGGGCGGGGACGGGGCCGTGAGACTCACAGCGTAAACCACCCCGGGCGTCCCCTCTCGTGGCCCGGCTCCCCGAGGCCTGTGGGCAGAACTATCCGAACCCACCCCCTCGCCGCTCCAGTCCCCCAGCCTTTCCTGCTGGTCGGGGCTGCAGCGGTGGGGAGGGGCCGCGGCGTGTCCGGCTCGGGACGCGGCGCCGTGTGCTTTATGTCTGTCATCATCAGCTCCCACTGCCCTGCGGCCCGGGGCGGCCACTGCGCCCGCTCAGCGCTGCCTCTGCAGAGAAAGCGGGTGTGGAAGCTGCGCCCATGGCCCCCCGAGCAGTTCGGGCCCCTGAGGTTTGGGGGTGACTGGGGACCTCCCCTTGCCAAAGGGCAGACGATCAGCAGGGCCCCGCAGCCCTGCCCGTCGGCCCGGAAGGACTGGGCCTCTCAGCAGAGGGAGGCCGGGTCTCCTGCCGGCCCGGGCCCGAGGGGCAAGCAAATGGGGCGCCTGAGACGCAGGCTGCTGGGCGAAGACACCCCGGGTTTGCGGGAGGGCGGTTTGTGAGAGTCAGGGCATCTGGGCCTGAGCTGGGCCAGGCCTCGCTGTCCCCTAGCCTCGGCTGTCCACGGGATTCAGGCCAGACACCCCCTGAACCCCATCCTCGTCCACCCGGCCGCAGGCTTCCTCTGAACTGCCCTGACCAGAGCCCCCTTTGGTTCAGGGCTCTCTCTGGCCAATTGGAGGGAAAAGTGACCAGTAAGAACCTCTGAGAAAGGCATGTGGCCCGCACCCCTGGAGGGAGGGAGCCAGGCCAGGGAGCAGGCGGCCGCGGGGGTTGGGGAGGTGGCCTGCGCTTAGACAGGGCAGCTGGGGAGGGTGGGTCCTGCAGGAAGGCTGGGGACACAGTAGGGCCTGTGGAGGGAGGGAGGTGGGGACAGGAGGGACGGCAGGACAGAGCGGGCCCCCACTGTCTGCCCTCTGCCCCCTGCTCCCTGCCCCCTGACTAGGCACCCACGGAGGGAGGCCCACACAGAGGCCCGGGCACAGCCTGGAGCGAGGTTGGGCATGGGGGCCACCAAGGAGGTGACAGGGAGGCCGGCCTGTGCCCTGCGCGTCCCTGACAACGTCCCTCCCTCCTGCCGTCCCTCCCTGACTGCGCGCTTCCTCCCTCTGTCACGGGGCAGCCTGTGCCATAGGACGGAGCCTGCGGAACGCTGGGTGCCTTGGAGAAATGCCATGTGTCTCCCCGGCACGAGAGGGACATGTCCTTTGTGGAGCCATCAATGGAGAAGCAAGGTGGTGTGAACGGGAAAATCACAATGAGTGGCGATTGCTCTGCTCATTCATAAAGACACGCCGTCGCTGCAGGGGCACTCCCACCGCCAGCAAACCCCGTGAGCAGCGCCTGTGTAGCGGGGGCGGGGGTGTCCGTGTTCAGGCGTGGCCTACGCGTGGTGCAGGGGTTAGCGCGGACACGTGTGTGCGCGGGCTGTGCAGGTGCGCGCTCACACACACACACTCGAGACCGCAGCACAGACATGGGGTGGCATCCGCTCTCCCGTTCACCTGCTCAGGGGAGCGCTCGCGGCAGCGGGACCTGCTCCTGCATTTTGACCTGGACACTGTCGTCGGTGACAGTGGGCGGCCGCACTGGGCAGCGGGCCCATGGCGGGCGGGGCTGTCACTCACCTCCTGGGCTCCCTGCTCACCTGGCAGGTGGCCTGGCCATGGAGCAGGTGTTCCCTCCGTCCCCCGGCCCGCCTGTCCCAGCGTCCAGCCCCACGGCCGGGCGTCCACGGTCGGCCCCGGACTGCAGTGTCCCCTCCGCTCCAGGCGCGGGCGGCTGGGGAGCCCCACCACGGGCCGTGGCTTCCAGAAACGCACCCTGGGCAGCAGCGAAACCTCCCCGAGGCCTAGAAGCAGGTGCTCAGCTTGGACAATGTAAACACGGGGACGCGAGGACGGCTCCGGGCTGAGCAAGAAGCAGGTGGCCGCTGGCCAGGGACTCCGCGGCCACGCTCGGGGCAGTGAGCCTGCGGGCTCAGGGCTGGGCACGCAGTGACTGGGCATGCAGGGACTGGGCACGAGGGGACTGGGCACGAGGGGACTGGGCATGAGGGGACTGAGCACACGGGGACTGAGCACACGGGACTGGGCATGCAGGGACTGGGCACGAGGGGACTGGGCACATGGGGACTGGGCATGAGGGGACTGAGCACA
This sequence comes from Myotis nattereri, assembly GCF_964212035.1. Classification (NCBI taxonomy): domain Eukaryota; kingdom Metazoa; phylum Chordata; class Mammalia; order Chiroptera; family Vespertilionidae; genus Myotis; species Myotis nattereri. The sequence continues at coordinate 215,067,994 of NC_138077.1, read as the reverse complement.
CGGGGACTGAGCACACGGGACTGGGCACGCTGGGACTGGGCACGAGGGGACTGAGCACGTGGGGACTGGGCACACGGGGACTGGGCACGAGGGAACTGGGACATGGGGACTGGGCACGAGGGGACTGGGCACGAGGGGACTGGGCACGAGGGACTGGGCACATGGGGACTGGGCACGAGGGGACTGGGCACACGGGGACTGGGCACGAGGGGACTGAGCACATGGGGACTGGACACGAGGGGACTGGGCACACGGGGACTGGGCACGAGAGGACTGGGCACACGGGGACTGGGCACTAGGGGACTGGGCACATGGGGACTGGGCACGAGGGGACTGGGCACGAGGGGACTGGGCACGAGGGGACTGGGCACATGGGGTCTGGGCACACGGGGACTGGGCACGAGGGGACTGAGCACATGGGGACTGGGCACGAGGGGACTGGGAACTAGGGGATTGGGCACATGGGGACTGGGCACGAGGGGACTGGGCACGTGGGGACTGAGCACGTAGGGACTGGGCACGAGGGGACTGGGCACGAGGGGACTGGGCACACGGGGACTGGGCACACGGGGACTGGGCACGAGGGGACTGGGCACATGGGGACTGGGCACGAGGGGACTGGGCACGAGGGGACTGGGCACGAGGGACTGGGCACATGGGGTCTGGGCACACGGGGACTGGGCACGAGGGGACTGGGCACGTGGGGACTGGGCACGAGGGGACTGGGCACATGGGGACTGGGCATGAGGGGACTGGGCACACGGGTACTGGGCACACGGGTACTGGGCACACGGGGACTGGGCACGAGGGGACTGGGCACACGGGTACTGGGCACACGGGGACTGGGCACACGGGGACAGGGCACGAGGGGACTGGGCACACGGGGACTGGGCACACGGGGACTGGGCACGAGGGGACTGGGCACGTGGGGACTGGGCACGAGGGGACTGGGCACATGGGGACTGGGCACGAGGGGACTGGGCACGTGAGGATTGGGCACGAGGGGACTGGGCACGTGGGGACTGGGCACGAGGGGACTGGGCACGAGGGGACTGGGCACGTGGGGACTGGGCACACGGGGACTGGGCACGAGGGGACTGGGCACGAGGGGACTGGGCACACGGGGACTGGGCACGATGGGATTGGGCACGTGGGGACTGGGCACGAGGGGACTGGGCACACGGGGACTGGGCACGTGGGGACTGGGCACACGGGGACTGGGCACGCTGGGACTGGACACGCTGGGACTGGGCACGAGGGGACTGGGCACGCTGGGACTGGGCACGCTGGGACTGGGCACGAGGGGACTGAGCACACGGGACTGGGCACACGGGGACTGGGCACACTGGGACTGGGCACGTGGGGACTGGGCACGAGGGGACTGGGCACACGGGACTGGGCACACGGGGACTGGGCACGAGGGGACTGAGCACACGGGACTGGGCACGCTGGGACTGGGCACACGGGGACTGGGCACGAGGGGACTGGGCACACGGGACTGGGCACACGGGGACTGGGCACGATGGGACTGGGCACACGGGGACTGGCGGGAAATGGAGAAGCCGATCAGGACAGCGTGGAGGGTTGGAGAATTGGCTCAAAGTGGGTGGTTTTTCCCCAGATTTGGGCTCCGGCGGCTGAGGGGCTCAGAGAGCGAAGCAGTGGCCTGGCCTTGGCGGGGCGGGGGTGCCATGCGAGACTCCCCGGGGCTGCCGGGAGCAGGGAGGGAAGGGGGGACGTGGAACTGGGCCTCGCTGTCGGGGGGCCTGCGCACGGGGCGTGTTGGGCCTTCGGTGGGGAGCGATGGGGCGAGGACCCAGGTGTCCCCTCCACGGTGAATTGGGCCAGAAGTCCTGTGGGCTCCTCACCCGCTTCTGCCTGAAGACCCCCTGGGGGCACTGGCCCCGGAGGGACAGGACGGCGGAGACCGAGGTGAATGGGGCTGCAGCCACGTCAGCCGTGGGGAGGGCACGAGGCCTGGGCAGGACCCCGAGACCTGGGGCCGCTGCCGTGGGCTGCATGGTGACAGAGCCCGGCTGTGGCTCTGCTGACCCCCGGCCCTGAGCACGGCAGGCCCACTGGGGGTGCTGGTGAGGGGTGTGGTTCCAGGGGCGGAGGGGGGGACCCCAGGAGAAAGCGACCCCGGTGCCAGGCCCACAGCAGAGCATCCCCACGGCCCCGGGGCCCTCAGGACGCACACCTGGGCTCCCACCAGGTCACGCGGGACTGTGCCTTCTGCGTGGCCAGAGCCCCTCGCAGGCGACCACGCGCTCTGCCGGAGCGGAGACCCGATGCCTAACGGCCGTCACGTGTGCCACACCGGGTCCCGTTCAGCCCGGGTGGCGACGCCTGCCCTTCCCTGGACCAAGGAAGCCCGTTGGCCTGTGAACGGGAAGCGTCTGACACTGGTACCAGCTTGGCTCCGGCTCCCACTCCCAAGCAGGCTGCTCCGTGAGGGCTCAGTATGTTCTAGAAGAGGAATGTGCCTGGGGCCGGCTTTGGCAGGCACATCTCCATGGAGGCCGGGCAGTGCCAGGCCCTGGCAGCCACCCTGGGAATGCAGGCTGGCCCCGCCGGCCGGGCAGCTCCGCTGTCTGTGAGCCGGACGAGGCTCCGGGCTCCTGGCTCAGCCCCCACACGTCCTTGACCCAGAGACCTGGCCCCCAGCTCTGGCCCCCAGGCCTGTGGACACCCCCTCGGGGCCTGGGCCTGGGTGCCTGGTGGACCGCCATTCTGCCGGGGGCTCCGGTTCGGGAAGCGTCTCCGGGGACCCCCCACACGGAGGGTGCCAGTGACCTCCCCCCACAGCGAGGAAGGCTGTTTCCTAACGGGACAGGGAGCGTCTCATAGCCAAGTGGCCCAGAAGCCCGGTAATGCCAGGTCCCTGCGGTCACACGGGGCCCAGTGCGGTGTCTTGGAAACAAGCCGTGGAGGCAAGTCGGCCCGTGACCTTGGCGGGATGTGGGTTCCGAGCCTGTCTGGGGGCTGCGTGTAACTGCGTGAGCCTGCACTTCTCTCTCCTTGGGGGACACACGTCACCCATGGGGGAGACACATGTCATCCTTGGGGGAGACACATGTCACCCGTGGGGGGGACACATGTCACCCGTGGGAAACTGAGGGAGGAGGAGCCATAGGTGGGGTGCACTGAGTTGGGGTACCAGGCTGAGGGGTCAGTTCCCAGTGACCTGGCGAGCCTTTTCCCCGAAGGCCTGAGTGAGGGTGTCAGTCACCCTGCAGTTGGAGGAATCTGGCCCAGGGGCGGGCATGGTTGTCTGGCAGCCCCTCGATGCCTCCAGGGGGGACCCCCTGCAAGGGGGGAGGCTCCCAGGCCACATGCGGGCGGGGAAGAGGCTGGCCTGGGAGACCAGCCACTCGGGCTCCGAAGGGCCACACTGGGGTGACACCGGCTCCCCACTGGGCGGTCCCAGCGGCACCTCCACACGGGAAGCTGGCAGGGCCGGGCCGCTGGCTCCGTGTCGCAGGCGGCCAGTCGCCCTCGGAGACCCGAGTGGCTGGTCTGCTGCCTCTGAGGCCTGGGCAGGGCTGCCACGGCGCCCGGAAGCTGGGGTGCAGGCGCCCTCTATCGCCGGCTCGGGGACGCTTCCCTCCAGAGCGGCCGCCGCGCAGCCTCTGCAGACGGCAGCCAAGCCCGGCTTCCCGGCTTTACGACGTTATCTGCCTTTGGGGAACCTTTAAATAAAGAGCTAAGCGTTCGCAGCTCCGGTCTGACTTTTAATATGAACCGTGTGGGCCGGGAGCGAGTCTTTTTTTCGGCACGTGAACGGCTCCCGTTCGGTCCGTTTTAGCAGAAAAGCAATTGAAGCTACGGCGGCTTAGTTTTCCCCGTGGCCTAGAATTCTGTCGGGAGCAAAAGCATTTCGGAACGTTCCAGAACCCCGGCGTGGGCACGCCTCCCGGGGCTTTGCCGGGCCCTGTCTGGGTTCAGTGTTTGGAGCGGGGCTGGGTCCTCGGGCTTGTCTGGAGCTGGCACCGGGGCCCACGGCCGGAGTGGACGGGAGGGCACCAGGCCCCGCGGCCCGGGTGGGGGGTGCTCCCTGCCGGGGACCCGCCCTCCCCTCCAGCTCACAGCGCCTCTGCGGGCTCAGACATCGGGTTAGTGAGCACCGACGACGCTTTGCGGAGGGTTTCATCCGGGCTTTCGGTTTGTTGTTATGTTGTTGTCGGGTGTTTTTTGATTTCTAAAAGGTGTGTGTCCAGGAAGCAGGCCGGGATGTAGTTTTACCTCGGAGGCCGTTGGTTTACTGCTCTGGTGACTGGCTGCAGGGACAGCTGTGCCCTGGGGCGTCCGGCCGAGTGGGCAGCTGCGGGGCGCCGGGGGCGAGGCCGCTGGCCAGCAGCGTTCACCGGGCAGTCCCTCCCGAGGGGGGTGGCCCTGAGGTCCTTCCCCAGCAGGACCGGGGCGGATGACAGCGAGGGGAGGGGCCCATCGAGGTAAACCCAGCTGGCCCGCCCTGTCCTGAATTCTAGACGGGACCTGGAGAGGCGGGCGGAGGCCCCGGCGGCCGGGAGGTGGGGAGGCTGGGAGACAGGCTCTGGGCAGGTGTCGCCTCCGGTGGCCCAGACATCAGTTCAAAGCTGTGCGGCTGCCACTCACCTCCGGGCACAGCAGGAGGAGCTGGGTGACAGGCCGCGGCACCGCCCCCCCAAACGGTTGTTTCTGACAGCCTGGGAGACACTTCAGGCACGGGACCCGCGCCACAGCTCGGCTGGCGAGCGTGGCTGTTAATTTGTGGGCACCGCCGCGGAGATGTGGGTGCGGAGCCCCCCTGTGAGGCGAACCCCCCGCGCCTTGCCATAAGCAGAGGCGTGCGGCCCGAGAGAAGGCGGACCGCGTCTCCATCCCGGCAGACTGCCTGTGGGCAGAGCTGGGGCCTGTGGACGGGAAGTCGGGGGTTTGCCGGGGCCTCGCAGCCTGGGAGTCGAGTCTGTGATGGGCCCCCCGAAAGGGCCTTCCACCTGCAGAGCTTCAGCGACCAGTGAGCCAGGGCCACGGAGCCTCAGAACGCCAAGGGCCCGCCCAGGGTCGGGGAAGGATGGGTGGGCCGGCACGTGCGTGTCCCGTCCGCAGCCACTGCGGGAAGCGTCCAGGCTCGATGTCCCCAGGTGGCCCGTGCACCTGGCCCTCCCCCACCCCCCACAGCGGTGAGCCCAGAGCGACGTGGGCCTGGGTGGGTCCTGAGCTTTGACGGATGGATCCGAGCCGGGTCCTCTAGCCAGCTGGGTCCTCGGGTCCCCAGGGTGTGTGTGGGCGCCCCGGACGACATCGGAGGGAGTCGGGTGGCGCTCTGTGTCCCCCGAGTTCTGGGCCGGCCCAGAGCATGTCCTGGGGAGGTGCTCCCAGCTCCACGGGCCATCACCCACGGCCCTTTCTGAGGTTCTGAGGGTTGCGCTGTGAGACCCGGTGGGTGTGCAGTCTGGCCGGGACCCTTCCCGCTGCCACCAGCCCCCCACGGAGGGCACGTGCCTCTCGCCTCCACTGGCCACCTGGACGGTCTCGTTGCCTCTGCAGGTGTCGCTGGGAAAGCCGCTCCCGCCCCCGGCACCCCATTGTTCTGCAGCCTCTCTTTTAGGTCGTTTTACATTTTCACCTGATCCCTGTAATTCCGCAAAACATTCCCAGGCCGCGGCGTCCTGCGCAGCTGGGGCCTCGCCCTGCTCACAAAACTCGGGCAGCCCGGCCTTCCTCCGGCGCTGGCCCCGGGCGCGGTCAGGCCGACAGCCCCTGGGAGGGGACAGGCGCGTGCCCAGACCCCTCTTCCACCGTGCCCCGATGTCAGGACTGGTGGTCACAGCCCCTGGGGCCCGGGGCACACCCCACCCGCTTCCTGACGGCCCCGGCAGCCTGTGCCTGGGCGGGGGAAGGCGCCCCCGTGGGCCCTGGGGAAGGGGTGCTGGCCGTGGCTGCAGAGGCCGGCGCACGTCCGCGGGGAGGGGGGCAGACCCCACCGTGGGCAGACTCGAGCGTAATCAAAGCCCGCGTGCGCGAAGGCCCTGCGGCGAGACACCGCAGAAATAATATCCGAGAACATTTGAGGAGCTCAATACATTGATCATATTCCCCTGAACCTTCACCTCACAACGACGAGGCCATTTAAATGCTAATGTCATTTTTTAAAAAGTCAATTACAGGATTTTGAAGGCACGGAGTCAGCATTCTCTGCCCACGGCTCCCTCTGCCTCCGCGGGCACTGGAGCGTTCGGTCCCCCGCGGGGAACACCCTCTCCGCGCCCGTAATTGAATCCAGCTGCAGACACGCACTCTCCCACGTGCGTGGGAGGCGGAGAGCACGTGTGGGTGCAGCTGCAGCGCTGTGCGTGGAGGGGGCCGCCATCTGCATTAACCCTTTGAGGCGCCAGCTCACCCCCACCCCCACTCACGGGCCCGGCCGTGACCCGGCAGGAAGAGACGCAGGGCTGGGGACGCAGGAGCTTCAGGAACTTCCAGAGATGGCGCCGTTCCCCTCAGCCTGTGCTCCCTGGTCCTCCGGGTTGGCATCCGGCTGCTCTGGGCCCCTGGAGAGGATGACTGGTCCCGCCCCACCCCGAGGGGGCGCTCGCTGCTCTGCTCAGGGCTCAGGCCTGCGGGGTCCGAAGGCGGTACTTGCACCTCCCACGTCAGTGATGCCTGTGACGACGGCCTGGTCTGTGGGTGAACGTCCGGGTGCTGGACAAACTCCCAGGAGGCCTGGCAGGAGGGAGACAGAGGCCCGGGTGGGGCTGCCTGCTCGAGCGCCCGGCAGTGGGACCGCGTGGCCAGGAGCGAGGCCCTCGCAGCCGGGGGTGCTGCCCGCGGGTCCTGAGAGTCCAGTCTGGCCCCACAACAGTCCGAATCCCAGAACCAGTACCAGAGGCTCAGGGAGAAGGCGGCAGCCTTCCCAGCACCGGGGCGGTTCGCGTGGGTAGGCCTGGGGGCCACCGTGCCCGAACTGAGGGTTCTGGGGCCCAGTCACGGTGCGCTTCCACCCGCGGCCCGAGCCCAGCCCCACACATCACGTCTCCGTGGCGCCTCCCAGACTCGCCTTCCTCCCGCGTGCGGGGCTCACGCTGCGCCGGGGCTGGGCCGGACGTGGATTAAGCCTGTCCCGGTGCCAGTCAGCATCGGATGGCACTAATGGGGTGCCGCTGCCCCGTGCAGGGCCCCCGAGGGGCGGGTTCCGGCTCGTGGAGTGGAAGACGGGCAGGGATGAGTGACACACGGCGCCCGCAGCCCGGCGCAGCTCTCAGCTCCCAGGGGGGCAGCTGGTGCGCCCTCCCCTGACTGACAAGGGGGTCTCAGCGGCTCCACTGCACAGAGGGGGAAACTGAGGCACAGAGAGGCTGGACCTGCCGGTCTCCCCAGAGGCAGGGTGGGAGGTGGACAGGGAGAGCCCAGTGCTCCCAAAGGCGACTGATCATCCGTTCCCCCCTCTGCTCTGAACACCGTGTCCCAACGCAGACCCACTGAGTCCCCAGCTGCTCCCCTGACGGACATGGAGGCTCCGCCCAGGACAGCCGTGGGGCCACTGTCATAGCGAAGGCGTGTGGCCCCCACAACTTCCCCTAATGCTGTCCCTGCCACTAGCAAAGCCCTGGGCCCACGTCCACTCAGTGCTGGGCAAAAGGAACACTGCCCCCACCTGGAGCACCTCCCCCACGTGGAGCACCTCCCCCACGTGGAGCACCCTCCCACCTAAAGCACCCTCCCCACCTGGAGCACCTCCTCCACCTGGAGCACCTCCCCCACCTGGAGCACCTCCCCCACGTGGAGCAGCACCCCCCCTGGAGCACCTTCCCCACCTGGAGCACCTCCTCCACCTGGAGCACCTCCCCCATCTGGAGCACCTCCCCCACCTGGAGCACCTCCCCCACGTGGAGCAGCACCCCCCCTGGAGCACCTTCCCCACCTGGAGCACCTCCCCCACGTGGAGCAGCACCCCCCCTGGAGCACCTTCCCCACCTGGAGCACCTCCCCCACGTGGAGCACCCTCCCACCTAAAGCACCCTCCCCACCTGGAGCACCTCCTCCACCTGGAGCACCTCCCCCACCTGGAGCACCTCCCCCACGTGGAGCAGCACCCCCCCTGGAGCACCTTCCCCACCTGGAGCACCTCCTCCACCTGGAGCACCTCCCCCATCTGGAGCACCTCCCCCACCTGGAGCACCTCCCCCACGTGGAGCAGCACCCCCCCTGGAGCACCTTCCCCACCTGGAGCACCTCCCCCACTTGGAGCAGCATCCCCACCTGGAGCACCTTCCCCACCTGGAGCACCTCCCCACCTGGAGCACCTTCCCCACCTGGAGCACCTTCCCCACCTGGAGCACCTCCCCCATGTGGAGCACCCTCCCCACCTGGAGCACCTCCTCCACCTGGAGCACCCTCCCCACCTGGAGCACCTCCTCCACCTGGAGCACCCTCCCCACCTGGAGCACCTCCCCCACCTGGAGCAGCGTCACCATCTGGAGCAGCGTCTCCACCTAGAGCACCAGCCCCACTGCCACAGGGAAGAATTGGACTCCAAGAGGGCTTGTAATAGAGAAAGAAACTCAAGACAGGGCCATGGACCTCAAAATATTGCAGACTTCCCCGAGGCGGCCCTGTCATTCCTGAAACGGGATCCGCGGCCTGAACTTGGCCGCATAAAGCAGCTCTGTCTGGGAAGAGCCGGGTCACGGGGCCCCGGGCCGTCTTTCAAAGGGCGACAGTTACGGAAATTAGTGGTGCAGAAATGCTCCCCGTCACTCATCATGGGCCTTATTAACTGTCCTGCGACGTGACCGGAGCAGCCTGGCCTCCCGCCACCGGGCCTGGGAGCGGCTGCCTTCGCCCTCCGCAGGGAGCAAGGTGCGGGGCGATGTCCTGGATGTGCCGCCAGCCTGTGGTTCCCGGGCCCCAGGGACGGGCCTCACGGGACCGGGTGCAGTCTCACGCTGGTGAGAGTGGAAACCGCAAGAGAGGGGGATCTGCCGCAGCACGTGCCCCACGGCCTTGTTCGGGCCGCGGCCCCTCCTGGCGCCCGTCCCCTCGAGCCGACCCCCCAGTGGCCAGCCCCTCCCCGCCACGTCCTGCTGTCACCCAAATCGGTGCCCACGTGAAGTTAGGTCCAAATCAGTGCCGTGTGCCAGGCCAGGGCAGCCATCCCCGGCATCACTAGGACCCCGTTAGAAATGCAGGTTTTCGGGTCCGGCCAGACCCAAGTGCGAGCGGAGGAGCAGCGGGTGCTCTGCGGGCGAGCCTGCGGGGGTGACAGGCGACTCGGGCGAGACCCTCGGGCAGACACAGAGGACAGCCCGGTTCGGCTGCTATTCTGACCTTGCTCTGTGGAAAGGTCACAGGGCCGCCTGCTGCCTGGGGCCCACACGGGAAGTCCCGGTGCCCCTCCTGGGCCTGTCCCCATGCCGCGTGGGCACATCTCCCCGGGCTCCCGGCGTGGAGGCACCGGGTCGGTTCCAAGAGACGGGTTAGAGGCTGGCGTCTGGGGCGGAGGCCTGGGCAGGGCGCTGCCTTTCAAGGTCGTGCTCGCGACCTTCCGCACGTGGCGGAGGGATTGAGGGGCATCGCCGGGCTGTTCTGTCCAATGGCATCGCCCGCAGGATCCTCCGGGCCGGGCCCAGGCCGTTACTCAGCGCCCGCCTTATTACCGGGAGCCGGCCGAGCCAAGAGCCGATACCGCAGCGGGAGGCGCGGGCCCTGCCCAAACCCGTTCATTTTTAGCCCCTTCAATCAAAGGTGCGTCCGGCTCCTCCGGGCCTTTGATCCCCCCCTGCGTGCCCCCCCCCCCCGCGCAGAACCCGGGGCGCAGAAAGATAAGAGCACTTGAGCGGGTCACGCTCGCCTGCGACGCGCTATCTGCTCCCGGGCGTTGAAAGGAGCTCTCTCAGCGAGCGGCACCGCGTAACCTTCACCCTTGACCGCACTGCCTGCTGGCAGATAAGAGCCGGGGTGTCGAGAAGGGAAAGGCGAGGACACACAATCCCCCGCTCCCCTGAGGACCAGGCGGGTGGCATGGGAACCCTGCCAGGGGCTGGGGGGCTGGGGGCTGGGCCCAGGAGATAGGACTCGGGGGACTGGTGCGGAAGCAAAGAGGAATATCACCTCCACGCTGGCTGACCCCACAGCTGAGCCAGGAAATCATTGCACCCCAAATGTGTGCAGAGTGGCCTGGGGGTCTCTGGCAGCAGAGAGGGTGACCCCGGGGGAGGCACCGAGGCTCCCCAGCTCCTCAGCTAGACTCGCCCCAGAAGCAGCGCTCGGCTCCTCACAGGACAAGGGGCGTGTCTGTGTCGGGCTGCACAAGGCCCATTGGCCCCACGAACACAGGACCAGGTCCTGTGGACCCATATTCCACTCTCGCACCTGGCACGTGCCTGCAGCTCAAAGGCATTTGGACATACAACTTGCACATGTGAATGGAGTCACCCAAGGGGGAGGGTGTGCAGGGAGGGGTCCTCAGTGAGGCCTCCGAAAGCCAGGCAGCCAGGAGGGCCCTCTCCACTGGGAAGTGCAGGGCACGATTCGGTGCCTGGGGTCTGGGAACCCACCTCGCACCTGCCCCAGGCCCAGGGCTGCGGGAAAGAACCCTCTGAGATCCTCCACGGACGAGGCTTTGATGAGAGCGCGTGGGAGAGGCCGCCTGCCCTCTGAGCGGCGATCCATCCGTCTGTGAAGCAGGACAAGGCTTAATGGGAGCGGCCGATCGCCGGGGGCGAAGTTGGAATGGCGGCTCATCGGAGGCGAGGCGGCCGCGGCTAAATAGGATTCCGTGATTGTTTCATAAACAGAGAGATTGAGGCGCGGGGCCGATGATCGGAGGGAGTGCGCGCGAGATGAACTCGCGACGAGCATTTGTTGTGAGTAAGTGGTTGTCTCGGCTAATAGCAGGGTATTTCACGGCTAAGAGCTTGTTGAGCGGGATTTATGGGAGAATCCTGCGCTGTTTGTGCGGAGGCTCGGCGGTCGCCAGGAGGGGGGCGCTGGCACCAACGCTGCTCCGTCTCCAGTGGGTTCCTCGCCGCCTCCCAGCGAAGGCCGCCCTGCAGGTGCCCGCCTCCTGGGAGCTCACAAAGCATGTGTGTGTGCAAGCATGTGTGTGTGTTTAGTGTGTGCGCATGCATGAGGAATGCATGTGTGTATGAGTATGGGCATGTGTGTGAGTGTGCATGGATATATGTGATATATGGTTGCATATGGTTGTGTGAGTTTGCTATGCAAGTGCATGTGTGTGAGGACATTGCTTGCATGTGCATGCACATGTGAGTATGTGCACATATGAGTGTGGGTGTACATATGCATATGTGCACACATGTTAGGGTGTTACACACATGTGTGTGCAAATCTGAATGTGTGCACATGTGAGTGTGAGGTGCATTGTGTGCGTGTGGGCACATGTGAGTGTGTGAGTGTACGTGCATGTGTGTGCACATGTGTGGGATCTGGGTTTCCTGCTGCTCTACGGAAGCCTCAGCTGGGCCATTTCCCTGCTTCCCTGCGGACTGGAGTCCCTCCTGTGCCGCCCGAGGGAGCAGCAGGCATGACGAGGCCCAGGGAGCAGGAGCCCCTTTTGGCATCAGTTTCCCCCCGTACGTGAAGGCAGGCTAGTCTGCTGATGGGAGAGGCCCTTGGCACCAACCGTCTCTGGACTGACCGTGACGCGCTCGGGGAGGTGACACGCCCCTCTCGGCCCCTCGCTGGCCTCCGTGCCCCCCGTCCCGACCCCGGAGCATCCGCCGTGGGGGATGGGAAGACAGCCCTTTGATGCAGGTGCGCAGCCCGCTCTCATCAAAGGTGGGCGCGCACGTGTGTCCCAGGAACAAAGGGCCCTTCACTGTCCCTCCCGGGGCCGACGCTGGGCCTGTAACCGAGGAGCCGCTGCCGCCCGCTCCCTCCGCACCGTCCGGCCCCCAGGCCCCTCGCCGTGCGCGCCCACCGCAGGCTTTGTTTAGTCTGGGTTTCTGGGCGCTGGGCTCTTTTTTCTCCAAATGCTTCCCAAATTCTGTAGGCCGATGACACCCCTGCAGCCCCAGGGGCGCGTGAGTCACCTCACGATGGCGCAGTTCCTGTCCCCCCCGGGGCGGCAGCGGGTCAGGGAGCAGGGGGAACTGGAGCGTGACCACCGCCCGCCCCCCACAGGAAGGCCGGAGCCCGCCCGGCCCTGATCAAGGCAGGAGCGTGTGGGGGCTCCCAGCTCGGCCTCCAGCCCAGCCTCGGACTGTCCGGATGGCAGCTGCCCTCAACCACAGTCCCAGCGGCCACTCGGCCCCCCTCCCCCCCGCAGCACTGCGCCTGTGGGTCCCGGGAGGCCCATTACCGGCCAGTCTGGGCTCGGGACTGGCTCCAGCAGCAGCTTACCTGACGCCCCTGCTGAGATGCCACCCCCACCCCTGTAAGGACACGGAACCCCCATTTCCCTTCTGTGGTCTCACCTCCTGACACAGCCCCTGAGAAACAAGGGGACCCACCAGTCACCCCACAAATATTTGGGTCCCCACTTTGTGCAGAAGGCCAGGCTCCGGGAGGGGCGGGAGGAGGCGTGCGGGTCACAGCGTGGAGATGGGGCGAGGGGGCAGGAGGCGGTGTCCCCGGCTGGCTGCCTGGCCTGCCCCCTGCGTGTGCCCCAGGCCTCTGACTTCCGCTCCCCAGAGCCCTGTGCTTCCCCCCAGGGCCCGTGGACTCGGCAGAAAAGCCTCCGATTCTCCACGTGGACCCCCCCCCCCGGGGCCGCCGTCCGGCTCTGCCCGGCTGTGGGCTGCACACGGCGAGGCCCCTGGGCCGGGCGAGAAGCAGGCGGTGGTGGCCGGCGCCCGTTGTCAGTGGAAGTTCAGTTCTGTAAAGTCCCCGAACGCTGACCCTGCGCTCCCAGGACACGGAGGGAGGGCCGGTTCCTCCAGCCGCTGCTCACACGCGTGGCGGCCGATCGGCGCGGGCCGCGTCTCGCTCGGTGTGTTTCTGTGTGAAGCCCCTTAGTCCGTGCGTCCTGCTGACACCGCCATCCCGCGTGGCGCGGGCTTCCCCGTCCGGCACCGCAGCCTCTGTACCCAGGACACCGCACGGCCCCGCGCGAGGCTGCAGCCACTGGCAGAAACCACGGGAAAACACACGCGGACAAACACGGCACCGCGGAGACTGTGGCCAGGGCTCCGGCCACAGCAGGGAGGCGCGGCGCGACGGCCACTCCAACCTCGGCCCCTGTGCGCGCAGGGCGACCGCGGTTACACATACGCTTTGGCAAGTAGGTGAGCTCACACATGCGGAGCCGGCGGGTGGGGACCAGCTGTGCTCACATGCACACGTATGTAGTAGTATGTGTGCACGAGCTTCACGAGAGAGATCAGGTTCGTTGCCACCTCATTTACCTCCCTGAACTTCGCCCCTCGGACATGTGCCGTGTGGTGCGTTTTGATTGATTGATTGATTGATTGATTGATTGGTTTGAGAGAGAGAAACGTCAGTTTGTTGCTCCTCTCAGTGATGTATTTGTTGGTTCTTACAAGTGCCCTGACCAGGGCTCGAACCCGCTCCCTTGGCCTGTGGGCACGATGCTGTACCCACGGAGCTGCCCAGCCAGGGCCAGCTTGGGGCTTTGTTCGCCGAGGGACGGGCCCGTCACCACCATGTCACCTCGGAACGCTTTCCTCGCCCGGGAGAGCCCCGTGCCCCTAGCGGCCTCTCCCCATCCCTGCAAACCCCCATCCCCGCCTGCCTCTGGGGGCTCCCTGTTCTGGACGCCCACATAGATGGGGTCACACGTCTGTGGCTTTCGTGTCCGGCTCCTGTCACCAGCGGCGGGTCTTGAGGGCCGGCTGCGTTGTAGGGGTGTCAGGAGCGCGAGCCTGCTGTGGCTGACACCATGCCGCGTGGGGGGACCGCCTGCTGTTTATCCGCGCCTCCGGCCGTGGCCGCGGGGTCCTTCCCCCTCCTCGGCGTCCGTGGGCAGTGCTCCGTGAGCGGGCGTGCACACACTTCTGTGTGGGCCCGCTTCATTGATCCTGGGCACGGACCCAGGAGTCGAGCTGCTGGGCCGCATGGTGACTCGGTTTCCCTCTTGGAGGGACGGTCAGCTGTGCCCAGAGGCCACCATAGCGCCCCACAGGCTGACGCCCCACATCCTCAGGGTACTCGCCGTCGTCTTTCTGTCCGCAGCATCCTGTGTGGGCTCGGGGGAGCCCGGGGAGCCCTGGGGAGCTCGGGGGAGCCCTAGGAGACGGGCTTTGGGGGCTTGGGAACAGGGTAGGGGCACCCAGCAGGGACCGGTGGTCACATCGGTGTGACAAGTCTCAGTGTGTGGAAACCAAGTCTGTAGCCCAGACAAAGCCCTCCCCCCTCTGCGCAAACAAGGGGTACCTTGTGTCCCCCACGCTGAGCGGGGCCGCGGGCTCGGCTGATGCCCCAGGCAGGGGCAGGAGAGGGGCCGGTCCCTCAGCCCCTCCAGGCTGGTCTGTGGGCGCACGGGCCGCCTGAGTCCGCCAGGACCAGGGAGCTGTTCCCTTGTCCCTCCGCTGTCCCGCAGGCCTGGAGTCCCCCAGAGAGGGCAGGGAGTGACCTCGGAGCTCAGGGTCACCCCAAGGCTTCCTCCTCCCCCAACGCTGCCCCTGGCTGTCCAGGGAGCCCGGGGAGGCATGGGGCCCCCAGTTCCCACGTGGCCTTGCTGAAGCCGGGCGGGCCCACCACTGCACCCACAGGATGGACGTACTGAGACGGGGTGTCCAGGCCCTGCCACTGGATGGGGAGTAAACACAGTGAAGATGCCCTGATCTTGCCTGGCCAGTGTGGCTCAGTGGTTGAGCGTCCACCTATGAACCAGGAGGTCAGTGTTCGATTCAAGGTCAGGGCACATGCGGGGCGGCCAGCGTGATCCCCAGTGGGATCAGTGGTTCTCTTTCATCGTTGATGTTTCTCTCTCTCTCTCTCCTTCTCCCTCCCTCTCTCTGAGATCAATAAAAACATATTTAGTTCTTCAAAAAGAAGCCGTGCGTGGTCCAGCAGGCCTGCGAGGGAGGGAAGGGCCTGAGTTCCAGGCGGCAGTGCGGCGTTTTGGCCGTTTGTGTGGGAACACGTCCCTCACACACACAGCGGACCCGCACTCCCTCCGGGAGAGGTTCCCACAGACCAGAAACGTGGGAAGTCGGCAGAGGACCTTCTGGGGCTGCGCACCCTGGGTCTGGCTGGCGAGGAGGCTGCTCACACCCCCTTTCCCCGGGAGACGGGCGGCACAGGGGATGCGGAGGACGGCCGATCCCGCCCCTCCCCGCGCTGCCTCTGGCTGGATCCCGCTGCTCACCCTCCAGGCCTGACCGGTGGCAACGTCCAGCCACGCAATTGGCTATAAGTGCCCCCCCCCCATGTACTTGCTTACTTACTTGCAGCCTCTCACACGGAGTTAACGATTCGGGCTGACGTGCGTCAGGCGGTGCGACCCTATGGCCCATCGAAGTGACAGCAGAACAGCTTCCACGCCTGGGACCGGAGCCCCGGGCCGGCAGGCGCAGCCGGGAAGGGCAGGGACGTGGCAGGATGGCAGGCGGCTCCCCGCCCTTGCGTGTGTCCTGGCTCCACGTTACACGCGGGCCTTGTGTGTGAGCTCAGGACACGGCTGAGACCCACATGGGAGGAGGCCTGGTGGGGGACAAGGCGCGTGTGCCCGGTGTGTCCTCCCCACGGCTGCTCATGTCTCCCTCACACGGGCCCCTCGCGGGCCGCGCACCGCCAGGCCCAGGCCGCCAGGACCGCGGAGAGTGTCGGAACCCGGCCCGCGGCCTCGGCCGCGCCCTCTCCTCCGGGAAGGGCCTTGCTCTGAGCCCGATTCTCCGCCATCTGAGCCTCCAGCAGGTCAGAGGCAGAGGAAGGACTTGCCAGGGGCGGTCAGACCCCCGGGACAGCGGAGCCCTCGGCCCCCTGCCGACGGGAGACCCCAACCGCACGCACACGATGCAGGAGACCGCCGGCCGCTCGGAGCGGCAGCTGGAGGCACAGTGGAGTCACCGGCACGACGCGGCCCACGGCTGCTGCGCCCTCGGCTGAGGCCAGGAGCTGGACGCGCTGAGAGATGTTCCCGTCCGAGAACCGAGTGGCTGCGAGGCTCACGCCTCTTCCCCTGGACACCCAGGCCCCGGGCGGCGCGGGCTCTGGGCGGCGGAGCTCCCGTCACTCCTGGCCGCGGCCCCGTGGCGACATGCGGGTGTCACAGGCGGGAGCGTCGCCGTGACAACCCGCTGGGCGCTCGTCCCCGGGGAGGTTTTCGGGTTCCACAGAGAAACGCGGGCGCTGGGAAGTGTCTGCCCTGGACAGCGATTGCGTTGGCCTGGTTTCCTCTTAGAATGGTGGCGGCCACGCCTCCGTGGTGTCGGGCACTGTCGTCGCCATGGTGATGAGGGGCTGCGGCGGGGTCCCCTGGTGGGTGAGACAATGGGTTGGCCGGGAAGTGGCCTCCAAGCCGGCTCCGGGGTCATGAGGGTTTGGAGCAAGCCTGACCCCCTGGCCAGAGGTCCCCGGCCCCCAACCTCACCGAGAGCACCCACAGGTGCACCGTGTGGGCTATTGCCATCCCTACCCGCAGGGAGGCACAGTCACGTGCTAGTTGGCCTGAGGCTCAACGGCAGGTGCCAGGGCCATAGCCTGGGGCTCTGCTCCACCCACTACCCGGCTCAGGGCGCAGGGACCCGTCACCCTCTGTGCCTCAGTTCCCTCATCTGTAAAATGGGCATCACACGGGTACCCCTCAGGGCGTGGGGACCCGTTACCCTCTGTGCCTCGGTTCCCTCATCTGTAAAAGGGGCATCACACGGGTGCCCCTCAGGGCGTGGGGACCCGTCACCCTCTGTGCCTCGGTTCCCTCAACTGTAAAATGGGCATCACACAGGTACCCCTCAGGGCGTGGGGACCCGTCGCCCTCTGTGCCTCGGTTCCCTCATCTGTAAAATGGGCATCACACGGGTACCCCTCAGGGCGTGGGGACCCGTCGCCCTCTGTGCCTCGGTTCCCTCATCTGTAAAAGGGGCATCACACGGGTGCCCCTCAGCGGTTTTCCGGGGAGGTTAACTGAGGAAATACCCACAAAGCTGATGACGCAGACCTGAGCCCAAAGGCAGGAGCCCGCAGCGAGTGAGAGCACCTCCTGTCACTCAGCCTTGGAGTATGTGTTCTGCCACCCGTCACCCCAGATGACCCCTGACCCAGCCACACCCCCGGGCGTGGGAGGTGACATCAGGCTGGTGGAGCAGTGGCCCCGTTTCTGGCATCACCATCCCAGGGGCCTCTGAGCTGCAAGGGGTCCCAGTCCCGCCCGGCCGAGGCGACGTCAGGCCTCCAGGGTCAGGGTCAGGAACCCGCAAGTCGCTTGGTCCAGTGCCCATGGCCGCCCCGCCCCTCCTCTACAAGCCCAGCCACAAGCCCTTCTCACGGAGGGGGCCGGGTCAGCACCCCATCCCTGCCCGGA
This sequence comes from Myotis nattereri, assembly GCF_964212035.1. Lineage (NCBI taxonomy): Eukaryota > Metazoa > Chordata > Mammalia > Chiroptera > Vespertilionidae > Myotis > Myotis nattereri. The sequence goes on along the minus strand of NC_138077.1, from coordinate 215,050,563 downwards.
CTCCCTGGGCCGCCCCCCTCCTGCCCCACGCTCTCTGGACCTGCGGTGTCCGGGCAGCTCTTTGCATTGAGAGATGAGAGAGGGCCGTGGAGCGGTCCCTGCGTGTGCACACATGGGCGCACACGTTCCCGTGCACGTGCGAGCGCCAGCAGGCAGTGTCCGTGGTCGGGGTGCAGAGGGTCCTCCGGCTCCCGGCCCAGGACCCCTCCTCCCACTCAGAGTGCGCGGCAGGCAGGTGAGGGCGGCGAGGCGGGAAGGGGTTAACCCTGGGCCACCCTGTGCCCGGCCGTCACTTCCGCTAATGCAAACCAGACCCCGACAACAATCGCGCAGTGTTAGGCCGCTCGGGCATCTTGGTTGTTTTCCCCAAAGTGGGCTGCGCGCTGCGGCTCCGCGCTTTCTTCTCCGCCTTCGGAAGCAAACAGGCGGGGCCAAGTCCAGAGAGAGGGTCTTTCTTTCTTTCTCCCCAGAGCGCCTGTGTCCACGTAAAACCTTTCAAATCTGCAAAGAATTGTTGTGAGTTTATTTGAGCCAAACTGTTGACCCAGACGCAGAACCTCAATGGTTGAGATGATGCTCCGGAGAACAGCGGGTTACATCCGTATTTATATATTCCAATCCAAGGAGGGACGTAGGTGGGTTACATGGAATCCATTGGTGATAGACTAGAGGGGCGGGAGCAAGCCAAGCAAGGAAACCCCTGGGATTGGATACAAAGTAAAATGATGGACACATGCTTAGGTGGGTGCAGGATCAATTAACATGATAGTGAAGGGATTGGTGGTCTCTGTCCGGGCGCCCAGCACATTAGGTTGTGCCCCAGGGGCTCCAGAAAAAAGGAAGTTACAAGTGACCCAGACATTTCAAGGGTGTGTTGTCATAGATGCAAAAAGACAGACAGGCTCCGTGAAGGTCAAGCTTGGCCTTGTCAGTGAAGACACCGGCCTAGGAGGTGACTGCCCCCCATCACTGCGCTAGTTCAAGTTTAATGTCAGACCATCCTTGGTGGTGACTGTAGGTCTGAGTTTGCAAGACCGCCACGCAGGCCGCCCCTGAGCTGTCAGGTCAGCACGTGGCCCCTTCCGCCCTCACCTGGACACCTGCCCCTCCGGGTGCCGCCGCTCTGCCGGCTGCCCATCGCCCACGGCACCATCCCGACTCCGGAACCTCCGGGCCCCAGGCCCCGGCCCGGGGGCAGGTCTCAGGGAAGCCGGGAGAAGAAATGACCGAGGGTCACGTAAGGCCAGGGACCGTGGTCCAGATTTGTCTTCACTTAGTCCTCACCTTGACCTTCTATCCGTGGGTAAACTGAGGCACAGGGAGGTCTGGAGTTTGCACAGACGGCATAGCCAGGAGAGGCGAGAGCCAGGGCCCAGGTCTGCCAGCTCTGGGAGGCAGCAGAGTGGGCCCGTCCCCTGGGAGAATGGCGCCATTCCAACCCCTTCCCAGCGGGAAGTGCGGGCTCAGCTTCCTCACAGGCCTCCAGGCCTCAGAGCCCCGCCTGCCCACAACCAGGAGGCCACGCCCTCGCTGCCCCTGTCCGGGCCGCGGGGCTGCAGGCCCTTCCCATCTGCACGTCCCTGCTGAGCCCAGAGCCACAGGCTGGCCCGGGCTGGCAATGCCCAGGCCATGGAGGCTGACGCCAGGTTCCGATCCAGGGTGCTGCCCCCAGAGAGATGCCCTGGACCCCAATCCTGACTGGTCTCCCCTCCTGAGACTCCAAGGACAGTCAGGAGCCGGTCAAGGTCAGGATTGCGGGAGAGTGAACAGGGCCCCTCCGGCCCGGCCCACCTCACACTCATCGAGACAGCGGTGCCCTTCGCACCCTCGCCACCTCGGGGCTTCCCTGCACCAGAGCCCGGGGTCGGGGCCTGGACCTGAGTGGAAGTGGGTCTGGGGCTGGCGGCCTGCGGCCTGCGGCCTGGGAGTGGCAGGTGGTCACTGATCAGGCAGCGTGACGAGCAGCAGGACCGGCCGGGGCGCAGGACCACACGACCTGAGGGCCAAGGGCTGCCGCCACCCTCTCCCAAAGCCTGTCTGAGAGGCCAGCCGCCCCCTGCCCGGAGCTGAGAGCCTGCTGCCCAGCCGGCCGCCGTGACATCACCGTTGCCCTCCTGGCCGGCAGTCACAGGGCCCATCCGGGTGCCCGGGCCACAGGCCGGGGAGGGGGCGTCAGGAATGGACCTCCGTCCCCCGCGAAGCTCGCCGACGGCCCAGCCGCTCCGCTCACCGGCTGGAATGCCAAACCCACACGAATGTTCCGGGCTCTCCAAGCCTAAACGTCTGTGTTCCAAAGAGACATTTATGTTGGCCGGGGCCGTGTTTTCCTTTCATTGCTGTTATGAGAGGCAACATTTTTCCAGAAATAACTTCTGAGAAGTGTGCCCGGACTGTGAACACGTGTGACCCTGACATACCCGGAGAAGGCTGTTCCCAGGCCGTGCGTCTGTGTGTACCCACATGCCCGCGTGTGCCCACATGTCCACGTGTACCCACATGTCCACATGTGCCCACGTGTCCGTGTGTTCCCACATGTCCGTGTGTACCCATATGTCCTCGTGTGCCCACATGTCCACGTGTTCCCACATGTCCGCGTGTACCATATGTCCTCGTGTGCCCACGTGTTCGTGTGTTCCCATGTGTCCGTGTATTCCCACATGTCCGTGTGTACCCATGTGTCCGCATGTACCCACGTGTCCGCGTGTACCCATGTGTCCGCGTGTTCCCACATGTCCGTGTGTTCCCACGTGTGGGCGTGTTCCCACATGTCCGCATGTACCCACATGTCCATGTGCTCCCAGTGTCCGTGTGTTCCCATGTGTCCGCGTGTTCCCACATGTCCGTGTGTTCCCATGTGTCCGCGTGTTCCCATGTGTCCGTGTGTTCCCACATGTCCGTGTGTACCCATATGTCCGCGTGTGCCCACGTGTCCGTGTGTTCCCACAGGCACACCCACGCCTGGAGGGGCGCCTCAGAAAGCACCCCCGCCGGGTCCGCTGACGGGTTCCCGGGAGGCTGAGCTTTGGGGTGAGGGGCCGCGACCCCGGTGCTGGAGCCGGTGTGGGCTGGTGGCCATGGGCCGCACGGCGTCTCCTCTGAGTCAGTCCACACGTGACGCCGAGCCCACGGCCGGGATGCCCGTCCCATGAGCCGGTGATGGCGAGGATGTGGTTTCCGCTGCCTCCTCCGCGGCCTCTGCGCCCGGAGGTTCGGAGAGGCAGCAGCGGGCAGGAATGTGCCGCCCGGTCTCCGCATCCGCCGGCGGTGAGTCACCGCACCGGCCCTGACTCAGAACGTGACGCGGCGTCCTCGCCCCGAGCGGATCCACCAGAAACCCCTGCGGGGAAGGAGCCCTCGTGGGAGTGGGCGCGCTCCCAGCCGCCGGGAAAGGGCAGGAGGCGCCAGGGGGTCGGCGTGGCGCCCAGGGCCCTGCTGGCCTCGCCCACCCGCGCCGGGTGAGGCAGGAACTGGGAAGGGACATCTAAGTGTGAACGGAAGAGTTTCTGCAGCGTCAGCAGGAGGCCCTTCGGGGGCCCTGCCCGCTGTGCTTTTCAGTCCCGGGGGGGGGGCTGGGGGCCCCCCTCGGAGCTGGAGCAGCTTCCTGGGCTTCTGCCTGCCGCCCCCCCCCCCGCCCCGCTACCTCCCCCCCCTCCCCGCCAGCCGCGGCCCAGGCCAACCTGGAGCTCCCCCCCACAGAGCGGAGCGCGAACGTGTGAAGGCCTCGCTGGCAGCGGTACCTGGCCGGCCGCCGAGAGGAGAGGCCGCTCCTGGGCAGGAGCCGGGGGAGCGGGGCCTGGAGCCGGCCCAGCTCGGGGACGGGAAGGATTAGCAGGAGAGGCGAGCGCCCTGAGGGCCCGCGTGACATTGCCCCTGGAGGCCCAGCCCCGCGCGGCGTTGTCCACGGAACGGAAACGCGTCCAGGAGCCAAGAGGATGGGACCCAGGACACTGCCCTGCCCTCGCTGCCCCTTCAGCCTAAAGAAGAAGCTCCCGGGCCCGGGGCCCTGACCCCGTGCTGCTGAGGTTCCGGGAGCGACAGGCCGCCCTGGGCGCTGGGAGAGGAGGACGCGGGGCGGGCGGGACGGCAGCGTGTCTGGCTGCGGGTGGAGTGGGCTCGCACTCGGCTGCTCTCCCAGCGCCTCAGCTCCGTGTGCACAAGAATGTTTGTAAGTTGGCCCAGAGAGCGAGGGAGCGAGACAGGGACGGGGGGCTGTCCACAGAGCTCGAGGACTTGATGGCATGTGTGGCCCATCAAATGGCCGGGAGGCCTCGGGTCCGAGGAGGGCAGGATGAGGGCCAAGAGGGTCTGAAGGCCCCCGGGCGGGCCCCCTGCCACCAGGCCTGCCGTGCCCCGCGCAGCGGGCGGCTCTGGCTCATCTGCCGGCTCCCGCCTCCGCGCTGTCCGGAGTGAAGGTTGGACCTGTGTTGTTGTTTTACCCGATCGCCCGCCGCCCCCGTGGCCGGTGTGTGCTCAGGAAAGCACCCCCGCGCCCCCCTGAGCGCTTTGATCTCTGGTTCGGGTTCGCTGGCTCCTTTTTTGCAATTCCCCGCCTGGAGGGAGGATGCCCAGCCGGCCGGCCGCAGTCTGGCAGACAGATGGGGCCGGAAGCAGGAGCGGGGCTCGGCCTGCGCCCGATTCATCTTGGATAGATTACAACGGTAGCAGCTCCAAATGTCTTCATAGCCCATTTATGATAAAGCGATGGGAACATCACACAAGAAGAGAAATGTGCAGATTAGCGATATCCGGGGGAAGATGGATTGGCTGAGTGCGCGGGGGCTGCTCTGAACACAGATCCTCCCGCCCTCCCCCAGCTCAGGGGAAGCCCCCTCCGCCAAGGCCAAGGCCTAGAGGCAGGAGGTGGGAACCCCAACCCGCAGGAGGGAACTTGCTGAGGCCTCTCTCTCTCTCTCTCTCTCTCTCTCTCTCTCTCTCTCTCTCTCTCCCTCCCTCCCTCCCTTCCTCCCGCCCTCTCTCCCTCCTTCCCTTCCCCCCCTCCCTGCACCCTTTGCCTTTCCAAGTTTCTCAACGTCTACAGGGCAACCCTGCAGCAGCCCAAATAAATCCAGCTGCCAGGCCCCTCGCAGGGCCGGGGGTATATGTGGGTTTCAGGAAGAGGGGCAGGGCCGTAGCCCAGGAGCGCTGCACCCCGAGATTGGAAAGTTTGCTGGGATTATTATTGGGGGGCGATGGCGGTGGGGGGTTGGAATAAGACCCAGGAGCTGGTGAGGAAGCCTCTGGGGGCCAGGGCACAGGATGGCCCGCGGTGGGAGCCATTAAGACCTCGGCTCTCTTTGTTCTGGTGAAGAGGAAACACTTAACAAGTTGTTGTTCTTTGTTGTACTTTCTCTAATGAGCCAGAACCGGCTGCCTCCCTCGGCCTGGGGAGGAGCTTTGTCTCCGAATTTTCATCTTTTCCCTTTGCAGGGAGACTGACAAGCACCCCCGCTCCTCAGCCCCCCAGGAAGGAAAGCCGATCTGCCCCCGGCGGGTTTCAAAGAGCCTCCAATTGAGAGCATCCATCCCCGCCTCCCGCCTGCATCTGTAATCATGTTTTTACTTTCCTGGCCCCCCCCCCCAGGTCACTCTGGTTTCTATTGATTAGAGCGGCTCTGAGGTGAGCGAGGAGTGGGGGTGGGGAGGCGGGTGCGTCCAGGGAGGTGCCGCCTGGAGAAGGGATCTGAGGGTTTGAGTGACATCTCAGGGGACAGGATCAGGCTCCCACATTCCTTCCACCCATCAGATGAGAGAACAAGCCGAGGCTTTCAGTGCGCCGGGCCGGCTTTCTCCGGCCGCAGAGGGGCTCGGGCCACACAGATAAGGCGCGTCTCCCGTTCCCTCAGCCCTTTCAGGCGGGAGTCATCTGTCACTGACTGGCACGTGGGGGCAGGGAGGGGCCTTTCCGCTCTGATTAAAGTAGCAAGTTCAGGGCCCCAGAGCAGCTTCAGAAAGTCCTGCCTCTGCTTTGCTGACGGGCTTACCCCCCACGGTGGGGTGGGGGTGGCCAGGCTCCCGTCCCAAAGGAAACACTTCAAAGCTAAGAGCTCCAGGTCCCAACTGCACATGCTGCAGCTTCCGGCGGAAATGGGTGCTTGTTAACTGGCGGGGATGCCCACCAAGACTGGGGGGGCCGGGAGGGTGATGGCGGGGATGCCCGCCAAGACTGGGGGGGCCGGGAGGGTGATGGCGGGGATGCCCACCAAGACTGGGGGGGCCGGGAGGGTGATGGCGGGGATGCCCGCCAAGACTGGGGGGGCCGGGAGGGTGATGGCGGGGATGCCCACCAAGACTGGGGGGGCCGGGAGGGTGATGGCGGGGATGCCCGCCAAGACTGGGGGGGCCGGGAGGGTGATGGCGGGGATGCCCACCAAGACTGGGGGGGCCGGGAGGGTGATGGCGGGGATGCCCGCCAAGATGGGGAGACAGAGGGTGAGGAACCTAGGGGGAGTTGACAGTGTGGGAAGCAAGGGTACAGTGTGGCGGGAAGCAGGGGTGCAGTGTGGCGGGAAGCAGGGGTGCAGCGTGGCGGGAAGCAGCAGAGTGGGCAGTAGTGACACCTGTCACCGGACTTAGCAGCCTGACGCGTAGAAAGCAGGGAAGAAACACTGCCCCACGATCCCCCTGGTTTGCACTGTTAGGGGGCCACTGGTGTGAGGGGTGCTTCCTTCCTGGCTGCCTGTTCCTGTAACATAAGCAGTTATTCCAGGGGACACTTGGGCACGTCCCTGGGGAGGTACAGGGATGAGCTGAGTGACAAGGACACTTCTAGCCAGACCCTCACTAACACGGACCCTGTTGGGGACTCCAGCTGGCAGGACGGGCTACCGGATGCCCTGTTTCTTGTTGGCATCATTACTAAGCTGAGTGTGGGCATGGGCACCAGGACCCTGGGAGTCAGGGCAGGGCCCTGGGCAGTCCCCAGATCTGGGTGTCATTGGCTCCCCACAGCACCCTGCTTCTGTCCAGACCCAGCTTCCCTGCGGCAGACCCATCCTGGGGACCATGCCTCCTGCCTCAGCTCTGCCCTGGGGCCCGGGGCCGATCGTCTCCAGATCCAGGCCCTGGGAAGCCCGCGGCGGCCCCCGGCGGCGGGGTAGCACCCCGTGCTCAGAGCCTCCCCGCGCACCCAGCTGCTTCCTCCGGACGCCGGTGCCGCGAGGAACCCAGGGTGCTGATGGGATTATTTCCTTTTAATGCAGACCCCACAAGTTTCCAATGGCAAAACGACAGGCTGGTTCACTTTACATCCCAGCTCCAGAAGATGCGTTTCCCTCTGCTAATGCCCTCGTTAGTGGTGGCTGGCACGTCACATGAGCTAATTGGAGATGGAATTATCAAATTTGCTCACTGCCGCTCGCGCTCACTCGAAACCTTACCATAAAGAGCGGCTTGAGCGGCACATGACAGGCCACCACCCACGGCGGCCCCCAGGCCCGGCCCCGAGCGCGGCGAGGCTCGCACTGGGTTCGGGGTAATTGCAGTCATGAGCCGGGGTTGATTGAAGAAAATTATACCCCAGATTTTTACTACAAGTTTTTTGTGTGTGCGGCTTTTCCTAAATTATGCGGTGAAATTCGATTACAAGGGGAGACACGTACAGGACTTTTAATAACGGCGCTGGCGCATCCTCCGCGCTCCGGCCCGCGCGGCCCGCGGTCGCCGCCTCCAGCTCCCTCGGCCGGTGCCTGCCCCTGAGAAGCCTGGGTATTAGGTTTGTTTTATTAAAGAAAATTTTCTGGTGCAAAAGTGACTTTTTCTTCTGCAATTTAAACCAGAAACTGTGGCAGAGGAAGCTTCAACACATCACATATATATAATATATCGCATATACGTGTAATACACAAATTATAATACACACACATAATTTTTTTTTCCAACTTGTCTTTGCTCCGCCCTCGCAGACAAACCCTCCTGGCCTTGAACTTCCCTGGGGTGGGGGTGGGGGGGGGACCTCAATAACCGCATTTCCAATTACGAGTCGCAGAAGTAAATTCCTCTGTCCCGTCCTGAGCATCACAGGGACTTGAGGCAGCCGAGAGCGGCCGGGGGTGCCCCGCGCGCCGAAGGGTTTGTAACAATAAAAAGTCATGAAGACAGACGGGGGGGGGGGGGGGGGGGGAGGTGCGCCTGCCAGCTCCCGCCTTCCGGGGACACGTGACTGTGAACAGAAATACAGCCCTGAGCGCCGGAACGAACTCGTTGACATCCTTAGCGCCGCACATGGCTGCGAACCCGGCGTGACATGGGAAGTGACCCCTGGGACTTTGGACCCGTGGCATCCTGCTGCCACCGTCTCGGGGGGAAATCAGCAGAAGGTTCCTTAGAGGCCGAGCCGGGAGGCAGCAACGCTCCTGGGTGGTGTTCTGGGTGTGTGGGCCAGCTCCACGGGCCACCAGCTGTGCCTGCTGCCGGCTGTGCCCTCTGCCGGCCGGCAGGACGGGCCGGGGCAGGCGGACTAGGGCGTGTGGCTTGGTCTTGGAGAGAGAGGAGCTGGGACTGAGGCTCTGTGTTAGAAGAACGAGCCACCTGTCACTGTTCCCTTCCCCCGAGTTTGGGCCTTTATTCCAAAGCCCAGCTTCCAGGGCTTGGGGGTGTTGGCCTTGGAGGCAGGGGGTGAGGACACGGGGTGATGGGGCTGGGACCTGCCCACCACATGACACCAGACATCGCTGTCCTCGAGCAGGTCTGTGCTTCCCTGCAGAGCGGTGCCACGGCTGCCCACACCTGCAGGCGCCGAGGCAGGACCGGCCAGGTGAGGCCAGCGGGCCTCTGGCCTCTGGAGGCTGAGTGCCCAGGGCAGCGTCTTCCCCTCAGCCTGATGGTGGCCGAGCGTGGAGGCGACCGTGGAGGGAGGGTAGCAAGGCCGCCACGACCGCCAGGTGCGCCCTCTGGAGAGGCTGCTTCCTCTTTCCTGGGAGCTGGGCTGTGTGCGGGCACATACCTGCGCCCCCTGCTGGCGGGTGTCTGCACTGCAGCACCCCAATAAAACGCACACCCACCGACAACAGCACCGGAGGTGACTGCCTGCTGAGGACCAGACCCCGCAGGCCGCTGGGAATTTGAATGTGGGGCGTCGGCTCACGCAGATGGGGACCTGTGTGCGTGTGCGCTGGGGTGTGCGTGTGGGAGGTGAGCGTGATGGGGGGCGGTCCTGCAGAGGCCGGGGCTGGGCTGCCTCCAGGCGGCGGCCTGGGGAAGCAGGTGGGTGCGGGCCTGGGGGCTGGCTGCACACCGTGTTCTTGGAGAGCAGGTGGGTTTCCCAGGGGGCCCAGGTCACTTCTGTCATCTCAGGGCACAAGGCCTGCGTCTGTCCACCTTGGTTCTGCGTGGGGACGAGAGAAGGAATCAATGACGGCTCCTGCCACCTCCAGGCAGACCTCCACCAGGGAAGCCCTCCTCCCTCCCTCCCTCCTTCCCTCCCTCCTTCCCTCCATCCCTCCCTCCCCTGAAGCCCTCCCCCTCCCCCCCCCCCAGCCCTCCTGGAGCAAAGGTCCTCCCTGCAGAGATAAGAGGAGTCCTTTGATCTCCTGGATCCTCCAGGGCTTCTCCCAGCCCAGGTGACGGAGACCCCGCCCACCGGGACAGGAAGAGCTTCCGAACTACACCTGTGCTCCTGCCGCTGGGCCCTGGGGAGGGCGGTGGAGGGGAGCGAGCGGCAGGGGCCCTGGGTCACACTCCAGTCTGCTGAAGGCGGACACGGGGCTTTGTCCTCGTCGCACCACGGGGGCAGCCCACGCAGGTGCGGCCGGGCCTCCCAGAGGGAGCAAATGGGGGAGTGAGGAGGGGGGAGAGGAAGCCTGAGGAGGCGCCCCCCTCGTGGTGCCTGCGGTCAGGCGGCCTGAGCAGGGACCGGCTGAGTGTGCTTGTGTTTGCACACGTGCGTGCATGAGTGTGCATGCACGTGAGTCATGTGAGTGTGCTCCAGCATGTGTGTGCATTCGTGTGCACATGTGTGCATGTGTCATATGAGTGCTCAAGCATGTGTGTTGGTGAGCGTGTGCACACACGTGTGTGCATGTGCCCATGAGTGTGCCTGTGTGTGCGTGTGTGCGTGAGTGAGGCGGGATGGGTGTGAATGTGGGGTGTGGGGCCTGGTTGGCTGTGAGGGCCGCTGCTCCTTGAGCAGCTGGGAGCTCAGAGCCAAGAGCAAACGGCCCGGAATGAAGGGTCTGTTGACGCCAGCGCCATGGCTTCTCCCCCGAGAGCCTGTGGGGCCCGCGCTCCAGTAAAGCAGAATTTAAAGCCACAGGGGGCCCGGGCCACCTGCTCCCGCCGTGGCCGTGGGCGGGGCAGTGCACGCACAGGGGCCCCTGACCGTCTCCCCTACGACCGGGCCCCCTGCCCCTCCCCTGAGACAGCAGCAGGGGAGCCCTTGCCATCGGGGGGCTCCTCCCTGCTGTCCGTCACCTCCCAGACCCGGGTGGGCCCACAAGGCACAGGCAGGCGCCCGGTGGCCACAGCTCGGGGCGGGGCCGGGCCGGCATCCCTCCCCCAGAGCCCCAGTCCTCCCTCTTCCCTCTGCCGGTCAGAACCTGCAGGCGGCCGGGACCCGCCACCCTGCTGGGTCCCTGGGGACACGTGAGAAAACCCCGTTTATCTGTAGCTGCGGGGCGTCCTGACGTGCGGGGCTCCTGCTTTCCGGCTGAGGTTCCCTAACGTCTGCGCTTCCTGCTCCGGCCGTGGCGGGGCTGCGGGGCCCACGGGGCCGGGGGTCCTCGCTGGGCAGCAGCTGGTCGGTCGGGGAAGGTGCTGTGACTCTGGCTCCTGCGTGGCCAGCGGGGACCGGCCCCTGTGTCGGCTTTGGGGCGTCTCAGCCTCGTGGGGACCGGCCCAGGGTGTCGGGGAGTCGGTGACGCCCGCACGTGGCGCTCAGTAGGGCTGAGCGGCCGCCTCGCTGGAGTCAGGGCAGCGAGCTGAGGCCGGAGCCGGGAGCAGCCGCCGGCCCCGGGGCCACGAGAAGGCTGGGCGCCCGGCTCTCGGGACCTGGGGGGCGAGGAGCTCAGGCTGCAGGTGGGGGCGGGGGCGGGGGCGGGGGACACGGAGCCTGACCCCAGGCCCGTGTGCGGGGAGCCCCGGGCAGCACTGCTCTCTGAGCCCGGAGGCTGGACAGGACCTGCCTGCCGGCCAGGGAGGGCATCAGCCCCCCTCAGGAAGGCTTCTTGGGACCTTCAGCGGGGCCAGGGAGCCCAAGCAACACGGGAAGAAGGGACTTGTGTAGACGGGTGGGGGGAGGCCCCCACTGGTGGGCACCTGTGCGCCCAGGCCCGGGAATCCCTGCCCCACCCCACCCGGGGCTGGAAACCAACGTGCGCCCCATAGAAGGCGCGTCAAGGGCACAAGGTCCCGGCCGTCCTTGCAGCCCGGCTGCCCTTGGTCCAGAGCAGGAGCAGGGCCGGCCCCGCCTCCCAGAGCCTCCGCCACAAAGACGGCCTTTCCCCGGATCCCGCCCGCGTGGCAGGCACAATGTGACAGCTTATGTAACGCGGCCACAGGCCTTTTCAGCTCGGAGAGCCCGGCCCGGCCCGCACACCCGTCTCCCTGTGAGGCTGCGGGCCCGGCGGGCGTGCGGCTGCTCCAGGAGCAGCTCCCACAGGCCGGACAGGCCTTGCCGGGGGCAAGGAGGACGGAGGGAGGAGGAGCTGCCGCTCAAGGGTGACCCTCGGGTCAGAAGCCCAAACAGGCAGAGGAGCTGGCCACCCCGGACCGCCCCCTCCATGGCCCCTCTACAGAGAGGGCACAGGCAGGACCCCCACAGCAGCCTGGGGGCTAGGTGCCCAGGGCAGGGGTGTGCACTGCAGGGCTGCCCCGCATGGCTCACTCTGCTCCTCTGAGGGCGTCATTGCCACGCGCTCCCGTGGCCAGCCCACCCCCCTGAGCCACACAGTGCTTCCCAGAACTGATAACAACCTCCACGCAGCTCCGGTGCGCCACCTGAGTGCGGGGTGGGGTGGGATGGGGATGGTGAGACACAGATCTGACAGCTCATCCATTCATCTATTCCTCCATTTTTCCATCCATCCACCCACCCATCCATCATCCATCCGTTCACTCATTCCTCCATTGGTTCATTCATTCATCCCTTCATCCATTCACCCACCCACCCATTCATTCACTTATTCCTCCATTTGTTCATTCATTCATCCCTCCTTCCCTTCATTCATCCATCCACCCACTCATTCATTCACTCATTCACTCACCCACCACTCATCCATTCACTCATTCTTCCATTCATTCTTCCATTCATTCATCCCTTCATCCCTTCATCCATCCACCACTCATCCATTCATTCATTCTTCCATTCATTCATCCCTTCATCCCTTCATCCATCCACCACTCATCCATTCATTCATTCTTCCATTCATTCATTCGTTCATCCCTTCATTCCCTGTGGAAAGAGTCTGAGGTCCTCATCACCTGAGACAAAAGCCAAGCAGCCTCACCAATGCCAACATGCCACTCTGAGGGCAATGGCCCCTCCTCTGGGCCCTCAGCTGCCACCCAAGCTCTGCCGTCCAGCAGCAGCCCTCGGACACAGTGCGGGGGTGCGCAGGGGCGGAACCCTCAGGCTGAATCCTAGGCAGAATTGCCCACTCAAATCTGTCAGGACCCCCCAGCCTCCTCTCAGTGCTCAGCTCAGTGAGGACCCAGCAGACTGCCAGCCGGTGGCAGCGTGTGTGGCACCAGGTGGCCTGGGGCCCGGCGTCGTGCCCGGAGGATGTGCCACTGCCCCGGGAAGGGTACACAAGAGGGTCTGGGCAGGGCCCCCAGCTCCCCAGTGGGGGCACACGTTACAGCCCCTGCCCAGACCCTGGCCAGCTAATGTCCCCCAGCACACCAGGAGGTCACCACAGCCGGGGAGCCACCCTGCCCCGAGCGGGCTCAGCCCCAGGTCCCACCCTTCATCCTTATGCTCTAAGGAGCTCGCTTCCCTTGAAGTGGTTACCCGAAACCCAGGGCTCTCGGCGAGGGCAGTATCTCCCAGGTAATCCCCTGGGCTGAGCGCCTAGGGGACCAGAAGAAAGAGGACACCGCCCGGGAGGGGCCGCTCTCAGGAGGGGTCAGGCCGCCGGGTGGGCACAGCTGTAGGGTCAGCTCAGTCCTGTGGGGCCAGCAAGACAAAGGCAGGGGACACGCCCCCTTGGGGGACAACTGTGCCCCAGAGTGAAAGGACACAGGCGTCCCTGACCTACCAGCTTGGGCTTCCAGCCAGGACCTCCGGGTGATGGCTCCCAGGGACGTGCCAGGGTCCTGGGGCCGCCATAACCAAGTGGCGACCTGACACAATGCACACCTCCCCTCCGGGCTGGGGCTGTGGCTGGGCTCAGGGTATGGCAGGCTGCTTCCCTCTGGGCGCTCTGAGGCTGAGCCGTTCCAGGGGGCTCCCCGCTTCCGGTGCCGCCGCGGCCCTGGTGTTGTTGGCGGTAGAGACGTCACCCCAGCTCCGACCCGCCGTCCCGCCCCTCCCTGTGTGTACAGCCGCCTCTCAGGAGGGCGCCGTCACGGGACTGGGCTCCGCCTCGACCCCTGTGCCCGCAGCTGAACTGACGGCCCCTGCAGAGGCCTGGCTTCCAAGCGGGTCCCGTTCGGAGGGTCCAGGCTGATGGAACTTTAGGGGGACACGGTTGACAGGCCCACGGTCAGCTCTAGGACGTGCGGTCACTGCCAGGCTGGCCCTGGCACCGCTGCCCTGGTGGAGGCCTGTCAACCAAGGGCTGTGGCCACGGGGACACTCCTCCCCTTGTGTAGCCCCAACACCCCGAATCCCGGGACTCGTCACCACCATCCCCCCGCACCCCGCCTCTGCACACCTGCAGCCCTGCCCAGGCCTCCTCAGGGGGGGCAAGGGGGCCAGCGCCCAGGGCGGAGGACGGGGCGGGCGTGGCCACTGAACCCGCACCAGCCAGGTGGGCGGCGGCTCCGAGGCCGTGAGGGGGTCTCAGCCCCTGCCCCGCTGCCCCGTCTCCAGGCGGCCTTGCTACCCCGATACCACCTCTGTCTCGGAGGGGACACTGCTCCGGGGGGGGGGGGGGTGGGAAGGACACTGCTCTGGGGGGTGGGGGGTGGGAAGGACACTGTTCTGGGGGGGAGGGGGTGTTGAACGTGTCCCTGGTCCCGCAGGAGGGCCCGACGGAGGGCGCAGCCGCAGCCCCGAGACTCAGTGGAAAACTAACATTTGGAACCGAAACCTGTATCCACATCCTCCTCCTTTTCCCTCTGAATGTGCTTCCCCGGAGTCACCCTTGCGGCCGCCCCCCAGCCTGGGTGTTTCAGGGACAGAACAGTCCCTGAAACCGGGTGTCGCTTGTCCCCCTGGGACTCAGAGTCTGAGACCCTTGTCTGCGGGCGAGGCTGCACCAGGGCTGAGGGGACGCCGGTTCCCAGGAGAAACCTGGGGTCGGGCAGAAGCTCCGAGGAACAGCCTACCCCTCCGCCACCTGCCCGGGCCCCCCGCCGCCTGTGCCCCCCACCACCCGGGCCCCCCGCCGCCTGTGCCCCCCACCACCCGGGCCCCCCCCCCGGCCTGGACCTCTCATCACCTGGGCACCTCACCACCTGGGCCTCCTGCTGCCCAGGCCCCCCCCCCGCTGCCTGTGCCCCCCGCCACTCGGGCCCCCCGCCGCCTGGGCCTCCCTGTCAGGACACTCATCTGCTCAGTCCCCTCACCCCGCCCCGGGGCCGCTAGCCCCGGAGTCATCTTTCAGGCCCATCCGCACAGTCAGGACCAACAAGCGCCAGGGTCCGGAGCAGGACTGCTGTTCACGGACAATAAGTCATTTGACCCGGGCGCTGATCCGGTTACTGATCGCAGCGTATCCGCCCCCCACGGCCGCCGCACACGCCGCCGCTCACAGGCACGGAGACCCTCCCGGTCCCCAGGCTGCCGGCTGGGTGTCCCCGGGGCTGACAGGAGGGCAGGCCCTGGCCAGGCCCGCCCCGCCACCCTTCCCAGCTGCAGGCCCGGCCGGGGCGGGGAGCTATTTGGCTACCCCAGGAGGAACCCCGTCAGGGTGTGCGGCCCCTGGAGGTGCCCTCAGATCAGAGCCCCCCTTTCTGCTCTGCCCTGCGCCCCCCAACCACCCAGGGGCTGAGTGAGGGGCACTACCTACGCTCCCCCGGAAGAGGGCAGTGGACTCACTGTCCCTTTAAGAATCAAGACCACCTTGCCCTGGCTGGTCGTTCAGTGGTTAGAGCGCCAGCCCACGGACCAAAGGGTCTCAGGTTCGATTCCTGGTCGAGGGCACGTACCTGGGTTGCAGGTCCCCCAGCCCAGGTTGGGGCATGTGCAGGAGACAGCCAGTCGAGTATCTTTCTCACATTGATGTCTCTCTCTCTCTCTCTCTCTCTCTCTCTCTCTCTCTCTCTCTCTCTGTCTCTGTCTCCCTCCCCCCTCCCCTCCACTGTCTCTGGAAATCAATGGGAAAAATATCCTCGGGTGAGGATTAAAAAAAAAAAGAATCAAGACCCTCTTGGCCACCGGCCTCGGTTCCCGGGACAATGATGACGGGAACCCTCGGCCCCGAGGGGGGAGGGGGGAGGGTGCCTGGGGCTCAGGCACCCACTTCACCTTGGACATGACAAGCCACACCAGGCCTTTAACCCTTGCCTGGCCGGTGGCTGGCACCAGGCAGGAGGCCTGCAGACTTCACTGCCCTTGGACGCCCTGATGGTGACCTTGAGCAGAGGGCACACATCCTGCCGTGGGGCCGCCCTGGGCTGGTCTCTGCAGCCCCCCTCTCCACCCCACCCTCTGCTTGCCGCCCCCTGAGCGCCGCCCGCCGCCCGAGTACCGCGTGGAACGGGCCTCCCATCTCCGTCCACCCTCACAGCGGCCGCTGTCCTCATCCCGGGGCATGGACCTGCCCCTGTCCCCGGCCAGCTGCCAGCTCTGAGCCCCAAGTCCAAGGCCCCAGGACCCCACCTTCCAGAGCAGCCGTGGGCAAACTACGGCCCGCGGGCCGGATCCGCCCGTTTGAAATGAATAAAACTAAAAAAAAAAAAAAGACCGTACCCTTTTATGTAATGATGTTTACTGTGAATTTATATTAGTTCACACAAACACTCCATCCAGGCTTTTGTTCCGGCCTCCGGTCCAGTTTAAGAACCCATTGTGGCCCTCGAGTCAAAAAGTTTGCCCACCCCTGCTCCGGAGCGAATCAGGTAGAGTGCCCGTGGGCCGCAGGGACACGCGAGCCCCGTCGAGGCCAGCGCCCAGGGGGCCGGCGTCTGGGGGAGCTCCCGGGAGGAGGCGGCCCCCCTCTCACAGGGGCCGCGGGGGGGCCTTGAGCACTGCCCCCTCCACCCCGCACGCCCCCACCAGCGCTCTCACCTGTCCTCGGGGCAGGAACCGGAGCCGCCTCGCGTGCCTGCGGGGTCGGGGGTCAGGGGTCAGGGGTCGGGGTGGGAGATGAGAGCTGGCCCTTTGTGAGGGGAGCTTGGCTTTCCGCTGCGCTGAATGGGCTCCCGGGAGTGGGGACCCGCATCTGATAAGGAGGGACCCCCTCTGCAGGCTGAGCCGGGCGGGGATCTGCCCGCCCCCACCCTCACCTGGGTGCCTGGCAGAGGCCACTGGCCAAGGCCTCCTTGGCCCTTCCCGGGCTGGCCTGATGGGACACATTCCTGGGACCCCCCCACAGTCCGGGGGCATCTGCTGCCCCTCCCACAGGCCGAGGCCGAGCTGACAGCCGCCTCGGGGCCCATTGACTTCTGGGCGCGGCCACCTCCTCAGAGGACACGGCCCAGGCACCCCAAACCCAGGCCCCCCAGGGGGCCCACACGCCTCTGTGGAAGGAAGGGACGCGTGCTCCAGGCTAAGCAGCTGCTGACGGGCGGCCTGGGCTGGGGACCGGGTGCGGGGAGGGCGGGGGTTCGGGGCGGGGGCTCCCGGGCCTGAGCTTTAAGATGTGAGCCGAGTGCAGAGGAAACACGCTCCTCCGAGTCCCTGGGGCAGAGATGGCGAACCTTCTGAGCTCGGCGTACCAGCGTTTTGAAAAACCCTAACTTCACTCTGGTGCCGTGTCACATCGAGAAATTTTTTGATCTTTGCAACCAGAGTAAAGCAAAGACTTCTATTTTTGATATTTATTTTATATATTTAAATGCCATTTAACAAAGAAAAATCAACCCAAAAAATGAGTTCACGTGTCAGAGTGTCATAGGTTCGCCATCACTGCCCTAAGGAGTGGCCGAGCGAGACCCTGGTGCCGGGACGTGGGCAGCCCGGCCGCGGGGACGGGCAGGGAGGCCTTTCTCGCTGCCGCGGGGCACCTGGCCCAGGTGCTGGCAAGAGGCTGGGGGCCCGTGACCCGGTCCCTGTCCTGGGCTAACGGCGCCTCCTCAGCCGTCACCCGCCCCGAGGGGAAGGCCGCTGAGCTGCTCTGTGCACAGCCCCGGGGGTCCTGGGTCTCCCAGCTTGGGGTCCTTTTCCCACGTGACACAGATGTCCCCAAGTCCCAAAGGATGAGGCCGGCGGGGCTCAGTGGGTGAGCATCGACCTATGAACCAGGAGGTCAGGGTTCGATCCCCGGTCAGGGCACAGGCCCCAGTTGTGGGCTCCATCCCCAGTGGGGGGCTTGCAGGAGGCAGCCGATCCATGGTTCTCTCTCATCATTGACATTTCTACCTCTCTCTCTCTCCTTTCCTCTCTGAAATCAATAAAAATATATTTTAAAAAATAAAAAATAAAGCTGGCCTTAGAGCTGGGTGGCACCCCAGGCAGGTGACAGGCTAGGCCCCACCTGCTCGGACACCCGCCTACCTGCCCTCTGGGCACCTGGCCAGCCGGGCCCACGTTCTCAGCTGTCCCTGCTCACCCGGGCAGCCGCTCGGCTGGAATCGCTCCCCCTCGTCCTGCTCCTGAGGTGATGGGGTGGGGGGGCCCTCGGTGGCTGTAATTAGATTCTGCCTCACATTGTGTACTAGTTCCCAAGAAAACCATCTATTAATTGATTCCAATTACTCTTAATTGTTTCTCGTGCATTTCAATTAGCGGCCCAGGGTTACAGGGGGAGCTCCAGGCTAGACACGCACTCCTCGCGCCTCGCCTGGGGGCTGCGGGGAGCCGCCCGGAGCCCTGCGTGGAGCCTGGAGCCCCGCCTTCCTCTGGGCTCCGGCCTCCTGCCTGCACCTGGGGCTGGGGCTTCATGCCCAGGCCCTCATCCGACCCAGGAGGCCAGCTCTGGGGATGCCCCCGGGGCGGGCGGGAGCCTGGGGGCGGGGCTGCAGCTTGGTGGTTCTGTTTTTGTGTTTCTTCTAAATCTTCAGTGTTGGCGCTTGGCTGTTCTTGCTACAGTAAAAGACATACGTTTATGACGTGAACCATTTAAAATATGAACGTCAGTGACATTTAGCACTTTTACAAGTTGTGTGACCGTTACGTCTGTCCAGTTCCAGAGCCTTGTCATCACCCAAAGGGTGGCCCACACCCCTTCGCGGCCCCCTCGTGCCCGGCAGCCAGGCTGCTGGCCGTCCTGTGTGCCCCGTGGACTCGCCCGCCTGACGGTTCCGACACACGGTCGCACATGCGCGGCCATTGGTGACCGGCTCGCTCCCATTCCGCTGAGTTTCCAGGCTCATCCTTGCAGCCTGGGTCCCACTCCGTCCTGTTCGGGGCCGAGTAATGGGCCCCTGTGTGGCGGCCGCCTGTCAGCCCCTGCGGGGGACGTTAGGGGTCCAGCCGTCTGGGGACGGTGAACGGTGCTGCCGCGAAGTGTGATCACCCTTCGTCGCGACCGCCTCTTTCCAGCTCCCTGGGGTGTGTGTCCCGGAGTGGGATGGCTGGGTTACATGGGTCACCTGCTAGTTATGGCGACAAAATGCAGTCGCTTTGGTGGCGGACGTGACATTCTGAGCGGAGGCTGAGCGACGCGGCGGCCAGAGCCCGGGTCCTGGCGAAGGGCGGGCAGCGCAGGGGAGGGGGGGGCTGAGGAGGCCTCTGCGCGCGCGGCCCTTCCTCGGGCCTGCCCTGCAGAACCGGACGGAAGGAGGTTATTGACGGGCGGACGGGATGGCCCTTCGGAGGACACGGGAGAGCCCCCACCGGGCCCACAGAGGGGGCTCCTCCGCCCGGCGCCCAGGCCCCACCGGTAGCGTGTGTCCGGCTGCGCTTAGCGAGGCCCCGAGCGGAGGGCGGGGGGATGTGTGTTCTCACTGCGGACCGGCCAACCCGAACAGTCAACAGCCCGTCAAGGCGGCGAGCCCGTCGCGGGGCATCGGGACCCAGCCTCGGGCGGAGGGTGAGCGAGCACGCGCCCTCGGACGTGAATCTACAAATAAACTTTCCGAGGGAAACATTTCCTTCTCTCGGAATCCGCCCTCGTTCATGCTCCGTCCTCCGTCCTGGTAGAAAGCGCCGGCTGGCGCCTGTGAGGGCCCCGCCCACTGCTCCCCGGGCGCCCCTGCATCCCAGCCAGGTTCTGGGGCTCCGGGGGCTCCGGAGCCAGGCCGCCACATGCAGGGGCGGGGGGGATGGGCGGGGGGGGGTGGGCGGGTGGCGAGGCGGTGACCCGGCCCAGCTGGGATTTCTGATTCAGATCTTGTGGGGCCGCAGGCCGAGGAGGCTGCGCCGTCTCTATGGACCGGCACCCCCAATGTCACTAAACCCATCACATGTCAGCCACCCCCAGAGCTGCGCTCAAGACAGCCCTGTCCCTGGGCTCTGAGACACAGCCAGAGGGCATGTGTGTGTGGGGGGGGGGGGATATGCACATGTGTTGGGGTGAGGGGTGCTTGTATGTGCATGTGAGTACACATGTGTTGCGTGTGCATGGATTCGTGTGTGGTGTGTTTGTGAGTATGTGTATGTTGCGTGTACACACACATGGTGTGTCTGTGTGCATGTGTGTGTGTGTGCATCCCCCGTGGGAGTGTGACCTGGGGAGAAGGAGAGGCGGCTGCAGGAGAGCGGGCGTGATTCCTCCCGCAGCTTCGAGCCTCCTCCTGCCCTGGCAGCGTCCACTCCCGCCTCGCTGCCCGGCCACTGCCCGCCTGCTCTGAGAGCCGCCCTTGGCCGAGTGAGAACCTGATTTCGGAAGCAGAGTCCTGAGGGGGAGCGGGCCCAGGACACGCTGGGTGCAGGCATGTGTCCATGTGTACACGCTGGGTGCAGGCATGTGTCCATGTGCACACTCTGGGTGCAGGTATGTGTCCATGTGTACACGCTGGGTGCAGGCATGTGTCCATGTGTACACGCTGGGTGCAGGCATGTGTCCATGTGTCCACGCTGGGTGCAGGCATGTGTCCATGTGTACACGCTGGGTGCAGGCATGTGTCCATGTGTACACGCTGGGTGCAGGCATGTGTCCACGTGTACGCGCTGGGTGCGGGCATGTGTCCACGTGTACACGCTGGGTGCAGGTATGTGTCCATGTGTACGCGCTGGGTGCAGGTATGTGTTCATGCGTACACGCTGGGTGCAGGTATGTGTTCATTCGTACACGCTGGGTGCAGGTATGTGTTCATGTGTACACGCTGGGTGCAGGCACCGCCTGCAGGGCAGGAGCTCCGGGCGCAGGCACCACTTCGCTCGAGTCCACCCAGTGGGGCCACCACGGCAGCGCGGAGGGAAGGCCACTCCTGGTGGGGCCTGGGCGCCCTGCGTGGCCCTCAGAGCTCCGAGCTGGCGCGCTTTCCCGTCCCTGGGTGGGACTTGTCCGTGTCTCCCTCTGCTCGGGGCAGGCGCCGGGAGGCAGCAGTTCTCAGATCTGCATGTTCACTCCGCTCTGACCCGTCAATCCGGAGCCCCCACACCGTGAGCTTTGGGGTGAGAAAGATAGGAGGGGGAGAGACAAAACACACGCTCATACATGTGCACACATAGACACGCATGCACATATAGATTCACGTGCACATGCAGACATGCATACACAGACTCATGGGCACACACAGACACACATGCACATGCATGCATGCACACAGAGACACCCATACACATACAGACTCACATGCACATGCAGACACACTGAGAGACACATGTGCACATGCAGACAAGGATGCACATGCAGATACATGTGCACAGAGACATACACATGCATGGAGATATGCACGCAGAGAGATACACATGTACATGCAGACTCGCGTGCATATGCACACACCACATGTGCACACATGCACATACACATTCATGTGTCCACAGACACCTATGCACAACTCAAGACCCAAAGGCACACATTCACATACACATATAAAAGCACATGTGCACACACATGCACATACATGTGCACACACAGACACCTTCAGTTTGGTGAGGGTCCAACACAGTTGATAGTTTTTCATTCTCGTTCTTCTAGGGAAACGAATAATCTGAATTCCCATCAGGGACTGTAAAGGGCCTTCCCTGGCGTTTCCGGGGAGACTGCGTGGGGGAGAGGGGCCTGATGGGGAGGGAGGGAGAGGCCACGCCCCCCACACCATGCAGGGGCTCACACGCACAGGAAGCCCCCGAGGCCGGGGTGAGTGGTGCCATCCGGGACCTGTGCTCTGGGCTCCTCACAAGGCCTGTCGGCTCAGGACGCCCATTCACCCCCAGTTATCTCAGCAACAAGAAGCAAGAACCTGAGAGGCCCCGGGCCCCCTCAGACTTGTTGATTCCAGAGGCCCCTTTTAAAGTGGGGGACCAGGAGCGCCGCCCCGTCCGTCCGTCTGTCCGTCCATCCATCCATCTTCCCCGGCAGGTGGCTGGGGAGCATCCCTGGGCTCTGACACCGGGCTGGGGAAGCACCTGGCACCCAGGTGGCCGTGCCCACTGTGCCCTCCTGGGGCTCCGGGTGCAGCCTGGACAGCTGGCCTCTGAGCGTGGGTGGGTGAGGCCCTGTCAGGGCAGGCACAGCGCTGCACTGTCCCCCATCTTCCCAGCGCTGAGCTCACCACTGGGGCCGGGGAGGACCTCAGCAGAGGGCGCCGTCCAAGCCGCCGGCGGGCAGTCCTGCCCTGCGGGGCATGCCCCTGGAGGAGCAGCAGGAGGTGCGGGCCCGGCCCCCCCCCCCCGCCTCCTGAACAGGTTGGGGCTCCACGGTGACATCATGAGACACAGGCCTTTACCTGGGGGACCTCGGGAGGGGCAGCGAAATGCCGGGAAATGCCAGCTCCCGCTCCCGCAGAGCGGCCGCGGTCCGCGCGTCCGGGGGCGCCTGGAACAGTCCCCGGGAAAATAAGACAATTATTTTTGACAACTTGCGTCAATACCATCTACATTTTCCCTTGCTCGAGCTCCCCTCCCCCGCCGGCCCCTGCGCACTGGCAGGAAACAGCCGCAAACTCAATAAGCCAATTGTTAGCTCCATCGATCTTGTTTGGGGCCTGAAACCTCAGCAGACAGCACAGTGTTAAATTATTAACTAAATGTTTCCCCTCGCTGGGGACGTGCTTCTGTGAAGACCATAGAGGAATAATGGCCTCTTTATGAAATTAACAGCCAGAGGGATGGGGGACAGGGAGCAGAAGCCATGGACTGGCCGAAGGAAGACGCCCGTGCCCTCTGGGTAGGGGGACAGGAGCACAGCTGAGCAGGGCTGCCTGGAGGACAGAGCCTGGAGGCCTCCCTGGAGGAGGCAGAGCATGGGCGCAGTGAGACCCGGCCCAGGGCACCCTCGCACCAGGTTGTGTGGTGCCGCAGGGCCCAGCCAGGGGAGTGGGGTCGTCAGATCACAGGCTCTCGTTAGCCTGGGGGGTGGGGGGCGCCGCCTGGACTGAGCCTTGGGGGATGATCGCCCCCAGGGCCCAGGGGTGTCGCTGGGACTGACTGCTCTCCAGTGCAGGGTGCTCAGGCGGCGACCACAGGCTCCGGTGGGCTTTACGGCGCCGCACAGAGGCAGTGTGGGGCTCACTGGTCTCCTTCGTGCCCAGCGGGGGCCAGGCCGTGTGCCAGGGGCTGGGAACCAGGATGGAGCGGGCAGACCCAGCCGCTCACCTGGAACTTGCATCCCTTTGAGGGAGGCGGATGGTGCGAAGTGACAGCGGAGGGGCGGGGCGTGCAGGTAACGTCACCTGAAGTGCAGGACCAGGGTCGTTCAACGGCACTAGGATGACCAGTGACACGCGAAATGGCCGCCGGAACCCAGGCCCGGGGTGTCTCCCTCACTCCTGCCCTCCCGGCCAGCACTCCCCGCGGGCAGACGGGCGCCGCCATTCTTTCGGTCCGGTGAGCTCGCCCTGTCTCTGAGCCTCAGAGAGAGACACGTGCTGTCCATACTCTTGTTCATGCGGCCGGTGGGGTTGGTCCGGATCTGGCCCGTGATGAACATAGTTGCTGTGAGCATTCGCGTGCGGCTGAGTTTTCATGTCTCCCGGGTACGTGGCCTGGGAGTAGCATTGCTGGGTCCAGGGATGGGGGTGTGTCTCCATCTGTAAGGCATCGCCAAGTGCTTTCCGAAGTGACGGGCCGTGTGCGTTCCCACCAGCGAGGGGCCCGGTGCTCGGAGCCTCTGACACGCGGTGCTGTGGGCCTCGGGAACTGCAGCCACTTAGCGGCCACGAACGGGCACCCGTGGTCTCCATGTGCGTTTCCTGACGACTGCCGGCGGGACCATGTTCTCCTGTCATGTGCTTATTGTGGGTGTGACTGCGTTTGTGAAATGTTTTTTTTTTTTTCAAGTCTTGGGTCCACTTTTTTATTGGGGTGTCTTTTTATGAATCAAATCTTAGGAGGCCTTTAGTTATTCTAGATACAAGGCCTTCATCCTGTGTATGTACTGCCAGTATTTTCTCCCAGTGCATGGCTTGCCTTTCTATTCCCTTCGCAGAGTTTTTTTTTTATTATTATTATTGGTGGGTGTTTTTAATTTTTTGTGTTTAGTGCTTTTTTAGCCTCCCCCCCCCCCCCAATTTTCTGCTAATTTCCCATTTCCTCTCTCCTTTGGGAATTCTGGTTACACATACACCGAATATTGTCCCCCAGGTCACTGGGGCTCTGTCCATGTTGCTTCAATATTTTTCCTATTATTTAGATTGGCTTAATTCTATGCAGCTATCTTCAGGTTCACCTACCCTTTCTTCCGCCGTCTTTGACTTGTTATTAACAGCCTATCCAGCGAGGTGTTCATTTCATGCGTTGTACTCTTCCATTCTAGAATTTGGTTCTTTGTTGCATTTCCCATTCCTCCGCTGGCATTTCCTATCTGTGCACTGCTTATGATCATCTTCTCCTTTAAGTCTTTGGACAGATATGTAACAGCTGCTTTAAAGTTTCTGTCTGCGAATGCTAACCTCTGGGTCGTAGCAGTGTTGGTTTGTCTTGGATAATTTCTTCCTTGACGATGGGTCATGCTTTCCTGTTCCTTTGTACATTTGGCATATTGTACTGGACGTTGGAGATGACGCACGGTAGAAACTCTAGATTCTGTGGTCTTCCTCTGAAGAGTGTTGCTTTCTGTTCTAGCAGGCTTTCAGTCACTGGTGGCTCACTAGTACTTTAAGGTCACCGTGTAGACGTTTAACTGCCCATCTGGTTAGGGCGTGTCTGTTCCTTCTGCTCCTAGTCTTTGCTCTTAAGGCAGAGTCCTTGTAGGCTTTTCATGGAGAGTCAGAGATGCTCCCCAAATCCCTCTGAGTTGACGGGACTCGCATTCCAGATTCCCCCCGCCCCCTGCTGTGGCGGGAAGCAGCCGGAATCTTTGCTCAGCTCTCTCCACCTCCCAGCTGTTGACTTGCTGGGCTCCTTGCTGTCCCTCCCAGGCATGGGCAATGCAGGAACAAGCCCAGGGTTTGGGGGTTCCCATGCACACCGGGAACCCCCTGCCTGTGGCCCCTTCCTCTCCAGGCCTCACAGCGGCTCAGACACCTCAGCCCCGGGAGCCCGGGGCTCTCTGCCGGAGCTACCGCTGCCCTGTGCCGAGGGGAATGGGGGGTGACTCCGAAGGAATAGCCAGGTGACTGGGGACTTCCCCAGGGCAGCCCCCTCTCAGGGCCACACGCCTTCCGTGTCCTCATGCTGTTGGTCACTCTCTGATGCCTTCCCTTCTTTTTAAGTGTCTTGTCCACCAGAGAACATTGTTATCTCAAGAGGGTGAGTCCAACTCAGGTGACTCCGCCTTCCAGGAACCGGAGCCCCCGGAGCCCCGACTCTTCTGTATTCCACATGCACGGCATGGGGCCTCGCTCCGTGCCCCTCGCTGACGCCTGGGGAGGGGCTCGCAGGAGCCATTCCCTGTGCCTCCGGCGGTGACGAGGTTCACACAGCTTAATGTTCCACCCACGGACACCCCACAGGTGGGAAGAGGACGTGGCTGATGGCAAAGCCCACACTCGCCCAGTTGCTGGTTCTGAACGTGTCACTCGGGCACAGCGGGACCCCATCCCGGCCACACACCCCGTCCCCCACGCCCCCCCACCCCCCGTCCTCCCGTGCTGCCTCCATCACTGTTTTTCTTGGTGGGATTTTCCCTCGACCCCGGCCGCTCGGTGCCCCCACCCGGGCTCCCGGGAGCCGACAAGAGCCCCACCGAGGCCCTGTGGCTGCGGGCCAGGGTCTCGGCTGCGGGGTGGTCGGAGGGCTGCCTGAGGGCGGGTACAAAAGGGGGCATTGAGGGTGGGCTCCACGGAGACGCTCCCCGTCCGGCCCACAATGCGGGCTTTGTGAGCCCTGGCAGGGCCGAGCCGAGCGGGAACGCGCCTTCTCCTCGGGAGAGATTATTTAATTTAAAAATAATTGAATGTGGAAAATGTTGGGGATGGAAACTGTTTATCAGGTTCCTTTTTTGTTTCTCCCGTCGGTGCCCGCAGTCGGGGCAGCACCCTCCCCTGCGCCACAGCGAGGCTGCCGCGCTCCGAGCTCTGCACGAGGCGGGCGGGGGCCTGCTGTCTAGCGGACGAGCCTTGGGCTGCTGTCGTGGCCATTGGGGCGAAGGGGCCACGGGGAGTCCGGGTCTCGGGCGGGAGGCCGGGCTGCTGCCTGGAGGCGGGGTTGTCTGAATGCACGACCATCTGGACTGTCGTCCCCGCAGGCCCCCAGCTCGACGGCTCGTCCTTCCTCCTCAGGTCCCCTGGGCCCCCAGTACCCATGGCTTCCGCTCCTCCCTCCCGCCCTGTTCAGTCCCGGGCTCTCCTTCTCCTCCTCCTCGCCCTCCTCAGTCTCGGGGACCAGGCAAATCCACCTTCTCCTTCACGTCGGTCTTCATGGCCAGCCAGGCCTCTCCCTCTATCCTGGGCAGGGCGTCCCCGTCCTTCCAGACGCACGCGGTCCTCCCTCGCTCTCCCGCCCAGGCACTTGGCAAAGGGATGCCTGTTGGTCGGTCGGTCGGTCGGTCGCAGTGCGGCTTCGGCTCAGGCACAGCCCTCACGGCTCTTCATGGACAGATGCTCGCCGCCCTCTCGGAGCCGACGGGACAGAGCCCGGCTTGTCCTTCCCGCTGCGGTCCAGGCCCGGACACAGGGAGGGCAGGGAGGCCAAGTGTGGACTCAGGCACGGCCCTGGCCCAGGCCCTGGCTGTCCCGGGGCCCCAGGCATTTCTCTGAGGGTTCACGGTGAGGATGAGCCACTGGCGGGCCCAGGACCGTGTCTCCTGCTGCCGCCTGGCCCCAGCACCAACAGCGGGTCCTGGCCACGCTTCCCGGAGCAGCACCAGCCACCCGGTGGGTCCTCTTTCCGATCCGTGTGGCGGCCCTGGGGGAAGCAGGCAGCGTGGGGAGAGGTGGAGGAGGGGCCGCCGTTCAGCGCATGTGGAACCCGCGGCCAAGGGCACGGGGACACGGAGCTGTCTCCTCAGAGCGGTGGGCACGGGGCTGCCACTTGCAGAGCCGGTCTGAGTGTGAGGTGGGGGGCGGGGCGGGCAGGCAGGCAGGCCAGCCTGCCCTGAAAGGTGACCTTGAAGGTCAGGTGCCGCCAGCCACATGCAGGGCCCCTGACAGCAGCCTCTGGGGTCTTCACGGGGACAGTCACCCTCCTCCCACCCCTGGGACCTGGCTACAGTGACCGCAGAGGGAGTACACACGGGGCCTCGGCACCCTCCCCTCCCCGAGGGCCCGGAGCGCAGCCCTGGGAGCACGGCCCCTCCACCTGCCCCGGGAAAAAGCCCCCTGTCCTGAGCTGCGTGGGCCGAGGCGCGTGATGGCCTCTGGCTCTGGGACATGGAGAGGGGCCCTTGGGGATGGGCAGCCACCAAACTCGCTCTCAGCCCTGCCTTCAGGGAAGGGGGGGGTGGGGGAAACTAGGCCCCGTCTGCACAATGGAGGCGGGAGGGGCCCGGTTTCCACACACAGTCGCAGCGATGATTGGCTTTGGGGGCCCGAGTCCGTGTGTTTCTGCACGATTTTGTCAGCAAGAATCCGCTGTCCGCTCGCCCTGCCCGTGTCAGCACCGACGGCCGCTGTCTGGCCGGCATTCCCAGACCGCGCTCAGCTCCCAGCAGGGTCCTGCCGGGGCAGATAAGATAGGCGGGTGTCGGGGAGGAGGTGCCGACGGGCGCCCCGCACGCTGCGAGTGATGAAAGGGGCTTCAGAAAGGTGCTGACGTGGCCACGGGCCTTAATGAGGTCATCACCAGAGCCGCTGCCCCGATAACCCCAGGTCAGGCGCCCGCGAGTGCGGCGGGGGCGGGGCCGTCTTTTGCTGCCGCTGGGGCCAGGCCTGCTCCTTTGAGGCCATCCTGCCAGGACCTGCAGGCCTGCCTGTCCCAGGACGCCAGGGGACCCCCGCGGTGGGGGAGGTGGAGCTCAGGCCACCGTCACCGGGGAGACCAGGGTGTCGGTCAGAACTCAGCTGCGCGTCTCTCCTCCCAGGTCAAGGCCAGCCCCATCTCTGGAAGCTCCAGCCGCGCGTCCTGCGGGCCCTGCGTGTCTGTGAGCTCGGCTGCGCCGGGCATGGGGCGAGGGGCCTGCAGCCTGTGGGTCTGGCGGCGTCTGGGTTCGCTCCGGCGCCCTCTGCCGTGGATTCTCTCTCCGCCCGGTCCAGCCTTGAGCCCCGCCTTGAGCCCTGCGCTGGAGGGAGAACCCACAGCAGAGCAGCACCTGCCCCAGGCCGCTCCCCTCTAGGAGGAGGTGCCGGCTCTCCCCTCAGCGCTGGTGCCCCTGCAGCAGCCCCCCCCCCCCGCCCCGGTGTCCGCCCGTGTGTACGCCCAGGGCTGGGGCTGAGGTCTGACCCTCAGTCCGGGCAGGGGGGCCAGTGCTCCCAGGATGCCACAGGCCTGGCTGCTCTGGGCCCCTCCCCAGGGGGATGGGGTGAGCCACGGCAGCGATGGGCCGGGCAGAGGAAGGGATGCGGCCGCTCCCCAGTGGCTCTCGGGGACAGCGTGGCTTTGCCAGGGCCTCGGGGTGGAATGCCCGGCGCGCGGGCAGGGCCTGAGTCGCAGGTCGCCTCCCGGGTGGCACGCACTCCACGCCCAGCCAGGGGCCTTCCTGGCAACAGCTCTGCGGGCGCAGCTCCCACGCGCAGCCCCACACTTTCCTCTGTCCTCTTTCCCGCCTCGAACCCATTTTCCTGCCCCGGCGGGCGCACCCGGGCACGAAGCCCCCAGTCCCCGCAGAGCGCGCCCCGGGGAGGTGTCAGCCCCACGTCAACACGCTTCACCCTGGAGCCTGGGCGGGAGCATAGGCAGAGCCGGTTCCAGAAATAGCCGCGGGCGGTGGGAACTGTCTGGGCCGCGGAGTCCGCACGCCCCCGGTGGGAGCACAGCGGCCCCCGGGGACCGCGGAGCTGCCAGGAGCCGGCTCCCAGGCAGACAGACGGGGTGCGCCAGGCCGTTCCCGGGCCCAGCCCCTGGCGGCGTCCGAGCAGCGTGGCCGCGTCGCCCGGGGTCCATGGGCCTGATGGGCACCTGCCGGCCTCCCGTCCCCCCGACAACGAACGGCTGGTCGGAAGCGCCCGGCCAGGGTGGCCCTGCCAGACTTTCGCGTGGAAAAGCCGCTGGGCAGGTTCCGAGGACCCGCGGGAGGTTCTGATCGGAGCAGTCACTGCGCTGCTTTAGGAGGAAACTGTCCTGGGCCCGGGCGCCTCCTGCCACCGCACCGCCCCCGCCGGGCTGCCGCCCTCAGACCCCCGCGTGGCTGCCCCTGCCTGCAGGGGTGTGGGTTTAATTGTTTTTCTTCCCAAATGCTCCCAGGCCTCTCCCCTTCAGCGCCGCGCAGGCTGCGGGCTGCGGGCTGCGCTGGGGGCGGGTTCCAGGAGCACTTCCGCCCTCTTGCTGCCGCTTGGCGTGTCCCCCCTTCCCTTCCTCCCTCCAGGCCCCTGTGATTAAGCCGCCAGGACCCCCGCTGCTTTTAATAGGCCCGAGGCTTGACCATCTGATGAGCAGGGCGGGCAGCCTGGCCTCAACGCAGGAATCCCCTAATGCACCGTATTAATCATCACTGTCAGCCACCGGCCCCAGGGCACCCCCAGCACAAATGACACCAGGCCAAGGGGGCGGCCCTGATTGGCCGCATATTGAAAACAGACATCGACAGGCCCGCCCCCTCGCCTCGCCCCCACCGCAGGCCCCCGGGGCCTCTGCCCAGCTCAGTGAACAATAGACAGCTCAGGGCAGGGTGGCCTTCGGTGCCCACCAGAGTCCCGTGCTGAGTGCAAAAGTGAGGCCGAGGCGGGGAGCAGGGCGCCTTCCACAGCGGCCCGGGCGCGAGCTGGGGCACCCGTGGGCACCCCTGCGGGTTTGTCCCTGAGAGAGTGGCAGGGACTCCTTCAGGGTCATGCCTGGCCTGGCTTAGGGCTGTTTCTAGGCAGCACCTTGACATGGGACCGGAGTGTGGTGCCGGCCACGGTCCCAGCCGGGGGGTGGGGGGGTGCAGGGGGGGAGGGGGCCGCCATGCACCCCAGGAGCTGGACCACAGGCCCCGGCCAGAGCCGCACCGGCAGCCCCTGTGGCTGGGATCCGCCTGCTCCCTCTGCCCCTCCCTCCGGCGTTTGTCATAAAAGTTAACCGGGTGTGAAATGCGTGCTGCGTGGGCCGTGGTAAGAGTTTACGGCGGCCGGTCATCTGCCTGGGGTCTTCCAGAGCCCGGCCTCCCTGCTCACCTGCACGGCGGCCCAGGGTCCCGCAGCAGCTGGGGCCTCACAGACACGCGGGGCGGGGGGCGGGGGGCAGGCCCCTCTGACCTATCCCGAGGGGCCTGGCCCTGCCTGTGCTGAGGCGGCAGCGCCCTCCGCGTTGCCCTGGCTCATGCACGATGCCGCCCCGAGGGCAGTCCCGGGGCCTCCATGCTCCCTGTGAGGGTTGAGTTGACCACGGGCCGAGGTCCGCATCCCGGGACCCGGAGCCTCCAGGCGGCAGAGCTTCTCCGTCATCGTCCATCCGTGCCGCCTCCGCGAGCCTCCGGGACACTAGCCAGACACAGAGAGCAGCTGAGCTGGTGGCCCTGGAGCCCCCCCGCCCCCTCCCGCCCCCGTGCTGCCTGCTTCTGCAGGGCTGGCTCTGGGAGCCCAGGGCGCGTAGAAGGCCTGGGGGAGGGGCTGGGGCTACAGGCAGATGAGCCCGGGCTGCTCAGCCACTCGAGTCACCAGGTCCCGAGAGGAGGACGCCGCGGGGAACTCCGGGCTCCCGGTGACGCTCCTGCAATGTCCCTGCTCCTGGACTGGCCCCTGGTGGAGGCGCCTCCCGTGGCTAAAAGCCCATGAGAAGCCGGGACCACGTATCTTGAGCTCCTTGATGTCCAAGGGACTCTTTACGGAGCCCCAGCCTGGCCTAGGCACATGGTCCCCACCTCGCTCCTGGGCCGGTGCTCTCGGGCCTGGGGGTCACCTCGAGGGCCCATGTGGGAGGAGAGGGGTGCAGGGGCTGGCCTCTGTAGAAATGGGGGTGCCCCGCCGGTCCGGACGCTCCTCCCCCACCCCTGAAATGCCTCGGCCATGCGATCCACTGGAATGTGGGTGAGGGCGCTCAGCACCCTGTCCCCCGGGCCCCTCCCAACAAGAAGAGTCTGCCTGTCGGGGGCGAGGGGCCAGCAGCCACCTCGGCCTGAACCGAGAGTGCCGCGGTCAGGGCCCAGGGCTGCCACGTTCTGGAAACGGTGCCGTTTGCTTTTCCCACGATCCCCCTGACGGCGTTAGCAAAACTGCCCTAATCTTAAGCAAATAATCCCCCTGCCCACATCAGCGTGCGGCCCGGGCCTGGTGCGAGAGCCGCGTTCCCAGCCCCGGCCACCGAGGAGATAAAGGCGGGGGAGCCCTCCCCCTCCAATCCCCCCCCCCCCAGGCAGGGAGCAGCTCTGCACAGACACGCCGGCTGTCTGCTGTATGACGTGTGGCCGCCCTCTGATCAGCCTGAGTCCGCGCTCATGGCGGCCCCCTCAGAGGATGGGGGGAGGTGGGCCTGAAGCCCTCTGTCTCGAGCATCCCCTCTCCCCCACCCCAACCCCCTCCCGTGTGCAAAGCTTTAGAAACAAGAGCAGCCGCTGCGGAGCCCACTCTGAACACCTGCCGTCTGGGCACACGCTTGGTCTTGGTTAGGCCGCGGGGCAGCCCCCGAGGCAGGCCCTGCCCTCACACCCATTTTACAGATGAGCAGGCTGAGGCCAAGGAAGGCGAGGTCTGTGAGCAGGTTGGGCACGGAGACAGTGGTGCCAGGAGCTGAACCGGGCGGGCCCTGGCTGCAGGGCGGCGAGGGGCACTGTCCCTCCTGCCCAGACTCAGCGGTCGGATCCTGGGAGCTGAGAAAATTCCCCAACAGCAGGGACGCTCAGGGCACTGAGGCGACACCAGCCACTCTTGGGCTGGCGGCACGGACCCTGGGCCTCCAGACGGGGGGCAGCTTCGCTTCCCACTCCTCGGGCCTTGGTGGGACCGCACTGGCCTGGCCCAGCCCAGGTGCAGAGCCTACGTCTCTGCTGCAGCTCGTGCACCCAGACCCCAGTGGGGACCCCAGGAGCCCTGCACCCCCGGCCCAGTGAGCCGGACACAGACCAGCGGCCTCTGCTCCATACAGCGCCCGACCCAGGAGGAACGCGGACACCCGGCGGGCAGATCTGTTCACGTGCCCTCGCCGTCCGCGTGCCGCCACCCAGGTCCCGTCGGGGAGGAAGGGGCGCGGCCGCCCCGGAGCGGCGTTCTCTGTGCCCGGAGCCCGGCCCCGGCCCCCCTGCGCTCCGGGGAACACATCGCCCTCAGAGGCCCCCACGGCTGCCCCACCCCGTGGCTCCCGCCTGCTCCTGAGAGGCCGGCCGCCCGCTGAGCTGGACAAGCGTCCACAGCCTTCGTCCCTCCCAGTCCCAACGGCGGGCGGGAGCCACGGGTGCCCTGGGTCCCCTGGACATGGCTCACGGGGAGAGCTTCCCAGAGCCTCGCTCAGGGCCTCCCCCTTCCCCCCTTCTCCCCGGGGTCCAGGAACCAGCTTCCCTGCGGCCGGCGGCCTGGGCAGTGCCAGGGGGGTGTACCTGCCCTTCCCGTGATGCACCCACCACCCTGCCAGCCGCTCAGCTGCTCCCAGGTCGCAGCCACAGCAGCGAGAGCCTCCTGTCCCCAAGCCGCGGCCACTCTGCCTCCCAGGGGACAGTGGCAATGCCTGTCACCATGGAGAGATGCTGGGTAGAACCCAGAGACACCCGCTCGACACCCCGCAGCCCCAGGTCGGCCCCCAGCAGAGGGTGAGCCGGCGCAGAGTCCACCGCGGTGAGGCGGGGCCAGTCTTAACGTGAACATGCCCGCGTGATGCCAGGGCCGGGGTCCGAGACCTCCTCTCCTATGGATGAGGTCGGGCACGAGCAGCGCCCGTGGTCCACGTGTCCCGGACCCTTGTGGGCCGTGGGTTCCGCCCTCGGAGTCGGGACGGGGCGGGGCTGGTTGAACCCTCGCCTGGGTCCGCGTGGACCACAGGCCCAGCAGTGGGCTGCCGTGCGTCCCTCGTCCCCGCGCGCAGAGAAAAGTCGCCTCTCACAGCCCAGCCTCCGGGAACGTGGTCAGTGGGTCCTGGAGGGTTTTCTCCGGACACGAGACCTTCGCCCGCCCTGAGAGGGGCTGGGGCACCGGACAGAGCGGCCGCCAGGGAGGCGGGGACAGGAGACCGTGGCGGCCGCAGGAGAGCGAGCGTCTGCGCAGACATTTGCTGCCGCCTCGTTGCAGATGCCCCGCCGTGGCTCAGAGGGCAGCCGGGAGGGGGCCCGGCTCCCCCACGGAGCGGGCAGAGGCAGATGGGACCCTGGCCGCCCCCTCCCGTGCTTAGAGGCCTCTCTGAAACCTCTCTGGTCGGGTGACAAAGCCCATGGTCTCCTGGGGCCACGGGCCAGACCGGCGCCAGGAGGCAGCCGTCCCCCATCGGAGCAGTCGCACCAGAGAAAATCCAGGGAACAGTCAGAATCGGGTGACGCCCCCCAGTCCCGAGTCTGCCTCAGGCACTGTGTGCGCCGCTCATGCCACAGACGGGGGACTCACCCCCAATTCAAACCATTTTGAGGGACACTGACACTCCGCAGTGCTGGGAGAAGGGAAGACTGTGTGACCGGTTTGGGGGCCGACACCCCCGTGGGACCCCATGGCTGGTGCTGTCTCCTGGGACCGACCTCTCCCGGTGGCCGACGCACAGCCTCCAGGTGCCCGCCCAACTCTTGATTCTTTTTTAATATATTTGTATTGATGTCAGAGAGGAAGGGGGAGGGAGAGAGACATCAATGATGAGGGAGAAGCGTTGATCGGCCGCCTCCTGCACGCCCCACACCGGGGATCGAGCCCGCAACCCGGCCTGTGCCCTTGACTAGAATCGAACCATGACCTTCTGGTTCATAGGTCGATGCTCAACCCCTGAGCCACCCCAGCCGGACCCCACTGGACTCTTTAAATGTATGTGGTTTCACATTTTTTCTAAGTTCAGAAACTCGGGGCACAAACTAACCCCGTGCCCACAGCAGGGGCGGCCGGCCCTCCCTGGCGGGCGGCTCCCTTCCTCGGGGTCAAGGCCATGAAACAGCCGCTCAGGACCGTCCACCTCGAGGCCAGGCTTCCAGGAAGAGACTCCGGCAGCGACACCCCCGCCTGGCCACCAGCAGCGCCCGCCCGCGGGGCCTGGCCGCGTCGCCATCTGCGAGGGCTCTCCCTCGGCTGCGCCTCCGAGGCGAGTCGGGTTTCACGCTCCGCCCGCCTGTCAGCGTTGTTTATCCCCGTCCGCGCTCACAGCTCCAGCCTCGGGCTGCGTCTGAGGGCCCTTTAGAAACTTGTTGGCAATCGTCACTTCTTTCCCCCTGAAAAAACCGTGTCCTCTGTGTGACTGGGAGCCGGAGCAGCCGGCGTGGGAATGTGGACGTGAGCCCCCCCTCCCCAGCTGCTCAGCACGCCGCCCGCGGGAAGGGTGTCCGTGTGGTGCTGGCGCGGACCCGCCGCCCCCCGCGTGCTGCTCTGCCAGGTCTCGGAGAGCGGGTGGCGTGGGCACGGCTCCGCCTGCTCAGGGCACAGAAGTGGGACCCACGCCGACCGGCCCTCGCCATCCCTGCCCGTAGACAAAGTCACTGGCTCCTTGCAGCCCTGTTGGCGGGGCCACAGGCCCTTGTCCCTAATTGTCGCCCGTGTGAAAGCTCTGGTGAATGACCCACACACGTCGTCTATCTCGTCATCGGGATGGGGCGCTGCAATGGTGACCGCATGCGGGGACCTTGCGTGGCCTGTTTGGGGGCGTCTGTCGGGTGGTGTTTCCCGCTGAGACCCGGACGTGCTTGCCGGGACTGCCCCCCGGAGGCCGGGGACCTGGAAGCAGTGGGGCCTCTAGACTCCCGGGGCTCTGTTCTCGGGGAATGGCTGGCTCCGGGGGGTCCTCTCGCTCAGGACCCCGAAGAGAAACGGAGGCCGAGCCGTCGCAGGGGCCTTCATTCGCCCATGTCCATGTTCTTAGGCAGCCGGACTGCGGATGTGCCAGGGGCAGGCGCACAGACCCCCAGCCCCTCCCACCCGCCCCCGTGCCCTGGGGCCGCCACCGCGGGCCTGCGTCCGTCTTTGCTGTGTGTCCGCCGTCACTTTCCCTTGATAACCGGTTTACCCGCCACTGTGAGAGGGAGGTATGCCCGTGTCATTGTAACTGAACTTCATTTGTGGGGAACCCCGGCGTGGAGGGGGGCTCGGGGCTGGGGAGTCGGGAGGCCAACGCAGGCCCCGCGTTCGGTGCCCTCGCCCTGAGATGAAGTGCTGGGCTCTCGGGGCCCCTGCGTGGCCCTGGCCGATTCTGCATTCCTGAGGGGGCGATCCGGCCTCGACTTTATGATCGTGAAATTCCTCAGAGGCCCCCTGGCCCGCGCCCCCCCCCCCCCCCCCCCGCCGCCCGCCTCCGGGTGCAGCCACGAACGCCGCCTGATGGCTGTCTCCTCGGTGAGCAGGGGGCGGGGGGAGGAACGCCCTGAAACAAAACACACCGGGTGCCAGCCCCTCACAGAGGGGCCCAAGGCAGCTCCCCACCTGCCCAGGCCTGGAGGCTCAAGCAGCCAGAAGTCCCCCTGCTTTCCTAGGGGCCGGGGGAGCCGGGAGTCCGGGCACACATGGCCCTGAGCACAGACACCCCCCCGTGAAATCGGGGTGCTGATTCTGCCAGCTTTCCGCAGGGCTCCGGGCTCTGAGGGCTCCGGGGGCTTCCGAGGGTGCACAGGTCAGACCGCCCCCACGGCCCCAGCTCACTGTGGGAGGGGCTCCTGTGCTCAGGGAGCTTGTCCACCGATGGGAGGTCTGGGGGAGGTGGTTAATGTGTCTCGGGGGCTCCGTTCACCATCTAGTGGACCCCAAATAGTCCTGCGTGGTCAGAGCGCACTTTGACCTTGTGACTTAGGGACGCAAGAGGGCGGGCGACGAGCCGCAGCCGCTGGAGACGCCCGGGAGGTCAGCACAGCAGGCGCAAGCTCCACCCGACAGCCCACCCGTCCAGGCCAAGCTCCGGACAAGCCTCCGCGGCGGCTCCTTTCCCGAGTCCACCCGGGCCACGCCCGCCACCCTCACCTGGCAACAGCCAGGCGATGACCTGTGCCCCTGCACGCGGCCCGGTGCCGGGGGATTCACCAGCGAGGGCGGCATGCTTGTTGCTACCCGGGCGATGGCTGCCTCCCCACGGGCTGCGGGGAGAGGCCGGCCTGTGGACACGGGAGCCAGGGCACAGCTTCAGTTCCGACGGCCTGGCCGGAGGGGGGAGGCCGACATGCGGGCCCACCCGCTCCGAGCCTGAGAGACACTGTTATTGCTTCCTAAGGAGGCGGCGTGTTTCGGGCGGCGCCATCCCTCACGGGCACGGCCTTCCCGCACCTGCACGCGCTGCCCTGGGAACTGCCCGAGCGTCCGCGGCGGGGCTGCAGGTGGAGAGAAAGGGGGAGACTGCCCGGGCCCCAGATGCACCCGTTCGTTCGTCTCGGCCAGGGAGCCATAGCTGGTGGGCACGGCAGGGTCCATGGGAGCCACCAGACCCCGGGGCTGCGGCTCAGGGTGGCTCCTTCCGGGATGTACAGGACGGGTGGCAGGGTCCCGGGCTTGGCAGTGACCCCAGGACCTCAGATGGCTGCTCAGGTAGACTCGGGGGGCTTCTGTGAACACAGCTGCCTGCAGCACCCCCACCCCTGCTCCCTGAACACTTCCAGCGGTTCTCAACCTTCTGGCCCTTTAAATACAGCTCCTCATGTTGTGACCCAACCATAAAATTATTTTCGTTGCTACTTCATAACTGTCATGTTGCTCCTGTGATGAATCGTCATGTAAATATCTGATCTGCAGGATGGTCTTAGGCGACCCATGTGAAAGGGTCGTTCAACCGCCAAAGGGGTCGCGACCCACAGGTTGAGAACCGCTGACTTAATCTTAGAGCCACAAGCATGCCCCAGCACCTACTGTGTGCGTGGCTGAGGGTCACTGGGAGATAAGATGCAGTCCCACTGTGAGTGGACAGTCCATGTCTGCTCCACCGGCAGGGATGGGAACAGTCACCACACACACACACACACATACACGCACACACATACACACACACGGGCACACATACACACACGGGCACACACATGCACGCGCACACACGGGCACACGCACGCACACACGGGCACACACATGCACGGGGCGCACACGCACACACACATACACACACGGGCACACATACACACACGGGCACACACGCACGCACA
Source organism: Myotis nattereri (assembly GCF_964212035.1). Taxonomy (NCBI): domain Eukaryota; kingdom Metazoa; phylum Chordata; class Mammalia; order Chiroptera; family Vespertilionidae; genus Myotis; species Myotis nattereri. The sequence goes on along the minus strand of NC_138077.1, from coordinate 215,013,583 downwards.
CATACACACATGTGCACACACGGGCACTCACACATGCACACATACACACACGGGCACACACATGCACTCACACACGCACACACATACACACACGGACACACGCACACATACACATACACACGGGCACTCACACATGCACACATACACACGGGCACACACATGCGCATGCACGCACGCACATACACACACGGGCACACGCACACATACACATACACACGGGCACACACATGCACTCGCACACACACATGCACGTGCACACATACACACACGGGCACGCACACGGGCAGGGACAGGAAAGCGTGTGGGCTCCACTTGAGAAGCAGGCAGGCTTCCTGGCAACAGGAGCCTCCCTGCTTCAGGCAGCCACACCCCCAGCCCGCAGCCCCGTCCCTCCGCCCTCGACCCTGACAGGGGGCCCTGCTCTGCACTGGAGCGGCCCTGGGGCGGGGGGGGGGGGCGGGGGGGCGGGCAAGGAGAAGAAACACAGGGCCTCTGTGTGGTGCAGCTGCAGCCCCAAATGTCAGCCCCGATGTCAGCCACAGGCCAGAGGTGTCGGCCCGGCTGCCGCTGCGCACACAAGTCATAAATACGGCTAAGTGGTCCTGTCACGGGGCCGCGGCCGCCTTTCCATCCGCAGCAGCCGAGGGTGATTAATGAGAATTATCATTAACGCTAATCAGAGCCGTTTGGAGGAGGCCGGTGGGAGGAAATGCCCTTTGTGGGGCTGCAGGGACCCTCAGAAGGGTGTCGAATGCATGTGTGTGCGTGCTTGTGGGCACACACACATGTGCATGCACGTGGACACACAGGTATGTGCACACGTGTGAACACAGATGTGCGTGTGTGCATGCACGCACACAGCACAGGGCTCTGAGGCTGGCTAGTGGGAGACATCTGGGCAGATGGGAGGAGCCGGTGCTGAGAAACCGGCCTCGCCGTGTGGGGAAGGGCGGGCTCCCGGGAGGCGCTCCCTGCCCGGCGTGCCGACAGCCGGAGAACACAGGCTTCGCACGGCTCCGCCCGGCTGGAATGAATTCTCTCGCCGCCACCGCTGCTCTCATGACTTAATGCGCTTGGCAGCTGCTGGCAGGCTGGGCAGGCTCGGCCAAAATTAGCACCGCGGCCGGGAGGGGGTGCGTGGCGATGCCCTGACGTGGGGCGCGGTGGAGGGTGGGCACCCTGTGTGGGTCCCGTCTCCTTCTTCCCGCAGCGCCCAGCCCGGGGCTGCCCGCTCCCACCCCGTCAGGCCGGGGACGCCTCCTGCCACCCGTCCCCGAGGAAGTGGGCGCCGCGGCGCGGCCCGCTCCCCTGCCCTCCGCATCCTCGCTCGGGGGGCGTGTGGCTTAAAGATACAAAGTGTCCTTTTATTGGAAATATCAATTCAGAAAGGGGCTGGTAGTGAGCTGAGAATATTTGGATAAACTTGACAGCCCCTCGGACTGAAAAAGACCTTTGTTCCCTCCGAGGAAAGGCCGTCGCGCCCCCGGGCTCCCTGGACCCGGGCCAGAGCAAACGGAGGTCGGAGCAGAAAAATGATTAGGGCGTCTCGTGAAAGATCCTCACTCGGGTCAAATGTTTATTATTATTTATTTTATTTTTTTATTAGAACGTGTGGTTAACATCCTCTTGCAGAATCCGGGCTGTAACCGGGTGTTGGGACACCCGGCCGGTCTCCCGTCTCCCGCGCACAAAGGGGGTCTGTGGCACCGGGGCGTGGGGAGGGGTGCGGGGGGGAGGGGTGCGGGGGGCGCAGGGGGGGAGTGCAAGGGGGGCTGGGCCTGCGGCTCCCGGGCAGGTGGGACTGGGAGGGCAGGAATGCAGGGCGTCGGCTGAGCCCGTGCCCGACACCCCAGTAGCCAAGGCTTTTGGGGAGACACTAGGACACGATGGGGCTGCTGGCCCAGGACCCCGAGTGTCTGTCGTCCAGAGGCGCGAGCAGCCCGGGGCCCCCGATTTATGCCGCGTCTCGATGGAACAGCTCCCCCGGAGGAGTTACCGCTGAGCCCCCTTTTGGAAAGGACGGCCCTCGGGAAGCCCCACGTGCGGAACCTCGGCCCTCACTCCGACCCTTTCCCACCCAACACACGAAGCGCAGAGGCGCCGGGGCCCGCCCGCGACCCGCCTGGCGAGCTGGACACGCGCTCCCCCGGCGCCTCCCTCCCCAGATGAGCTCCGATCGCGTCTGCACGTGCGCCCTCCCTGACGCGTCCTGGGGCCTGAACTCCGTGCGCATCCAGGCGCTTCTCCGCCGCCTCGCAGACGCCCATGGCGGCGATTTCCTCATCGGTCGCTGCCCAAGGGCCTCGCGGAGACCAGGGAACCACAGCCTCCTCTGCGGAGGCACGGCCGGTGCCCTGACAAGGCCGCGACGGTGGCCCCAGGCAAAGCGACCGGTCACCTGAGGGGGCATCTCCACCTCTGAGGCCTCCTGCCCACCCTCCTCAAGGCCAGCACCGGGAGCCCACGCAGCCCCCTCGTCAGCCCGGAGCCGTGGTCACAGCCCCTGACCCTGGAGAGACCACCGACCCACCTGGCCCCCAGGGGGTTACGCTGGTGGCTGCCAGCCCGGGCCCGGGGATCCTGCCCATTTGCAAATATTGGTCTCGTGCAGCCGTTTTCCACTGGGGAGCCCCGAGAACGTATAAACACGCGGCACCTGACTATGTGGTCGGGGCACTGACCTCTGTCCCCCAGATTGGCAAGTAAAACAATGACAACAGCGGGCACAACGATAGCCGTCCAGTGTGAGTGAATCAAAATTGTATCTATTTTTTGTCAGATCAGCAAACAATGTATGTGTGTGTATGTGTGTGTATGTGTGTGTGTATGTGTGTGTGCATGTGCGTGTGTGTGTGTGTGTGTATGTGTATATATGTGTGTATGTGTGTGTATGTGTGTGAGTGTGTGTGTATGTGTATGTGTGTGTATGTGTGTGTATGTGTGTGTATGTGTGTATGTGTGTATGTGTGTGTGAGTGTGTGTGTATGTGTGTATGTGTGTATGTGTGTGTGAGTGTGTGTATGTGTGTGTGTGTGTGAGTGTGTGTGTGTGCGTGTGTGCACGTGTGTGTGTTCCGGTGTGCCACAGAGTTCTGGGGATGTGTGTGTGTGTGTGTGTGTGTGTGTGTTCCGGTGTGCCACAGAGTTCTGGGGATTAGTGTGTGTATGTGTGCGTGTGTGTGTGTGTGTGTGTGTTCCGGTGTGCCACAGAGTTCTGGGGATTAGTGTGTGTATGTGTGCGTGTGTGTGTGTATGTGTATGTGTGTGTGTGTGCATGTGTGTGTGTGTGTTCCGGTGTGCCACAGAGTTCTGGGGATTAGTGTGTGTGTGTGTGTGTGTATGTGTGTATGTGTTTGTATGTGTGTGTGTGTGTGTGTGTGTTCCGGTGTGCCACAGAGTTCTGGGGATTAGTGTGTGTATGTGTGTGTGTGTATGTGTGTGTGTATGTGTGTGTGTGCGTGTGTGTGTGTGTGTGTTCCGGTGTGCCACAGAGTTCTGGGGATTAGTGTGTGTATGTGTGTGTGTGCGTGTGTGTGTGTGTGTGTGTTCCGGTGTGCCACAGAGTTCTGGGGATTAGTGTGTGTGTGTATGTGTGTGTGTGTGTGTGCGTGCGTGTGTGTGTGTGCGTGTGTGTGTGTGTATGCGTGTGTGTGGTCCAGTGTGCCACAGAGTTCTGGGGATTAGTGTGTGTGGCCACGAGATGAAGGTTGAAAACCACCGGCCTAAAGAAAGCACAGAGCCCTCGCCAGTGTGCTCAGTGGGTAGAGCATCAGCCTGTGGGCGAAGGGTCCCGGGTCAGTCCTGTCAAGGGCACGGACCTCAGCTGCAGGCTCCTCCCTGGCCCCGGCCCCATCGGGGCTCGTGCAGGAGGCAACCGATCAATGTGTTTCGCTCACATCGATGTTTCTCTCTCTTCCACTCTCTCTAAGAGTCAATTGAAAAATATCCTCGGATGAGGATTAACAAGCAAAAAAAAGAGAGAGAGAAATGCAGAGACGCTGAGAGATGTCACGAGCCGTGGCCAGGAGCCCACTCAGCGGGGGACTCCCTTTCAGATGCGCCTTGTCCTCACACTGTCCCTCGAGAGCGCCAGGTCCCACAGGCCTGCGCCCCCACGCCACGCCCGATGTTGCCTGCGGCGCTAGTGTGCACCTGAGATGTTAAGGAGGCGCGTGTGTTCAGGGAATGTCTGCTTCCACGGGACCCACGTAGAGCCCAGCACGGCCCGGCGGGAAGCCGCCGAGAGTTCCACGCCGCGCCTGCATCTGCTCCAGTGGCTGCGACCTAGGGAAGGGCGGTCAGAAGTGCTTGGATTCTCCTCTGCTTTTCATTAAGGTTTTTTATTAACACGGGTATTAAACAGAGAGGGGACACACACCTTATCTTCAAAACAAGGCAGTTGGGAAAGAATCAAAGTGATCATTTTTGCTTAAAAATACTCAAACACCGTGTGAAGGGGACGGGACGCGTGGAGAGTGCGAGGGAAGGAAATAGAGAGCGACGTTACCCACCAGACATGCCTGAGGGACAAGCTCCCACAGAGGCAGGGAACCTTCTAGAAAAGACGGGAGGAGCGGGTGCCCCCCGGTGCCCACCAGCTCCGTGAGCCTGGCCTTCGTGGGATCGCTAGGGCAACTTGTCTGCCCAGAGCCGGCCACGCCTCACCGTGGGGGGCTGGATCCGCATCCGCGGGAAGTCACTGCACGGGGCCGCTCTGGCCAGAGACCCCAGCTCAGGCCCCCCCAATAAGTGGGGGCGTCTCAACTGCCAGAGAAGGACAACATGATCCCACCCTGGGCAGCCACCACCGGCTCAGAAGACGGCAAAGAGACCTTCTGCCCCCACAGCTGTCAGACCCGCCAGGCACCCGAGAGCCAAGCTCACAGGGAGAGGACTGGCCACTCCCACCCAGGACGGAAGGACCGAGTCTGCACAGCCCTTCCTGATGGTCACGCGGGGACGTGTCTGCCTCAGGACAGCAGGCAGGCGAGCCACCTGAGCCATGGGGAGCCCGCCCCAAGCTTTCATCCTCATCCCAGGACATCGCGGAGCCCAGCGGCTGGACTAAGCCCAACACCCACTCCCAGGAGAAACCACATCCTCCTCCCTTTGCCTCTTTTCAATTAAAAAAAAAAAAAAGGCAATTGGGCCCTCGCCAGTTCGGCTCAGTGGATAGAGCGTCAGCCTGCAGCCCAAAGGGTCCCGGGTTCGATTCTGGTCAAGGGCACGTACCTCGGTTGCGGGCTCCTCCCCGGCCCGGGCCCTGGTCAGGGCGCCTGCAGGAGGCACCCCATCGATGTGTTTCTCTCACATCGATGTTTCTCTCGTCTTTCCCTCTCTCTCCCACTCACCCCAAAATCAATGGAAACTATCCTGGGGTGAGGATTTTTTAAAAAGCGATAGAATCCACGCAGAATGGTCCCGCCGCGAGCGAGGCCCGGGCTCTCACCCGCGTCCCGCGAGGCTGGCTGCGCTGAGCCGCCGGGCGAGGCTGAGGGCTGGCGGGGCCTCGGGACGCTGTCATTAGACTTTCACGAGCCACTTCGGGTCTATTTCCTGAGTGAGAAGAGCTGTTTGCACTTGGCTGGTGTGGACTTGAAAGGAGTCCAGGTAATACCGGGGGGGGGGGGGGGGACACGCTTTAATTCCTCTAATATATTTCCTCTGAGGTGACTGGACGCTGGAACCGGGGAAGGGCAGGCCTGCGGGATTTAATTGGTTCCATTTGTCATTCCGGCCTGACTCTGCCCCACCTCGGCCCATGAATCATTTCCAAACTCGCAGGGCGCCCCAGCGCGCCCGCGTCTGGGAAGGGAGCTGGCCGTGGGTTCCCAGGGAGGTGGCGCAGGCTGGGCACAGCCCTTGGCAGCCAGGCGTGCGGCTCGCGAGGTCCGTCCCTGAGACGGGCAGCGCGGGAGAACTGAAGATCCAGAAGGAACCAGGGGGTTCGGAGCCCCGCGTCGCACCCCCAGTATCTCATCACCCCACGTCCGATGTCCGATGCGCTGAGAAGTTGGGAGAGAGAGATGGGCCGTTGGGTTACAGTTACAGGACCCCGGGCCCCTCCCCACGCAGCCGGACGACCGAGCTCCGGGGCCCCCAGCAAAAAACACCAGAAAACAGAAATCGCCTGGCCGGTGTGGCTCAGTGGCTAGAGCGCTGGCCTGTGGACCGAAGGGCCCCGGGTTGATTCCGGTCAGGGGCACATGCCCAGGTTACAGGCTCGATCCCCAGTAGGGGGAGTACAGGGGGCAGCCATTCAATGATTCTCTCTCATCATTGATGTTTCTCTCTCTCCCTCCCCCTTCCTCTCTGAAATCAATAAACATATATTAAAAAATAGTAATAAAAGGAAAAATACCCTCGGGTGAGGATTTAAAAAAAAAAGCCACTGAAATCCCAGGTGGCAGAACCATGAGGGGAAAGCGTTTGGAGAAAAGGCAGCCCTCTCTGTGAAGCGCAGGTGAGGGCGCGGCCAGGCCTGCGGGGGGACCTGGGAGCAGGCTGATCGCGGGGCGTCCACACCCCACAGGCTGTGCGCCAGGAGCCTCTGCCAATGACCATGTTTGTCTGTCAGCCGCGTGTGCTCGCTGGGGGACTGGCAAGGTATTCGTGTAGTCGGCCTATTGAGATGTGAGCTATTTGTGGGCGCTGATCTCAGAACACGAGGCTGATACCGGGGCGTGAGTCATGGAGCTGCTCCGGACCGACGTGTGCCCTGGAGGAGGAAGAGGGGATGGGCTCGGAGAGACTGAGTCAGCGCAGGGAGGCGCTAAATATATCCCAGCTGGACCCGTCCGGCTGCGCGCCAGCCCTCCCCCGACCACCTACTGTGTGCCCGTCCCCCAGGGCGCTGAGAGGGGCAGGCCAGCGTGGCCTCGGCCCTGGGAAATAGGACACTGCCCCGTCGACCCCGGGGAAAGCCCAGTCACGGGGCACAGAGCACAGTGACATTGGACACGGGGGAATCGCAGCCCCGAGTCCAGAGAAGCAGGGATACGAGGAGGAGGGTCTGCGCGTCCGTGGGCAGAGCCCACGGGGAAACGAGCAGAGGGGCCCAGAGGGTGAAGGGGAGATGAGCACAGAGACTCGCTGGCAAAGGCCGGTCTGTTGTCCTCGCCCATTTGTCCCCCAAACAGGGGCCGCCACCATCCGCCTGGCTCTGGGCATCCGCGAATGAAACCCACTGTGGTCGTCCTGTGATGGGGCAGGGACTGTGAGAGCCCCTCTGGTGTGTGAGATCGGGGCAGGCTTCCTGGGAGAGGTGTCCCAGGAGTTCTTCCACCTTCACAACTCCTGGCAGGATGTTCCCTTATAGCTCACCTTGGGAAGAGGAGGAAGCCAAAGGTGTCTGGGGAGGTTGGGGGACTCTGTGTCTCATCTATGATTCAGTTTAACAATCCACTTATCCATCCATCCATCCATCCATCCACCCATCCATCCATCTACCCACCCACCCATCCATCCATCCACCCATCCATCCATCTACCCATGCATTCATCCATCTGTCCACCCATCCATCCATTTACCCATCCATCCACCCATCCACCCATCCATCCATCTACCCATGCATTCAACTATCCATCCATCCACCCATCCATCCATCCATTCATCCATCCACCCATCTGTCCATCCATCTATCCATCTACCCATTTCTCTATCATCCATCTATCACTTATCCATCCATTTGTCTTTTATAAAATATATTTTTATTGATTTCAGAGAAGAAGAGAGAGATAGAAACATCAATGATGAGAGAGGCCTCCTGTACGTCCCCTACTGGGGATCAAGCCTACAACCCGGGCATGAGCCCTGACCAGGAATCGAACTGTGACCTCCAGTTCATAGGTCGATGCTCAGGCACTGAGCCATGCCAGCCAGGCCATTCGTTTGTCTTTCCATCTATCTCTCCATCCATCCATCCACCCACCCATCCATCCATCCACCCATCCATCCATTTATCACGCATCCATCCATCTCTCCATCTGTCTGTCCATCCCATCCATCCTCCAATCCACCCATCCATCCACCCACTCCTGGAGACAGTCAGTGAGCCCTGACTGAACCCCAGTCCTACCGAGGCTCGGGGGAGCTTTAGTCACCCCTGGCCGCCACGGTCAAGGTGAGGAGAGGCAGAAAGGGCAGGACCAACCAGGGTGCTTAGTGCTGGTCCTCACAGAGATGAAAGCAGTGAGACAGGCATCCAGTGCCGTGTCCAGCCAGCCGGCCCCTTTCTTGCTGAGCCACACCGGGCCGGTTCCCTAACCCCTCTGTGCCTGTTTCCTCATCTGCGAACGTGGCCGCTAGGGACTTGATGGTACAGCTCCTGGTGGCCAGCGGCCGGGGCAGCGGTCTGCGGGGTGGTGGCGGGGGACGCCTGCAGAGGGAGGGAGAGGGGGCACCGAGCTCCCTGTTCTCTGAGACGTGCATGTGGGAGGAAGTCACTCCCGGGCGCCGTCCGCATTGTCGTCCATGGTGACGGGGGTGCTGAGGGGGTCGGAGGGTGACGGGACTCGGGGTCTCCGAGCAGCTCCTCTCGGGTTACCGGCTGGACGGCACACGGTCCAGCTGGGGGAGGAGGCCTGGGTCCTTGGGGGCATTTCGGCCTGGCATTCCGTGCCCATACCGGGGCCTTTGTCCAGCAAAGAGAGAGTGTAGACAGGTGCCCAGGCCCGCGGCCGGCTTTCAGGTTGGAGGCCCCTCCCCCGGTTTGCAGCAGCTCAGCCGCGGTGCAAACTGCTCAGCACCTGCTGGCAGGTGCCCGCTCACAGCTCTGCCGTTCGTCACCAGCGATGTGGCCGTGTGACACCTTGCGGGGGCCTCACCTCCACTCGGGGTCGCTTCCTGTGGGCAGAGCCGGGCTCCCTTGGCCCCGGGCGAAGGTGCTGCCTCAGCCCTCGGTTTTGTTGTTTGGCTGGTTTCCATCTTTTTCATGAGCAACAGCAACCAGAGCAGCTGGGAGCGTCTCACCCGCGAACGCCAGCTGGGCCTGCGGTGGCCTGTGACCTCCCCGCTCGGAGCTCCTGCTCCCGCTCCCCTCGCAGCAGCGCGGGGCTGAGTGAGCGCCTGGCTGAGCTTAACCACATCAGGCCCGGGAGCAGGGGCCGGCCTGCGGGGACGGGAGCAGGAGTGGGAGCTGCGAGCTGGGGGGCAGTTTACAAGCCAGGCCAGGGTTTGGGGGGGCTTCCCTGCACCGGCCTTTACCTGCCCAAACTGGCCCAGATGGTGGCACGTCGGTGGCTTTTCACGACTGCCCCCCCCCCGACCTCCAGGTCCAGCCAACAGCGCAGGACCAGAGGGGCTGTCCTCCCGCCGCCCCCCCCCCCCCAGGAGCAGCAGCCCCATGAGGCTGGGCTGGGCTGAGCCCCCAAGAGACGGGCTTGTGCATATGGGCCCCGGTTGGTGCCTGGTTGCGGGGGTGCCAGAGCATTACCTGGGTCACCTGAGGCCAGGCCCCTGCAGGACCCACCCTGGCAAGTAGCTGTCTGGGCACCAGCCTCTCCGGGGGCAGGGGCAGGGGCCCTGGGCTGTGGGTGTGTGAGTTCTTGTCGAGTTCAAGTCCAGCCCCAAATCCATGCTTTGACCCTGTCATCCAGCGGCGCTGAGGTCCGTCCTGGGCCTCTGAGAGGTGCGTGGGAGCCCTGCAGTGACCGCCTTCTCTCTGGGGCGTGGGCCTGTTCCGAGGGGCCTGTTCCGAGGGGCAGGTTCCGGGGGGCATGTTCCAAGGGGCAGGTTCCAAGGGGCTGGTTCCGAGGGGCACCTGGGGGGCAGAGAGGAAGCTCACGAGAACCCTCGCCTGCTCCTGCCGCTGGTCTGTCCCTCTGGGGCCCCGGGCCACCCACGGAACATTCCCGACCGACCAGGAGCCGCACTTGTACCCCCGGGGGAGCCAGGAAGGGCTGCCTCTGCCCAGCGGCCTGATGCGCAGGTGCAGCCGGGGGTGGGGGGGGCAGCAGGCACCTGTGGCCACCAGCCCGGGACCCTGCAGGCTCTCAGCGCCCGGCTGGTGTGGGCATGGGCTCTGCCAAGGCCGGTCGGCCTGTCCCTCGGCCACGGCCCCCGCACAGCCCTCAACAGCGAGGAGGCTTTCTGGTTCCACAGGAGCGATGGCGGCAGGACCAGCCCCCCAGCCCACCCCGTGTTGTTAGGCTGAGAATCTGGCATTTCGGGCACATATGGTACAGACAGCCCAGCCTCCCCTCGGCGTGCCCTGGCCGCTGGCCGCCCGGCCGTCCCTGATGCTCCCGTGACGGCACTCACCGTGTGTGGGGCTCCTCGCCCACAGGGGTCCCCAGCTCCCACTCCTGCGCCGTCACCTGCTCCCTGCTGGCCGCCCCAGGGCCGGTGTCTGAGCAGGTCCATGTTCATTCATTCATTCATTCATTCACTGCCCTGCCCACGGGGGAGCTGGTCTGCACCACGGTGCCCGTCTCTTCCTACGGCTCCGCCTGCAGCGCGCGGCCCCCGAGACAAACTGCAGGCTTGCATGGTGACGAGACCTGTGCTTGGGGGAGGCCCAGCCCCCCAACACCTCACTCAGACCATTGATTGTGGGGACCCGGTTCTGCAGCCGGTGAGGGGCAGCCGCCGAGCCCCAGGTTCCTGAAGCCCCTCTTCCTTTCTCGTGCGCCGATGACATCATCGGGGGTCTGATTCCCAGGCCCGGGGACCCCATCAGCTCGAAGCTCTGCGGTGCCGCTGCCTCCCTCTGGGTTTCTGCCGAGTTGGCAGCCGCTGCCGGCTGGGTGGCCCCGCGCCTGCGGCCCCTGGGCCAGGGAGGCGAGAGGGAGGGAGGAGGATAAGGGGCAGGTGGGCGGGGAGGAGGCAGGGAAGGCGTCCGAGCCGAGAGGCAGCGGCGGTGCTGGGCTGAGCCTGGGATCCGGGCTCCTGGGGACGCCCAGGCCATGCACCCCGGCAGCGCCGCAGCCCCCGCGTGTCAGGGTATTTGGGGGAACTGGTCTCTGAGCCCCAGGAGGCTCCGTGGCCCCGGCTGCCTGAGTATTGGGGGACAGAGACCTTCCCTCGGGGGTTCGCGTCGCCTTTTACCTGAACAGTTTGCTGTCCGTAAGGCGCCGGCCCCCCGGGACAGCAGAGGCGTTTCGGGGTCTGGCGTCATCAGCGCAGGAGCGGGCCCCCCAGCTGCGGACTTGGGGCCTCGGCCTTCGGCAGCGGCAGCATTCCCTGCCGGGCGCCTGCAGCCTCCTCGCGGGCTGGGCTCTGGGGTCCCTGAAACCAACGGACCCTGGTCCTTATGCCCGGGGCACGCACCCCTGGCCTGGAGCTGGTCCCTGGGCATGAGGGGCCCCACGCGCCCCAGGAAGCACGGCTCTCCACCCCTCTCTCCTCATGAGCTCGGGGAGGGCTGCCTCCACCTGGCTGCCCTCCCTGTCCCAGAAGCCGCCCCCTTGCTCCCCGCCCCGTCCCCCCGCCTCCCTCCCACACGGAGCAGGTGGGCCCAGGCCCTGACCTGCCGCCTGGACGCCCGTCTGCCCCGCGACCCCTCCCACCAGCCGCCTTTGGGGGCAGCGCCGGGTGGTCTCATCCCCGAGCTGAGCTGAGCCGCAATGAGCTAGTGAGAGTCGGAGGGGATGGGATCTCTGAGCTGGTCCTGGGCCTGCCCGCACGATGGAGGGGCTTCCGGAGCGCCCTCCGCCCCCTCCCGGCAGAATGGAGCTCACAGAGGCCGTGAATTGCCGCGGGGTATGCACGTGCGCGCCCACCACACACACCGGGCTCTGGGGCTGGGCTGGGGCTGGAAACAGCCTACTGGTCCTTAAAGAAGGGGCAGGGGCAGGAGGAGGCCCGCCCTGGTGCCCACCGGTTGGGGGGTGGGCGCTGTGCCAGGGGAGCCGTGTTACGGCAGCAGGGCCTGGGCCCCGAGGGCAGCCTGGGGCACTGTCCTGCTCGCTCAGACCCGTTAGGCCAGCGAGGACGGCAGCCTGGCACCCCACCTGCACGCTCGCCCCCGAAGGGCCTCGGTAGGCCGTGCCCATGAGCAGGAGAGAGCCACCCGGCAGAGCCCACACATTAGAAGCGCAGGAAACCTCGAACGATGTGCAAACCACTGGAAGGTTCTCCATCCCTTGCTTCCCAGGCGGCATTTCTGATGGGGGGCGGGGGGGAGGTGCACCAGCTGGGGAGCTGGCAGGGACGAGGACAGGGGGTCTGCGAGGCTGAGTGGGCGCAGCGGACATCAGGGCAGCTTCCTCTGGGGGCGCTGGGACTCCCGGGGCCGGCCCCACAGCCCGAGCCAGGATTCGGACCCGGATCAGGCGGGGGTGGGGGCGCGGGTGCTGCATGCGGGGAGGGACTGGAGGACGGGGCGGCTCTGCCTGGCGCCTCTCAGAAGCAGTTTCATCTCTTTAGAGGGAAAGGGTTAGCCAAGTCCTGCTCTGTCGCCCCGGAAGCCAGCCAGGCGCCCTGGGAGGAGGGGCCGCCTCTGACCTTTTGGGGCCCCCAGGAAGTGAGTGCCACCCAGTGGCCAGGCGCCGGGTCAGGGCGGGGACAGGGTTTCTGGATTAAGGAGGAGGGACATGCCCCAGAGTGACCAGGAGAGGTTGGCTGCTGGCCAGAGAGGGGGGCACACTGGGCGCCAGGTGGGGGAGGCGCCAGGAGACTGTGGCCCCCGAGCCCAGGCCCTGCACCCCGAGAGGGGCAGGGACAGACTGAAGGCCCCGCACAGCGTCCCGAGGGGCGAGCGGCCAGCCATGTCCTGTTCAGACACCTGTGCATGAGCCGGGACGTGCGCCCAGCACCCCGAGGGCCAGGAGCGCCTGGGTCAGGGACAAAGGCCTGCAGGGCGTCTCCTGGAAAAGAGGGGCTGGTTCTACAAGGGCGGAGGGCGGAAGTTTCTGGAAGGCGGGGCCTGTTCTTCCAGGTTGCATCAGGGTCAACGGTAGACCTGGCTGTTGGGTACAGGCGGCGGGGTCCCTGTGCCCGCGGGTATGACTGGCTCATACACGTTAGGAAGGCGTCGGTGTGGGCGTGGGGTCAGGTGGGTGAGCCCAGAACCTTCCAGCCATCCCTGCCCTCGGCCTCTGGGGCTGTACCTCACCTCCCACCAGAACAAGCCCTCTGAGGACCTAGAGGGTCAAGTGGGCTCTCGGGGTGACAGAGGGCAGGGGGACAGCAGAGGAGCCCTGGTCCCACTCGGGGCCCTGTCACCGCAGCAGATGGAGGCGCCTGGGGAGCAAGTCTGCAGGGCCCAGCGCAGCGTCCGGTCCCAGGGCACCTGCCCAGGGGCTGCCTGTGATGCCGCATCCTGGCACAGGGCTGGCGCAGGCCCGGCCCCACCGGGATGTGCAGAGGGAGACGGAGAGCGGACCCTGGAAGGTGGGGAAGGTGGTTGGTGGAGGCGGCGGGGCGGCGGGCCGCCTGGGGCCCATCCCGCAGGCAGTGGGTCAGTCTTTTCCCAAAGCAGAGTGGGTGCCCCACAGCCACACACACGTATACACATGCACACACGTGCACACATGTGCACACACATGCACACATGAGCACTCACACGTGCATGCTGGATGGAGAGGAGCTTTAAGCATGTAGAACAGTAGTTCATTCGTTGTTCGTTGGTTAGTTACATGGCTCTCACTCCAGTACTGACAGGCACCAGGTCCTGGGGGTCAGGGTGAGGGGCCACCTGAGCCAGCTGGACCCCAGAGCTGGCAGGCCCGGCTCTGAGCCACCGATGGGGCTGGGGGGCGGGTGACAGAGAGACACAGAGAGAGAGAAGGGGACACGCACAGAGGGAGACAGAGACGCCGTCCCTGCCAGCCGCGTGCACCCCCTGCGGGGTGGGGGCCGCAGGGAACCCCAGCCCACCCCCCGCCTGCCCCTCTTCTTCCTGTAACAGGGGAAGGCGGGGGAGGGGCGGCCTCGCTCCGGGAGGTGCCACCACCGCAGGCTTCGTGTGGGGTCTTTTCGGCGGGTTTCCTGCAGTTGGGGTGGGAGGTGGGAGGAGGGGCCCTTCCCATGGGCCTGTGCTCCCCCCACAGCCGCCCACAGGGGCCTCACCTGGCACCGCAGGCCACGCCCCCTTTCCCTGGTCTTTCAGGGACTGGGCTGCCATGGTGAGGACTGGAAGCTGGGACGGAGACAGGAGCCCCGCTGCCACACTGCCCACCCTCCCTGTGCCCATCTATGCCCGCCATCCATGTGCCCACCCTCCATGTGCCCACCTGCACCCACCTGTGTCCGCCCTCCCTGTGCCCACCTGTTCCCGCCTACCATCTCGTGTCTCCACCCTGCCCAGACCCTCTGGTTTCTCTCCTCTTTTTCAGAATTAGGCCCATTTACTTAAAGTCCCTCCAAAATGGAGAGTTCTCCGAGCAGAGGCCCCGGCTCACACCACTTCCCAGCTCAGCCCACGGAGCTGTCAGCAGCGCTGGGCCCCTGCATGTCGCTCAGACACTTGTCATTCAGAGGAGGGGCCGCCACAGGCTCCCCAAGGGCCATGGGTGTGGACGCACAGACAGACTAGAGGCAGGCGCTGTGTCCCCCACAGCAAAGCAGCTGCCCCATCCCTTGGGGGGCCCTTAGCCAGGCGGGAAGTGTCTAGGACACTTGGGGGGCCCTTGGCCATGTGGGAAGTGTCTAGTACACTTGGGGAGCCCTTGGCCATTAGGAAGTGTCTGGGACACTTGGGGGGCTCCTGGCCATGTGGGAAGTGTCTGGGACACTTGGGGGGCCCTTGGCCATGTGGGAAGTGTCTGGGACACTTGGGGGGCCCTTGGCCGTTAGGAAGTGTCTGGGACACTTGGGGGGCCCTTGGCCATTAGGAAGTGTCTGGGACACTTGGGGGGCCCTTGGCCGTTAGGAAGTGTCTGGGACACTTGGGGGCCACAGGAATGTTTACGAAGCACCGATGCTCCGGCCTCAGGGCAGCTCCTCCCTCCCGGCTGCTCTCCCTTCATAACGCGCTCAGCAGATCCGCGGGGCGTAGAGGCCATGGGACCCAGAGCCGCCTCTGTCTGCACTGGGCGGTCACCCCCTCCTGCCCCCCGCCCTGGCTTCCCTGGGCCCTTCTGCTCCCATCACCTGCCCAGCCAGACACCCCTGCCCATCAGGTCTTCAGGGTGAAGGTGGCCTCGGCTCCCCCAATCCCTGTATCCGGCTGGGCTGCCCCGAGGTTGGCCCAGATGCTGCCCCATCCACGGCTCTGGCTGGTCCCCCAGAGGCACTGGACGGAGCAGGTGGGGGTCGGGGGCACCCAGCCTGCAGCTCCCCGCAGGTCCACCAAAGTGAGGCGACCCTCTCTGAGCTGGACAGTCAGGTCTCTGCATGAAGGTGTCGCCGGCCAGAGCCAGTCAGGGAACCGTGGCCAGAGGAGCCGTGGCTGCGGGCGTGAGAGGCTGCGCGGTGGGCGGCCATGGTGTCAGATGAAAATTTCCACGTTTCAGAAGAACATTTAGTCCTTCTGACTTGCAGGGTGAGGTGCACGCGGGTGTGAGTGTGTGCACACCCGGTTCGCATGCGGCCACACACCCAACACCTTTACCTCCGAGAGCGGCCTCGGTTTCACACGTGGGCGCTCTGCTGGGGGCGTCACAGGGCGGGTGGCAGCTTCCACGCCGGCCAGTGAGCTGCTCGGTGAGAGAGAGGCCCCCTCCCTGGCACCGGGGCTGTTGGCAGGCGGCTGTGGGCCGAGGGCTCGCTCACATGCCCGGGTGCTGAGCCTGCCGCTCCGGGCCCGGCCGCGTGTCTCATGGAGGACGCCCCTGACCCGCTCCGTTTCTTCCTTCCCGGGCAGGTCTCCGAAGACCTGGGCGGCGAGAAGTTCTGCGTGGACGCCGGGCAGGCGGGGGCGGGCAGCTGGCTCAAGTACATCCGCGTGGCCTGCTCCTGCGACGACCAGAACCTCACCATGTGTCAGATCAACGAGCAGGTAGGTCGTGGCTCATGCCCAGGAACCCTGACCTCTGACCCTGCGGGGGCCTTGGCACCAAGGCGGGAGGCCTGGGTTGCCGAGGGGAAGGGTCCTCTGACCTCTGATCCCACGGAGGCCTTGGCAATGAGGCGAGAGGCATGGGGTGTCAGGTGAAGGGCCCCCTGACCTCTGACCCTGCCGGAGCCTTGGCAATGAGGCGAGAGGCCTGGGGGGCCAAGGTAAAGGGTCCAGGGACCTCTGCCAGGCCCCGTCCTGCGTGGGGGTTTGACACGGTCGGCGCAGGGTTTCAGGGAGCGCGGCACCACCTCATGGGCTCCACCCGGGCTCTCGGTCAGTGCCTCCCGAGGCTGCCAGGCCTGGGGGCTAAAGAAGCCGGTGCGTGCAGCGGAGCAGCGAGCAGACAGGATGCTGCGGGCCTCGCTCCCGACAGGTGCCCCCGCCCGGGAGGCAGGCGGGAGGCGGGGAGCGGAACTGTCGCTGGAGAATCGGGTCAGCCTGGGCTGTGTGGCCAGGCCCTGGGGAAGGGTCGCCGCTGACCAGCCGAAAGGCTGCCACGGTCCCGCCGCCCTGATACCCGCGGTGGCAGCAGGCCCAGCCTGCAGCGGGGACTCATCCCCTGGGTGTCGGGGCCGCCCTGGGCGGCGGGCATCCCGACCCACGGGCGGACCAGGATGGAAGGTGCCGGGTGGAGTTTCTGCGGACAGGAAGGCAGCGTGGCCCCATGCCGGAAACGGCTTCGATGGCTTTAATCACAAGTTTGCAAGTGGCCAACCTCTTGGCTCTCCGCACCGGAGCCGGCCCCTGGGCCATGTTCCCGCCGTCTTCCCCAAACACGGGGTTCCTGGGAGCCGGAGGCCCAGCCCCTCCCTCCGCGCCGTCTGCTTTTGCCGACGGCATCTTGGGGTCACACAGGAGACCTCACTTGCAAAAGGGATTCCATCGCTTTCAAAAATGTTAGCAGAGACCACATGACACAGGCGCCTTCCCGCATGGCCTGTGCAAGCCGTTCCGTCAGGCTCCGGACTCCCCATGTTAGAGAAAGGGTTTGGGATTAATAAAGGCAGAGCCGCCACCAGGGTGGTCCCCCCTCCCTGGGCTGGGGGCGACTCCCTCACCCCTCAGGGCCCCGGTGGGGCTCACCCGCACCCAGCAGGCCCTGAGCACACCCTGAGGCTCGAGTCCGCCTCTGCGCCCAGGACGTGCACGGCGTTTAGTTAGAACCTGACATTTAGAAAAGAACTTATTCTGGTGGCAAAAAAAAAAAAAAGTTCCCATATAAAGCAAAGAATAATCATAAAAGGGAGAACAAAGCTTGAAAAAAAAAAACTTTCTTTTTTAAAAAAATTTGTATTGATTTCAGAGAGGAAGGGAGAGGGAGAGAGAAACATCACTGATGAGAGAGAATCATGGATCAGCTGCCTCCTGCACGCCCCACACTGGGGATGGAGCCCACAACCCGGGCCTGTGCCCTGACCGGGATCGAACTGTCACCTCCTGGTTCACAGGTCGACGCTCAGCCCTGAGCCCCGCGGGCCAGAAACCCTTTCATTGGAGATGGCGGGGCGTTGGAGCGGAGGCGTTAGATCAGGGCGCACAGGGGGAACGGGCTTCTCGCCTTTGTCTGGGGAGCGTGTCCTTGGCTGTGGCCCTCACGCCCGGGGCAGCAGCCAGGCTGTGCTTCTGAGACAGAGCGAAGGGAAGACGGAGCTTCCGGGTTTCCCGTTTGGGAAACAGTGGCGGGCACGGGGCCCCCGCAGGAAGCAGGAGAGCGGGCATCTGTCTGCGCCAACTTGGAAAAGCCCACAGGTGGCTGACCCTCCGCGTGGCCGCGTCCTTCCCTGGGAACGGCTCGGGGAGCTTGGCTTCCGCTCCACGTCGCGTCTGCAGCGTCTAAAGGGGGTTGCCTGCCTTGCCCGCCTTTCCGTCAGACCCGGGGACTGAGGGCTCCCCCGACCCCCCCCATCCTTCATTCGGCCCCACGCTCATCCCCGCGTGTCTCTGCTCAGAACTGCTGTCCCCCGCGCAGCAACGCGCCTGGCCCTGTAGCTGCACCGGCGGAGTGTCGCCCGCACAGCGCCAGGCTCCTTCGGGCTGTTTCTCCCGGACACGGCCTCGCGGTACCCGCCCTGTTTCGGTGCAGGAGCTCGGGGGCGTGTGGGGGGCGTTGAGGCAAAGGCAGAGGCCGATGGCACCCGAGCTCGTCAGCCCTCCGCCCCGACGGGGAGGGGAGCCCTCTGCCTGCCCTGCACCTCCTCGGCCCACGGAGCTTCCTGGTGTCCCCGGGCGCCCCGGCTCCCTCCACCCACGGGGCCTCTGCTGGCAGCCGGGCTCCTGGGCCCCCACGGGCTCTGGGCAGTGAGTGGCTTTGCAGCTCATGTCCTCGGCACTCGGGGGACCCAGACCCCAACACTGCACGGTGTCCGGGGCCAGGCCTCGTACCCTCTGGAGCCTCCTGGGACCTCTGCCCGCCCCCCACCCCCGGCCCCGGCCCACCCAGCCCCTGCCCCAGGGAGACAGTGAGCCGCACTCGGAAGAACTCCGAGAGCTCCTTCACCCAGCGTCCTCCCTGCCATGGAGTGCCCACACGGAGGTGCCCACACGGAGGTGCCCACACGGAGGCCCCAACCCCTCCCTCCGGGCAGCGCCGGCCTCGGGTCCACCTGAACGGCCGTCTCCTCGGGGCGCTGGGTCCGGTGGCTGTGGGACCAGCCCTGCCTCTGGCGTCTCCTCTTTGCCAGGGACCCTCCGCTCATTCCCCGCGGCTCCGAGAGGCCCCTCAACAGGCAGGGGTGTTGGTGGCGAGGTGGCACGGGGCCACGGCGCTGAGGATGGTGTGGCGTGGTGCCAGGGTCACACACATGTTGGGGTGCAGGGCTCGGGGCAGGGGACCCCCCAGGGCAGGCCGGGCGGCAGGAACACCCACGTCAGCAGCCTGTTCGGGGCCGGGCGAGGGGCTCCGGCGAGCAGGGGTCGGCCTCCCCAAAGTGGAAGCAGACGGGCCGACCTCCTCCTCCCGTCAGACAAAGGCAGCTCCTAGCAGATCGGCCGCCCGATAGCCACGCCGCACGCACGGGCCAGCGCCGGCGCTAATGCGAACCCGCTGCTTCCTGCCGTTGGCACCGGGCGCTGCTCTTTTGCTTTCGTTTCTGTTGCCCAGCGTGGACCCCGCGGTCTGCTGGGGCTGGGATTCTAGCCGCAGGCCCTGGCCCCCGTCCCCGCCCCGCCTGGCGCAGGGACGGCCCCTCTGCCTGGCACTCCCCCCCTGGGTTTGATACAGTAAAAGCTGGAGTGAACTGGTTTTCCGTTTGGAAGCGAGAGGGCAGGGGTTCATTGCCGCGTTTCCTGATCAGTTCACAAAAGACTGAAGACACGCGCCCGTCGTTCCACTCGGAGAGCTGTCCGCTCGCTGCGCCTCCGGAGCAAAGCGACCCTCTGTCCGGCCAAACGGCGGCGAGAAACCCCGCCAGCCACCGGGCGGCCCCGCCGCGGTCTCCACTGGCGCTTAAGGATGAGGAGCGGCTTCCCTGGGTCCCAGAATCCGGAGGGAGAGTTAACCGCAGGCCCACGCTGCCTGCGGCGCGTGCAGCCCAGTTTCCTGGCGGAGCTGCAGGGCCGGCGGCGAAGGCATGCGGCACAATGTAAAGACGAGGCGCACGTGGCCTTCGCCACGCACAGGAGAGCGGCCCCGCGCGTCCCAGGCAGCAGCCTCCTCCCCGGCAGAGGGAGGTGTCTGCACGCCCCTGAGCCTGTGGATGGGCCGAACCCAGAACTGCTGTCCCCTTGCTGGGCCCTGAGGACGCGGCGAGCAGGCCAGGCCAGGCCAGGGGCCCGACACGGGCAGAGCTGCTGTCTAAGCTCACGTGCTCAGCCCCTCAGCCCTGCAGGGCTCCCGTGTCCACGGCGTCCCAGCGCGAGATGGCCTACCTTGGGGACAGCGAATCGTGAAGACGCAGTGACACTCCCAGGGTCCTGGGGCCACGAGGCGGCGCAGGCACCCATGGGCCCCTCAGCGTCCCCGAGAGAGGAAAAAAAAAAAAAGATGCCCAGGCATCGCCTCAGACCCCGTCGTCCCAGGAAGGCCCCCCCGGGAGGCGGCCGGCCGCTGGGTGAGTGTCTCCCAGCAGCTCCCTGGGGGGGGGGGGGCACTCCGACAGCCCTCAGCACCTCTCAGAGGCCTTTGGACTTCAAATCCGGGAGGGAGAGCCGTGGCCGTTTACAGAGAAGCAGCGAAAGCGACTGCAGCTCTGCATCCAGACGCCTCCTTACCGTTTCCAAACTGGTCGAAGGGAGGGGGCAGGGCCGGCCGGTCACCTGCTCACTTTCCTGTTTCTGAGGAAACCGTGTGTTCCCGGCAGGGACGGCGCCGGCTGCTGCCTGTGTCTCGGGCCGGGTCCCGTGCTGGCCGGGTCTGCGTCCCCTAAGTGTAAGAATTCTAAGATCACGCAGAAATAAAACCTGTGGGGCTTAAGTGTTAGCGGGTACTATTCTCCAGCTTCACATGAGAAGACAGTCTTTATCCTTGTGAATTCGTGTGATATTTAAAACAAAAACAAACAACAAAAAACCCTTAAGAAACCGAAAGGAAAAAGTCCCCCAACTGGCCGCCGTGATAAGGGGGGAACACGTCTTGGTCTTAAAGGACGTCGCTGGGGGAAACAGACGTTCATGTGCTACCGGCGGGGACTGAGCGTGGCCGGCGCCGAGCCCAGCTCCTCCGGCAGCTCCTTTCGGTGAGGCCCTGGCCACCGTGTGTCCGCACTCCCAGCGCTGCAGGGGCGCCTCTGGAGGGCGACAGGGAGGCTCCCCGTCAGGGCCAGGCCGAGCAAGTCCCAGCGCCAGCCTGGCTGCCCCTGTCCGGCGAGGTCCTGGCCGGCCTGGCTGCCCCTGTCCGGCGAGGTCCTGTCCAGCCTGGCTGCCCCTGTCCAGCGAGGTCCTGGCCGGCCTGGCTGCCCCTGTCCGGCGAGGTCCTGGCCGGCCTGGCTGCCCCTGTTCGGCGAGGTCCTGGCCGTTGGAGAGCCTGGGCCCCTGAAGCGAGGACTCACTCCGAGCAGCCCGCTTGGCAAGCCCGTGTGGAAAGCCATGTAGGCGGACATTGATCAGCGCCAGTGAACCAGCTGTGGGCACAGCCGGCACCACCCGGATCCGGGACCCGGGAAGGGCCACCCTGCAGCCGCCAGCACCACGGACGGGGCCGGGGAGGGTCTGTTCGGGGAAAGGCGCAGGTCCTTGCACGCCGTCCCTGAAACAAAACATGCCTTTCCTTCCTGTGGCTCCGCTGCCAGAAAAGGGCCGCCTCTCCTCCCGTAGAGACTCCTGGCTCAGCCTGAGCCGGGTGGGCGGCCCCGCCCTGGGTGTGAGGGGCCGAGGGTCAGGCGGCGATAAGCCGACCTCGGATTTTCAAGGGGCTGCTATGGGCCCCGGGGGCAGGGCCGGCTCAGAACAGGGGCTCGACCCCAGAGGTGCCTTTGCCCACCTGGGAGCCACTGAGCCTGGCCTTTGGGCCTTCCTCCCGGGAAGTGGCCGACCCCCGGGAACCAGGAACCAGGTCTTTACCTGCCTCTGGCTGATAAGGCCTGGGTGCCGCTGGGGGAGCGAGGGGAAAACCCCTGGCTTCTGCGCACCCGCCATGCCACGGGGAGGCAGGACCCCCGGGTTTGGAAACGTTTTCAGACCCTCTTCACCTCCCCGCCCCCTCCTCCAGGTGGAGGTGATGGTGCCCCCACACCCACCTGCCCCGCCCACCCAGGCACTGCGATTAGCACTAATAGCGATTAATTCCGTCTGCAGCTCAAAGTCCAGGCGGCCTCAGCTACCGGCCCCGCCGCCTCCCGTCCTGAGCCTGCGCCCCCGCCAGATGCGGGGCGGGCGGGTCCTGTGGGTCCGCAGCCCGGGAGGGGGCAACTGCGTTGCCTGCAAACTGGTCCCAGGGCCCGGGCTGGACCCTCCCTCCCTCCGCAGCTCAGGGGAGGGTCGGTCTCCTGGGAGGCCAGGCAGCCTTGGAAGGCGTCAGAGGAGGGAGTCCTGAGGCCCTGGGATTGGGGCTGTGGGTGCGGAAGGATCCCAAGGGGTCCAGCTGCCCTGGGAGCTGGGAGGGCTGTGGGGGGCGGGACAGGGGAACTTTGAGTGCGGGGCTGGGGGTGTCCCAGGAGGTCCCCGCGGCCCTCCAAGGGGGTCGGAGGAGGAAGTACGGCCGCCCTAGCAGCTGGGGTGTGGGTCCTGGGAGAGGCAGGGGCCCCCCAAGAGGAGGTGCAGTGTTGGGGGAGGGTCCTGGGAGGCCGGCTGGCCCTCCGAGGGGGTCAGAGGAGGGAGGCACCGCGCCCAGCCCCTCCGGCCCCGGCTGTAGCAGGAGCCCAACAGCCCGGCCCTCAGAGGACACGGCCGCCCTGGAGCTGCGCGCACAGACAGCCAGGTCAGAGCGCGGCCTGGAGCGGCGGGGCCCCCGCGGGGCAGGAGGGGGGGGTGCGGGCGGGGCCCCATCGCCCCCTAACGGGGACCTGCGGAAGTCTCCGGTCTGTCTGCAGGGCCTCCTCCAAGCAGGGGCCTCCCCAGCCTGCGTGCGGGCGCTGGTGGCGCGGGGCTCGGGGCGGCCTAAACCTGCGCTCGCTGTGCGCTCTGACGCCGCCACCGCCGCCCCCGGGGGTGAAAGAGGACCGGCCGTGCGTGTTAATAACCCGACGCAGCGCCCCGGGCGGGAAACAACGGCTCGAAGCTGATGATTGAAAAAACGGCTCAGCCACGGTGTAACTTTTTGGATAAAATGACACAAACCCGGGATGTTAATCACGGTGGTTTAAGTACATAAGCTCACGTGGTCGGTGTGAGTCTTCGTTTTAAAATCTTGCCGTTATTCTACGGACGCACCTGAGCACGATTCCAAATGCAGCGACCCGTGAGCCCAGGGAGGGGCTCATCCCCAGGGGACCCTGTCCGGCAGGCTTCTTCGCGGGGTGCAGCCCGCTGCCCGGGGACAGCACCCAGGGGGACACGGGACGCAGTGCGGCTAAGGGCACCTCCTTCTGCGGGTTCCTTGCTGTGGTTGTGGGGTTGGCACTGGCCCTTTGTGAGGGAGAGTCCCCAAGGGTCCCCCAGCTCCCGGAAGCTCAGCCTTCAGATGTCACCAGGGCGGGGGGTGGAGAGGGGACAGCCAGGGGTCAGCTCAGCCTCTGGGACACCTGGCCCGTGGTCAGCGGCCACTGGGAAGCCAGCTGGATACCTGTCCCCAGGCCTGTGCCGGCCTCGGGGGGATCCCAGGAAGTAGCCTCCAGCCTGGTCTCTGGGCAGATGCGGCCCTGGGTCCTTCTCTGCCTCCCAGTCTGTCCCAAGGCCGGACCAAGGCTCCTGGAGCCCCTTGGTTACGGTTCTCCAGGCCGAGGCCCGAATACCCCACGCGGGCAGCGGGCAGCGGGCGGTGGGCTGGCCCGGGAGACACACCCGCTGGCTGATGCTTCCGGATTAAAGGTGCGGGGTCCCTGGCCTCAGCTTCGGAGCCGCTGTTCCTGGGCTCGTCCCAGATGCCCCCTCCATGCTGCCCTTCGAGTTGCCAGAATTTTCCCAGCCGTGGCCGCCGCCTCCGGTGCGGCCGGCCCTCTTCGGGAGGCACGTTGACGAGCTCCGGGCGCGTCCGCCGTGCAGAGCGCTGAGGCTGGGCGTGCCAAGCTGGCCCCCTGAACACAGTGCAGAACCCACCCTGCGCCCCCGCATTCTCCGGGGTGTCCCCCACTCAGACCCCTGGCGGCCGCTGGCTCCATGCTGGCGGCAGGTCCCCCCCCACGCCCTGCAGGACGGTGTCCATCCCACGGAGACTCCCGGGGTGCCCCCCCCGGTCCCTGTCCGAGCTCACGGCACCTTCACAAACACCCACGTCATCCTGACCCGGGGTCTGCGTGAGCCAAAGGGTGTCCCCCTGACTCACACACGTTGCAAAGGGGAGCACCCAGGCCCCGCCGGGTGGGAGCCCCCATCCTGGCCCTCCTGCCAAGATGCTCCTGCTCCGGACTCGGGGACAGACCCTCACGGATTTAATTTTGCACCCACCCCACCCCCATCGACATCCAAACACTGGGCCCCACGGATGCGAAGGGGGCGCGGCTCCGGGGGCTCCTGGCGGTTAGCAGGCCCCAGGGCTCCCAGCGAGCGCCCGGGCGAGGCCAGCGCTCACCCTCTCTCTGCTCCCCCCCCAGATCTACTATAAAGTCATCAAGGACATCGGGCCGGGGGAAGAGCTGCTGCTGCACGTGAAGGAGGGCGCCTACTCGCTGGGGACCGCGCCGCCCGGCCTGGAGGGTAAGCTCCGCAGCCCCCGCCCCGCGCCCACGGGGCCGCACCCCTCTCCGTGCCCGGCCAGCAGGACCGGCTTCCGTTACAGCTCCCCAGCCTCCGCCCTGGGCTTCTCCTCCCTGGGGTGCTGGGGGCCCCGCCCCGAGTTCCAGGTAGGCCTTGGCGGATGTGGGGCGCTGGGGTGTCGAGTGGCACCTCGCAGGCTGAGTCCACGGAGGTTTTCAACTGTGCTGCCAGCAGCACCGCTTGCGCTCCTCGGCGCTTTCAAACACACACACACACACGCACACGCACACACACACACACAATCACACACATGCACACAATCACACACATGCACACGCACGCACACACACACGCGTTCAGTCTGTGGCTTAGACTCACGCCCGCAGAGCACGGTGCCTGGGGGAAAGTTTCCGTCTCCCGAGGGCGGCGGTGACGGGCATGGCTTTGACACCAGTGCCAGCTGTCGCTAAAGGAGACCGTGTCCGAGGGGGAGGCCTGGCCAGTGGGCTCGGGGAGAGGGAGGCGCAGGGCTCGGCGGGTCCTGGGGTTGGGCCCGGCTACCTCTGTCCACGCCTGACGTCCCTGCCTCCTGACCGTCACCCGGTTCTGTCCAGTGGGCACGCGTGTCTCCCTCGCGCATCCACCCCGTGCGCCTTGGGGGAAGCTGGAAAAGTTCCCCGCATACGGGCTCAGGTTCCCGAGACAGTCGCTCCCCTGCCGCCGCGTGGGGCAGCGGGCGCCTGGGTTCCCAGGACGCCGAGCCCTGGCCACGGAGGACAAGTCGCTGGAGAGAGGTGCCCGGCCCCGGGGGGCTGCCCCCTGACCCGGAAAGCCGCCTCTGAGCAGATGCGGGCTTTTCTTTGTTTCTTTTTTATTTATTTAATAGATTTTATTTTATTGATTTCAGAGAGGAAGGGGGAGGGAGAGAGATAGAAACATCAATGATGAGAGAGAATCATGGATCGGCTGCCTCCTGCACACCCCACACTGGGGATGGAGCCCGCAACCCGGGCCTGTGCCCTGATGGGGAATCGGACCGTGACCTCCTGGTTCCTAGGTGGACGCTCAGCCCCTGAGCCCTGCCAGCCGGGCCGGAGGCTTTTCTCTGCCTGAGACCCCAGAAAGCAGCCTCCCCTCCCCTCCTGGCCGGGCTGGGAGCTACTGCCCCTTATGCGAGAGGAGGGGCTCCTTCCCGACTTCATTCCCCCCCCCCCAACACACCTCAGCTTCGTGATTAAGCCTCTAGCAGCAAGTCCCTCCAACGGCCCGGCACGCAGCGGCCTGGCTGGCGGGGAACGGGGCGTGGGGGTCACAGGCAGCCTCGAGGGCCGGCTCCGCGCTCTCCTGGTGCCCGTGTGGCCCCGGCCGGCGGTGGGAGCGCCTCCTCCCGCGGCAGAGCCGCCGGCGGCGGCCGCAGAGGATGGTTTCGGGAGCCGGATCCCATCTGTCCGCTCCTCCGGCGGGTGGTTTTCATTAGGAGAAAAGAAAAATAAACGGCCGAGACCTGGGCGGCCGGGGGATGGTCTCGTTTTCCTTGAAATGATTGTTGGAAAGACCGAGAGCCTTGGGCCGACGCGGGGCCACGGAGGCAAGCCCGCGCCACGCGGCCTGTGCCCGACGGGTTCTCGGGTGCGACGAAATGCCCTTCTTCCCGAGCTTAAAACCTGACTCCTCCTCCCCCGCGGCCCTCGTAACTCACCTGGCTCTGCATTTCCCTGATTTATCCAGCGTGTGGCTACCTGCTCCCACGCTCGCCCCATTGCGTAGGTGACTTCAGACTCTGCTGTCAGGATCCCTCCTTCGCCTCCCAACAGCCCCCCCCCCATTAGACTCTGAATTTCACAAAAAAGAAAATGCAAAAACGCTCCTCACGAAGAGAATTACCATAGAACATCTTCCATCCGGGCCCCTCGATGCGGCCTGAGCGGGGTGGGGACTCGGGGCTCTGAGCCGAGCCTCAGGCGGGAGGGTAGCCGGCAGGCCCCGCACAGCTGCGTCCCCGGCCCCGCGCTCAGAGCCGCTGGGCACCGGCCTGCGTTCTGCTGCGTCCCTGCTCCCCCGCAGAGCTTGGTGATGGAGCTGCCGACAGACACGCAGGCGCAGGCCGCACGCCTGGGTTTGGGTGAAAGAAGGAGCCTCTTCCCCGGTCCCGGCCCCCACGGCCCCCACGGCCCCACCCGGCTTAGGAAAGGAGACTGCGGTCCTTTGAAAAATTGGTTTTAGAGAGAGAGGAGGCGGGTGGAGAGAGAGAGAGAGAGAGAGAGAGAGAGAGCAAAGCATCTGCGTGGACAGGAAACATCCATCAGTTGCCTCCAGTAGATGTCCCGATGGTGAATGAACCACACCCTGGGTGTGTGCCCTGATTGGGAATCGAACCCGTGACCCTTCGGTGCACGGGCCGATGCTCCAACCACTGAGCCACACCTGCCGGGGCGAGACTGCAGCTCTGAGTCGCAATGGTGTGCGCTCCTGCTCTGGGGGGCTCTGCCGGACACTGTTCAGGTTACATGGGAGAAACGCCCTCGCGGCCTCCGCCCTGGGGGCCCTGAGCGCCGGCCCGCCCGTCTGGGGCTGGACCCCCCTGTCCAGGCTGCGACCCGTAGAAATGCAAGTCCGACCTTCACCCCCGGGAGTCAGAGCAGAAGGGGCCTTGCAGGGCCTGGGTCCCCGCAACCTTTCAGTTTGTTTTTACCCTTTGAATGGGGAGGGGAAAGGATTCTCTTTCAGGAGAACTTCTCGCTCTTGGAAGAAAATCACGAAACCATTTCCACTCAATATGCCTTTCTTTCGAGAAAGGCTCGGCATTATTAACCCTTTCCCCTCTCCACAAACGGAGGAGAGGATGCCGGGTGTTGTGTGTCAGCATGAGACTGACACGATGCAAGACGACACATACAATACAATGTCATACAACACGACTTCATACGATCGGATACAATGTAACACACCGTAGCTACAATGTAGCTGTTGGTTCAGTCTTTCACTACAATAGAATCGCTGGTGCTGGGAAAGTGAACCCCGTGGGCTGTGTGCACCCCTCTGCCCCCAGCACAGCCAGGCGTGCGCTCAGCGCCGGCCTTACCTGCGTGGGCGATGGTGGGACCCCTGTCCACACCACAGGTGGGCGAGGGTTCCCAGCTCTGTCCTTCCGCCGGGCGGGCCGATCCGTGGCTGAATGGGAGGCGGCGAAGGAGGGTGACCTTCATGGCCACGTGGGCCCACGGCCTCCAGGCTCCCTCAGATGCCGCAGACTGGGAGTCGGGCTTGAGTTTTCACGTTCAATCCAATCGCAGATCAGAAGTGGGGAAAGCCGTTGGTCGGAGCTGGGGATGGGCGGGGCCGGCCCCGCTGCTTTGTTTCAAATTGCAAGCTCCCTGATTGTTCCTCGCGGGGTGCAGAGAGCAGAGCGTAAGCGAGGCCCGCATTTCTAACCTGACCGTGACGCTCGGGGAGGGCCTCGGCCTCAGCCCAGCCCAGGAAGCCCGAGCGAGCCCGCAGGGCAGTGCTGTGGGGTCTGAGCGTCCGGCTCTGCTCTGGAGCGGCGCCTGGATGCTCAGAGGGACAGGAACTCACAGGCTCGAGGCCAGGGAGGGGCCGGGGATGCCGGTGCTCCGTAGCCTCACAGCCACACGCCTCGCATGTCGTATGGGCCTGTGGGACGCGGGGACAATGCCGCCTGCGTCCAGGGCAGGAAGCACGGCGAAGGCTGCAGTCACACGGCTCTGTCGCTTTGCTGGGTCCCTCGGCAAGCCTCTCTCAGCCTCCGTTTACCCCTTGGATGGCGGGCACAGGTATATCCCCGGGAGGCGCGAGTGGATTATCTGAGGCTCGGATGCGCGGGTGCCAAGAGGTCCTTGGGCGCGGGCTGCCGCGTGGAGGCCCCGCCCCTCGGTGTGGAAATGTCACTCAGGCTGTTCTCCCAGCGGAACGTTTTCCTGGAAGGAGTTGACGTGCAGAATTCTGTTTGAAATACATTTTTTTAATATATTTTTTATTGATTTCAGAGAGGAAGGGAGAGGGAGAGAAATGGAAACATCAAAGATGAGAGAGAATCATCCATCGGCTGCCTCCTGCACACCCCACACTGGGGATCGAGCCCATAACCCAGGCCTGGGCCCTGACCGGGAATCGAACCCTGACCTCCTGGTTCCTAGGTCCACGCTCAGCCACTGGGCCCCGCGGCCGGGCCGGGCTAGGCGGGCTCTGCTATAGATCTTCTCCGAGGCTTCCCTCTCCATCGGCCACAGCCCCACCACCCTGTGCCTCTGCCCAGCGCGCTGCCCTGCCATTGGGAGCATCACGATGCCGCCGGCCGCGGTGCTGGCAAACGCCTGCCCAGCCAGGCCCCTGGGTTGGTGTGGACGCCGGCCTGCTGGCCCCCTCCCAGGCTTCTCTGCTGCCCAGCGTGTCTGGGGCTCGGTCCAGGCCACGTGTCCAGAGATGTTGGGCCAGAGCCTCCCGAGCTCCAGAGGCCAAGGCCCTGCCCCCACGGCCACGGCCCCCGCAGGGCCGGCTGCTGTGACATGGATCCCTCACCGGGCTGCCTGGCCTGCCCCCGGCGCAGGTGATCCAGTCCCCCGTGTCCCCAGGGCTGCTCTCAGCAGGCCCTCCCCTCCCCAGGTACCTGCCTCTGTGCAGAGACGGAGCGGCAGTGACACTGGGCAGGGCGGTGCTTGCGTGTCCCCGGGGCTTGGCCGACACGTCAGCGCTGCCCCTGCTGGCACCCCCGGGGCATCAGCAGGGGAGGCGACAGGTGGCCACCCACACGCCCAGGCTGCAGTCCGCTCACCATCCTCACCTCAGAGTGGCTCTGGTGGCCCCCGACACCAGGAGGCAGCGGAACCCCATCTCCCTGCTGCCTGCCTCCTGCTCCCTGAAGGCCAGCCCTGGGGCCGCACTCAGCCCAGGTTATCAAGCCTCTGCTCTGTGCCAGGCCCAGGGGTCCTGTGAATGTGCACACACACAAACACACATGCACATGTAGGCACACACATGCATGCACATATTTACACACAGCTGCACACATTTACACGGGCACACAAATGCACACAATTGCATATTCACACAAACATGCATGAATTTACATTTATACATGCATACTCGCCACACACGTGTGTGCACGCAAATGTGTACACTTAGCATGCACACACAACATAATACACACATGAGTGTGCCGAAACATGCACAAATGCACACATGTCCAGGCATGCTTACATGTTCTTCATAGAGTATGGAAATATGCAGACACATAAATCTCCACACCTGTAGCTACATACAAAAGCACAGGTGCACACTCACACTGGTCACACTTGCACATGAATACAGATGCACACAACACAAACAAGAGTGTAGACACACAAAAATGTTGACGCATTCACACAAAGATGCACATACCTGGATGCCGACATGCATGAACATTCACACTCATGCACACATATTCTCACACAGCCACACGCCCTACACACACCCACACACGCCCTGCACTCAGCATGCACACACCTACACAGTAACATGCCCTGCACACAGCATGCACACACCTGCACAGCCGCACGCCCTGCTCACAGCATGCACACACCTACACAGCCACACGCCCTGCACACAGTATACACACACCTACACAGCCACACGCCCTGCACACAGCATGCACACACCTACACAGCCACACGCCCTGCACACAGCATGCACACACCTGCACAGCTGCACGCCCTGCACACAGCATGCACACACCTACACAGTAACATGACCTGCACACAGTATGCACACACCTACACAGTAACATGCCCTGCACACAGCATGCACACACCTGCACAGCCGCACGCCCTGCACACAGCATGCACACACCTACACAGTCACACGTCCTACACACAGCATGCACATACCTACACAGTCACACGCCCTGCACACAGCATGCACACACCTACACAGTCACACGTCCTACACACAGCATGCACACACCTACACAGTCACACGCCCTGCACACAGCATGCACACACCTACACAGTCACACGTCCTACACACAGCATGCACACACCTACAGTCACACGCCCTGCACACAGCATGCACACACCTGCACAGCTGCACACCCTGCACACAGCATGCACACACCTGCACAGCTGCACGCCCTGCACACAGCATGCACACACCTACACAGTAACAGGACCTGCACACAGCATGCACACACCTACACAGTAACAGGACCTGCACACAGCATGCACACACCACACAGCTGCATGCCCTGCACACAGCATGCACACACCACACAGCTGCACGCCCTGCACACAGCATGCACACACCTGCACAGCTGCACGCCCTGCACACAGCATGCACACACCTGCACAGCTGCACGCCCTGCACACAGCATGCACACACCTACACAGTAACAGGACCTGCACACAGCATGCACACACCTACACAGTAACAGGACCTGCACACAGCATGCACACACCTGCACAACTGCACGCCCTGCACACAGCATGCACACACCACACAGCTGCACGCCCTGCACACAGCATGCACACACCTGCACAGCTGCACGCCCTGCACACAGCATGCACACACCTACACAGTAACAGGACCTGCACACAGCATGCACACACCTGCACAGCTGCACGCCCTGCACACAGCATGCACACACCACACAGCTGCACGCCCTGCACACAGCATGCACACACCACACAGCTGCACGCCCTGCATACAGCATGCACACACCTACACAGTAACACGCCCTGCACACAGCATGCACACACCACACAGCTGCACGCCCTGCACACAGCATGCACACACCTACACAGTAACACGCCCTGCACACAGCATGCACACACCACACAGCTGCACGCCCTGCACACAGCATGCACACACCTACACAGTAACACGCCCTGCACACAGCATGCACACACCACACAGCTGCACGCCCTGCACACAGCATGCACACACCTACACAGTAACACGCCCTGCACACAGCATGCACACACCACACAGCTGCACGCCCTGCACACAGCATGCACACACCTACACAGTAACACGCCCTGCACACAGCATGCACACACCACACAGCTGCACGCCCTGCACAAGGAGCACGCGTGCAGTCACACATGCTCACCGGCACACTTTTGTGCCAGGGCCCTAGTGCTGGTGTTCGCTCCAGGCCTGGGTGGGACCCAGGGTCCTCCTGGCGGGGAGAGGACACGGCTCCATGAGGAGCTGCCGGCCAGCAGCCGCTGGCGGAGGGGGAGGCTGGGATGGGCCGGAGGTCGTCCCCCCAGGAAACTGACAGCTCTGGGCCGGCTGTTCGGCTTGGCAGGCCGGGCAGGATGCCGCCTCGTAAACTTCATAATAACTGCCCCCCTTTAATTCGTTTGACCTTGACGACAGTAATTTATGACACGCATTAGAGCGCTGTCATCTTCTCCTCCTGATGCGTAAACAAAGCACTTGGCCTGCTTCCTCTCCGCTCCCAGGCACAGGCCGCTCCCGCCGCGAGGCCCCGAGACGCGGGGCCCGGCCTCCAGCATTTCCTACGCTGTGGACGCGGGGCCCGTGGTCTCCATGTCCCCGCCACCACCCCCGGGGCCGATGATGAGGGCAGGAGGGAGCAGGAGCAGCGAGTGCGGGCGGGCTCCCAGCCCCTCAGGCACTCCCAGGTCACTGCCCCCCTCACGTCCTGACCCCCGTCTCTTGCAGAGGAGCCCACATTCCGCTGTGACGTGTGTGACGAGCTGTTCCAGTCCAAGCTGGACCTGCGGCGACACAAGAAGTACGCGTGCGGCTCGGTGGGCGCCGCCCTCTACGCGGGCCTGGGCGACGAGCTCAAGGCCAAGGGCCTGGGCGGCGGGGGCGGCGACGGGCAGGCCCACGAATGCAAGGACTGCGAGCGGATGTTCCCCAACAAATACAGGTGCCTCCCCCACCCCCGTCCTCCCCCACCTCCCCTCCCCGCCCCTTCCCCAGGAGCCAGTCAGGACAGCAGGTCAGCCGGCCCTCGGAGCACAGAGGGAGCCCTGACAGGCGTAGGGCTGCAGGGACGGGGAGATGAGGGTTCCTTCCAGTGTGACACCCCCAGGGGTGAGTACATGTCCCACTCCTCTGACATTGAGCTGACAATGAGCTGACATTGAGCTGTTATTGAGCTGGCATTGAGCTGACATTGAGCTGGCATTGCGCTGACATTGAGCTGATATTGAGCTGGCATTGAGCTGACATTGAGCTGATATTGAGCTGACATTGAGCTGACATTGAGCTGATATTGAGCTGACATTGAGCTGACATTGAGCAGACATTGAGCAGACATTGAGCTGACATTGAGCTGGCATTGAGCAGACATTGAGCAGACATTGAGCTGACATTGAGCTGGCATTGAGCTGACATTGAGCTGGAATTGAGCTGGCATTGAGCTGACAATAAGTTGGTCGTTGGAGGCCGCAGGTGTTCCTGGCTCTCACATGAAGTCCGGTCCCTGTCCGTGCCTCATCCCCTGGAGATTCCCTCTGAGACACTGGCCCTGCCCTCCCTGTGCATCAGGCAGAGCTGTGGGGGCAGATGGAGGGAAGGCAAGAACCACAGGCCAGACGCGGGACATGCGGGCCGGGCCCAGGGCCGCTTCTGGAGAAAGGTCCCAGGCCAGAGTGGGAACCATGCACCCCATGGCCCCGGGCTCGGTGGAGCGGCCTGACTGTCCGGATACACGCACAGCTCCTTAGACAGCGGCAGGAGAGGGAAGGAGCCACCCAGGGGTCCCCACCCCTGTCCCAGGTGCCACCCACCTGGCCCAGGAGGCTTCACAGAGAGACACAGAGTTCTGGGCACCGTCCCTGGAGCGGCCCCGGTGGCCCTTCCCGCCCCCAGCCAGGCAGGGTCAAGGCGGCACCGGGAGCCCCGAGGGCCCCGGGGAAGATGGGCCTCCTGGGTCCGAGGAGGGACATGCTGTCCCCGTGCTCAGGGGACAGGTAGCCTTCCCAGCGCGGCCTCCTCCTGCCTCGAGAGTTTCCTCCCGGACAGGCCGGCCAAGGCAGCCGCAGCCCGGCAGGCCCCTAACTGGCCGTGGGATCGCGGGGACTGGCCGCCGGCCCCTCGCGGCCTCCGGGGCAGGAAACCCTCCACCCCGAACAGATGACAGAAAGTCGGCGCTCAGGCAAGTCCCGCCGAGGCCCCGGGTGGTCAGCGCTGCCGAGGCCCCTGTTTCCTTTACATAAACACATAAATCACAATTAGCACCGGAGAGGGATCCCTGCTGCCGGGCCGAGGACCAGCGCTGCCGAGCTGAACGGATGGCTGGGCGCCGTAATTAACGGGCCGTGATGTATTGCTTCTCGCTCATGAAGATTAACGGGCGGACCTGGGCCACGGGAGGCAGGGGTCCCCCGAGGGTCGGGGCTGCTCGCTCACCCGGGCCCAGCCCGCCCTGCACCCCGGCCACCTCCGTGTGCGCACAGCGGGCGGGGAGCACCTGAGAACACTCGGGGCGGCCGTGGCTTTCGTGCGCCCCCTCCCACGCGGGGCTCATGGCCCTGTTGAAAGCTCTGGCCCCTTTTCTTAGGCCCAGGGTCAGCTGCTCGCTCACCCGGGCCCAGCCCGCCCTGCACCCCGGCCACCTCCGTGTGCGCACAGCGGGCGGGGAGCACCTGAGAACACTCGGGGCGGCCGTGGCTTTCGTGCGCCCCCTCCCACGCGGGGCTCATGGCCCTGTTGAAAGCTCTGGCCCCTTTTCTTAGGCCCAGGGTCAGCTTCAAGGTTAAGATTGTCCAGAAGGGAGGCCAGGAAGTGAGGGCTGGGGGCGCCCTGCGGTGGTTTTGGCCAAGGGCCGCCTCTGCCGCTCCATCCCATGGACCTGTCTGGGGCGGGAGGATGGACAGACGGCGCACAGCTCGCTCTGATCTGCACAGGGCGTGCTGGGGGTGCAGGCAGCCGCCCCGCTGGGCAGGGGGTGGGCCGGCTGGCCGGCAGTGACCTCTGACCTCTCGGCACAGCCTGGAGCAGCACATGGTCGTCCACACGGAGGAGCGAGAGTACAAGTGCGACCAGTGTCCCAAGGCCTTCAACTGGAAGTCCAACCTCATTCGCCACCAGATGTCCCACGACAGCGGCAAGCGCTTCGAATGTGAAAACTGTGTGAAGGTAACGCGCCCGGGTGTGGCCACTGCCCGTCTCGGACAGGCTGGTGACGGGACTGGGAGGGGACAGGGCCCCGGGGACAGACCTGCTCTCTCCGGGCGGCCCCGCCCCCGCAATGGGGAAGGAGAAGCTGGGGGCCCAGCCCCCCAAGGCCGAGCAGCACGTGTCCGCCTCTGCCTGCCTCTGCTGGACGGGCGGGCGGGCGCCGGCCACAGCCTCTGCCTCCGCAGGTGTTCACGGACCCCAGCAACCTGCAGCGGCACATCCGCTCGCAGCACGTGGGCGCGCGGGCGCACGCCTGCCCCGACTGCGGGAAGACCTTTGCCACGTCCTCCGGCCTCAAGCAGCACAAGCACATCCACAGCACCGTGAAACCTTTCATATGTAAGTCGTCCCCGGCTGGGCGCACGGGCCTGCGGGCGTTTCGAGGATCAAGCCAAGGCAGGGGGTCCTGGGGCTCCCTGGTGGCAGGACCCTGTTGGTGCAGAGGCACCGAGGCGGCGGGGGCACCTCTGCCCCGCAGAGCCAGGCCAGGCGCTGTGCTGGGGCCGCCGGCCCATGGCGCGGCTCCCTCAGCCCCCCTCGTTTTGTGCCTCTTCCCTCACTTTCTCCTCCGCTTCCCTGGTTCCTCCCTCACACATCCCTGCAGAGGCCAGAGGTGGCCATGGTTACTAGGAAGGTCCTGGGTCCCGCCTTCTTCTCCCCTGCACACCCTCTCCCCGCACTCAGGCCCCACCCAACCCGGGCTCCCGGAGGCACGGCCATGCCAGTGGCACCCACCGAGTTCCCCTGGGGCCTGGGCTACATGCCCAAGACTGTCCGGGTGGCAGGGCCCAGTGAAATAATGGAGGAGACAGCGGTCGAGCCATGTAACCCTTAACCAGGCATGTGACCAGCGCCCGAGCTGGGGGTGGGGCAGGGCAGGACTAGGAGGCTCTCAGTGCCAGGCGGGCACTGTTCCACCCATGCGATGGGAGGCCAGGCAGTCTGTGGGACGAGTCACTCCAGCAGAGACTGAAGGAGGAGGAGAGAGCGGAACAACAGCTCTGAGCATAGAGGCCAGGGGGCCAGTGTGTCTGGGGGGTGAGTGATAGGGGGTTCATAGGAGAGGGGTCAGAAGTCACAAAGGGCTAGGTCCCAGGGACCTCATGGGCCAGCCCAGGGAAGTGAGCCTGAAGGTTTTTCTCTGCCTAACAGTGCGATTAGCAATCATTTCACCCCAGATAGTGCTGAGTCACCATTCACCCCAGATAGTGCTGAGTCACCCTTCACACCAGATAGTGCTGAGTCACCATTCACGCCAGATAGTGCTGAGTCACCCTTCACACCAGATAGTACTGAGTCACCCTTCACACCAGATAGTGCTGAGTCACCATTCACGCCAGATAGTGCTGAGTCACCCTTCACACCAGATAGTACTGAGTCGCCATTCACACCAGAGAGTGCTGAGTCGCCATTCACACCAGATAGTGCTGAGTCACCATTCACGCCAGAGAGTGCTGAGTCACCATTCACGCCAGAGAGTGCTGAGTCACCATTCACGCCAGAGAGTGCTGAGTCACCATTCACGCCAGAGAGTGCTGAGTCACCATTCACGCCAGAGAGTGCTGAGTCACCATTCACGCCAGAGAGTGCTGAGTCACCATTCACGCCAGAGAGTGCTGAGTCACCATTCACGCCAGAGAATGCTGAGCCACCATTCACGCCAGAGAGTGCTGAGTCACCATTCACGCCAGAGAGTGCTGAGCCACCATTCACGCCAGAGAGTGCTGAGTCACCATTCACGCCAGAGAGTGCTGAGTCACCATTCACGCCAGATTGTGCTGAGTCACCATTCACGCCAGAGAGTGCTGAGTCACCATTCACGCCAGAGAGTGCTGAGCCACCATTCACGCCAGAGAGTGCTGAGTCACCATTCACGCCAGAGAGTGCTGAGTCACCATTCACGCCAGAGAGTGCTGAGCCACCATTCACGCCAGAGAGTGCTGAGTCACCATTCACGCCAGAGAGTGCTGAGTCACCATTCACGCCAGAGAGTGCTGAGTCACCATTCACGCCAGATAGTTCTGAGTCACCATTCACACCAGATTGTGCTGAGTCACCATTTCACATGCATTATCTCACAGTACCCTTACAAAATCCTAGGGAGCGGGGTCTGTACTATCTCTAATGACCGAGAAGGAAACTGAGGCTTCGGGACATGAAGGGGCCAGGTGCTCAAGGCCATGCGGCAGAACCCTGCTTCTGGTTCAAGGTGGCTGGCTCCTGACCCCAGGCGCGGCGGCCTGCGACTTCTCAGGCTCCATTACATCAAAGCCAGGAGGGGTGCCCCTGGGAGTGTGGGGAGTTGTGTCAGGGTGTTCTCGCCATGGGGGGTCATTCTGTGTGTGTGTGTGTGTGTGCATGTGTGTGTGCATGTGTGTGTGTGCATGTGGGAGTGTGTGTGTGTGTGTGTGTGAATGTGGGTGAGTGCAGGCATGTGTGTGTCCGTGTGTGCATGTGTGTGAGTGTAGGTGTGTGGTGTGTGCCTGTGTGTGTGAGTGTGGGTGTGGGTGTGAATGTGGGTGAGTGCAGGCATGTGTGTGTCCGTGTGTGCATGTGTGTGAGTGTAGGTGTGTGGTGTGTGCCTGTGTGTGTGAGTGTGGGTGTGTTCATGTGAGGGTTTGTAAGTGAGTGTGTGCCTGCGTGTGTGTGTGACTATGGGTGTATGCATGTGTGTGAGTGCTGGTGTGTGCATTGGGGGGTTGTGGGTGTGTGAGTGGCTGTGTGCGTGGGGGGGTGAGTGTGGGTGTGTGCGTGTGAGGGTATGTAAGTGGGTGTGTGCCTGTGTGTGACTGTGGGTGTATGCATGTGTGTGAGTGCTGGTGTGTGCATTGGAGGGGGTGGGGGGGGTGAGTGGCTGTGTGCGTGGGGGGGTGAGTGGCTGTGTGCGTGGGGGGGTGAGTGTGGGTGTGTGGGTGGGTGTAGGTGTGTGTCTGTATGTGTGTGAATGTGTGGTGGTGAGTGTGTATATCCACACATGTACCCCTCAAGGAAAACTGCTGACGGGATGAGGGTGGGCCAGGGTCCCTCTGCACTCTGGCAGAGGCCGGGTCCCTGTTCCTCAGGTGCTGGTCCCCGTGTCCAGGGGCCTCTCAGCCCTGCGGGCAGCCGCCTCCCGTACCGGCTGACAGCGGCGGCCATCCCAGGCCCAGGACCCGCATCTCTAGACCTCAGTCCCCTAGAGACGTCTCTGCGGCCCCCGCAGTGGGAGCAGGTGGTGGGGACCCTGCACACCAGGCTCCCAGGCCCAGGCACCTTTCCAAGCTCAGGGGGTAGCAGCCACTAACGAGGCCCTGACACCGCCCGTCCAGGGTCAAGGCACAGCAACGGCCTCTTGTTTCGTCCAGCCAGGCCTGAGCTGAGCACGGCCTCTGCCCTCCCCGAGCTGGGCGGGACCTGAGGGTATTTATAGACGGTCCTGTGCCTCCCCAGGGGCAGGTGTGATTCCATGGGGCAGCCTCTTCCCTTGAAAACGCCTGCCCTGCCCGCGGCAAGAAGGCCGAGCGGCTCATATAAATAGATGCTGTGAGGAAGGCGCCATAGTCCAGGCCGGCTCCCCTAGGTGGCCTGCCGTCAGGCCGCGAGGGCCGGGGGAGCGAGCAGCACGCGAAACCATTGTTCCCACCGGGGCTGCATGAGGGCGCAGCTTGTCCTGCAGAGAAAGACGCGGGGGGGGGGGGGGGGCGTTCCTCCTGCAGCTGGAAAAACAGGAGAAAGGAACGCTGGTGACTTGCTGCTGCCACTCAGCTCACAGGCCACCGGGAAAATGGCTGCGACGGGTCCCCTGGGTCCCGAGGTCCTGCGCTCGGCGCCAGCCGGCACTGCCCTCTCCTGTCGGGAGCAGAGACGGCACTGCCTCTGGATCCCAATTCGGGAGGTTCCACTTTCCTCTGACACGGACCCAGCCCCGCGCTGCAGGCCCTGCGGGGGCCCCCTCTCCCCCCCACCTCAGGCCACCCCCACGGCGACCACACAGGCCAGGAGCCCAGGCTCCCCACCCAGCACTCCTGAGGGGTGGCCGCCTGGCTGCAGGCCCCAGGGCCTGGGACAGGAGAGGACGGGCAGCTGGGGACACTGCACCGTTAGAAACGGGGGGTGTGATGTGGGGGGCAGGATGAGGCAGGAAGGGAGGTGGGTCCTGGGCGAGCCCCGCGGCGGCACCTGGCTGCCTGCCTGCCTTTGCCCACCTGAGGCCGGAAGTCCTTGCCCCCCATTACAGACACAGAGCATGAGGCTTAGCCTGGCTGCACGGGGAGCACAGGACGCAGAAGCAGCCCTTGTCCGTTCATGCTGGGCACAGGGCCACCCCTAGCATGGGGTGCACATGTGTGTCTGTGTGCACATGTGTTTGCAGGCACACACATGCAGGTGTGCACATACACAATGCAACATATGCATGTACCCATGAATGGCATGCACACGTGCTCACTGTGAAATACATGAGCACACTTGTGTGCACATGCACACATATGTGCATGTGAGTGGCGTTCACATGCATGTGTGACATGCATACATTTGTGTACGTGTACACATTCAGCCATTTATGCACAACATGAACACACATGAACACACATGCTCATGCACACGGCATTCCCACATCTGTGTGCAACATGCATGCACACGTGTCTATGTGCACATATGCATAATACATGTGCCTGCAGGTGCATATTCTCACATGAACATGTGTGCATCTACACACTTGCGCGCACACATGCATACCTAGTGACATACATGTACACACAGAGAGAAGCACAGGCTGCTCCGATCACCAGGGACAGAAGCCCCCTCCCTGCCCCCCCCCCCCCGGTTTCCTGGTAATTTCATAGCGTGTTTGTGTGCTTTCTGCTGACGCTTTAGGTGAGGTCTGCCACAAGTCCTACACGCAGTTCTCCAACCTGTGCCGCCACAAGCGCATGCACGCCGACTGCCGCACGCAGATCAAGTGCAAGGACTGCGGCCAGATGTTCAGCACTACCTCCTCCCTCAACAAGCACCGGCGCTTCTGTGAGGGCAAGAACCATTACCCGCCCGGCGGCCTCTTCTCCCCGGGCCTGCCCCTCACCCCCAGCCCCCTGCTGGACAAGGCCAAGCCGCCCCCCAACCTCAACCACGCCGGCCTGGGCTTCAGCGAGTACTTCCCCTCCCGGCCGCACCCGGGGAGCCTGCCCTTCTCGGCCGCGCCGCCGGCCTTCCCCGCACTGACCCCCGGCTTCCCCGGCATCTTCCCGCCGTCCCTGTACCCCCGGCCGCCTTTGCTACCTCCCACGCCGTTGCTCAAGAGCCCCCTGAACCACACCCAGGACGCCAAGCTGCCCAGCCCCCTGGGGAACCCGGCGCTGCCCCTGGTCTCCGCCGTGGGCAGCAGTGGCCAGGGCGCCACGGGCGCCGCGGGGCCCGAGGAGAAGTTCGAGGGGCACCTGGAGGACACGTACCCCGAGAAGCTCAAGACACGGAGCAGCGACCTGTCGGACGGCAGCGACTTCGAGGACATCAACACCACGACCGGCACGGACCTGGACACGACCACGGGCACCGGCTCGGACCTGGACAGCGACGCGGAGAGCGACCGCGACAAGGCCAAGGACAAGAGCCAGGCGGCCGAGGGCAAGCCCGGCTTCGGGGGCGGCGCGGCGCCGCCGGGGGCCCCCAACAGCGTGAGCGAGGTGCCCGTCTTCTACGCCCAGCACTCCTTCTTCCCGCCGCCCGACGAGCAGCTGCTGGCGGCGGGCGCCACGGGCGACTCCATCAAGGCCATCGCGTCCATCGCGGAGAAGTACTTCGGGCCCGGCTTCATGGGCGTCCCCGAGAAGCGGCTGGGCGCGCTGCCCTACCACTCCATGTTCCCCTTCCAGCTCCTGCCCGACTTCCCCCCCTCCCTCTACCCCCTCGCCGACCGCACCCTCGCCCACAGCCTG
This sequence comes from Myotis nattereri, assembly GCF_964212035.1. Lineage (NCBI taxonomy): Eukaryota > Metazoa > Chordata > Mammalia > Chiroptera > Vespertilionidae > Myotis > Myotis nattereri. Next base: position 214,973,354 of record NC_138077.1, on the reverse strand, counting down.
CTGGTCAAGGCCGAGCCAAAGTCGCCCCGGGACGCCCTCAAGGGGGGCGGCCCCAGCACCGAGTCCCCCTTCGACCTCACCACCAAACCCAAAGAGCCGCTGCCCGTCCTGCCCGCGCCCAAGGCGGGCCCCGCGGCCGGCGAGGAGCAGCCGCTGGACCTGAGCATCGGCAGCCGCGCCCGGGCCAGCCTGAACGGCGGGGGCCGGGAGCCGCGCAAGAACCACATCTACGGGGAGCGCAAGCTGGCGGGCGACGGGCTGCCCAAGGCCTGCCCGGCCCAGCTGCCCCAGCAGCCCTCCCTGCACTACGCCAAGCCCTCGCCCTTCTTCATGGACCCCATCTACAGGTATTCACAGGCCCTGCCCTCGCCGCTCGCCCAGGCCACGGGGCCGCCTCTCCTGCTCCCCCAGGCCCTCCCGCTGCCTTTGCTGGCTCAGGGGCCCACGCTGGCTCAGCCCGACCCTGGGATCCTGGCGTGGGTGCCTGGCCGGGGCCACTTCGGGAGGCCAGGGCAGGGTCTCCTGGACACTCGCGCTCCCCCTCGCTGACGGCCACTGAGCTACCCTCTGCGCTGCCTGAGCCACACACCCCCCCGCAACCCCCCCTTGATCCCCACCCCGGGCCCTGAGCCTCCAGCTGTCTTCCTAGACCTCCAGCTGTCTTCCTCGGGCCCCCACAAAACTCACACCCGCCCTCGCCCTTCCCTCTCCCCAGCGTCTCTGCTTCCCTCTGGCCGCAGCCGGCCTTCCTGGTGGCCCAGGGGGGAGCCCCTGCCATGGAGGGGGAGGAGGGGGAGTAGGAGGGGGAGGAGGGGGAAGAGTGGGGAGGAGGGGGAGGAGGAGGAGCAGGAGGGAGGAGAGTGGGGAGGAAGCTTTAGGGCTGGCACCAATCCGTGTCCCTTCACTCGGCCAGCCTCCCAGTGAGGGGCCACCTTCGTCCTCCCAGGTGTCTGTGGGCCTTTGACCTGGGGTTGTGGGGTGGGGGGGTCTGACCAGACCTGTGCCCCGGGGAGCCTGGCTGAGCCCCAGGAGCAGGCTGAGCACAGGCAGGTTGGGAGGGAGCCGAGGCGCAGGCAGCGGGTATTGGCGGTGCAGCGGACGCAGGCCCTGCCTCTGGACGGGAGGCGTGTGCACACGCGTGTACACACATGCACTGGTGTCAGGGAGCAAGGGCCGTGCGGCCACCCTGAGGGCCCGTGTGCCTGCTGCTCGCTCCCCAACGGCCAGCGGGGCCTGGGACCGCGTTCAGTGAGGTCACGCCTGCTGAGGGACGTGGGAGACGCGCCCAGTCAGGCGGGGTGCCAGCGAGGGGTGGGGACCAGTCTCCCCTTGCCCTCCAGTGCCCGCCTGGGTCCCCCTCGCCCGCCTGTGGGGCCGCCATGTGGCCCAAATCAGCATGAAGGCAGAGGGATGGAGCCAGACCGCGCCCTCCTCCCATGTGTCCCCTCTCGCCCATGCCCCCAGCCTGGTGCCCCCTGGGAGGGCGGGACCAGGCGCGGCCCAGCTCTGAGGGGCCTCGGCTAAGCCCTCGGAGCCCGTTCCAGTCCCGCACGGCCGCGCCCGGAGTCATTCTCTCCCCCGAGGGGGCCTCCCCAAGCCCGTCCTGCGGCTCCCGCCCGCCCCCTCCTAGACGGCGGCTCTCCGTGGGGCTACCAGTGAGGCGCCCCTGCCCCTGGGCTCCAGGCGGCTCTGGGGTCTCCTGTGCTCGGCCCCTCTCCTGGGTTGTCCCTGTCCTGCTTGGCCAGCGTCCCGCTGGGCCCGGGAAGACAGCCACATGTCAAAGGGACGGAGCGAGGCCTCGCAGGAGCCAGGCAGGCCCGCGGGCCCGGGACTCGGTCAGAGGGGCTGTGTCTGCCGGTGAAGAGGTTTCCCGTTTAGATGGAATCTCAACCCCGAGGGGAAACTGAGGCAGGCGCTGCTGGGAAATGATGAGAGGGCACCTGGGTGAGGAGACCTGGGTGAGGGGGGTCGTCAGGTGACCTCAGGGGAGAGGGGCTGCTGGCCGCTGCCCTGGCCACCCCACCCCCGCTCTGTGCCGACCACGTGTCACCGGCCTTTGGCCGCCAGGGCCCCAGTGGGAGCTGCCCGGCCACATGAGGGGGCCCGCGCCTTCCCCAGGACGAAGCCGCTGGCCACTCACCAGGCGGGCAGAGTGCCCGGTGCCTGGGGCCGGGGACAGGGAGGTCGGGGAGTCGGGGGCAGCCTCCTGTGGGCTCCGTGTTCTGCTGGGACAACCCCAGGGACCCCGACACAGTGGACGGGGCAGGGCTGGTCCCAGGCCCCGCGTTCAGCATTCGCACGGTCACGGGCGCCCCAGCTGGGGTGGGGGGGCGCTGGGGAGACTGGGAGGGCCCGGAGCTGGTGGGGTGATGGGGGCACGGGAGGGAGGGAGCCAGGGCCCAGCGGGCAGCGCGTGGGCCAAGCCATGACGGTCCCTGCACGTGGGTGAGACTCCGTGGGGCCCAGCAGAACCGGCATGACGAGGCCCCCCGTGACCGAGGGGCGCAGGCAGGAGCCCGCGGGCCCTGGGGGTACGTAACCCTCGGCGTTGCTGTCCAGCAGGGTGGAGAAGCGGAAGGTGCCGGACCCCGTGGGCGTCCTGAAGGAGAAGTTCCTGCGGCCTCCTCCTCTGCTCTTCCACCCCCAGGTGAGCTGGGCTGGGCGCAGGGCGGGGGTGGGGGGCAGGACCCCGAGGCCTGTCCAGGCCGGGCCACACCCCGAGGCGGGCGGCAGCCTCCCCACCTGCCCGTCAGATGCCCAGGGACTCTCCCTGCGGACCAGGCAGTGCCCTGAGGCCGGACAGGGTGAAGGGCCGGGACGCTGAGGAAGGAGGTGGCTCTGGTGGGGGCAGCCCTGTGGGTTCCTCAGAAGCAGCCAAGGCCCCCGGCCCACGGGGCCCACCGGCCATGAGCCGGCTGTGGGAGGGGCGGTGGGCAGAGCTCAGGGAGGAAAGCCAAGACTGAGTGGAAGGTTCAGCCGGAGGGACACGGTGGGATGTGGAGGTGAGCGGCCTTTCCGGGGTGCGCGGGCCTTGGGGTGCCTGACAAGAAAGACCAGGAAAGGGTGGCTGTGTGTCAGGGGCCAGAGCGGGGTGAGGAGGCAGGAGCAGGAGACAAGCAGCGGGTCCCCGGGGGCTGGAGAGGGTGGGAGCCCCCTCCCCCCGAGACTGGGGTTTGGGTCTGGGAAGGAGACCTCAGACCCCAGGCCTGCGGCCACTCCGTCTGCCCCTCAGGCCCTCGCCTCCCGGGGGTGGGCACAGAGGGGCCAGAGCCGAGAGGACCAGCAGGGCCGGGCGGAGTCCCCGGTTCCCACCCTGTGCCCACCTGTCCTCCCTGCGTGGGGCCCAGCCCCCCAAAGCCACCCCCACTCCTCGGCCCAGGGGGTCCCGGGCACGCCCAGACTCCAGACGGGCATTGTTCTGTCGGAGCCCCGCCGTGGACAAGCCCCCAGTTAAACCTGCGCCGGGGCTCACAGCTAATCTTAGAGCCCATTGTCTCGCCGGGCCAGGGCCGGTTAACAACTTCCCCCGATTTTCCTCGGCCCGGTTGGGAGCTGCCGGGCTGGGAACCGCTGGCCGGCCAGGCGCATCCTGTGTTTGTGTTTGCGGGGAGCTGGGCCCGGAATATCTGACGGGGCAGAGCGGGCAGGGCCGGCCGGACTGCGGCCTCTGAGACCCACCCGGGCCTGACAACCAGGGGCTGGCGGGGCGCACTGACCCCCTGTCAGCTGGGCCCTGTCCCCCGCCCCCGCCTGTGGGCCCAGAGCTGGGGGAGGACAGATGGGAGGTGACCAGTAAGTGACCTAATGACATGGCCTGAGCCTGTGCTCGGCGCGGGCGCTGCTGCGGTCACATCAGGCAGGCCAGGGCGTCCCTCCTGAGGCTGGCGTACCGTGGGCAGCCCCAGGGTGCAGGGCAAGGAGGTCCTGCTGGCCATGGCCCCCACCACCTCTGGGGGTCCTGGGGAGTCGGAGTGGTGGAGGGTTCCAGGACCTTTCAAGACTGGTGAAAACAGACCGGCGGGCAGGGGGCAGCGGTGTGTGTTTCTGGGGTCCCACTGTCCACGGAGGGGCCGGGGAGGGCGCCCACAGCAGTGCCTCCCCCACAGGGTCCTGCCACCTGGACGGGGCTGGCGTGGGACAAGGCGGCAGCCCAGGGCCACAGAGACCTGGGCCGTTATGGGCAGCCATCATTTTCTGTTCATTAGCCCATTAGTCAGTCGGTCCCCAACTTGTACCCCGAGGGGCTCTGGCCATGACAAAGGCCCTTCCTGTCCAGGCCTCGCCCACGCCCCACAGGTCCAGGCACCGGCAGGCCTCCGGGACGCCCCCTCCATCGGGGACGGTGCTGCCAAGCCTGTGCAGCTGCCTTAGCCCCCCACTCTCCTGTCCCCGAGCCCCCAGCACTCGGGGGGCAGGCACAGTGCCCACCACGTGGAAACAACCAGTGCCACGCACCTCCTCCTCCTGCCACCCCCTTGGCATCTCCAAGGAGCAGAGGCAGCTCCTCGGCCCGTGTCCCCGTGTCCTGGGCCGTGTGGCACCGGCACTCATCCTGGCCACTGGGTTAGTGAGGTCCACTCTCAGCTGTGGGTTCTTTCTAGTACGTCGCCTGCAATGATGGCCTCCCGCCACTAGGGGTGGTGGCGCCTGAGGTCCTGATCCCTGTGGTCCCTAGAGACTCAAGTAACTGTCTTAATTTTTCAAGACTCAAAAAAATAAATAAATAAAAGATATAATTTTGTCTTTAACCCAAACTGGACAGTCAGGAGTGATGGCCAGGGGTCAGGCCAGCAGGTGTCAGCATCAGGGGGGCGGGGAGGGGGGGTGATGGCCCGTGTCCACAGTCCGCCTCACTGGGTCCCCACGCCAGGCAGGGCGGGGGCGGGTCAGCTCCAGCTCCCGCAGCCGGGACCCCGGACAGTGATGGGGGCTCTGGGGAAGGACCAGGGCAGGGCTGGGGCCACGGTCGGTGGACGAATCCAGCCCAGGGCCGAGGAGACGCCGGGATATCTGGTTCCAGTGACGGCCTGAGGCCCGCGTGGCCTCTCGTCCCGGCCTGAGGACCCGACACCCATGGGTGGGTCCCCACGCTTCAAGAGAGGGGTGGACCCTGGCCGGTATGCTCAGTGGATAGAGCATCGGGCTGAGGACCAAAGGGTCCCGGGTTCGATTCCAGTCAAGGGCATGTACCTTGGCTGCAGGCTCCTCCCCACTCGGGCCCTGGTTGGGGTGCAGGCAGGGGGCAACCAATCGCTGTGTCTCTCTCACATCAATGCTTCTCTCTGTCTTCTGCTCTCTCTCCCTCTCTCCCTAAAAAACAATGGAAAAATATCCCCGGGTGAGGATTCACCAAAAAAAAAAAGTCAAAGAGAGGGGGTGGCTCCAGGGAGTCCCCCAGCCTCTCCCGTTCTCACGCCAACAGATGTCGGCCATTGAGACCATGACAGAGAAGCTGGAGAGCTTCGCGGCCATGAAGGCGGACTCCAGCGCCCTGCAGCCCCTGCCCCACCACCCCTTCAACTTCCGCTCCCCGCCCCCCACGCTCTCCGACCCCATCCTCAGGAAGGGCAAGGAGCGCTACACCTGCAGGTGAGCCTCCCAGGGGCCCTGGGCTGGTGGGCGCCCTGGGGGGGGGGTGGCCACAGGTGACACGGCCCAGCCCGTGGCCCTGCTTTTCCAGGGAAACCCCCGTCACAACCGGCAGCAGTGCAGCAATAAATGGTCCGTGATCCTCATGTTCTTGTTTGGGGTGGACCCCACCCCTCCCCGCTGCCTCCCCACAAGCTGTACGAGCTCAGAAAGTGGCTGCCGGGCGGGCGGGCAGCGGGAATCCCAGAGGCAGAGGCCAGGGCTGCGCAAGGTTGAACTGCGGCTCTGGGTGGGGACTCCCACCCCAGCCTGGGGAAGAGGCCACTATGTCTGTCCCCTGTGGCACCTGCCTTTCCCAGCCGGTCCCAGCCGGTCCCAGCCAGCGCAGCACCCTGGGCTCCGGGCTGAGATGATGTTTGAGGAGGGAGCCGGCCCGGAGGCCCCAGCAGGACAGTCCATCCGCTAGTGGCTTCTCTGTAAAGCTCAGCTGGGCAATGGGCTGCAGGAGACATTGAAGTGCAGGCTGTGCAGCTGGCCACCTGCCCCGGGGGAGGAGCTGGGTGCGACTAGGTGCCCAATTTGAGGGGGGCTGTGCCAGGAAGCACCTGGCCCCTGGGTCTCCTGACGGCCTCCCACCCCCAGGTACTGCGGGAAGATCTTCCCCCGATCTGCGAACCTCACGCGACACCTGAGGACGCACACCGGGGAGCAGCCGTACAGGTGAGAGCCGCGTGGGGTGGGTGGGACCAGCGTGTGCTCCCGGTCACTCCCGGGCCCCCTCCTGACCCCCCGCCGTCCTGCCCTGGGACGTTGTACAGATCAGGCAGGAGGCGCCCCTGCCCAGCAGGTTCTGGAGGCTCCCACCTGCCCCCGGAGGACGATGCCAGGGGCAGCCCTCCATCCTCTGGTGTGTCCGCTGGGCAGGGGCTCAGAGCAGGGCCTGCCAGGATCCAGGGCCCCAGGGCAGTCTGTCCGCGAAGCCTCAGCCGAACCCCCCCCGCCCGAACCCAGCCTTGTTCACTCCCGATGACCAATGGCCAATGGCCGTGGCTGACCTGACCCTGGTCCAGGGTGGTGCCCTGGCAGCGGACCGTGGACCAGAGCTCCGAGCAAATGCAGGTCCCAGTCAGGCCGGGGCACCCCAGGGACTTGCGCGGGTTCCCTTAGGGCCCTGGACAGACCTGTGCGTCCAGTCCCCACCTCCCCCCAGTTCTTGGGCAGCAACGCGGCCACACAGCACAGCGGGGGTGTCTGCAACAAGTGGGGCACCACCTTCCTCTCAAAGGCTTGGAGCCCGGCGCTCAGGGACACCCCGTGACTTGCCGGGGGTCCGAGGCCACATCTGAACCGAGTGCCTCGCTAGCTCACCAACCTGGCCCTGGGCCCTGGGCCTTCCTGGGTCACGAGCGGGCTGCAGGGGACCCTGGCTTTTAGGAACCCAGCCGGGAAGGGGCCCGGGGCCGGCATTTCAGACGAGAGCCGCGGTACTGGCGGCCTGGAGCGCACTGGGAGCCGCTGGTTTCACTGCCCGGCCTCGTGCTGGGGGCCTGAGAGGCAGCGGTTGGGAGTAGGGAGCTGGCACAGCTGGAAGTTGGTGACAGAAGGTTCCCACATCTGGCTACTCTGAGCCGCGTCACCCCTGGCCCTGGAGACTGAGCTGTGTGTGTGGGTGTCCCTATCCCTGGGGAGGTGGCCACATGGGGCCCTGCAGGTATCATAGTCCCTACGCCCACCCTGAGACGTAATGCGCATCCCCAGCCACCACAGGGCCAGGTCGCGTCCTGGCGGGAGAAAGGCCAGCTCGCCCTGCTCACCGCCTGTGTGGCAGCACCCAGCGCCCAGCACAGGCCCTGCCGCCCAGAAGCGGGTGCCGCCTGGCGAAGGCCAGAGCAGCGGGAGGGCTGGACCGATGCCCGCCACCCGGGTCTTTGTGTAACGCGAGCCGGTTTCCGGACCGTGTTCCGTGTAAAAGCCCCCGGGGGCCGGGCCGTGTTTATAGAAACATTTGATGATCATTGATTTCTTTTGTTCTCTCCAATCTGTGAGGTTCAACTTACGGAGCAATGATTGCTTGGAAAGTTCGCGTTGCGGATCTTGACTTTCTCGGGCGCAAGGCGGCCCTGTGATGAGGGGCCCGGGGGTGACTTCCTGCCACATCGCGGGGTTCCGGGCCCCCTTTGATCACTGGGAGGCTTTAAGTGGGAAAAGGGAAATGCGCACATTCGGCCTCAGCAACCTGCCAAAGAAGGGGACCCCCCCCCCGCCCGGGGAGGCTGAGTAAACCTCCACCCGCCCCCCGCCTACATGAGCACCCCACCCCATGGTGTGCGCGCCAGGGAGGCCAGCGGACGGCCCCTCGCCACCGGCTTCTCGTGGCTGCGCATGACCCGATGACCCCGCTACACAGCGCTGACCGCTGCCTTTAAAGTCCGCGCCCCGGCCATCCAAAGTGACTCCGGCCGCGGCCAAAGCCTGCGCGCGGGGAGGACAGGCACGTTCTCCTGTGACTGACACGCTGCCTGGAGGGGAGGGGAGACTTGGTCCAGGCCAAGCCGGCCCCTCGGCTGGCGGGTCTCCTGGTCAGAGCGCGGTGGGAAGGAAGGAGCCTGAGACCCCGTCCTTGCAGCTCCGTGCGCAGGCCTTGTTGAGATGAGGATGGAGGGACATGAAGACTGAATTAGAGCCCTGGCCCGTGTGGCTCAGTGGGTAGAGCGTCGGCCTGCAGCCCAAAGGGTCCCGGGTTCGATTCTGGCCAAGGGCACGTACCTTGGTTGCAGGCTCCTCCCCGGCCCGGCCCTGGTCAGGTGGCGTGCAGGAGGCAACCCACCGATGTGTCTCTCTCACATCTGGTCTCTCCCCCTCTCTCCTACTCTCTCTAAAAATCAGTGGGAAAATGACCCGGTGAGGATTAACACAACAAAAAGACTGAATTAGAGCTGAGGGCTGCCTTCTTCCCGTCCTGGTGCCGGTGGGACCTTCAGTCACACGGTGGAGGCGAGCTTCCGAGGCTGCCCTGGCCTGGGGGGACCTGGGATTCCCGCCCCAGGAAACACGCCTACCACCTTTAGTCCGGCTCCTCCCGGGCTCCCGTCCTGCATCTGCGGGAAGCCCCACGCCCGTGCTGGGCCAGGCATCTCTCCTTCCCCCCTTAGCTGAGCACTAGGGCTGGGTCTCTCCTTCTCCCTTAGCTGAGTACTAGGGCTGGGTCTCTCCTTCTCCCTTAGCTGAGTACTAGGGCTGGGTCCCTCATTCCTCCTTAGCTGAGTACGAGGGCTGGGTCCCTCATTCCTCCTTATCTGAGCACTAGGGCTGGGTCTCTCCTTCTCCCTTAGCTGAGTACTAGGGCTGGGTCCCTCCTTCCTCCTTAGCTGAGTACCAGGGCTGGGTCCATCATTCCTCCTTAGCTGAGTACTAGGGCTGGGCCTCACCTCCCTTAGCTGAGTACTAGGGCTGGGTCCCTCATTCCTCCTTATCTGAGTACTAGGGCTGGGCCTCTCCTTCTCCCTTAGCTGAGTACTAGGGCTGGGTCTCTCCTTCCTCCCTTAGCTGAGTACTAGGGCTGGGTCCCTCCTTCTCCCTTAGCTGAGTACTAGGGCTGGGTCTCTCCTCCCTTAGCTGAGTACTAGGGCTGGGTCCCTCCTTCCTCCTTAGCTGAGTACTAGGACTGGGTCTCTCCTTCTCCCTTAGCTGAGTACTAGGGCTGGGTCTCTCCGTCTCCCTTAGCTGAGTACTAGGGCTGGGTCTCTCCTTCCTCCCTTATCTGAGTACTAGGGCTGGGTCTCTCCTTCTCCCTTAGCTGAGTACTAGGGCTGGGTCTCTCCTTCTCCCTTAGCTGAGTACTAGGGCTGGGTCTCTCCTTCTCCCTTAGCTGAGTACTAGGGCTGGGTCTCTCCTCCCTTAGCTGAGTACTAGGGCTGGGTCTCTCCTTCCTACCTTGGCTGAGTACTAGGGCTGGGTCTCTCCTTCCTCCCTTATCTGAGTACTAGGGCTGGGTCTCTCCTTCTCCCTTAGCTGAGTACTAGGGCTGGGTCTCTCCTTCTCCCTTAGCTGAGTACTAGGGCTGGGTCTCTCCTTCCTCCCTTATCTGAGTACTAGGGCTGGGTCTCTCCTTCTCCCTTAGCTGAGTACTAGGGCTGGGTCTCTCCTTCTCCCTTAGCTGAGTACTAGGGCTGGGTCTCTCCTTTCTCCCTTAGCTAAGTACTAGGGCTGGGTTTCAGAATCTCTGTCCCTTTCTTAACAGTTACCGACAGCATTTCTCCCTGGGGTGTGGCCCTGTGTGGGGTGGGACGCTGCCCAGGGCCATTCCACCCCCTCCTCCCCACCCCCCCCCACCCCCGGTCCCTCGCTGTGTCCCCGGGCTGGCTTCTCCGCATTCCCTGCAGTGGTGCGGGCACAGTCATGGCAAAGTCCCCTGCAGGCCCTCCCCGCCCGCCACTGTGGCCACCATCTGCTCGTTCCTGGCGGGCGCAGTGGTGTTGTTATTCTATGCGGCGCGGCCATAAATTTCAGTTGCCACTTGTCAGTTTATTTACAAGGCAAATCCCAGCTGCTCGCAAGCCCTGCTCCCCAGAGCCCTGGGCTGGCGCTCCCCTAAGTCTCAAACAGGCTTGTTTGTCTGGGCCATTTACTGAGATTAGAACTCGGGAGGCCACTCGGGACTCTGTGCCCACGGAGGGCCTGGCCACCCACCCTCCCGGCTCCCCAGAGGCCGGAGGGAGGATCCCACGAGGTCCTGACCTCCTGCCTGGGAACCCGCGCCCTGCAGCCTCGTTCTCACTCGGGACCCCGCTTCTCCAGGTCCCACGCTGCCCTCCAGGGACTTGTTGACAGAGACAGGAAGGGGCGCCGTGTGAGCGAGCACAGACCGGGGCGGGCACAGCTCAGCCCGCACGCCTGCTGGGTGGGCAGGGGGTGAGTGCCCAGACCCGGGCTGGGCCAGCTTGGCCTTGCACTTGTCCTTCCTGAGCAGCCGCCTAAGGAACAGGGCTGCGTGGGAGCCTGACACCGTCGGACAGAGAGAGACTGACAGGGTCCCTGGCCGAGTTCCAAAGACCGGGCACTTGTTTGTGCCCGTGTGCACATGCACCACATGTGTGCATGCACCCACACTACACACACACACACACACACACACGTGCCCACATGTGCATGCACGTGTGCACACTAACACACATGGACTGTGTGCACGCATGTCTGCACACCCACACATACCAGAATGTGCGTGGGCACGCAGGTACACGCTGACACGTGCACCGTGTGCACCCACGTGTGCATGGGCATGTGTGTACACAATAATACACATGCACCGTGTGCACACACACATGCACATGCACACGGTGTGCAGCTCTAGCTGGACACAGTGCAGGTGGGAGCACCTGTCCGTCACCGGCCTTGCTTGGTCTTCCACCACCAGGAGGGGGCAGCATGGTGACTTCTCGGTCACCCTCTGGGGCCCTGGCTCTCTCCCTGTGTCTGGCGGGGTGTCTTGCTTCTCCACGCTCACATCGCTAGCTCTTGTTTCGCCCTCTGTATGGGGGTCGTGAGAGTGGGCGTGAAGGCCAGGCCCCGCCCGAGGGCCCCACACCCACGGGGCGTCACTCGCAGGTGCCTCCGCTGGTGCAAAACGGCTGTTCCCCCTCAGTGAGCGCGGGGTTCGGAGAAGGGGCGTCAGCGGAATGTTCTGGTGGGCGCGGCGGAAGCCCCTGCACCGCGCGGGCTGCAGGTGGGGCCCACGGGGCACACGGATGAGCTGACCGTTGGGCTGCCCCCCAGTCAAAGGGGACCGTGTGGTCATCGAGGTCCCTGCAGAGGAAGCAGCCTGACGCCACAAGGCTGGGAGCCCCCACCCCCAACCGATGGAGCAGCGAGCTCAGGGCCCGGGGGGTGGGGGGACTAGCCCGAGGACCCCACTCTCCTCGCCCCGCACCAGGTGGGGGTGTGCGGGGGGCTGTCTACTGGCCCCCCTTCCCTGGACCAGCTGAGCGTCTTTCCATGGTGAGATGCTGCCCCCATGAGGCGGCTGGGAGCACGTCGCCCTGTGGGTGGACCTGCCAGGCGGGAGGCCACGGAGCTGGGTGACCCAGCACTGGGAGGACGCAGACGCTGGGGAGTCTGGGCACCGCACACCCAGGGGCACAGCCCCACCGGGTCCCCCTCCTCCAGCTAGGGCACACCCCAACATGGTTCGCTGCCCGCAGGTCAAGGTCGAATACCTGCTCCTGGCACAGCCTTGCCGTGCCCACCTTCAGGACCACGGGGCGGGGCCGCCGGCTGCGGGGCCGCCTCTGAGGGTGTGTGTCCTGCAGGTGCAAGTACTGCGACCGGTCCTTCAGCATCTCCTCCAACCTGCAGCGGCACGTCCGCAACATCCACAACAAGGAGAAGCCCTTCAAGTGCCACCTGTGCAGCCGCTGCTTCGGGCAGCAAACCAACCTGGACCGGCACCTGAAGAAACACGAGCACGAGCACGCGCCAGGTGAGCACCCCAGGGGAGCACCGCAGGGGAGCACAGCCCAGGGGAGCACTCCCAGGGAGCACAGCCCGGAGAGCACCCCCCAGGGGAGCACAGCCCAGGGGAGCACCCCCAGGGGAGCACAGCCCGGGGAGCACCCCCCAGGGGAGCACACCCCAGGGGAGTACAGCCCAGGGGAGCACCCCCAGGGGAGCACAGCGCAGGGGAGCACCCCCCAGGTGAGCACGCCCCAGGTGAACATGCCCAGGGTGAGCACTCCCCAGGTGAGCACAGCCCAGAGGAGCACAGCCCAGGGGAGCACACCCCAGGGGAGCACAGCCCAGGGAAGCACACCCCAGGGGAGCACTCCCAGATGAACACGCCCCAGGGGAGCAGGCCGAGGCGAGGAGACCCCACGTGCGCGCCTGCAGGCAGCCCGGGAGGTGGTTCTGGAACGAGGGTGGGGGGTGGGTAGAACTTGAATGATGGGGCGATGAGGTGGGAGAGGAGCAGTGGGGAGCAGAGCAGTACAGCTGAGGGTCCCCCATCCCCCTCCACGCAGTGAGCCAGCACTCCGGGGTCCTCACGAACCACCTGGGGACCAGCGCCTCCTCCCCCACCTCTGAGTCGGACACCCACGCACTTTTAGACGAGAAGGAAGACTCCTATTTCTCTGAAATCAGAAACTTCATCGCCAACAGCGAGATGAGCCAGGTGTCGGCGCGAACAGACACACGGTAAGAAGCCCCTGCCGGGCCCCGGGGCTGTGTGGGCGCCCGGCCCCCCGTGCGGCTGAGCCCAGAGCAGCCCCCCACCCCCCGCTCCTGTCCCCGGGCCGGACCCAGGGCTCTGCAGCGGATCCCATTCCGTCCCAGCTCTGCCGCCAGGAAGCTGGGGAGTGTCAGCAAGGGCTCCCCCCGCCTCAGTTTCTCCCCCGGACGAGGCATGGCCTTGGCGCTCACACGTGTGCGACCAAGTGTCAGCAGTGGGGGAGACCGCCACGGCCCTCGCCGCCTGAGCCTCGGGGACGCTTGTTTAGCCCCAGGCACTGAAGGTTTCCGAACAATGGTGCTGCCCCTTAATCACAGACACATGCACACACACACACGTGAGCACGCACACACAGAGACACACACCAGCAGCGGCAGAAAAATGGAGGATTCGGGTTCAAGAAGGAGGAGGGCGTCTGCACAACCCCGTTCACGGGGCTCAGCTCGTGGCACTGCCCTCCTCCCCCCAGCCCCCACAAGGACCTCCGACCCCAGGAAGAGCTGCTCCTTGGGAGACGGCTGGTGCCAGACCGGGCGTCCGAGAACCAGAGGCACGGCCAACTCCCAGAGGCCTCGGGGTGCGATCCCCTGGTTCCTCAGAGGGGAAGCTGAGGCCCAGAGGAGTGGGGCGCCTGGCTCCCACCACACAGCCAGGCCCAGGGCACTGGCCGCCATGGTGGCCACGGGTGGGCTGCAGTTGTACCGTCCCTGGGCCCAGGGCCCCCGTCCACCCCCAGCGGGTGAGGGCAGTGCCCAGGAGAGGATTCCTGCCCTCGGGATTCCCAGGGCGCCATCCTACCCCCTGACCTTGGCATGCGCGTCCCCCAGGGCTTTCCTGCTGCTCAGGGCAGGGGAGTGAGGGAGGCTCAGACGGAGGAGGCTGCCCGAGTCCCCAGAGAGCCGGGCAGAGCCAGCCACACACCAGGCTCTCGGACCGCCCCGCCCAGGGAGCCCGAGCCCTGGCTGGAGGTGCCCCACGTCACTGTTGAAAGTGGGAACGAGGGTCTCGGTCAACGTACATCCCTCAAGTGCGGGGCCCCTGGCAGATCCGTGGGGCCGGTGTGAACGGGTGGGCCTCCCTCGGCACCACTGCCCTTGGGCGTCGGGGGGTTCAGGCCCCACCGGGGGTCCCGGCCTCACGGCTAACGGTGCCCCTGCACGTCCCTCTGTTGGAGGCCTGGCCCGCAGGAGCCTCGGAACGTGACCTGATGGGGAAGATGCGGTCGCACTGGGGTTGGGTGACCCTCATCCCATGTGACTGGGGACCTTGTAAAGGGGGAGATTTGGACACAGACGTGCACATAGGATGGATGTCACGCGAAGACGGAGCAGAGAGAGGGGGCGGGTCTACAGGCCGAGGATGCGGGCAGCCACCCGGAGCGGGGGCCTGGGCCGGGTCCCCCTCACGGCCTGAGGGACCAGCCCGTGACACCTGGACCTTGGGCGCCGGCTCCAGAGCCAGGAGAGAAGGTCCCATTGTTGATGTCCGGCCGTGGGCTGTGTCCCGGCCGCCCCAGGGACAGGCACGCGCCCCGGGCAGCTGTTTGGAGGCCTGCACGCGTGTCCTGTGTCCTCTCTGCCTGAAGCGGGCACCAGGGCCCCCCACAGTGCCCGCTGGGCCCTCAGGAACACCCCACCCGGTGCGGGCCGCCTGCCAACGAGCAGATCCTCGGGGGGAGGGCACACAGGTGAAGAGGTGGTCCCCGGCCCCGGGCAGAGACGCCACACGGAAACGTGCCCGGTGCGGGCGGGTTCCACGGGAGGACACACAAGGCTGCGGGCTGCACATGCTCCGCGTCCCGGTGCCCGCAGCTGCCCGCCTGCTCACCACGTCCTCAGCGTGGGGGTGGGGGGCGGGGGTCTCACGTCCCTGAGAGGGCACAGGGCTCGAGGGGCCAGGACCCCTCAAGGGCCCCGCAGAGAGCCCACAAGGAGACAGGACGCTGTTGGCCACAACACCTGGTCCGAGGGCCGCCACCCCCCACCCCCATCACGGTGGGATGGGCGCGCCCCCGGTGCCCACACGGGTGCCCAGTGACAAGGAAACACGCTGGGCCCACCCCCCTCCCCCAGGCGGGTCAGCTGTCAGAACCCCTCTCCTCACGGGACAATGAGGAATGAAGACACACGGCCAGGGCGCACGGTCGGTCCCCGGCACAAGGGTGGCCCCAGAACTGCCCTGTTGGAGGTCAGAGGTCACTGGGGAGGAGGCCCGCCTGCCGGATCCGTGTCCCTGGCCCAGTGGACGGATTCCCGTCGGCCCTGAGGGTCCAGGAGGTGCAGGGTCTGGGAGCCCGGAGCTCAGGTCAGGTGTGGGCTCAGCCAGCGAGCGCCTTGCCCGCCGCCCCCCTGCACGCGTGCTGGACACCTGGGGCCTCCTGCCCCCGCACCCCGTCACGGGCTTCCTGACGAGCGGAACCCAGGCCTGAGGGAAGCGAGGACTCACGCCCGCCCCGCGTGGGCCCACAGTGAAGCCCCACCCGGGCTGGAGGGGCCCAGGGCCTGCACGTCAGGGGACTTGTCTCAGGCAAACCTGTCCCGGCGGGTCTGCCGCTGACTGAACCCCAGAACGCAGACTCCGTCTACTGAACCCCGGGACCCAGACACGGTCCACTGAACCCCAGAACCCAGGCACCATCCACTGAACCCCAGAACACAGACTCCGTCCACTGAACCCCAGAACACAGACTCCATCCACTGAACCCCAGAACAAAGACTCTGTCCACTGAACCCCAGAACAAAGACTCCGTCCACTGAACCCCAGAACGCAGACTCCGTCCACTGAACCCCAGAACACAGACTCCGTCCACTGAACCCCAGAACACAGACTCCGTCCACTGAACCCCAGAACACAACTCCGTCCACTAAACCTCAGAACACAGGCACCGTCCACTGAACCCCAGAACACAGACTCTGTCCACTGAACCTCAGAATGAACCCAGACTCCGTCCACTGAACCCCAGGACCCAGGCACTGTCCAGTGAACCTTGGGACTGAGATTCTGTCCACAGAACCCCAGGATCCAACACCCCTGCAGAACCCCGGAATCCAACACCGTCCGCAGAACCCCGGGACCCAACACCCCTGCAGAACCCCAGGACCCAACACCATCCGCAGAACCCCGGGACCCAACACCCCTGCAGAATCCCGGGACCCAACGCCATCCGCAGAACCCCGGGACCCAACACGGTCCACTGAGGGGCCCCTGGCCATGGGCCGTCCCACGTCCTGAGTCCCCGAGGCTGGAGGCGCAGCACCTTCGGGCTGGGCCGCAACCCTCCTCGACGTCTCCTGTGCCCGCCGGACCCTGGCCCAGCGCCAGGCCGGCCACGGCGCCCGACACACAGTGTCCGCTCTGCCGGGAGCCCTGCCAGGGCGGGGCCCTGCCCGTCCCCGGCCACTCGCTTAGCAGCATCCTCCTCTTCTTGAGTCGCTCACCTCACAGGGACGGACTGGGACCAGGCAGGGACAGCCCAGGCCCACAGCTCAGGGATCTGGGGCCACAGAGGCGCGCTCTCCAGGGGGGCTGGGCGGGTTGGGGTGCAGCGGGGGAGAGCTGACCGGAGCTGAGTCACCGGCCTTTGGGAGTCGGTGGCCAACTCCCTCCCGTGCCGTTTCAGGCCAGAGGTCCAGGAGCTGGACGGCACCGCGCCGTGCCCAGGCCTGGCCAGCGGGAAGCCGGAGGACGGTGAGGAGGAGGAGGAGGAGGAGCTGGAGGAGGAGGACGATGACAGCCTTGCGGGGAAGTCCCAGGACGACAACGTGTCCCCCGCGCCCGAGCCCCAGGGCGCCTACGAGGACGAGGAGGACGAGGAGCCCCCCGCCTCCCTGGCCGTGGGCTTCGACCACACCCGCAGGTGGGTGCCAGCCTCCGGGCCACGGCCTGGCAGCTGAGAGAGCCGGGCCCAGCCAGGGAGGACTCACGCCCAAACCTGCAGCGAGCCTCCCCCTCCCTGCGGGCCCCTCCTCCCTGAGGGTCTCTACCGCGGGGGCTTCTGCACGTAGGCCAGGGAGAGCCCCGGCCTGGGGGGAGCCAGGCCCAGCCACTCACACACCGCATGCAAACATGCGCGCACACACATGCACACATGCAAACATATGCAGACGTGCACATGCAGACACATGCATAGACCTGTGCACGTGTGCATGCACTAGCACATGTGCGTACCCGCAAACACGCACGTGTGCACACACAAGGTGCATATGTGTGCATGTGTGCAAACACGTGTGTGGACATATGCGTGCATGTACGTACACTATGTGTGTGCATGCACATCGAGAGGCCTGGGAGAAGAGTGCAGGGGAAGGCACGGAGCGAGCTGGTCCAGCCGCAGAGCCACATGGTATCTGTCGCCTGGGGGTGCCGTCCAGCGTCCCGCGGGTGCTGTGGTGCCGAGGCTGAACCCCGTAGTTTTGGAAGTTGTGCCAACCAGAGCCCCTTCCCCTGCATCCCGAGTGCTGGCCACGCCCCTGGCAACGGGCAGTGCCAGCTTCCAGGAGCCCCTGAGAGCTGAGGAGTCCCTCCACAGACAGCCACCCCCCCCCCCCCGGGTCCTGGGACTGGAGTCCTGAGCCCCCTCAGCTGCCCAGACTCGGGAACCAAGGCCTCCCGTCTGTCCTTGTCCCTGGAAGCCTGGATGCCCCGCCTGCTGCTTGCAACACGTGTGCGTGTACTACCCGCTCCGTGGTCCTCTGTCCGTGCTTTCCTGCGTCCGTGTGGCTTCCGTCCTGGTGTCCGTGTGTCCGCGTGTCTGTCTTGTGCATGTGGCTCGTGGAGACCCGTGGCGTCACGTGTCCGTCATGTGCATGCGGGCGTCAGGGCCGAGGCCGCGGCTCACAGGCTCTCCGGTTGGTGCAGGTGCGCTGGGCCGCCGGCGGGCGGTCTCTTAGCTTTGGAGCCGATGCCGACTTTTGGGAAGGGGCTGGACCTGCGCAGAGCAGCCGAGGAAGCGTTTGAAGTTAAAGATGTGCTTAATTCCACCCTAGACTCTGAGGCTTTAAAACAGACCCTGTACAGGCAGGCTAAGAACCAGGTAGGTACCCGCAGAGCCCTCCCACCTCCCCAGGCGAGGCAGGGCCAACCTTACCTCTCGCATGGCCACCCCGGGCCTGCCTAGGGGCCCAGGACCCCCTGGCCCGCCCGTGCCCATGGCATTGGCTAAAGAGACGCCCCAGCAACCGGCACGTCCCTGCAGCAGCAGTGGGGAGGGAGGGTTGAGAGCAGAAGGACCTGGGCAGGACACTCAGGGACATGGAGGTCACTGTCCTCTTATCCCCAGAAGGCAGTACCGCAAGCAGGTTCCCAGGTGAGGCTGCCCTGCCTCCCGCCCTCTGTGACCTGCCAGAGTGACAGAGCCAGGTTCCCTCGTAGCCAGCTGCCTGTGGGGGCACAGGTCCGCGCTGGAGCCCTGACCGGGTCAGGGAGGACCCAGGCTTGGCTGGGGCCCGTTCCCGAGTGTAGCGGCCGCAGAACAGAACCCGCCTCCCGTCTGGAGGCCACAGGGTCTCAGTCAGCTCTGCAGCTCCCGAGTCTCAGCAAAACCGTCTGTGTGTCTGTCTGTGTCTTTTTACTAATTCTGTCCAGTGTTGACTCCCCACCAGCTTGCACCCCGTGGCTCACAGCAGAAGGTGCCCTGGGACTGAGCACGCTCGTGTCCTCATGCACCGCCTGTCCCCACGGGCGTCCCCTGGGCAGGGCCTGACTGCAGACGGGGTCTTAGCAATGACCCCTGGCACCTCCAGGGTCCCCACAGTGCCCACTTGCCCACGGGTTTGCAGGTCACCAGGCGGAGAAAAGGGGTAGAGGAGGTGACTGCAGGGGGAACACCCCAGGAGGCCAAGGGACCCCTCTGCCAGGGCCATGGTGTCCGAGCTCCCCGCTGCGGCCTCCCGTCTCCCTCATCCAGGCCTGGCTGGGGGAATCTGGCCTCCATGGGCCGGGCCCTGGCGCCGGCCCTCTCTCCTCCCGTGTGGGTCTGAGTGGGCCAAGGCAGTGGGAGGCGGGAGGGGGTGAGGACGGAGCCGGCCGGGGTCCCACGGCTCACCTGCCGCCTGCGTCGCGTGTCTTCCCCCGCCAGGCGTACGCAATGATGCTGTCCGTCTCCGAGGACGCTCCTCTCCGCGCCTCCGCCCAGAGCCCCCTGGATGCATGGCTGAGCATCACGGGACCCACGCCCGAGGCTGGAGCCTTTAACCCCATCAACCACCTCTGACCGGCCCGGGGGGCTGGGGCTCGCGAGGTGACCTCGGGCCCCACATCGCGACAGAAATCCCAGCGAGGCCTCAGGAGCCTGCGCGGCCCACGGCCAGGGAGACCCTCGCCCCTGCATCCGACGGCTCCGCGGTGTCTGCCCCTGGTCTCACCTGCCTTTCCCAATGGAAACCCAGAAGCCGAAGTCCCTGAGGTCGTCGGGCCCACGTCTCTGAGAACCGGTCTGGAGGGCACCATCAGGACAGCCCGGCGCACGGAACGGCCTGGCGGCACAGCCCGCGGGCACCGGCGGCACTTCCTCCCGCACTGAAGCCGGGGCCGCTCGGGGCCGGAAGGAGAGGGCAGACCCGGGGTGCCCGGCGGAGGGGAGGCCCACACGATTTTTATAGTGAAAATGACAAGAACAGCCCTTTTGGTAACCTTATTGACGACAGAGTCTATTTAAGCATGTGGTTTTAATAATAGACAGTATTTTTTAAAAAGAAATTGAAAAAGGACTTGCAAATTGTTTTGTAAAAGTAATTTTGCATCGCTTGGGAACCTGAGCTTATTGGCAAAGCCACGCCCTCCCGGCCGCACGGGCTGTACTGTAGCGAACGGGGAGGTTTTCTGTCCTCGGCCCTCTTTGTAAAGCCAACGTGGTTTGGTGGCGGCGGGCGGGCCGGGCACCGGGCCACGCCTGTGAGCCAGTTCAGACTGCACCAAGGATTCTGAGACGTGTCCCAGGCCGCCCAAGGCTGGGACTGGGACATGTGCCTGTCATTGTGTGACATGTGATCCGTGCCCGTGGCCCGCAGGCAGCTCCTCCTCAGACCCCCCAATTATGTGGGAAGGTCGGAGAGGTGGGCCGGGCAGCTTGCGTTCCTCCCGGTCTGTCCTCGGCCACCAGACCCGCCCCACCGCTGCTCTTCAGAAGGCAGGCCTGCTGGCCGCCTCCGGTCTGCAGGCCACCTCCCCCGCCCCGTCAGACGGGCGCGGGCAGAAGGCGGGGGCGCCCCTGGCCACCGTGGGGGACACGCCCGCTCCCTGCGCCGGCCACCAGGCCGCCCCGCGTGCCTCTGAGAGCGCAGATTCAGGATTCGCTGCCGCACCGCTCTCCGCGCGGGTTCCGGCAGGCGGGACCGGCTCCAGAACCGAGGACGTCCAGCCAGAACCTGGGCCTGCAGCAGAGACAGCCCAGCCGGCCGGGGCCGCGCCTCCCTCCCGGGGACCAGTCCACTTCCCCACTCATGGGCTTTAAATTATTCCCATAGGGGCCAAGTTCAAATAATAATTTTTTTCCCTGATGGAATTGACCTTAATCTGTATATAACTTGTAATTTTTTTCTAATTTGTTTCTTTTCTTATTTTATTTCTTCCTTAACAGTATTTTTTTGGCATTAGACATTCTTATTGTGAAGAAATAATGTTAATATAAGTACCCAGTGAAGGACCAAACCGTGTAATAGGTTGTGTGTTGTGACTGAGAGCCAGGGCGTGGGCGGCCTCCACGCCCCGAGTCCCGCGTCCCCGCGAGCCCCGCCGCGCGGCTGTCCCTTTCCAGACAATCATGTGTTTTTGTTAAATTTGAGTTGCGTTTGCATTTAAGACAAGTGTTCTATTTATTTCTTTTAACGTTTGGCAGAAAAAAGAGCAATAGCGTCCCAACACGAGAGAGAGGAGTCGCGAGTCGCCCTGAGAAACGGGGGCGCGCAGTGAGGGTGACGCGCATCGCACGGTGCCGTGTCCTCCGCTGGCCCGGGGGGCGGGAAGCGTGCACGCCGGTGCCCACACGCCCACCACAGCGGCCCCGGGCGGAGAGTCATCCATGCGGGTGTCGGGGGCCCAGCTTCGCCCCCCAAGGCCCCTGAGATGCCCCCAGCCCGCGGGTCCCGGGGAAAGGGTGCCCCTTCTCAAGCCCCGTGAGGCAGCAAGTCCGAGCGCCGCCCTGGCGTCTGCTGAGAAGAGCTGGCCCGGGCCCGGCACAAGGATTCGCAAACACAACCGCTCCCACCTCCCCCCGGCCCGGCCCCGGCGCCTCCCCTCAGCCAGGGCTGCCCCGTGCGGCTCGGAATTGCCACCGTCCCTCACCTGGATGGGGTCCCCATGAAAAGTCCCCTCAGAATCACCCGTGTCTGTACCCCGATTAATGCTTCCTGCCGGAGAAGGGGGCGTGGTGGCTGTGGAAGAGGCGGTTTGGATGGGCGGACACCTGAGTGGTGTCCCCAGCCGTCACGGCGCCACTGTCCACCCCGAGGGCCACCCCTGCTGTCCACCCCGAGGGCCACCCTTACTGTCCACCCCGAGGGCCACCCTTACTGTCCACCCCGAGGGCCACCCCTGCTGTCCACCCCGAGGGTCACCCTTACTGTCCACCCCGAGGGCCACCCCTGCTGTCCACCCCAAGGGCCACCCTTACTGTCCACCCCGAGGGCCACCCCTGCTGTCCACCCCGAGGGCCACCCTTACTGTCCACCCCGAGGGTCACCCTTACTGTCCACCCCGAGGGTCACCCTTACTGTCCACCCTGAGGGTCACCCTTACTGTCCACCCCGAGGGCCACCCTTACTGTCCACCCTGAGGGCCAACCCTTCTGTCCACCCCGAGGGCCACCCCTGCTGTCCACCTGCCTCTGTAGACTGTCACGTTCTGTTACTTCCGGCCGACCCTCCTCAGTGTTGTAACCGTCCCCCCCAAAAAAATCCCCCCCTCCGCCACCAGCACACGTTCAGGCCTGTGTTCCTGTGACCCTGACCGCGATCAGCGCGAGGCCAGCTGGCCCCGACCGGTCAGCCCCTCGGCCCGAGCACTTGGCAGTTCGGGGAATCCATCTTTGGACCAACAGAGAGCACTGGGTCCCCGTGCGGGTGCGTGGGGAGCATGGCCTCCAGGCCGCACGTCCCTCCCTGTGCCCTGGCCCTGCCACACGGTCTCCGCTGGCGCCATCTGTGCCCGGAGCCCTGGGGCCCGGGGGTCAGACAGTCCTGAGACCCTCCGTCCAGCCTCCGCTGCTTCCTCCTGTGGGCGGTGACTCTCACCCCCAAAGTGGAAGTTCAGAAGCGGGGGCCTCCTCGCCCTTCCCTCGCGTCCCTCAGCCTGGCCCCCGGGCACCCGGAGCGTGGATCTGTCACAGGGTGAGCCCGGGACCCCCCCCACCCCACCCCCCGGCCACGCGGCCTCCCTGCACGAGGCCAAGGCACAGCCTGTCGTGCAGACTGAGGTCCCGCCAGCCCCGTGGCCGCAGAGCCGGGCCATGCGTTTGCCCAGGGCCCGGCCACTCCGTCCAGCCTCAGCTGCTTCCCTCGTGGGCCCGCGGGCCCTGGGCCCCCTCCGTCTCGCTGCTTCCTCGGCGAGCGTTCCCAAAGCACTTGCCCAGATACGTGTCCCGTGTGTTGGCCTCAAAGCACTGGATTGTGGTCCGCTGCCCCTGGGCCCTGTCCCCATGCCCCCCTACCCCTACCACCCCCCCCCCGCCCAAGTGTCTGAAATCTACTGAGCTACTCACTAGGCTGTCCCGAGGGAGGGGCGGGACAGCGCCGCCCGCAGGGTGCACCCCTGCACTGCCGCCCGGGACGCCGCGCTCCTGGGCCGGGGAGCTCAGCGGGCCTAAAGCCGTGGCACTGTGTCTGCAGCGGCGAGCGATGCTGTGAGGGCGCCGCGCTCGCGTTTTCCGGAGCCTCCTCCCCGCCCTGCGTTCCAGCCGTTGTCGTGTCCTCTCTGTCGCTGACCCCAGCACCACTTCTGGGAAAATAAAGAAAGAAAAGGAAAGGCAGCTGGAGTCTCCAGATGTGCAATTTGCTCGTGAACAAAGCGACCCTGATGGGGCCGCGTCCCCGCTGTCCCGGCGAGGCGGGGAGCCGAGCCACCGTGGGCGCCCGTCCGTCCCGTCGCTGCCTCTCCGATTCGGCTGCGTTTCTGTTCCGTTTGCTTTGCTTCCAGGCTGTACAGTGTGAACAAGAAATGTAAATGTCTGGTTCTCATATCACGTTCGAAAGACCACCCTGAAGCAGGAGGCTGGTGTGCGTCCCCGTCCGAGACTGTAAATTGCTTCTGTTGCCAGTGACGTGTGCATGGCTGGTGTGTAGCGGTCATTCTCGTGTCTGGTCGTGACGTGTCCCTGGGAAGGAAAGTTCCGTAGATGCACTTACTGAAGACGCCCGAGCCCCCGCGCCAGGCGGCTCCGAGCGAGTGCGGGCCTCACTGGCGGAGGACGCGGGAGGCGGAGTCCAGGAAACCGCGGGCCGAGCCTGGGGTTCTGGGCGGGCGATGCTGGTGACAAAGACGGACGTACCTGTTAGAGACGGTCCTTCCGGGACGCCGTGGCCGATGCGAGGCTAATGCTGTAGAATAGGACTGTATTCCAAATGTAATCTTTCCGATGCTACAATGAATTTATACTGAGATTGATATGCAATAAATCTGTGTGCTTTTCTAACCTCGTGCCCAGAGCGTCACTGGGGGCGAGCAGGGGCGGGGCCGGCCCGGGCGGCGGACGGCAGTGCCGAGGTTCTCCCGCCTTCATCGGGGGTTCCCGGCACGGGCTCCGGGGCAGCGAAACCGTCCTCCCAGCGCCCACCAGGCAGGAGAGCAGGACCCTGGGAGCCTGGGCGACAGCGGGAGCCTCCGGGCGAGGTGCCGCCAGGGCTGTCTGTCTCCCGATGTGCCGTCCAGGCAGCGTGGCCTCCAGGTGAGGTGGCCTCCCTCTTGGAGACACCATGTCTCCTCCCGGAAGCGGGGAGGAGCCCGCCCCTAAGCCTCGTCCTGAACCGGCCCCTGCCTCAGGGTGGACGTCTCCACCCAGACTTGAGCCCGCCCTACAGGAGGCAGACAGGGGACAGGGGACAGGGAGACAGGCTGCTGGGGAGCAGGCCAGCCTCCCCGGGCGCCCCTTCTCCCGGTACCAGGCATTTCTCTCCAAGGCCCACCTGCCTCAGGGAACCGGGCCTCCACCTGACTCTGCTCTGACCAATGGTTAAACCTCCAAAGACAAATGATGAATCAGGACCCAGGGATGGCTCCTCAAACATGGGGCAGGGGCAGGGGCATGACACACCTGGAGGGGACACACCTGGAGAGGACACACCTGGAGGGGACATGCCTGGAGGGGACACACCTGGAAGGGACACACCTGGAAGGGACACACCTGGAAGGGACACACCTGGAGAGGATATGCCCAGAGGGGATATGTCTGGGGGGGACACACCTGGAGGGGACACACCTGGAGGGGAGGTGCTTCCCACAGCCAGTGTCTGTCTGACAAAGCAGCCCCCTTCTCCCTATCCCCCCCCCCTCGGCCCCACCCGGCAGGCTGGCCTGTGGCCTCCCTCCCAGGTGTGCGAAGGGCAGCTCTCCACACACGGGAGCAGTTCGCTGCCGTGAAGGCTGAAGGACCCGCGTCTTTTCTGTTTTCCTTATAAAATGGGAGGGAGACAGGGCCCCGCATCCACGGGAGGAACCAGGCGGCGAGCCCCTTCTCCCGGCTGGCCGCCATCATGGGCCCAGGACATGCGGGGCCCAGGACCTCTGCCCTCTGAGTCAAGAACCGTCCCCCACAGTGGACCAGGCTACCCAGGTGAGGGTCCTGATAGCGATCTCATTCCCTGGAGCCTGGCGGGGACACCCTCTGAGTGGAGGGTGGGTTGCACGATGGATGGATGGATGGATGGATGGATGGATGGATGGATAGATGGATGGGTGGATGGGTGGATGGATGGGTGGGTGGATAGATGGGTGGATGGATGGATGAATGGATGGATGGATGGATGAATGGATGGATGGATGGATAAATGGATGGATAGGTGGATGGGTGGATGGGTGGATGGATGGATGGATGGGTGGATGGATGGATGGACAACAGACAGATGGACTGACGGACAGAGGGACAGATGGATGGATGGATGGGTGGATGGATGGATGGATCAAGATGGATTCTGGGAGCTCCAGTGCCTCCCAATGGGCCTGAACATGCTCTGGCGGTGAGGCCTGGGGTCCCCAAATAGCAGCTCCCAGGAGCCGCCAAAGGCAAGAAACAGTAGCGGATCTTGGAACAAGAGCCCTGGGCCCACCCCTGGGTGCCAAGCCTCCCTGGGGTGCAGCTTCCCGCGCAGCGCGGCTTGGGGAGCCTCTGGCCACTTCAGGTCACTTCTCCCGCCGTCGCCGTCACCGTCACCGACAAGCACTGGGGCTCTGACCGGTTCACCCAGGCGCCAGGCTTCTCTCTGGGAAACACATTTCTGTTCTCAGAGGACGAGTGATGTGACACAAAACCTGCTAATGGCCCCGGGTCCCCCCATGCCCATCAGGGCCCTGGGCCTGGGCACGGGGCTCCCTCCAGCGAAGACCCCCCATCTTTGGGGGCCTGGCACGCTCCCTCCTCATCAGCCGGAGGAGAGGACCATCCGGGAGCAGGAAGCGCTCTGACAATGGCCGCATTGTCGCCGCCGGGAGCGAGAGCAGACGGAATATTGCTGACAGGCGACTTTTGTCTCCTGAGCCCCCTCCTCGCACGGAGGCCGCGGGGAAAAGGCTGCATTTAGGCGACGGAGAGAACCGACCGGAGAAACCGTGTCAGCGAGGGATCTGTTTTCTGGGGAAAGAATCGCCCTTCAGATCACGCGGGGCCGGCGGGGCCTTCTGGCTGTTTGCAGCGACGCTATTTTGAGATTCATGAGCCTTATTTCTCATGGGAGCAAAAGTTTTCCAAAAATTGAGCTGTGTCCTCATCCGGGGTGAAAGGGCCCTATCCTCGGGGAGTGAGGGTGGGGGCGTTGCATGGGGACAGAGGGACCACAGAGAGGTGTCCAGCAGCTGCGTTTGCTCAAGGTGGGGGGTGGGGGTCTGGGCTCCAGGTGGCCACCAGCCAGGAGCCAGGATGTCAACCCTGGGAAGGGCAGTGCTGGGTGCTCTGAGCAGCGCGTCTCCTGCACACCCCTCCCCGCCAGGAGGGGGCAGCGGAGTCCGCCCCTGGAGTTGCCGGGCAGAGGTGGAGGGCACCTCCTGAGGCCCTTCTACCCTGGGGCCCAGCGTGTGTCCCGGCCACCAGGAGGCACCCAGACCTGCACGGAGCAGCAGCCAGCCCCACAACGCAGTGACGGGGACACAGGCCCACACAGGGTGGCAGGAGCAGAGGGGCTGTGGCTCAGCGGTGGGCCAGCTCCGGGCTCCCAGCCCTGCCTCGCCCCAGGCGCTTGGGGTGGCCTCCTTCCACCCAGTGGGGAGCTTACAAACACATTTTGCCTTAAAATGTCTGGGTTTCACTTTCTTTTCTGAAGGTACTTTTCACAGGAACGGATTGTTTTTTCAGTCCTCACCTGAGGACATGTTCCCGTTGATTCTAGAGAGAGAAGGGGGGGGGGGAGAGAGAGAGAGAGAGAGAGAGAGAGAGAGAGAGAGAGAGAGAGAAGCATCAATGTGAGAGCGAAGCAACGATCCATCCATAGGCTGCTGCCTGCACGCCCCCCAAGGGGGTGGAGTCTGCCACCGGCATGAGCCCGACGGAGAATGGACGGGCCAGGGGCAGTGCCCGGCCGTGAGCCACACCTGCCAGGCGCTTCCTCTTGTGTCTGTTCCGGGTTCTAGTCGGTTATGGTGGGAGCTGCTTCATCAGGGCCAGCATGTCTGCCACGGGTTAAAGTGTCCGTTGGAAGCAGATAGGTGCACCTGCAGTTTATTTTCTCACGTCTTTGGAAACCTGAAATCGTCCCTAATTCTTACGTCGGACCTGGGCTTTACAGGCAGACAGGTCTCAGTTCTCATCCCAGGGGGCCCCTCCCCGGGTGGCCAGGGGCAAACGCTGCACCCGTCCGCTGAGGAGGACGGTGGCACGTAGGGCGTTTCTGTAAGAATCCCATCGCAGACCTAAGGGCCAGGCACACAGTAGGTCCGCAGGAGGCGTGACGTGTGTTTGCTGTTTGGGTGCAGCAGTGACCCGGTGCTCCTGGCTGGGCCTCCTGCTCAGCAAGGCCACCCTGGTGGCCAGAGAGGCAGCGGCCCCCCCCCCCCAGCCTGTGGGCATCTGCAGACCCCACCCGGCCTGGGCCCCACCCACCCAGCACAGAGGCGCCTCTGTCCTCGGCCCATTCACAGCGGCCGTGCCATCTGAGGTCAACGAGACCTTTCCCAGCCGCCCGCAGGCTGGGCCGGGCACCGTGGGACCCTGCAGTGAGGGAGGGTCAGCCCGGGGCCGGGGTCGGAGAAGAGGGCTGTGTGCCCCTGCCCCCCGCCCTGCACGCCCCCCGCCCTGCACGCCCCCCGCCCTGCACGCCCCCCGCCCTGCACGCCCCCCGTCCTGCACGCCCCCCGCCCTGCACGCTCCCTGTGGCCCCGGGGAGGGAGGGCAGTGGCAGTGGGCACGGCTCACCCCGCCTTGGCAGGAGAGACGGCCCCCGGGCAGCCTCATGTCCTCAGCCCTGGGCACCTGGGCACCTGGGCACCTGGGCACCTGGGACGGGCAGGCCAAGGTCTCCTGGGGCTGCTGCCTCGCAGCCCCGCCTCTCTGGGCCGCGGCCCCAGCGGCTGAGCAAACGTTTGAGACTGGAAACAAGAACCCTGGGTGCACGGACACCTCGAGCACAGGAAAGAGACGCCTGCGGATGAAGTCCCAGGAGCGAGGGATTGGGGTTCCGCACCCTCTCCCCGCCGGGACCCTCGGGGGAAGGCCCCTCATTTAGCCCGTGTCCGGCAGGCCAGGCGCGGCTGAGCCACCTCTCACCTTACAAAGGTGAGCATCGTGTGCAGCCCCAGGAGCCCAGGGCCGGGCCAGCGGTGTCCCCTCCCAGCTGTCAGGGAGTGGGGGGCGGGGGGCAGCAGCCACTCTCGCCTTTCAGGTCTCGGGGCTGGAAAGCCCGCCCGGCTGGTCACACGATTCCAGCCACCTGCGCGGCGAAGCCGAGGCTGTGCCTCGGGCCTCCTCGCGGCCGCTCAGTGAGGCCAGGCCCTGCGTGTCCTGGGCCCAGGGCCGCGGAGATCCAGGACCCGCCCTGCTGGCGGGCAAGCGGGAGAGGCCAGGCGGCCAGGCGGGCTCCCTCTTCCCTGCCGGTCCCTGTGACTCCGGACCCATTTCCACCGCCTGCCTCTGGGCGCCCTCGTGTGTCATCATCAAACCCCCGCCTGCTGCAGAGGCAACAGAGGCCCAGAGACGGAGCCACTGCTCCGCGTCCCGTCCCCAGCCACACCCCGAGCCACCTGGGTCCGGGGCGGGGGGATGGCCCCCAAGCCTCCAGGCGGGGTGGGGGCTGACCCTGCCGTGGGCAAGCCAGGTTCCGGAAGAGGGCTTTCCGGGCAGGTACTGGGTGGGCGTTGGGAACTTACAGGGACTCAGTTTCCCCACAGAAGGCCTGGTGGGTGCAGTACCCACAATGGCCTCTGGAGGGCAGCAGCTGCCCGCTTTTCCCAGGAGCTGGCGGCAGGGCCCAGGCCCCCACCCACAGGTGTCAGCCCTCAGCCTCACGCCCACAGACACACACAGGTGGCACTGAGGGCACATGAGGGCCCTCCCCGAGGCCAGCCAGCCTGTTCTGCAGATGCTGGGGGCTCGGAAGGGAGCAGGGATGGGTCGGGCCACGGGTGTGCCAGGCAGGGCTGCCCTTCAAACCACGACTCCCAAGAAAGCCAGCCTGTGAGCCTGCGGCAGCCCCTTGCGAGCACACAGCAGCAAGCTCTGGAGGCTGCCCCTGGGGAGGCAGGCGCCGGGAGAGGGTGGTCCTGCCCCCCAGCGAGACTGCCCTGTGGACTGGCATGGCCTGCGCCCTGCCCACCACACAGGCTCGGGCTCGGCACAAGGCTGGTCATCTGAAAGCACACCCCGTGGCACAGCCTGTGTGCGATTCACATGGAATCACATGGGCCTTTCCTAGACAGGGGACCTGGAGACAGGTCGGAAGAGGGGGGGGGGGGGCTGGAGCACCCAGCACCCGTGGGGCTCAGTCTCAGGATCTCAGGTCACGCCAGTGAGTCACCAGGCACTTGCTGAGCACCAGCTGTATACAGGGCCCTGGGCTCTGTGCTGTGAGATGGACACATGTAAGAGCTGCTGCAGGAGGAGGCTGTATTAACAGAGGTATAGCATCCAAAAGGAAGGAGGTGAGTGCTCCCCCTCCTCTCGTCCTGGGAGGTGCTGGGCTGTTCTGATGCCCGCGCTTTGGGGGGGGCTTTGGCACACTGTGAGGTGACTTGGAGGAACATGCCGAGATGATGAACAACCTGGAATGGGGACACAGTGATCATCATCCGGGAGGCTCAGGCAGCGGCAGGGTGTGGGCTGGGCGGGGCCGGCCACTCCGCCCTGCCAGCGGGTTCTTTCCACCCAGTGTGGTCACTGCGCCCCTTTGCTTGAACCCCCCGTGGTGGGTGTGGGGCACCCCCTGGACAAGTCCCGGGGAGGCGGGGCTTGGAGTCCAGGCCTCGGATATTGGGTGTAAACGGGGGTGCGGGCACCCAGACCACAGCCCCAGGCGCGGGGCTTTGCAGGCCACACCGCCCTCTTCAAGGAATCCCGCAGGCGGGGCCCTTTCGGCCGCGTGGGGTCCAGCCAAGGTCAGATTCTCGGGAGCTGGTGGCTTCTGGGGCGTCCGGAGGAGGGAGGAGGGAGCCGGGAGCCGGGAGCCAGGAGCCGGGCCTGGGGGGGGGGGCTGTTGGGTGGCAGCGAGGAGCCCGCCTCGGGCAGGCGATCGCGGGCGGGCGGGCGGGCGGGGCGCGGGCCTCCGGTGGCGCCCGGCGGACTCCGGCCCCAGCTCGGGAGGCGCCCTAACCGGAGGCCGCCGGTCACGTGAGCGCGGCGCCAGGTAGGGACGGGGGCGCCGGCGGCGCGGCCAGGTGTGCGCGCCCCTCCCCGCGGGGCTTCGGGCTGCGGAGCCGCGGGACCGGCCGCCCGCGCCCACCTGCCGCCCACCTGCCGCCCACCTGGCCCGGCCCGCGCCGCCCGCCGTCCCGCCCGCGGCCGCACAGGAAGTGGGAGGGCGGGACGGGGCGGGACCGCGGCCGGGAGAGCGCGGGGCGCGGGCAGGAGCCGGAGCGCCGGGGGCGCGGAGCCTGCAGGCTGGACCGGCCCCACCGACGCCGCCCGCGCTGGTCGCTTTGCCCTCCGCCCCGCGGCGCAGGTGAGCGAAGTGGGCGGGGGGGGGGGGGGGGCAGGTGAGCCTGGGGGCCAGGTGAGCGAAGTGGGGGAGGGGGAGGAAGCCTGGGGGAGGCAGTCACCCTGGGGCGCCGTTTGCCCCCGTCGCTTCCCTCCCCACGCCCCCCAGCAAGCCCCGTCAGGTCCTGGGAACTCTGCGCCCCTCCCTCCCTCCCTCCCTCCCTCCGTGGTGCCTCCGTCCGGCTGCAGGAGGAGGCGGGGCGAGCGGTGCACCCCGAGCCCCGCTGAGCGCCTGGGGGACCTCCTGGCCCAGGTGGGGAGCTCTCTCTCCTGCGGCTGGAGCCCCAGACCTCAGAGCCGACGGTTTTAGGAAGGAGCCCCAGGGCCTTTGAACGGAGGAGGGACCGGAGGACCCTCTCAAGAATCTGGTGCCCAAACCCGCTTGGGCCCAGGAGTTGGCAGCCCCAGGAAGGAAGACCCCCCACACGCGGGCGCTGGGGGGCTGGTCCCGCGCAGGGCGGGGTCCTAACCGGCCTCTGAGATAGGGGGTGGGGGCAGCTTCTGACGCCTGTCTGGGTCTGGGGGTCTCTGAGATTGGAGTGCCCTCGCCCAGCACCTGGCGCGGGGGGTGGGGGCTGAGTGAGTGGCAGGTGGAGCCTGGCAGGGCCGACCTTTCCCCTCCGTCCGTCCTGGGGCGAACAGCCTGAGCCCACCCAGCAGGGGCGCCTCCCAGGCCCCTGGCCCCCGCGGTCCGGCTGGAGGCCTGGCACACCGGGTACCTGACTCCCTGCGGCCTGCCGCTCAGTGGGGCCTGAGGTCAGAGCTGCGGGCCTCGGTCTCCTGCCTGCGGAACAGGAGCTGCAGGTGCGACCGCTTAGAGGCACTGGCTCAGCTGTGGTTCGCTCGCTGCCCTCCGATGCCCGCTGCCCTCCGATGCCCGCGGCCCTGAGAAGACGACAGCCCTGTGGGCACTGCCCAGGGCAGGGGCCGGGGCCGAAGGCAGGGCCGCCCAGCATCCAGGTGGAGGGAGGGTGGGAGGTGGGGGCTTCAGGGGCTTCCTGGAAGAGGTAAGGCCTTAAGTCGCGGGGACCAAAGTGAGCCCCCCACCCCAGCGCCCTGGTTCCCGGGGGTCATCTCTGACCCCACGAGGACACTGAGGCGCAGAGATGAGGCAGCCTGCAGGGTGGGTCCCACGGTCGCTGCCCCCAGTCCATGTGTGGGACCGATGGGCTCAGCTGCTCACCCAGCGTCTGGGTCCCAGAACTTTCTGTTTCCACACGACGTCAGCTGCTCGTCTCGGCCGTGGCGGCTGCGTGCTCGGGCCGGTTCTCAGGGCACCCTCACTCCCAGTGAAAACCCCCGTGCCCGCTGGCAGCCGTGTGGGTCAACACGTCAGGACGGGGCCTGGTCCCCACCGGCTCTGCTGCCCGCGGCCTGACCCCCACGGGCCATGTTCCCTCTGCACCTGGTCCCCTCGCCCATCCCAGCGGGGCGGACCCACCTTCCGGAAGGGGAGGGGCTGAGGCCGGGGGAGAGGGGGAGAAGGTGTTTGGAGGACCCCCGTCACCTGTCCCGCTCCCACTGGGTCCGGGCTCTGGTTTTCTGCCCGGGCCCCTTTGGGGAGACGCAGTGTGTGCCAGCTGAGCCCGGGCAGGGACAGGTGGGCAGGGGGTGGGCGCTGCGGTGCACAGACAATGGTTGGTCAGTGACCGTGGCTGGTCCTGCAGGTGTGGCGGGAAGGAGGCGTCCAGCGGCTGTGTCCCGGGCTGAGCGTGGCCGATGGCCCTCCCCTGCCCCCTCCGTGAGGGTGACTCCCAGTCGGCTCCGCTCCGGGTCCCCCTCAGCGCTGAGGACATTGGTTCCAAATCACCCTGCGTGGGGCGTCCTGTGTGCTGTAGGCCCTCAGCAGCCTCCCCGGGGCCTCTCCGTGAGGCCAGGAGCTGGGCGCTGGCTGTGGCCACGGGGCCCCCCGCGCACATGGGACTGTCTGCCGCGAGCGTTGGGTTTACGGAGCCGGAGCCTGGCCCCGGATTCCGTCTCCCCGCGACTCCCGCTGGCCGGGCAGGGTTACCGAGCACAAGGCCGTCATTGTGGCTGAGCTTGCCTGAGCGCAGACCTGCGTCCACAGCCGGTGCCGGAGAGGCCGAGCCTCACCAGGACCTGGGGGTCGGGCAGAGGGGACGGGCGTCCCCAGGATGGAGGTGGCGCGGTGTCCGCATCCAGGCTCGCAGGTCCCAACCGCGGTGTGACGTGGGTGCTGGCGGCTGCGGGAGCAGTGAGGCCACGGCCTCTCAGGGGCGGGGGGACTGGGCCTGCTGGGGTCCCGGGGGCCCATCTGCCCAGGGAGCCAGAGGGGCTGGGCTGCCAGGAGGGGCCGGTGCATCCTAGGACTGGCCGAGCTCGGGTGCCCCTTCCCCTCCCCCGTGTGTGCTGGGGGCCAGGGCAGGATGGTGAGGGGGCTCAGCCATTGGAGACCCTCTCCAGCCTCCAGCCTGCCCTAAGCAGAAGCAAACAGGAAGTCACCCACACGGGGGCACAGGTGGCCCTGAGCCTCCGCCACTGCTTGGGGGTCCCTGCGTCTTGAAGCACATCCCCCGGGGAGAGCGCCGGACGCGCCAGTGCCCGGGGGGCCGGTTCACCCTCGGTTTGGGCACAGCCTGACGACGGGGACCTGCCCAGGAGGCTGTCCTGCCCCCGACGGGCCCACGCCCTCGCGGGGAAGCAGCGTGGCCTCACTGCCCCTGGCCCAGGCCTCACTGCCCCTGGCTCAGGCCTCACTGCCCCCGGCTCGGGCCTCACTGCCCCTGGCCCGGGCCTCACTGCCGAGCTCCCGGCCGCCTCTCAGGAGCAGACCCACCTGGGGGCCCAGTGGTCTCTGCCAGCGGCTGGCTCTCAGCAGCGGCTGCCCCGACGGCAGCTGAAGGGTCGGAGCTCCCAGACGCCGGGCCAGGCCAGCACCAGGGCGGGCACGAGGGGATGGTGTGTAGGTCCCACTGCAGGAGAGGCTGCCGGGTGGGGACACCTCAGGGTCAGGGAGGGTCAGAGAGCCTGCCCACAGGAGCGTGTGCTACCTGTGTGTGTGCACGCGCACCGGGCACAGGGGCCTCCCATCAGCACAGTGCCTGCCTCCTAGAAAGGGACAGCGGGCACGGTGACGGGGACAGCGGGCACGGCGACGGGGGACAGCGGGCACGGTGACGGGGGACAGCGGGCACGGTGACGGGGGGACAGCGGGCACGGTGACGGGGGGACAGCGGGCACGGTGACGGGGGGACAGCGGGCACGGTGACGGGGGGACAGCGGGCACGGTGACGGGGGGACAGCGGGCACGGTGACGGGGGGACAGCGGGCACGGTGACGGGGGGACAGCGGGCACGGTGACGGGGGGACAGCGGGCACGGTGACGGGGGGACAGCGGGCACGGTGACGGGGGGACAGCGGGCACGGTGACGGGGGGACAGCGGGCACGGTGACGGGGGGACAGCGGGCACGGTGACGGGGGGACAGCGGGCACGGTGACGGGGGGACAGCGGGCACGGTGACGGGGACAGCGGGCACGGTGACGGGGGGGACAGCGGGCACGGTGACGGGGGACAGCGGGCACGGTGACGGGGGACAGCGGGCACGGTGACGGGGGGACAGCGGGCACGGTGACGGGGGACAGCGGGCACGGTGACGGGGGGACAGCGGGCACGGTGACGGGGGACAGCGGGCACGGTGACGGGGGACAGCGGGCACGGTGACGGGGGGGACAGCGGGCACGGCGACGGGGGCACAGCGGGCACGGCGACGGGGGACAGCGGGCACGGTGACGGGGGACAGCGGGCACGGTGACGGGGGGGACAGCGGGCACGGCGACGGGGGCACAGCGGGCACGGTGACGGGGGACAGCGGGCACGGCGACGGGGGCACAGCGGGCACGGCGACGGGGGACAGCGGGCACGGTGACGGGGGACAGCGGGCACGGTGACGGGGGGGACAGCGGGCACGGCGACGGGGGCACAGCGGGCACGGTGACGGGGGACAGCGGGCACGGTGACGGGGGGGACAGCGGGCACGGCGACGGGGGACAGCGGGCACGGTGACGGGGGACAGCGGGCACGGTGACGGGGGACAGCGGGCACGGTGACGGGGGCACAGCGGGCACGGCGACGGGGGACAGCGGGCACGGTGACGGGGGACAGCGGGCACGGTGACGGGGGACAGCGGGCACGGTGACGGGGGGACAGCGGGCACGGCGACGGGGGGACAGCGGGCACGGTGACGGGGGCACAGCGGGCACGGCGACGGGGGCACAGCGGGCACGGTGACGGGGGCACAGCGGGCACGGTGACGGGGGCACAGCGGGCACGGTGACGGGGGCACAGCGGGCACGGTGACGGGGGGACAGCGGGCACGGTGACGGGGGGGGACAGCGGGCACGGTGATGGGGGGGCACAGCGGGCACGGTGACGGGGGGACAGCGGGCACGGTGACGGGGGGGGACAGCGGGCACGGTGATGGGGGGGGACAGCGGGCACGGTGATGGGGACAGCGGGCACGGTGACGGGGAGATGCAGGGGAAGGAGACCCCAGACGGCCCAGGGCCAGCCCAGACAGGAAGGGGCTGGAGAGGAGCCAGGCTCTGGGGACCCGGGGCCGCCGCGATCGGGACGCACAGGCAGGGACCTGGCCGGCCTGGGGAGGGGGAGAGCGGCTGCTGGACAAGAGGGGGTGATCGTCAGAGAGGAGGCCCGGCCCGCGTCCACTCAGCCGCGCACAAGCCCCTCGGGGATCGCTGCGGGCGGCTGCACCTTAGTTAGAAAAGGGGGGTGGGGGACACAGAAGCCCAGAGCGGCGGCCTGCGGGGTGCAGGGCGGGAGGGGGACGCCTGGCTGGTGACACGCCTTTCGGTGCTGATTGAATGGAACCTGTGCCCGGGTGGCTCTGGGACAAGCTGAGCAGCCGGGAGGGACCCAGCCTGGAGCGCCTGCCGACCCGGTCCCGGGTCCCCCTGGAGGCGCCCAGGCCGTGGTGGGGCCGCCTGGCTGGGCACCGAGGCCACACCCTGCAGTGGCGCGGCCGACTGGTTCCATCCGGGCGCTTTCCCCGGAGCAGACTTTGCCCTCGGCTGGGAGAGGCCGTGGGTCTGGCCAGGTTCAGAGGCGGGAGAGTCGGGCCTGGGAAGGCGACAGGTGGAGGGGGGACGGGACAGGGGCTGTGTGGGCGCTCGGGGGCTCGGTCGCGCTGCCTGCTCTTCGAATGAGAAGCCTCGCCTTTCGGGGCGCATTTGCTCGGGGGCAGGCTCACAGCGGAGGTCTGAACCCCGCTCTCAGCCAGGCCTGGGGAAAGGCAGCCACGTCAACACGGGGGTGGAGCCCGGGAGGTGCCCACGCAGCGGGCGCGGGGGAGGCCGGGGTGGCCGCCGCCTTCCTCTTCCGGCTGACTCAGACTGTCCCCAAGAATGCGGGGGTGGCCGGAGGCAGCCCGCCCCCTCCTGGGTGTGCAGCGGAGAACCAGGTCCGGATGCCACACCGCGGCGGGCTGTGCTATGGCCAGGCCAGCCCGGGGGCCGCTCTGCCCGCCCCCCTCAGGGAGGGTCCCGGGCCAAACTGGGAACTTCCCGGGAGCTCGCAGCCCCCACGCTGGGCAGCGGGTGTGAGGTGGGCTTGGGCTGGGACCTGCCCGCTGGGGGTGGTCCGACAGGCCGCGTGGCAGATCCCGTCCCAGGCCTGGGGCCCAGGAGCCCGCCGCCCGCACTGACACCCCAGCTCAGGGCTTGTCCTCAGCGTGGGCGGCCTCACAGGGCGGCCTCGGCTGCAGGCTGCTCCCGCCTGGGTCCCGCGGGCCGAGGGGTAGGGACCCTCCCAGCCAGGCCCCGGGCTGTGTCCGTGCCCCACGGCACCCCCCCAGCTGCCCTGTGCCTGTCCCCACAGGACCCCACGGCCGTCCGGCATGGCCCGGCGGCGCCCGGACAGCGCCCTGGAGGAGCAGCTGCTGGAGGGCCGCTTCCACTCGGAGCTGCGGCTGGACGCCCAGGGGAACCCCGAGCCCCAGCTCCCGCTGGTCCGCAGCCCCCCGCAGGGCAGGAGCAATGCCGTCTTCCAGCCCGACACCCCGGAGCCCCAGCCCGCGTCCCCGGAGCCCCGGGAGCCCCGCACCGTCATCCTGAGCACGCAGAGCCCCGCGGCCCTCAAGCTGGGCACCGCACAGCTGATCCCCCGCAGCCTGGCCGTGTCCAGCAAGGCCAAGGCCCCCGCGCGCCACCAGAGCTTCGGGGCGGCCGTGCTCAGCAAGGAGGCCGCCCGGCGGGAGCCCCGGCTCCTCGCGGCCCCCAGCTTCTCCCTGGACGACATGGACATGGACACGGGCCCTGGGGCGGCGCTGTCACGGAACCTGCGCAGCCAGTCCTATCGCGCGGCCATGAAGGGCCTGGGTGGCGAGGTGGCCCCCGTCCAGCTCAGCCCCAAGCTCCACGCCCTGGCCGAGGAGTCCGCCCAGCCTCCTGCTCGGCCCTCGCCCAAAAATAAGGTGGGGGCCCGTGTGCCTGGACAAGGGGGGTGGGGGGCTGGGGGATGTGCCTTGGGCCCCGGGAGCCCGTGGGCAGGGGGGTGGGGGCAGCCGTGGCATCACCGTCCCAGCTGCCACTGAGCACCTGCCACGTGCAGGCTCCTGCCAGTTCCCCTGAGACCGGCAGCCGGGCTGCGAGCTGGCTGACTGCCCCATTTCACAGATGGGGCAGCTGAGGCTCAGGATGGTCCAAGGTTTTGCCTAGGGTCCCAGAGTGTGAGTCGCTCCAGACACAGCGGGGCAGTCTGGGGTGGGACCAGCCCCGAGAGGAGCCGGCTCGTCTCAAGGTCAGGGTTCAGGGATGGCTTTGCAGCCACTGGCCGGGACCCAGTGCCCGGGGGCTCCTGTCAAGGACTGGAAGGGGCGTGGCAGGTCTGGCTGCCTCCAGCTCAGGAGCAGACTGACGCCCTCTGCTCACGCCGCCCCTTCCTGCCCGGCAGCCCTGTGGCCTCTGCCTTCCAGGGAGCACGGGACAGGCCCAGGGCCAGCAGGACGGGCACCTCACCCGGGACCTCAGTGCCTGTGGCTGCCATCCGACGGCCTCCCCAGCTTAGAGCTCCTGCCCAGACTGTGGGAAGACAGGCCCCCAGGGTGCAGTGGGCCAGGCAAGGAGGCCATAGCCACTGTCCTGAGTTTAAAGATGCCCCGGCCGGGGGGTGGACGCTCCCCACTGCCATGTCCGAGGCCGGGGGGTGGATGCTGCCCGCTGCCATGTCCCAGGCCTGGGGGGTGGACGCTGCCCGCTGCCATGTCTCAGGCCTGCGGGATGGATGCTGCCTGCCGCCATGCCCCAGGCCTGGAAGGTGGACGCTGCCCATTGCCATGCTCCAGGCCTGGAAGGTGGACGCTGCCCATTGCCATACCCCAGGCCTGGAAGGTGGACGCTGCCCATTGCCATGCCCCAGGCCTGGAAGGTGGACGCTGCCCATTGCCATACCCCAGGCCTGGAAGGTGGACGCTGCCCGCTGCCATGCCCCAGGCCTGGAAGGTGGACGCTGCCCGCTGCCATGCCCCAGGCCTGGAAGGTGGACACTGCTCACTGCCATGCCTCAGGCCTGGGGGATGGACGCTGCCCACCGCCATGTCCCAGGCCTGGGGGGTGGGTGCTGCCCGCCGCCATGTCCCAGGCCTGGGGGGTGGACGCTGCCCGCCGCCATGTCCCAGGCCTGGGGGTTGGACACTGCCTGCCACCATGTCCCAGGCCGGGGGGTGGACGCTGCCCGCTGCCATGTCTCCCTGAGAAGCCAGGGCCCCAGGACTGCCTCAGGGCCTCAGCATCCACCCCGTCAGGGCCAGGCCTGCGGGGCCCATTCCTTCCTTCTGTTGGTTCACAGGTTCTGGGCAGGGGGCGAGGGGGTCCCAGCGGTCAGGCCCAGGAGCTCCCGGGCAGTGGGGATGCTCAGGGAACCGGGGAGCACAGAGCAGGGGCTCCCCAGGAGCACAGGGCCTGGGGGTTCAGAAGGGGAGGGTTAAAGCAGAAGCAGGGACAAAAGGCAGGTGCCAGGTGGAAGAGGGGCCGAGGCAGCAGCCTGTGCCCAGACCTGGAGGTGGGAGGGGTGAGGGCACTGGGGGACGCAGGGCGGGGGGGGGGGGGGCAGGGCCAGGTGCAGCTGGCAGCGCCACACATTCCAGACCAGCACTGGGAGACTCAGGCCCCAACTCGTCGGGAGAAACCAGCTCCCACACTCCTGGCACCGGCCCCTGTGAGGTCGGGGGACAGTGGTGTATCCGGCGAAGAAGGCAGGCTCTGAGCGGCAGCTGGTGGGCCAGGGTGTGGTCCCCGCTCACCCCCGCAGCCCTGCGTCAGCTGCCGGGCCTCCAGGGCGTGGGGCCGGACGCTCACCCTCTTCTTCCTGCCGCCTCAGGCCACCCCTCCGTGGGGTCCTGTGTGCATCCTCCACTCCCCCCAATGTCCCTCTTGGCCTTCTCTTAACCACACCTGTCCTACCTTGGGCTACCCCAAGTGGGAACACCCCACTTTCCTGAGCACCCCTCTTAGCGAGTTCAGTCCTGCCTCCACCTCCAGGCAGCCCTCCTGGATCTGCCCAGATTTCAGTCACCTGCCCTGACTGCTCTGGAGGCACCCCCCTGCCCTGGCCTCCTCTTGGCGGCCCGCCTCCCTCGGGAGCAGCATCTATTGAGCGGCTTCTGTGTGCTCAGCAGAGCCCACTCCTGCCGGGCCTGGTGTCGCGCACGGAGCCGTGCGGCCTGAGCCCGGGTGGAGGAGCCGCTCTAGGCCCACACCTGCCCCTCCTCCCTGCTGACCACTGGTGTTTCTGTCTTGTTTGCACAGAAGACGCTGGGGCGGAAGCGTGCGCACAAGGGCTCCTTCAAGGATGGTGAGTGTGGCCTGGGGCGGCGGCCGCGGGCTGGGCCGGACCGGATGAGACTGGTCTCGCTGGGGGAGGGGCAGGGCAGGGGGCTGGGTGTGGTGGACAGAGCACGCACTGCAGGGATTCCTCCGGGGACCAGAGGCCCTGGTGGCCATCCGGCCGTGTAGCGCTGATGGGTCCAGAAAGGCCTAGAGCAGTGATGGCGAACCTTCTGAGCTCGGCGTGCCAGCATTTTGAAAAACCCTAACTTCACTCTGGTGCCGTGTCACATAGAGAAATTTTTTGATATTTGCAACCACAGTAAAACAGAGACTTCTATTTTTGATATTTATTTTATATATTTAAATGCCATTTAACAAAGAAAAATCAACCAATAAAATGAGTTCGCGTGTCACCTCTGACACGCGTGTCATAGGATCGCCATCACTGGCCTAGAAGTTTCCCATGGACTCCCTTCTGCACCACCCAGGGGCAGGAGATACAGCCCCCCACTCACCCCCAGGCGACAGTTGTCCAGCACCTTGGGGGGGGGCGTAGTAGCCACATGGGGGGACCAAGGCCCCACGGGGAGGACACGCCTGCTGGGCTCTGTTGGGGTCGTCTCAGGGCACGGGGAGCCTGTGGGGTGGGGCTCGGAGGGCATGGGCTGCAGCTGCACCTTGGGGGGGCCCAGAGCAGTGCCATCAGCCTGCTGAGGGGTGGGTGCCAACAGGGCCCCATGGGGAGGGGAGAGGAAGTGCTGCCCAGCCAGGATGGAGCACCCACTAGGGAGGAGGGTGGGCCAGTGAGGCCGGAAGGGCTTGGGCCTGGGTGCCAGGCTGGATGCCAGGCGTTGGCTTCTGAGGACACAGGGGCCCCGCCAGGATGGGTCCGCCCTCCCTGCCAGCCCTGACCTCTGTGGACGGACATCGGCTGGAGGGGGCGAGGGAGGCGTCAGGACCCGGCTCCTGCCCCAGGCCCCAGAGCGAGGCATGGAGGGGAGGCGTGGAGGGGGTGCACGGGGCCCTCGGTGCCCGGAGAGGTGGACCGGGCCGTTCCAGGGCCTGCAGTGTGGGAGCAGGACACAGCCCTGGTCTTGGGGCTCTGGAACAGCCCCCCCCCCCAAGGCCTCTGCAGGCCCCCACCCGCCTGTGCTCTGATTTGTCAGCTCCGCTGGCCTGAAGGTGCCACATTCTGCACCGGGCGCCACCCTGCCTGGCCCGCCCGGAGCAGCCACAGCGGCCAGCAGCCCAGGGGAGCCTGCTCCAGGAGCTGATGTTCTCAGAGGCTCCTCGGGACTCGGCCTGTGGATTCTGGGGGGACCAGGCCCGCTCCCAGCCCCCGGTCCCCTGCGTGATGCGCCCCCTCTCCCCAGACCCCCGGTTCTATCAGGAGATCCGGGAGCGGGGCCTGACCACCAGCCAGGAGTCCGACGACGACCTGCTGGACGAGCCGGGCAGCCCCGAGGGAGCGCGGACGGTGGGCACCCCCATCGTGGTCAAGAACTTCCGGGCCCCCCAGGTCACCTGGAGCCAGCTCCCCGAGGTAGGCCCCCCAGGTCACCTGGAGCCAGCTCCCCGAGGTAGGCCGGCTGCTGGGGGCGCCCTTCCCCACCCGTGGGCAGTCAGTCCCGGGGCCTCCCCAGGCGCCCACCCAGCCCCAGGAGAGCTGCGTCCCATGCCCTCAGAGCAGCCCGCCCTGCGCGGCACCTGGTGGTCTCAGGCGGGGACGGGGGCGGGGGAGTTGGGGCAGGTGCCATCCAGGTATGTGACGGGCGTCCCCAGGTGAGCCCCATGCTCTCCGCTTCCTGCTCAGACTGGTCTTCGGGGAGCTGTGGGTACCAAGGACCCCTCCTGCCAGGGCCTTGCCCCCAGGAAAGTGCTAGGAGGTCCCCTGAGGAGGCAGGAGGGGATGGGGGGGAGCCAGGCCTCGGCTCCCACAGAGCCCCGTGCCACGGCCAAGCCGCCCCCACTCCAGCTGCAGGGATGTGGGGACTCGGTGAGAGCACGGGATGGGGGCGGCTCTGACCACGTGCCGGGGAGCGGCTGTCACCCCCAGTCGGCCACGGGCAGACTCCTGACCCGTCCCTGGGAGCCCAGGGTGGGAGCTGGGCGGCAGCCATGGGCACAGCGGGCAGTGGGGCGGGCACTCGGTCCTTTGTCTGCAGTGCATGGGCTCTTTGCTTGCACCCAAAGGGGGACAAGAGCTGAGGCTGTGGGACCCCAGCCAGGAGAGCCCAGGCTGGGCTGAGGGTAGGCGGATGGGAAGTGGGGAATCTGTTCCCACCTGCCGGCCGCCAGCTGCGTGCCAGGAGTCCCAGGCATGTCACCCCGGGTCTGGTGGCGTTCAGATGCTGCAGCCTCCACAGGGGGCCGGGGTTTCTGACCACCCCCCTCCGCCCCCTGAGCTGGGTCTCGGCCCAGCCTGGGCTAGAGGAAGAGGCACGGGGTTTGCCCCCCACCCCCATAGGCCTAGGACACGGCCTGTGCGCAGCCCAGTGAGGAGGGAGCAGGAACGGGGTGGCTCTGGGTCCTACAGAGGGGGTGCCCTCAGGCAGAGGCACAGCCCAGCCTGTTCCGACAGGCGCGCCGTGGCTGAGAGCCACACGCCACCAGGGCAGCCTGGAGGCCACGGCCCCCACGGCAGGGAGCTGGGTGGTGCGCCCGCTGGAGCAGGGTCACCCCCAACCTCCTGGGCAGGGCGCTGACTCAGCCGGCCCAGACACCCCCAGCTTTTTAAGTGGCCCTGCCCTCTCCACCCCTCCCCTGCTCGGGTGCCTCCGGGCCTTTCTCTCTGGACCTCCCTCCTCCCCCCTCACGCCCCAGGGCTCCCTGCAGGGGGTGCAGGGCCCACCCAGAACACGTGTCCATGGAGAGGAGAGACGCAGGGACAGGATCAGGCAGGGACAGGCCAGCTCGGTGGTCCCACTGCACTGAGCCTGGAGGGGGGCTCCCCCCCCCACCCCACCCCCCGACCCCGCCAGCCTGGCTCTGCCCTCTCCAGGCCTCTCTGC
Organism: Myotis nattereri; assembly: GCF_964212035.1. Classification (NCBI taxonomy): domain Eukaryota; kingdom Metazoa; phylum Chordata; class Mammalia; order Chiroptera; family Vespertilionidae; genus Myotis; species Myotis nattereri. The sequence continues at coordinate 214,931,409 of NC_138077.1, read as the reverse complement.
CATCACGGCGGCCCCGGCCCGGCAGGGAGGACTCAGGACACGTGGCCCCTGACCCCAGGCCTGTGCCCGCAGGTGGTGGAGCTGGGCATCCTGGACACGCTGCCAGCCGAGGAGCGCAAGAGGCAGGAGGTGAGCGGCCGGTGGGGGTGCGGCCCTGTGTCCCAGCCTCACCGCACGGGGGGGGGGGGGGGGGGGGGACAATGGCCACGGTGACATGGCCCGCCCACTCGCCCTCCGCCACCTGCTGGGCCAGACACCAGGGAGATGGCTGACGCCCTTGGCGGGCAGGGCAGGGGCTGGGGCAGCTCCCCCCTCCCCTTGCCCAGTGTCACAGCTCACTGTGGACAAGCCACTGGCTGCGCCCTGGCTGCGCTCTCCTCCCACCGGGGCTCGTCCGGGGGCTCAACCCCGGCCTGTCGCCTCACCCCGACGGATCCTGCGCTCGTCTCAGACGCGCCCTGGCCAGCCCGTCTGCGTGCATGTGTGTCCAGCTGCCCTGGGCGGGCGGCTCCTCCAAACCGCCCTCCGGCTCCCCCGCTCTCGCCAGGCCATCTTCGAGATCCTCACGTCCGAGTTCTCCTACCAGCACAGCCTGGGCATCCTGGTGGCCGAGTTCCTGCAGTCCCGGGAGCTGCGGGCGACCATGACCCAGACCGAGCACCACCACCTCTTCTCCAACATCCTGGACGTGCAGGGCGCCAGCCAGAGGTGAGGCCGCACCCGCCCCTCACAACCCCCCACCCACCCCTCACAACCCCCACCCACCCCTCACAACCCCCACCCACCATGTGCCCGGAGGCCACACCCACCCCTCACAACCCCACCCACCCCTCACAACCCCCACCCACCATGTGCCCGGAGGCCACACCCACCCCTCACAACCCCCACCCACCACATGCCCGGGGGCCACACCAACCCCCTCACAACGCCCCACCCACCAAGTGCCCAGAGCCGCACCCACCGCCTCGGGCTGGGGCCGCTGGCCTGGGTGTGGACGGAGGCAGAGGCAACAGGTCCTGGCCAGGGTGGGAGGGCAGCTCCCGGAGGCCTCTGGTCTGAGTCTGGGTCTGTGGGTGGGGGGTTGGGGCAGCGGTTTGCTGGGAGGCCAGAGAGTGGCCCCGGGGAGAGGTGAGCGCCAGACTGTGGGTGTCCTGGGCCCCTGCACCCTGTCCCCTGAGGCTCAAGAGGGGGACGTCTCCCATGGCACATGGCTCTGTCCAAGGACAGGCACGTTCCCACCAGGGCACCCAGGCCCAGAGGGCTGCATGGCCAGGCGCAAGGCACCCACAGGGCGAGGTGGGAGGCGGCCTCTCGTCGCCCCGGGTCATGTTCCTCCCGGGGTGTCTGGTGCCTGGCCCAGGGCTCTGGTTGCAGGGCAGGAGGTGGAGGAGGGGCCGGGCGTGCAGCTGCAGGCCTGCGTGGAGCTGTGTATGCGTGCACATGTGCACATGTAGGTACATGTGTGGCAGCAGGTGTGTGTGCACACGTGTGGGTAGCAGCTGTTTGCATGTGTGTGTGAACACCCATTGTGTATGAGTGTGTGTGCATGTGTGTGCACACGTGGGGACACAGCTGTGTTACTCCTGTGGCGGGCACAGTCCAGGTATGCACTGTGGCCATTCACACAGCCTCCCCAGGAATCGGTTAGTGGCTCGGGGCCGTCTCAGACCTCCCAGCCCCTTCTCAGAACCCTCCAGAATGCCCACGGGGGTGCTGGCCAGCACGCCTGCCTGGGGCTGGGGGTGGGGTCCCCATCTGTCCTGACACACTGAGCCATTCGCAGGGCTGCCCATCAGGCTCAAAACGTTCCACAGAAAGGGATCCTGGTCCCTGTGGCAGGTCAGGCCGGGCCTGTGACAGGGGCCTGAGGGACCCCAGCCGAGGCCCACTCCCCTCCCTGCCCCCCTCACTGGCCTCGCCAGGGTGACCAGAGCTGGGCCCCAGCTTCCAGGGGGCCCACAGGTCGGTGGGAGGCCATGTTCCTCCCGGGTGGTGCCCTGGCCGCAGGTCCTGGGTGGGGCTGACGCACCCCACCTCCCTGTCTGGGTACCAGCGTCCTCCCCTCCCTCCGTGGGTGAGCTGTAAGGGCTGCGGCCCCAGCTGGTCACTCTTTGATGAGGGGTGCGGGCCACCTGAGGTCCCCGTGTGGCTCTGAGCTCTGGGACTCTGCCCTCTGCCCTCGGAGGTCAGCCAGCACCTTATCTCCAGGCGGGACTGTTCCGGCCGCCCAGCTCAGCAGGACTGAGAGACGCTGGCGTGGGCGTGGCCTCGGCCCAGGCCCCAGGGAGGGACTGCTCGGGACAGAGCCTCGGGGCGGGAGGCCCTCCGGCCGCCTTGGCCCGGCTGGGAGAGGTGTGGGGCCTGGGGTCCGGCGCTTGCCTGCGGTTAGGATGCCCTGGAGGCTGCAGCCGGAGTCTGTGTAGCACGTGACCTACGGGCCAGCCCCAGGGCAGCGGCTGCTGGGAGCGGAGCCCTGGGCCAGACCCGCCGGATGGTGGCTCAGGCGTCCTCTCCTCCCTGCAAGGCCTGGGTGCGCTGAGCCTCGGGACCCCGGAGGGCGGGGTGTGGCTGTCCCCTGCAGGGCGTCTGCCCGGAGGCACCGCGCTGAGGGGGGGAGGGGGGTGCTGGGCCCAAGGCAGGTCCTGGCACCTCTAACCAAGTCCCCGGAGTCAAGTCGGAATGAAGCTCTGTCCTGCCGCCCATCCCTCGGGGCCCACACCTCCTGCCCGGCCTGGAGGGGCGTGGCCTCGGGTTTGGCCAGGGGTCTGGGCCCAGTCACTTCCCATCCCAGCAGCTCATCTGTCCTGGGGATTTCCTGGGCCAGTGGGGTCCGTCCACATGTGTGCTGCCCCAGAGCTGAACTGGGCATGTGTGTGTGTGTGTGTGTGTGTGTCTGTGCATGTCTGTGCGCGCGTGTGTGTACATGTTTGTGCCTGTGTGGGCATTTGTGTGTGTGCATGTGTGTGCTTGCATGTGTGTCTTTGTGCGTGCATGTGTGTGCATGTGTGTATGCCTGTGGGGCATGTTTGTGTGTGTGCATGTGTGTGCATGTCTCTGTGTGTACATGTTTGTGCATGTGTGGGCATGTTTGTGTGCGCGCGTGTGTGTACATGTCTGTGTGTGCATGTGTGTCTGTGTGCATGTGTGCGTACATGTCTGTGTGTGTACATGTTTGTGCCTGTGTGGGTGTGTTTGTGTGCACACGTGTGCCTGTGTGCGTGTGTGTACATGTTTGTGTGTGTGTGTTTGTGTGTATCTGTGTGGGCATGTTTGTGTGTGTGTGTGCATATTTTCATGTGTGTGTCTGTGCATGTGTGTGCATGCATGTGTGCATGTTTGCATGTTTGCGTGTGTGTGCGTGTGTGTCAGTGTGCATGTGCTCGCGCGTGTGTGCATGTGTGTGTGTTTGCATGTGTCTGTGTGCATGTGTGTGTACATGTCTGTGTGTGTACATGTTTGTGCATGTGTGGGTATGTTTGTGTGCACGCGTGTATCTGTGTGCGTGTGTGTACATGTTTTTGTGTGTTTTTTGTGTGTATGTCTGTGTGTGCCTGTGTGGGCATGTTTGTGTGCGTGTGTCAGTGTGCATGTTTGCATGTGTGTGTCTTTGTGCATGTGTGTGTGTGTGCGTATGTGCATGCTTGCATGTGTGTGTGCATGTTTGTGTGTGCGTGCATGTGTGTGTTGGCGTGTGTGCGTGCTCACACGTGTGGCGTGGGCACTCAGCCGCGGTCCTCGCCCGCCGCAGGTTCTTCGAGGACCTGGAGCGGCGGCACAAGGCGCAGGTGTGCGTGGAGGACATCAGCGACATCCTGGAGGAGCACGCGGAGCGGCACTTCCACCCCTACGTGGCCTACTGCTCCAACGAGGTCTACCAGCAGCGCGCCCTGCAGAGGCTCACGTGAGCGGCGGCCGGGCTGGCGGGGCACGGCCTGCTCGCCGCCGCCGCCGGGCTCTGACCCGCCTCCCCCGTCCCTGCAGGAGCAGCAACCCCGCCTTCCGAGACGCCCTCCGGGAGATCGAGAGGCGGCCGGCGTGCGGCGGCCTGCCCATGATCTCCTTCCTCATCCTCCCCATGCAGCGGGTCACCCGCCTGCCCCTCCTGACCGACGTGAGCACCAGCCCGGGCCCGGCGGGGGCGGGGCGCCTGGGCTCCCGTCTCACACTCAGACCCGGTGTTGCCCCCCCGGGACCTCCTCCTCCACCATCGCCCATGATGAGGAGGGTGATCGGGCTTCAGTCGCCATGGTGACCTGGTCCCGGCATCGTCTCCGCCGCCCGTAGAACTGTCTCTGCCAGGACCTGTCCTGCGCTTTACATGACGGGCAGGTGGATGCGCCTTACCCCGCGTCACCCAGATGGTCCTGGGCCATCGGCGCCTCCTGCCTCACACCCCTTGGCCAGTCGTCCCGGGCGCGGGGAGAGGGGCTCCGTGGAAGGGCTTGCATCTCTGAGGTGGTGGCTCAGGGGGCAGAGGGGCCTGTGAGGGTGAAAGGCACATGCATACACATGCATACACATGCATGCACATGTGGACACACACGTGGCAGGCGCCCAGCTAAGCTCCTGGAGGCAGCATGTGGGCCTGTGCTAGGCGGTCACTGTCCAAGCGAGATGGGCCATCCCTCCGGGCATTCTGGGAGGAGCAGGAATAGAGGCTGTGGGGCCCCCGGCTGGACGAGGGTGGCCAGGATTGGAAGGGGCAGGGTCCTGGGGGCACTCACTACAAGTCCCCCCCAACCGGCCTGACCTGGCTGAGCCGTTTCGGGGCCCCGCCTGAGTCTGGTGTGAGGGAGCCTCCCTGACGTGGGCCAAAAGCCTGGGGCGGGAGGGTGCCTGGTGCTCGCTCACACCTGGTGTCTCCCCTGCAGACACTCTGCCTCAAGACCCAGAGCCACCCCGAGAGGTACAAGGCCGCCAGCCGCGCGTTCAAAGCCATGAACAAGGTGAGGGGGGCCCCACCCCCGATAGCAGAGACCCCAAGGGCCTGGCAGGAAACGTTTGAAGATTGTCCACCCCAAGCTTTTCATGGTACCAGGGGGGAAACAGGCCTAGAGGGAGTGGAGCTCGCACACAGCCATCGAGCTCCTGGCAAGGCAGGGCTAGGACGGCCAGGAGGGCGGCGACCTGGGCCGGTGGGGCCCGCAGCCCTGCCACCTCCCTGCCCGCGCCCTGCAGCTGGTGAAGCAGTGCAACGAGGGGGCCCACAAGATGGAGCGCATGGAGCAGATGTACACGCTGCAGACACAGCTGGACTTCGGCAAGGTCAAGGTAGGCAGCCCCAGAGGGCGCCTGCTGTGCCCACCACGCCCACCAGCCCTGCTGGCCCTGACCTGTCCCAGCTCCCAGACCACTCCCTCCCCTCCCCCCCCACCCCCCACCCCGTCCCGTGGAGCCCTCCCGGGCCTGGCCTGGCTCAGAGCAGCCAACTGGATGGCCCTTTGCTGTGGCCGGAGCCCTGGGGGCGGCCCGCCGTGGTTCTCAGAGGCTGGGGTCGGTCCCCACCAGCAGCTGCGGGCCTGGCCTGTGGGACCGGGGCTTGACGTCTGTCTGTCTGTCTGTCCTCCAGTCCCTCCCGCTGATCTCCGCCTCCCGCTGGCTGCTGAAGCGCGGGGAGCTGTTCGTGGTGGAGGAGACCGGGCTGTTCCGGAAACTCGCCAGCCGGCCCACGTGCCACCTGTTCCTGTTCAACGACGTCCTGGTGGTCACCAAGAAGAAGAGGTGGGCCCCACCCCGCCACGGGCACTGTGGGTGGTGGGCGGTGGGCGGGCTGCAGCCTCGGGGCCAGGAGTGGGCTGGAGGCCGGGAGGACATGGAGGAGCCGACCGGAGCCTCCTCCGGCCTCAGAGTGGGGGGCACACACAGGACCTGCCCAGCTGGTCGCCCATGGCAGCGGCCCGGGTCCCCTCTGCAGGGACACATGCAGCTCCAGGGGGTGCTCAGCGCCACCCCCCCCACACACACACACACACAGGGGACCCGGGGCGCCGTGGCCCTGGCTGCGTGGCGCTGCTTCCATTTGCAGACCGGGGCCTGCCCGCCCAGCCACCAGGACCCTGGTGGCCGCTGTTCTCCAGGTGGGGGGATGGGAGGGACATCTAGAGAGCGCCCTCCTGGCGGCCTGGCCCCCGGCCGCTGTGGGGACCCGGTGGCCGGGGGGCAGGGAGGGGCGGCTGCCAACAGACCCCGCACCTCGCCCACCTCCTCCCGCAGCGAAGACAGCTTCGTGGTCCAGGACTACGCCCACGTGGACCACCTCCAGGTCCAGAAGGTGGAGGCCACGGAGCTGCCCCTGCCAGGCGGCGTCAACCGCAGCTCGTCTGTGCCGCACCTCTTCCAGGTGACCCTGCTGCACAACAGCGAGGGCCGCCAGGAGAGGATCCTGCTGTCCTCTGACTCCGCGTAAGTCCGGGAGGGCTCCCTGGGGGAGGGGGCTCTGCGTGACCCACGAGGATAGGATTCCTGCCACCCACATCCCTGACCGCCACTCTGTGCGGGCATCACACCAGGTGCAGGGACAGCCTTGTCCTCACGGAGTTCACATTCCCGGGAGGGTGCACCCCAGCCACAAGATGAGCAGCTGAGGGGTGAGGGGTGAGACAAACAGGAGACAAACAGGCAGGAGAGGGGGCAGGGGGCGGAGCTGGGGAGGAAGCCTCATGCACAGGGCTCCGAGGGGAGCGAGGCTCAGGGCTCCAGCAGAGGCACAGCCGTGCAAAGGCCCTGGGGCAGGAGGCCATGGCACGGAGCAGCCGGAGGACAGCAGGGCAGGGACTCAGTACACTGAGGGAGCCCAGCAGACGGTCCGCGCTCCCTCCTGCTCACTCCCCTTCCCGGGCGAGAAGCTGAGGCTCCTGTCAATCAGCAGCTGACAAGAGGCCCGGGTCGCAGAGCCAGCGCAGGAGGTGGGCGGCCCGGACGCTGAGGGGCCGCTACCCCCGGCTCGGACCCAGGCTCGGACCCAGGCTCGGACCCAGGCCGGTGGGGCTCGGGCTCAGCCTGCCTGCGCTGCTTCCCACGCCCCGGGCCCTCCCAGGCTTTGGCCCCCGGGTGGTGGGGTGGGGAGGCCCCGGGCGGAAGCCGCTCACAGCTCCTGGCTCCTGACCAGGCTGGTGGGAGGGGGTCCGGCAGCCGGGTCTCCACTGCCTGTCCCCCCTCCAGGGCGTGGGCGGCGCTCAGACCCCATCTTCTCTGTGCCAACGGGGGGTGGGGCTTAAAGCCAAAGCCACCAGGCTGACGGCATCCGCCTCAGGCCCTGCTCACACGCTGTCCCCAGGAGGGACCGGGTTCATGTCCTCTGTCCCCAGGAGGGACCGGGCCCACACTCTGTCCCCAGGAGTGACCGGGTTCATGTTCTCTGTCCCCAGGAGTGACCGCGCCCGCTGGATCACCGCGCTGACGTACAGGGAGCAGCAGTGGCTGGGCCTCGCCAACAAGGGAGGTGAGCGCTCGCCCCAGGAGCAGGGCTCGCAGCCCCCCTTCCAGCCCTGGTGGGGGCGGGTGGGGGTCAGGAGGGAGAGGTACCCTCCATCCCTCTGTCCATCCCACACCTGACCCCGGGGAGGGGCCTCCCTCCCTGTGGTGCCCTGAGCCCAGTAGCTGGTGGAACAGACCCACGCGCTGGAGCCAGAGGCCCACAGACCCTTCCTCCTGCCCCGCCAGCCCCCCCCTCCCCCCAGAGCTGGGAGCGCCCCCTGCTGGGTGGGCACTTTGACCCTGAAAGCAGCCTGTCCCCCTGTGGGGAGGGCCAGCTCCGGACAGAGGAGAGCGGGGCCCTGGGGGCTGTCGGGAGCCCACCCCTCCCCGAAGGACCGGCGTCACTCACGCCTGCCCGTCCCGCAGACCTGCCGCAGGTGGAGGTCACCAAGGCCTACTTCGCCAAGCAGGTAGACGAGATCTCGCTGCAGCAGGCGGACGTGGTGCTGGTCCTGCAGCAGGAGGACGGTGAGCGGGGCGGGGCCGGGCACGGGGGGGGGGGGGTGGGCAGTGAGAGGGGAGACGAGGGGGACACGGGGGGCGGGAGCTGAGCCAGGGGAGTATGGGGGAGGGGCTGGCAGAGGGGCCCAGGCAAGCTGGACCCCGGGCGAGGGGTCTGGCCCCACTGGCATGCCAGCAGCCCTGGCCCCCACCAGGGTCACTGCTCCCAGCCAGCCTGGGACCGAGGGCCTGAGCACCTCCTTCCAGGCACCTTCAGACGCCCCTGAAGTGCAGGATCAAAAGTTGTACCCTAGGGGGGGGCTTTGCTGCTGCTGGGACCCCACAGAGGCCGGCAGAGCTGGTTGGAGCCCTGAGACCTTGTCAGGATCCCCAGGGGGAGGCGGTGGTGGGCTCCGGGGGTGGGGGTGCCGAGCGGGCCCCTCCCCAGTGCCCAGGACCCTCCCTCACCTGCCCGTGTCTGGGTCAGGATGGTTCTACGGCGAGAGGCTGCGGGACGGAGAGACGGGCTGGTTCCCCGAGGACTTCGTCCAGAGCATCACCAACCGCGTGGCCGTGGAGGGCAACATGCGCAGGATGGAGCGGCTGCGCGTGGAGACGGACGTGTAGCCCGCCCCGCCGGCGCCTCCGGCGGCCTCAGCCCACATTCCAGCCGGCCAGCGGCCATGCCAGGCCCCGGGGGCACAGTGACTCGTCCCAGACCCATCCTGGATCTCCCCGAGGACCGTGCGCTGCAGCGACGGCTCCGGGCAAGCGCGTGGGGCCACGCCAGCCCTGACCCCTGGCCCAGTCCCCGGGAGGAGCCCAGCGGCCGTGGCCACTGCCCCCTACCCAGCTCCCGCCAGCCCGCCCTGCCCCGTGCACCCAGAACTGGGCCACAGGTGACGCGGAGGGGCCCCGAGAACTGTGGGGACGGCTTGACTGTCTACCTCCTGCCCCGCTCGTGCCCCACGTGCACAGGAGGCCTCGCGCCCAGGGCAACCCTGCCTCCGGAGAGGAGGTTGGGGTGGGGAGAGAGGGACCTTGTGGCGCTGACATGTACTGTGACTGCGCTTCTCGGGGACATTAAAGTGCTTGTGCAACACCCGGTTTCCACGCACACCTGAGCCGCACCGGCCTCACGAGCCCCCAGGGTGCCAAGAGCAGGGGACTGGCCTGTGTGCGGTCACTGTGCTGGGTCAGTCACTCGCCTGGCCGCCCGCTCACGGCCCCTCGGGCTCATTCTTGGCTCTCGTCTGTCCTGCCAGAGTCATGGGCAAGGCCAGTGGGTCTGGGGGCGTGAGGACAGCAGAGCCTGAAGACGCCCCAGAGGGGACTTGCAGATGGGAGAGGCCGGCAGACCTCGGGGCTGGGGAGGGGGGATTGTCGGCTGCCTGGCCAGGCTCGAGGATCGTCCACTCTCCCAGGAGCCCCACCGGCCCGCCTGTGGCCTCGGCTGGCAGGGCTGTCCTTGGACGGTCTGCTACATCCCACTGGGCACCGGCTTCGGCATCGAAGCCAGGGGTGCGACTGGCCCCTCCTGGGCGCCTCGATAAGATGGCTCAGCACAGAGGGTCCCGTGGTTGGCCGCGGGCCCAGGAGGGAAGGGCCACCCAGGGGAGGGGCTGAGTGAGGGGTGGACCTCCGAGCCCGTCCCCGGGGCCAGGACGGTGGAGCCGCTGCTCGCAGACCTCCAGGTGACCTCCGTGGCCTCAGCAAAGGGCAGGCCTACAGAGCCCCAGCAGGGCCGTCTGGGCCGACGCTGCCTGGGATGGGGGTGAGGGAGGGGGTAAGGCCAGGGCTAGGAGGGCGTGGCCTGGGGGGCTGGGTCGGTCAGGCCCTCAGTGGCTGGACAGGAGGAAGTGGGAGGTCTTGGTTTTCCCACCTGGGAGCTGGGTGAACGCCCTGCTGTCCCTGGAGTGCTGTGGGCACGCTGGTGCGTGTGCAGGTGCGTGTGTGTGCGTGTGCGTGCGTGTGCGTGGTCTCTGGAAGCCAGGGGGCAGCATCCTGTGTGAGTCCAGCTGCCCATCCCCTGGACCAAGAGGGACCACTCCTCCCACAGACCCCCATGTTCCCTCCACTGAGCCCCCGGGGAGGGTGGGCCAGCCACTGCCCATCCACTGCCAGGCCTGGTCCAGGCAACGGAGGAAAGTGGCTGTGGAAAGCCTGAGGCCACACCCTCAATGCCGGGGCCTCGGGCAGGAAACATCCTCAGTGCCAGGGCCTCGGGGGGGGGGGGGGGAACACCCTCAGTGCCACGGCCTCGGGCGGGAAACACCCTCAGTGCCAGGGCCTCGGGGGGGGGGGGGACACCCTCAGTGCCACGGCCTCGGGCGGGAAACCTCGGGTCTTCAAGCAGCCGCAGCGCCTGTGCCTCATAAGCAAGGGGAGTTGGACGCTTAGCCCTGAGGAAGGAATTCCCCGGGTAAGGCTGGCGTCCAGAGCAGGTGGGGCGGCCGCCAGAGGCAGGTGGGGGCGGCCGGTCCACTGGGAGGCCGCTCACCGAGCTCAGGACACGAACGCGTCCGAGTGGAACAGGCCCAGCCGGCTGCGCCCCCCCCCCACCCCCGCCCCCTGATGCAGGTGAGAAACGGGCCCAAGCCCGTGGTCCACGCAGGGTCGCGGGTTTGCCCAGAGACGGCGAGGCGTCCGAGGACAGCCTGGGAAGCCCATGCTGAGGGCGAGGGTCCCCCCTCACCACCCCACCCCCGGCGGGGCCTCCTGGCCTGGGGCTCCTGGAGACGTGTGTGCAGAGCAGGGGCCGTGGGGGCTGGACTGGGGCCTGCGGCTGCCCCCCCTGCCCCCCATCCTTGTAAGTCAGGGTCCCCTTTGAGGCAGAGGCACCTAATTGACTTAAAGGCCGGGAGCCCCAACACCGTCTTAGGATCCATGTGCCCACCAAGCTCTCCAGCTCCCTGGCTTGGCTCCCTCTACTGCCCCCTGGTGTCCGGCAGGGGCACTGCGCTGAGCCCTCAGGGTTCAAGGCATGGGAGGCCTCTGAGTGTCCCTGGTGGGACGGGCCTGTGGGTCCCCGTTCCCCGCGCCTCGATGACAGTCCTCGGCTCCCCATGGGGGGCCCTCGGGCATGCAGCCGCTCGCCAGTCAAGCTGGACGGCCGCGGGGTTCCCATGAATTCTGCTCACATCCTTGTCACCGTCCCCAGTAACACACCCCTGTTGGCGTTGGATGTCCCAAGTCACTCCCCCAGCTGTCGCCTGTCCAGCCTGTCGCTGGGTCTCTGGACAGACTGGGGTCCCGTCAGACGTGGACACGGGCTGGAGAGAGGACGTCCTCCCGGGTCAGGCCCCTGCAGGTCCCGCCGCAGAGGCACCCCCGGTGTGTGCTGGGTGTCGCGCCGGGAACGGCGGCTTGTTCGTTCTCCGGTCGGCGCTGCCGAGTTGAACGGTTGTCTGTGTCGCTTTATACGCGGCTCGCGCCTGTGACTTGGTGGCCCCCGGCCACGTGCCTGTTGGCCCCGCTAACCTGTCGGCACTTTCAGCTCCTCCATAGCAACAGCCCAGCCCTGGAGCCAGGGCGGTCAGTGTCTCCCCGACACGCACACACGCACAACATGCACACACACACCCCGCTCCCCACTTCTTGTTTCTGGCCCCACGAGCTCTGCTGGGGTGGGGGTGCCAGACATGGATTCTTGGTGGTGCAGGGAATTCGTTCACTTGCCCACAGTGTCCCCTGGGCCTTACCCGGGGCCTGTCCGGGGGTCCCTCGGAGCAGGCAGAGCCCGCGCCCCCCAGTGGGGAAGCTGTCAGGCCACGGAGAGCCCCAGGAACCCCGCGGGAGGAACAGCGGGACCGCGGAGGGAAGGCCCTCAGCTCCTGGGTAGACTGGGCCGCTGGCTTCCCCTCCACTCGCGTGGACTTGAGGCACCTCGCATTGTCGCGCCCTTGCTGTCCGGCCCCCCAGAATTTCCATCCCACAGACACGCCGACTGGGCACACCTTCCGCTGCCATCGAGGCAATCTGGCCTCACCCAGAGGCGCGGACGCATTTTCTGACGTGAAGCCGTCCTGGCGTCTGAATCCAATCCAATCCCCACGGCTCAACTTCGTTATTTTAAAAATATTTTTGTTTGAGGAGCTAACGTTTTTACTGGGGGGTTTGCGTACAAAGGGCCTGCGATTCCCTTTCCTTGCACCGCCCTGCACGCCTGGCTTAGGACCGGCGGACACGGCCGGCCTTGGGGCGGGCAGGTGTGGAGGGAGCAGGGTACTCGCTGCTTCACTCTGTTCTGGGTGAAGGGCTGTGTTTCTACCTGCGCACGGATGAACCTGGCGTTGGTATTTCCCCAGACATACCCGTGTCTGTTTCCAGTTCTCGGGACACAGTTCTTCACGTTCCTTCTTCAGTTTCATATCTCCTATTGGGTCTGCTGTTAATTTTCTTTCTGTACATTTTTCCTTGCTTTACATTTAAAAGATCAACGACCACCCTAATCAGTCTGGCTCAGTGGATAGAGCGTCGGCCTGCGGACTGAAGGGTCCCAGGTTCGATTCCGGTCAAGGGCATGTACCTTGGTTGCGGGCACATCCCCAGTAGGAGGTGTGCAGGAGGCAGCTGATCGATGTTTCTCTCTATCCCTCTCCCTTCCTCTCTGTAAAAAATCAATAAAATATATAAAAAAATAAAAGATCAACATTCTTGCTAGAGTTTTGTTTTTCTTTCTTATTAGTCTTCGGAGAGATTTTTATTTTGTTAAATGTTCCTTGATGCTTTTCTGAGTGTAAAGTCCATGTACGCATGTAAACGTGTGTGCACATGAAGGTAACATGTAACTCTCAGCGTAGAGCGTGTGTTAACGCTTTTGCAAAGGCCACCATTGCTTATGTCCTCTTGCTTAACGGCTCGGGTTCTGTAAGGAAGCCGCCGGTTAGGACTATTCCCACCTGTCACGCCGCCGTTGCTGAGCCCGAGCCTGTGGTGTTTACAGTCCCTCACGGTGCTATCGGCTGGAACGTTAGAACTCCTGCTCCATCCTGAGGCCTCACCACGGGTGGCGTGTCCATATGACTAGCGCGCCTTCCGGGGAATCGCTGTGGCGCGGCGCTCACTGCGCCCGGGGAATCGCTGTGCGTGGCGCTCGCTGCGCCTGGGACCTGCTCTGGGTCGTTCTTCTGCGTCTTTCCCTCTTTCCCGCTTCCCAGGTGGTGTGGACGGTAAACACCCTTCGCCTCCTTCCAACCTGTCCCCACCCGGGTTTACGCCTCCTCCTCCTGGGGGGGGGGGGCACACGCCCCTCTAGGGCAGGACATCTGAGTCTCAGTGGCTGATTCTCTCACTAGGTTGGAGTGCGACTGGCTCATGGCCCATGGCCCATGCACTCACATGCACACACGCACGCACACACGCACGTCTACACATGCACTCATGTGCACACATGTGCACACACATGCACTCAAGTGCGCGCGCACACGCACGCCCACACACACACCCCGCCGTCCTCCAGGCACCCTGCGGCACAGACTCCCTCAGGCGGGCCGCCCAGAGCAGCGTGGGCTGGTGGGCCGGTGGGCTGTGCTGCGGGAGGTGGTTTACAGGACGTCAAATTCAAGTTTCAGATTTCCTCCTTCAACACCGAACACAGACTATCTGCGTCTCTTTGCTTGGAGTGTCTCTGTTACCGCGTCTGACGCCACTCGGGTGCCGGGCCTTTTCCGGGCATTTCAGCATGTTCCTCGGCGCCGGTGTCCTCAACGCGCGTTGGGTCGTGTCTATCTTGCTGATGTTTGGGGCACGGGGTGAGATCGTCTGCGTTTTGGTCTGAGAACCTGTTCACTGCACTTCCTCAGTGGTTTTCTCTCTTTTTCAACTAGAGACCCGGTGCACGAATTTGTGTGTGGGTGGGGTCCCTCGGCCTGGCTGACCATCAGGGTCAATCAGAGCCGTGGGAGGTTGGCTGTGGGAGCGCACTGACCACCAGGGGGCAGCTCCTGCATTGAGCGTCTGCCCCCTGGTGGTCAGTGCGCATCATAGCAACCAGTCAACGGGTCGCTTAGGCTTTTATATATATAGATTAGATGGACAGCAACGCTTCCTTATCCACTTCTATTCTCTCTCTCTGTCTCTCTCTCTCTGTCTCTCTCTCTCTCTCTCTCTCTCTCTCTCCCTGCCGGCTGCGTGCTGGGAACCTTCCTGGCTGGGAGGCCCCCGCTGGCTGTGTCTGTGCTGCCGCCCTGACTGAGTCTCCCTGGTGGTTCCCCTTTAACTGCCTCTGTCGCCCTTTTCCTCCCGGTTAATCAAGTCACGTGTTTACTTGAGTCCCAGGACAGGCTCATTAACTGGGCTTCCTCGCTCTCCGCTGTTCACTGCTTGTCTGTTAAGGGGCAGGGCTTCCCAGAACCGACCTCCGTACTCTGCCCCGTGAGCCCTGTGCCCTCAGGGGTGGGGCTGCGGGAGGGGAGGGGGCAGGGCTGCAGCTCAGCCGTGTCTGGTGGGACAATCTGGGTCCAACCCTCTCTGTGGCACCCCGCCCCGCAATGATCGCTCCTCACCGCTGTTTCTGGCCTGAGGCTAGGAGGGCAGGAGTAGGGATAGGTGGGCCCCATGCTGCCCCCGCACCACCCTGGGTCTCAGGCACCTGGGCTGTGGGCTCCTCTGGCAGCCCCTGGGAACCAGGGTCAACCCCAGCTTTCCTTGTGGGCACCCCATTGCTAGGGTGGAGCAGGGGCCGAGAGGGCCAGGTCCCCGGGGGCCTCCCTGGTCAGGGGAGGCTCCTGTCGGAGGACGATCGTGCCCGCGCCCCCGGCGCCCGCACAGAGCAGCACACACACAGGCTTCGGGAAGCGCACTCCTTTCTTAGCTTCCTGGGTTTCACAAGGTGCCAGAGCCCACGGCCGGGGGCCCCCCAACCCCGCAGTTCTGAGTCCGGGCCTCCGGGGGCGGCAGGATCCAGGCGCCCTCCAGCACCCAGGCTGCAGCGGGCACGCCCACGGCCCATAAATACCATCATATAAATACGCCGCGACCTTCCAGGCCACGGCCGCGCTGCGCAGTCCCGGGCGTAGCACCAGAGAGCCTGCTCGGAGGGCAGGCCCGCGCCCGCCTGCACCTGCAGCCGCCCCTCCTGCCGTCCCCCCCAGGGGCGGGCGGGGCCTCCTCAGCCAGGCCAGTCCGCTTGCTCCAGAGCTGCCCAGTGGAGCCGCCTGCAGGCCAGGCCTGTGCAGGTCCCTGCAGAGGCTGCCGTGTCCACAGCCCGCAGAAGCAAGGGCTCGGGCGCAGTCCTGGCCACAGCTCCCTCCGAGAGCTCTCCAGGCCCTGGGTGCTGTCGGCCGCACCCGGAGGCGGCCCGCGGCTGCGCTAGCGCTCCTCTGCCCCGCGGCGGAGCCCGGGCGCTGGTCTGTGCGGGGTGGCCTGTGAGGACGCTGCAGGGACAGGAGCAAGGGGGTCAGCGCCCGGCGGGGACGTCGCGCTCCCCCTGCTCGCCCGCTCAGCCTCTCCTCCCCGCCGCCACCAGGCTGTTCTCTGAGGTTCAGTCCCACCCGTGCCCACACCCTCCCTCCTCTGCTGAGGCACCAGCGACGCAGCAAACGCCACCAGTCCCTTACCTGGGCCCGGGGCTGGGGACGGGATCCCAGGGAGCTGGGGGGGTCCACCTGAAGGCAGACAGACCCCCTCATGTTAGTGCCCCACCCCGGGTGGGCACTGGTGAGGGAAATCCAGGCCTGCAGAGCCCCCCCTAGGCAAACAGCGGGGCCTCTCCCCCTCCCCACCCCCAATGAGTGTTCCCGGCCCGGCCCTGTCCAGGCAGCATGGAGGGCTGGGCGACGGGACTTCAGGCTGGATGGGGGGAGGGAAATTTCACCCCAGAACTAGCCAGGTCCCATCCAAAGCAGGGGCCCGCGAGGCCCTGCCAGTCCATCTTCCCAAGGGGCCTCAGGCAGGCAGCACCCCCCACCCCCCCCACCTCAAATGTCAAGGCTGTCTGGCCCTCTGGTGCAGTACCACGTCTGACCACCAGGTGCCGCCACAGCCAACATTATGTTCTGAGCATCAGACTGGCAAGGTTGGCACCACACCCCAGGCCTGGCACCACGTGGTAGGAGCCCGCCCTTGCCCACATCTGGGGCTGCTTGGGGCTGCCAGCATGCCAAGCCCTGCTCCTAGGTCCAGGGCTGCAAGGTTACACTTTGCCCATCGGAAGCCATGGGAACCCCAGACCACCAGGACCGTCAGCACTGCACGGGGAGGGGCGGGCCTGGGCCGGGGCGGGGCGGGGCACAGGGCCGCCGGACTCACCCTGGCGGCACGTGGGCCCGGTGTAGCCGTCCACACAGTGACACCGGCCGCTGACAGGGTCGCAGCCGGCCCCACCCCCGCAGTCACAGCGCAGGGCACAGCCCGGCCCGAAGAAGCCGGCTCTGCAGTCTGCAGGGGGAGGCGGAGCGCTGAGCCGGGAGCCACCTGCCGCCCCGGCCCGGCCCCCTCTGGGTGGGGTCCTGAGGGCAAACCCTCTGCTGTTTCCTGGCCCCGTGGGCTCTCCCGTGGGAAAGCGCCGGGTACCAGCACGTGTCCGGACCCACAGCGCCAGGTCCTTCCCTGTCCAGGACTGGCCGGGGGGGCCTGGCAGTCACGATGCACCCACAGCAAGACCACAAACAGGGCGCCCTTCCTATCCCGGCCGTGGGGGCAGGCCAGGGTCTCCTCCCACCTCCCAGGGCAGAGGTCACCCGGAAGCCTGCAGGTGGCCTGAGGACAGGGTGTGGCCCTGACAGCGGACCCTGCGGGAGCTGGGAGCAGAGGTTGCCCCCCGAGCCCACCGGCACGACACAGGCAGGGCCGGACCAAGGTCCTGGTCCAGGAACCCACACCTGTGCCGCACCGGTGGGACTGCAGACTCACCGAGGTCACAGGTGGCCCCCGTGCGGCCGGGGGGGCACAGGCAGTGGCCGGTGACAGGGTGGCAGGCGGCCCCACCCTCACAGCCGCACCGCTGACCGCAGGCCTCTCCAAACGAGCCCAGCTCACACCCTGGCGGGCGGGGCAGTGACTCAGCTCTCCTCCCGTCCCACACCCGACTGGGTGGGCAGGGGCGCGGAAGGGGGGCGCTCACCCTTCTCGCAGGACTGGCCGTGGAAGCCAGCGGGACACAGACACTGGCCGCTGACGGGGTGGCAGGGCGCTCCATGCTGGCACCTGCACACCCCCTGGCAGCCACGCCCGTGGAAGCCAGGGGGACAGGCTGAGGGAGACCGGGTGAGAGTTCCTGCCTCAGTTTACCCGAGTGAGCAAAGGACTGGGTTCAGGGGTCTGGGCTCTCCCTGCTGCCCATCGAGGCCCGGCTTCCCCCCCACACACACGGGGCTCAGGGGGGAGTTCACAGGCTCCGGTATGACCCCAGTAGCCTGGGGTTAGGCCCAGTCTCCTAGGCCCCCCGAGCCCAGGTGAGCCCAGACCCCCGCACAGGCGGGAAGTGGGGTGCCAGGCCAGGGCCCCCAGCACTCACGGTGCTCGCAGGCCTGGCCGTAGAAGCCGGGGCCGCAGCGGCAGGCGCCCGTGGTGGGCTCGCAGGTGCCATTGTTGAGGCAGGAGCACTCCAGGCGGCAGGCGGCGCCGTAGCGCCCGGCGGGGCAGGCTGCGGAGAGCGGCAGGTCGGCCTCAGGCACTGGCCCGACTCAGGGGACCCGGGAGCCGACCCTCAGCCCACGCCGGACCCGCCGCCCGGCCGCCGGGCACTCACCCAGCTCGCAGTGCGGGCCCGTCCAGCCCAGGCCGCAGGAGCAGCTGCCGTTGGCGGGGTGGCACAGGCCGCCGTGCTGGCAGGCGCACCGGTGCTCACAGCTCTCGCCAAACCGGTGCTGGGGACACTCTAGAGACAGAGGCCGGATGCCGTTGGAGCTCCGGCCCAGGCTGGACATGCCAGAGACCCGTCCCCACCAGGCCCGACCTCCACTCAGCCATTTCCCAGGACCCCTCGGGCCCAGCCTGCACCGGGCACAGGTGTCGGGAGGGACCCCAGCCGTGTCCTGCCCCTCCGTCCATCCTTTCAGGCCTGACCCAGAGCGGAGGTCACTCAGGGGAAGGGGCGTAGGGTCAGGGAGCCTCCGGGAGGTGGTGGCACTCTGCTCCTCATCTGACCGGCCCGCGGCTGCCCTGCTTCTCTGGGGGTGAGGACGAGGCCCAGCTGGAGCCAGGTCTGGGGCTGCTGGCCTTCTGCTGCCACTGGCTGAGAACCCGGGGGGGGGGGGGGAGCCACCAGCCCTTCTGAGGACCAGAGGGTGGCAGGGCTCAGGCCTGCCAGGGGCTCTGGGCATGGCCATGGGACCTGCATGCCATCGGGGGTGTGAGCCCCAAGACTGTCCCCAGGGCCACCCCATTTCTCCCCACGGCCTGTGCTCCACGCCTCCCTTTCCCGGGGCCCAGCCCCTGGGCCTGCAGAAAGCACCAGAGGACCCCACTCCCAGGGGCGTCGGCCGGAGGCTGCTCCATCCTCAACTCAACAGCCACCTGGCCCTCCTGCTGCGGGACTAGAGGGACCCTGTTCGGCCCCCACTGGACACAGGGCGTGGACCGGTAACCTGATGGCCTGGGCCAGGAAGGCCTCGGGTGGTGTTGGGCGGCCCACTGGCCCGTGGGGCACTGGGCGGGAGGCGGGGTCCTACAGAGGCCACAGGCCTGAACGCGCCAGGGGCTCCCGCTCCGCCCGTGGCTGCGCAGTGACCCTGGGCGCCCCGGCAGCAGGCGAGGGCACCCACCGAGCTCACAGTGGGCGCCGGTCCTCCCTGGGGGGCAGGTGCAGGTGCCGGTCGCAGAGTCGCAGGTCGCCACCGGCCCACAGCTGCAGACGTGGGCACAGCCAGCGCCAAATCGGCCTGGTGGACAGGCTGCGGGAGGAAGGGGGAGGTGGCCGACCCCCTCTCTCCGCCATGTGGGGACGGGGTGGGGGGGGCGGGGGGTGCAGGGTGGAGTCTCCATCCACGTACAGCCCAGACCGAGGGGATACTGCCTGCTCCCTGCTCCTCTGCCCCCGCATCCGGCTCGGGCACCTCCCAGCCCTGAAGGTGCTGCTGGGGCCCAGCCTGCTCTGCAGCGACAGTGACTCACTGCCCCCACTCCAAGCCCAGCCGGCACCCCAGACAGATCCCAGACGGCATCCCAGACGGACCCCAGATGGGTGGAGAGTCCCCGCGTGCCTGAGGGGAAGGCCCTGTTCTCGGCAGGATGCCCGCTGGGCTCTGTGCGCCACCCTGGTGGGCATGATGGGGGAGGGGGCACGCAGCACTCAGCCCGCAGGGACTCCCCAGCTCCCCCAGGCTGGGGCTGAGGGGAGGGCCAGGGAGAAGGAGCCCCCGCCTTCCCCTGCCACTCACTGAGGCTGCAGTCGGGCCCCAGGACACCCGGGGGGCAGCGGCAGGTGCCCGTGGCCGCGTCGCAGGAGCCGCCGTTGAGACATCCGCACAGGTGCTCACAGCCGGACCCGAAGCGCCCGGGGGGACACCCTGCAGGGGTGGGAGGCGGCTGCCAGGGGTGAGGGGCTGGGCCTCCCACAGCAGAGCCCCCCGCGTCCCCGTCCTCCACCCCTGCCAGCCCCGGCCCAGCTCAGTCCCAGCACTCACGCTGCCGACAGCCGGGCCCGTGGCGGCCGGAGGCGCACACGCAGGCCCCGGAGGCCGGGTGGCAGGTCTGGTTCTCGCCGGGACACTGGCACTTGCGCCCACAGTTCTCCCCGAAGGTGCCGGGCGGGCAGGCTGGGGAGCAGACATCCTCCCATCACCCCGTGGCCCCTCTTGGCAGGAGATTTGGGGGCCCGGCTCAGGGGGACATGTGGCCTGAGCTTCAGGAGGGACCCGCTCGGTCATCTACTCTGCTCACAGCCCGGCCCAGCAGCGCCCGGGGGGCAGCGGCACTCCCCGGTGACGTGGTGGCAGGCGGCGTCCGGCGGGCACTGGCAGCGCAGGGCACAGGCCTCTCCGAACCATCCGGGCGGGCAGGCTGCGGGAGGCACGGGCTGGGTGGGGAGCCCAGGGCCAGCACCGGCCTGGAGGGCTCACGGGTGACAGGCCACCCTGGTGCTGGCAGGGCTGGGGGCTCCCCACTGTCACAGCGCGGGCCCCTCCGTCCCGGGGGGCAGAGGCAGGCCCCGGTGACGTGGTGGCAGGTGGCGCCCCGCCGGCAGGCACAGCGCTGCCCACAGCGAGGCCCGAACGTGCCCCGGGCACAGGCTGCGGGATGACAGCGGAGGGCTGGGCCCCAGGGGACGGCGGCTCGGACACAGACCCGCCCGACGGGACGGCTGACCGCCTGGCTGAGGGCCGCCCTGCACCGGCCCAGCCCAGCCCACTTACGGCTCTGACACGTGTCCCCCGTCCAGCCCGCGGGGCAGAGGCAGCCGCCCGTGTGCGGGTCACAGAGGCCGCCGTGGAGGCATCCGCAGCTGCGCTGGCACCCGGCTCCGAAACGCCCGGGGAGGCACTCTGTGGGCGGGCACAGGTGAGGGCCCGCCTCCTGGAGCCGGGCTATGACCCTGGGCCCCCCCTCGTCCCCACCCCTACCCCCCACCCCTCACCCCCCATGGCTCTGCACCCGGAGCCTCAGATCCCGCCCCCAGGCAGGACAGGTGAGCTGCTCACGCTGCAGCCCCAGGCCACACGCCAGGTGCTGCCCCCGCCCCCCAGCAGGAAGCTTTGGCCACAGAGGGCGGGGCTGCACAGGGGCCCGTTGGGGTGCCAGCCCGGCTCCCGCAGAGCCCAGGGCCCCTCGTCCCTCCTCTGCCCACCGGGGCTCACCCTGCTCGCAGGCCGGGCCGGCCCAGCCCTCCGCGCAGGTGCAGTTGCCCGAGACAGGGTGGCAGGTGCCCCCGTTGCGGCAGAGGCAGGCGAGCTGGCAGTTCTCGCCGAACAGGCCCACGGGGCAGGCTGGGGAGAGGGCAGCGCGTGCAGCACCCACAGGCAGGCCTCAGGGCGGCCCCCCACCCCCAGAAGGCCCGGCCGAGCCCCCACAGGGAGGTCTCTGCCCCCGCCCACCACTGTTCCTAGGGCAACCTGCCCCCGGCCCGCTGCCCGCCCTCCCCTCCCCCCTGCTCACCACCCAGCTGTGGCGGCTCAGCACTGCAGGGTGTGGCCCTGGGTCCTGAGCGCCTCCTTCCTCCCCTCGTTCCCCCGGGTGCCAGGGCCCCAGCCACCGCTGCTGCCCTCAGGTGAGCCTGGCACCCACCCAGGAGCAGGGAGCACAACCCGGACCCCGGACTTACCCTGCAGGCAGCTGGGACCCGTCCAGCCAGGGCCACAGCGGCACTGTCCATGCACTGGGTCACAGGAAGCCCCGTTGAAGCAGGAGCAGGCCTGGCTGCAGTTGTGCCCGTAGGTGAGGGCTGGGCAGGCTGCAGGAGAGGGCAGTCAGGGGCCTGGGCAGACAGACCCTGGGAGGAGCAGCTGGGCCCCGGGGCTGCAGTGGCCGCCGTGCCCCTCTCTGGCCTGGGCATCACTCAGGGGGACCACAAACAGGGGCCCCCATGATAGCCTTCGTGGGCAGGCAGTGTGCCGGGGTGGCCACTTGGCAGCTCCAGACAGCCAGGCCAGGCCCCGGGAGCGGGTCTGGCACCGTGACCGCCCCCCGCCCCCTATACCACCCAGGCTGGCAGGCCTCACGCACTCTGGGCGCAGCGGGGGCCCTGGCGGCCAGCGGGGCAGAGGCAGGAGCCGCTCACAGCGTCGCAGGGCACCCCGGCCGCGCAGTCACAGGCGCGACGGCAGTCCAGTCCGAAGAAGCCGGCCGGGCAGGCTGCAGGAGGGGGGGGAGAGTGGGGGGGGGGGGCGTGATGGGAAGCCGGCCAGGTCACCAGGCCTGTCCACACGCCTGGCCGCCCGGCCCCGCCCCCGCCCCGCTCACCTCGCTCACAGAAGGTCCCCCTCCAGCCCGCGGGGCAGGTGCAGGCCCCACTGACGTGGTCACAGGCACCCCCGTGCTCACACTGGCAGTGCCGCCCACAGCCTGACCCGAAGTGGCCCTGGGGACACCCTGGGAGACAGAGCCCCACCCGCCATCAGCTGGGTGACAGTGAGCCCCCCCACCCCATCCTGCCTGGGCCTCCGCCATCCCAGCTCCCCAGGACAAGGGTTTGGGGCTGGCTAACGGAGAAGCCCCTCCCTGCCCCAGGGCACCGAGCTCACCCCATGCCCCTGCCCTTCCTGGCCCAGGGTCACCGGGCTCACCCCATGCCCCTCCCCTGCCCAGGCAGGACCTGAGCCCCAGACGAGGCCTTTGGGGCTACTTGTAGGAGGACCTGCCCAGGCCCCGCTCACAGCCACCACCTCAGCCCCAGGGACAGGCGCCATTCTTAGCAGCCACACGCCCCCCTCCAGGCGCCCCTGGGCTGGCAGGCGCATCAACTCCCTGCTGCCCCCGGTGAGCCTGCTGCTGGGCCCTGGAGGTGGGAGGCGGGGGCTGGGGCTGGGAGGGGAGCTGGTGAGTTCAGGGGAGCAGAACCCCTGCTCTTCTGGGGACAAGAGGGCAGGGCCAGGTTCCCCAACACTTGAATGTGTGCATCTGTTACACGGCGTGCATGCATGCACATGTGTGCATGTGTCTGTGCATGCTGGCGCATGCTTGTGCACATGCGGGTATGTATACATTATGTGGGGTGTGTAGATGTGTGTCTGTGCATTGGGGAACATGTGTGTGGGTGTGTATACATGTGTGTGACATGCGTGTGTGTGCATGGGGTGCGCATGTGGGTATGTACACATTGTGTGGGGCATGTACATGTGGGGGTGCATGTGTGCAGGTGTGTACATGTGTGTGTGCATGGGTGCATATGTGTGGGTGTGTGTACGTGTGTGGGAAGTGTCTGTGTGCATGAGGGGCGGGCAGGACTCACGTTGCTCGCATCGCGGGCCCCTGTAGCCGGCCTCGCACACACACAGGCCGCTGACGGCATCGCAGCTCCCGTGGCCGGCACTGCAGTTGCAGGTGTGGCTGCAGTCAGGGCCCCAGTGCCCGCTGTCACAGGCTGCAACAGAGCCCCGTCACCAGCCGGGCCCAGCAGTGCCCGCGGGCACCACGGCGGGAGGGGGGCTGCTGGGCCCGTGGAGGCCTCTCCCGGGGAGGGATGCCAGACAGCGGCCGCCTACCTCTCTGGCAGCTGAGGCCGGTCCACCCAGGGGCACAGCTGCAATGTCCCGTCGCCGGGTGGCAGTGCCCGTCGTTGGCACAAGAGCACTTCATGTGGCAGCCAGGCCCAAACCAGCCTGCAGGGCACGCTGAGGGAGGGGGAGGGGGAATGTGGGGAGCTGCAGTGGGGGAGGGGGGAGGGGGAGTGAGGGGAGCCGCAGGGGGGGAGGGGGAGGGGAGTGTGGGAAGCCGCACGGGGGGGAGGGGGAGTGTGGGGAGCCGCGGGTCTCCCGGGGGCTGAGGTCCGCGGGGGCACTCACCATCCTGGCAGCGGCTGCCCGTGTAGCCGGGGCGGCACCGGCAGGCTCCGGTGTCGGGCTCGCAGGCAGCGCCGTGCTCACACGACGGGCAGATCTCCTGGCAGCCGAGCCCCCAGCGGCCCTCGGGACAGTCTAGCCCCATGCCCCCACCATGGGGCGTCAGCCTCCCCAGCTCAGCACCACACCCCCAACGTGCACAGGAGGGGGACTCCCGGCCCCTCCCTGGCCGCAGGGTGCAGACTACGGGGTGCCGTCACCCAAGAGGAGCCCCGCCCCAGGGGGCCCGTTGGGCCAGAAGACCCCCAGGGAGTAGCAGCCTGGAGGGCGGCCCACAGCCCCTCGGGAGGGCTGGGCTCTGGGGCCCCTCTGCTGGCGCAGCCGTCAGAGCAGCACAGACCCGGGCCCCGGGCCGCAGGGTGGCCCAGTGTGGGCTCCCAGCGCCTCTGTGGCCGGGCCTGGGGTCAGGGCTCCTGAGCACAGCCCAGGGCTGGGGTCTACGAACACGGCCTGGGGCGGCCCCTCCCCCAGTGGTGCAGCCCAGGGAAGCGAGGGGGCCACAGGCGTGCCTGCCACTCACCTGCCCCACAGTCATCCCCCGTCCGCCCGGGGGGGCACAGGCACTGCCCCGTGACCCCATCACAGGGGGCCCCCCCGCACGAGCAGGATCCTGAGCAGTTCACGCCGAATGTCCCCGCCGGGCAGTCTGTGGGGGGAGGAAGGGCCTCAGCCACCCCCACATGGATCTGCCCGTCTCCCCTCGGGCCCCCACCCTTGGCACCTGCCCCCTGGCCCAGCGGGGCTGCTGGACACAGCGGGGTCCCCCGGGTGGTCACAGGAGTGGGCAGGGGACAGGGACCTGGAGCACAGTGGGAGGTGTGTGCCTCCGGGAGGGCCCAGCTGGCAGGGCCTGGGGGGGTGCTGCCAGAGGGTTAGGCTGGGCACCCAGAACCTGGCGAGGGACCAGGAGCAGGTGACCGGCTGGCTCTGCCCTCCCTCCAGCCACCTGGATCCCCGGGCCCCGGGCCACCCGCAGAGTCCCTCCCGCCTGGGGGGGAGAGGGTGCTGGGCAGCAGTGGCCCGGGGCTCGGCTGCAGGAGGGCCTCAGGGAAGAGCCTGGGCACCTTAATCCCCACCCCACCCGTGACGGCGTTGCAGAGCCCTGCGCACCCACACCTGCCCGGGCTGGTGGGAGCTGCCCCCTGAGGCGGGAGGACGTCCTCCAGGCCTGGGAAGGCCACACCCCGCACCCGCACCCGCACCCGCACCCAGGAACCAGACCACTGAGCACAACGCCCCACTTGGGCTGACAGCGAGGACGAGCCTGAGCTGGGACAGGGTGGGTCCCAGGCCTGGGGCCTTCCAGGGCCCCGATGGGGACTCTGGGACGGAGGACACCCCCCAGGGAACCTTGTCACAAAGACCCAGCCCCTGGGGACCCTCTCACACCCCACCATGAGCACAGGCACAGTTGGCGAACGCACACGTGTGCATACACGCACACACACACACATGCACACATGCACACACAGGTACGCTGCAGGCCACAGGCAGGGAGGCCCACGGAGCAGCTGGCGTGGCCCCGCCCGGCCCCGGGATCTCCTCTCCACTAATTGGGGGCAGACGCGGGTTTGGCTCCGTAATACTTTCCAGACCTCACAGCAGTGGGGAGGGGCATCGTGTCTGTAAAAGTATGTGTGTCATTTCCTGTGGCTCATCCTTGGGGCACCGAAGGCTTTTGACGAAAAAAGGGAAAGAAAGAATAAGACAACCAGCGGGAAGGGCTGGGGGCCCTCCCAGTCCCCGCAGACGGCGGCGGGGCGTGAGCTGCATGTATGTGTGTGTGCGTGAGCTGCACGTGTGTGTGTGTGCTCGTGTGTTTGTATGTGCGTGTACGTGCTCATGTGCGTGCGCGTGTGCTTGTGTGCTGTGCGTGCTCATGTGCGTGTGTGTGCATGCTTGTGTGTGCGTGCGTGTGTGTGCATGTACATGCTCATGTGCGTGCTCGTGTGCTTGTGTGTGCGTGCTTGTGTGTGTGTGTGTGTGTGTGCTCGGTGTGAGTGGGTGGGGTGGGGAGGAATCAGGCTCGCGGGTTCCTGTGGCGCTTCCACAGATGGACGTAGTCGTAGACGCATGCGGCCCAGACCTGAGCTCTTCTGAGACGAGGTCGGGCTGGAAAGGGGTCCTGCTGGGGTCCCACATGCCCTGCTGTACCACTGGGACCCACAGCCCTTGGCAGGGTCACCAGTGGCATCCTGGGGACCCCCACAAGGGAGGGACGCGGCCTGGGTGCAGAGGGGACGCCGACCCCTGCCCCTCCTCTTTCCCCAGAGACGGAAGCTGGGGAGCGGCTCTGACTGAGGGGACAGGCCTGTGGCTGGGGGAGCTCAAGCCGGCTGCCCCGGGCCACGGTCACACCACTCACACCAAGGACCCCCAGCTCCTGCTCCTGCCCACCTGGGGCCATGGACACTGAGGGTGTGTGCCCAGGGAGGGCACCCTGCCGGCGCCGTCACCTCGGCAGCAGCAGCCCCGACACGCGCCCTGAGGGCCCTGCCGTCACCTGCACGGCCTGTAAGGGTCCAGCCGCCCGCCTCACCCACCGCCCTGTGCCACTGACAGGGCCCCAGGCCTCGGCCTCCACGGGACGACGTCCATCCTGCCCACACCCATGCCCGCGCCCATGCCGGTGCCGCCCGCCCAGGCTGGGCTCCGGGACCCGCCCCAGGAGCAGCTGCCTGTCTGGCTGGCGTGGGCCACCCGGGAGGAGTCTGCCCCCAGCTGCAGCACCGGCGCACTCAGCACAGTTCCCGTGGGGGGGCGGGGGATGGAGGGGGAGGAAGAGGGAAGGGGGACGGAGCAGTTTGGCACAGGCATTGGCCCTCTGTGGGCGGGGCCCTGGGCACACCCCCAGCCCCGGCTCCAGCACCTCCATCTTCACAGGTGCATGGGGGGTGGGTGTAAAGGCAGCACCAGGTGGCACCCCAGGTGGCAGCTCGGTGCCCAGTGCCCAGGTGTGGAACGACCGCACCACCCCAGACCCCAGGTGCCAGGGACCAGCCGCTCACCTTGGTCACAGTCCTCCCCCCGGAAGCCGGCTGGACACTGCTTCCCACACGCGCCGCTGACGGGGTCACAGGCCGAGCCCGGGGCACAGGCACACGCCTGCTGGCACCCTGGCCCGAAGAAGCCGGGTTCACACTCTGAGGGGGCGAGGAGAGAGGGGCTGTGGGGTTCAGCAGCCCCAGGAGCACCCCCTGCACCTGGGCACCCGGCCCCAGGAGCACCCCATACCCGCCCCCAGGAGCACCCCGCACCCACCCCCAGGAGCACCCCATACCCGCCCCCAGGAGCACCCCGCACCCGCCCCCAGGAGCACCCCATACCCACCCCCAGGAGCACCCCTCACCCGGCTCCAGGAGCACCCCCCACCCGGCCCCAGGAGCACCCCCATCCGGCCCCAAGAGCACCCACACCCGCCCCCAGGAGCACCCCACACCCGCCCCCAGGAGCACCCCACACCCGGCCCCAGGACCCCCGCTCTGGGCACCGGGCACACACCGTGCTGGCACCGCGCGCCCCGGAAGCCGGCCTTGCAGGAGCAGCTGCCGTCCCTCCGGTCGCAGGCCCGCGTGTTCTGCCGCTCGCACCGGCACTCCTCCGAGCAGCCCGGCCCGAAGGCCCACGGCGGGCAGGCTGCACCCACAGACATGATGGCCTTCTGCTGTGCCCGCCTCCCCCGATCCTGGGCCCCACACCCCTCGCTGGGCTGTGTCCCTGGGACTCCTCCCCAGCACTGGTGACCCAGGGGCGCCCCACTTCCCAGCTGGGAAACTCTGGGGTCCTGGTGTTCTCCCCTCTGAATAGTCCTTCCACAAAGCGCTTGGCAGAGCTGCTGGGACTGAGCCGCTCAGCGCCACCCACCTCTCCCCGCAGCCCCCGCCCCTCCCTCCCGGCGTCTGCAGCCCCGCTGGGCCCAGAGCCCGTGGTGCCACCAGGAAGCTCCAAAGCCAAGATAAGCCTACACCCCAGGAGCTTCTGAGGGAGGCCTGCCACTCCCCCGCCTGAGCTGGGGACCCCCCCCAGACTTCACCCCCCAGCCTCACTGCACATGGGGAACAGGCAATCCCACGCCTGCTGCGGGCGGGAAGGCGCAGCGGCCGCCCCTCGGACACGGGCGCGGGGACAGGGGCTCACCCAGGTGGCAGAAGCGGCCGTACAGCCCCGGGTCGCAGAGGCAGGCCCCGTAGAGGCGGTGGCAGCGGCCCCGGTGGGCGCAGTGACACTTCTTCCGGCAGTGCTTGCCGTACATGCCCTGCGGGCAGCCTGGGGAGCGGGGCCTGTGAGCGCCCACTCGCGACGGCCCCCAGGTCCGAGGAGGCGCCCCAAGGGGCCCAGCGCCCAGCACCGGGGCACGGCCGGTGTCACTGCCCCCCTCCCACGGAAGAAAGGCGGCCAGGAGAGAGCCAGGCAGGCGCTGAGAGGCGCTGCCCTCCCCTCCCGCCCCCCAACTGCACTCACCATCCTCGCAGTGGACGCCGCTGACGCCCGGAGGGCAGCGGCAGGCCCCCGTCCTGGGGTCGCAGGTCCCGCCGTTCTGGCAGCTGCAGGCGGAGCTGCAGTTCTTCCCGAAGGCGTCCGGAGGGCAGGCTGCAGGGACAGGGGCGCCCAGGTCACGGCCGCAGCAGGGCTCGGCCCAGAGCCCCTCCAGGGACACTGTGGTCCCCCCTGGGGTTTGAGCCGCCAGTTCAGAAGCAACCGCCCAGAACAACACGCATGGCGCTCGTGCCCCTGACGCCCACACGCAGGGCGGAGGTCCCTGGTCGGGGCCACGCGCCGACGCCGGCATCCACCTTCCCCAGCGGCGCTCTCAGCTGGCAGACGCCCGGGAGGCACTAAGGCCGAGGCCACACCTCCAGGGCCGCCCGGTCTGGGGTCGTGGGGCGGGGCGTGGCGCAGGCTCCGGACAGAGGAGGGAGAGCAGGTGTCCAACGAGCGCAGGCTCCGGACAGAGGAGGGAGAGCAGGTGTCCAACGAGCTCCGGCCACCAGCAGGCTGCGGTCTGGGGACCTGCTGCCCCACAGACACAGCAGGACCCCCCCACCAGGCTTCCTTGTCCTGGAGCCCCGCCCACTGTGAGGGGCAAACGCCCGGCACAGGGCGGCTGGTCAGTAGACACTGAACACATGAGTGAGTGGGTGGAGGGGAGAGTGGGTGCCCAGTGGACCCTGCCCAGGAAGGAGCACACCCAGGCGTGCCCCCACCACCCCCCACACCGCGACCCCCACACCACGGCCCCCACCGCCCCCCACAGCCCCCCGCACCGCGGCCCCCACACCACGGCCCCCACCGCCCCCCACACCATGGCCGCCACTGCCCCCCCACTGCCTCCCACACGCGGCCCCCACTGCCCCCCGCACGCGGCCCCCGCACGCGGTCCCCACACCACCGGCCCCCGCACGCGGCCCCCGCACGCGGCCTCCACCGCCCCCCGCACGCGGCCCCCACACCATCGGCCCCCGCACGCGGCCCCCACACCACCGGCCCCCGCACGCGGCCCCCACACCACCGGCCCCCGCACCGCCCCCCGCACGCGGCCCCCGCACGCGGCCTCACTCTCATTGCAGACAAGCCCAGTCCAGCCCGCGGGGCAGTCACAGCCGTCCAGGCCCGGGAGGCAGGCCCCTCCATTCCCACAGTCAGCGCAGGTCAGGCTGCAGTCGGGGCCGAAGGTGTCGTCCAGACAGACTGCGGGCGAGGGTGAGGGTGAGGGCGAGAGCTCAGACCCGCCGGCTCCAGGGCACAGGGCCAGAGGAGGGGCGCAGGGAGGTCCATGAAAGCCCCAGGGCGAGGTGGGAGGCGGGAGAAGACACAGGCCTGGGGGGGCCTCCCCGGGAACTTGGGGCCCGTCTGGCCCAGGCTCGGCCCGGGACACGCTGTGCAGACTCTGCAGGTGGCTGCACCTCTGAGCCGTGGTCTAAGGGCCATGACAGGGGTCCCTCCCCCACACCCAGCTCACAAGGGTCCTCGGGGGCCCTGGCCGCCTCCCCGAGATCCGAAGCCTGGGGGCCCTGCTCACCAAACTTCTCCTCCAGGGAGAGGGCGCCCCGGGCCTCGGCCTCCTCCGCCTCCGCGGCCCCCACGTCGTCGTCCTGGAAGAGGTGGGGCAGCCTGTCCGCCAGCACCGACACGTGGGGCAGAGGCCGCACGAAGGGCAGCCGGCCGTCCGGTTCCCCCTCGGGCGTCTCCAGGGCTGCGTAACACAAAGGCCCTGAGCCCCTGCCGCCCCGTCCTCAGGGCCACCGCCCCCCTCAGTACCAGCCCCAGCCCCGGCCCCGGCCCCAGCCCACCCAGGGCCCAACCTGCTGCCCTCCCCCGCCCGCCTGGTCTTGGGGGCTGGGGTCCCAGCTGCTCTCTGACCCTACTTCTTGGGACACACAAGGCTCTGGGCCCTGAGGGCCTGACCCCCGCTCCGGCCGCTCCCTCCTGGACGTAGGAACGCTGAGTATGGGGGTGGGGTGGGCAGGAGCAGCTCTCCGCCCTCACGGAGGGGTCCCCATGCGATGGGCGCAGACTCACGGGTGCAGCCCCTGCGGTCCTCGTCCAGCCGGAAGCCAGCCGCGCAGGAGCACTGGAAGGAGCCGGCCAGGTTGGCGCAGTGGTGCTCACAGCCGCCGAGGCCGGACGCGCACTCGTCCACGTCTGCGGGCAGACCGGGCAGCTGGGCCTTGGGAGGCCCCTCCCGCCCCACTGCCTGCTGGCCCGAGGCCGAGGCTCTGCCTGGGTGACGCCCCCACAGCCATCTCCCCCTTCCCGCCTTCACCAGGCTCAGCGTGACAGTGGACGCCCGCCCCGTGACAGAGACCAGGGACCACAGGCCGGGGAGCCAGCAGGCAGGTCCCTGCAGACCACAGGCGCCCAGCCCCCGCCCCTGCCCGGCCGCTGACCGCTCACCCTCACAGCCGCAGCCGTCGGGGCTGAGCCGGTAGCCGGCGTAGCAGCTGCACTCGTATCCGCCGGGGCTGTTGGTGCAGACCTGCTGGCAGCACGGCGAGTCCGCACAGTCGTCAACGTCTGCGGCACACAGGAGCCCGCTGGCACCCGGGCACCCCCTTCCCACCCGCCAGGGCACACAGGAGCCCGCTGGCACCCGGGGCCCCCGTGGACACCCCCTCTCACCCGCCAGGGCACACAGGAGCCCGCTGGCACCCGGGGACCCCCGTGGGCACCCCCCTCCCACCCGCCAGGGCACGCACACCCACAGGCCCCCACAGGCGCCCCTGTCCTGCACAGACACCCACAGGACAGATGTGTTGGCCACAGGGCCACCCGCTGCTGTGGGGGGCGGACTGGGAACGGGGGGCGGGGAACGGGGGGAACGGGGGGAGCGGGGACCCTCACATCACAGTGCCGGGTGTCACTCGGGGGCGGGAGGAACCCCCCGGACTCTGCCCCACTGGCCTGGGTGGAGAGAGCTGTGGGTGTGACAGGCGGGGACCTGGGTGTCAGGGTTGGGGGCGCGGCCTCGGGAGGAGCAGGTTCGCACCGATGCACGTCTTCCCGTCCTCGTGCAGCTCGAAGCCGCGGGGGCAGGTGCACAGGGGCCCCGCGCTGCTGTGGCTGCAGCCGTGGGAGCAGCCGCCGTTGCCGGCCTCGCAGCTGTTCACGATCTCCATCTCGATCCCTGAGCGAGACCCACCCAGGGACGTGGGACGGGGCCTGAGGGACCCCCACCCGTCGGGGTGGGCCCTGACCAGCAGCCGGCCAGGGCGCCAGGTCCTCTCTGCTGGGAAAGAGGCAGCAGGGAGCCCTGGGCAGCTGGGCTCTGGCATGGCTGGCCTCCTCATCACCCCCTGCCCTCCCCCATCCCCACCCCCATCCTCCCAGGGCCACCCACACCCCACTCCCCACCCCCCACCCCACGCCCAGCACTGTCCTTGACAGGGGAGCTTGGCCAAAGCAAGCTGCTGCCACCACCTCCCACCCCAGGTGCCCATGCCCACCCCCCGTCCCCGTCCACTCACTGTAGCACTGTCGGCCGTCCGCCCCCAGCTCATAGCCCGCATGGCACACACACTTAAAGGATCCTCGCGTGTTGAGGCAGCCGTGGGCGCACTGGGCCAGCCCCGTAGCACATTCGTCCACGTCTGGATGGGAGACAATGGGGGAGGGCTCTGGGTGCTGGTCCCGATGATACGCGGCAGGGGCGGTGCCTTGGTGTGAGGGACCCGCCAGGGTCAGGGCTCAGGCCCCTTGTGCCAGGAGGGGCCTCCTCATGCCCGCTCCTGCCTTCCGCTCTGGCTCCAGTCGTGGCTGGCCCCTCTGAGCACCCGCTTTTATCACCCAGCTCTCCCTCCAGAGCCCCCCGCCCCCACGGCCGGCCCTGCCAGCAGCATGGCAGCGGCTCCACCCCTCTGCGCCCTCCGGCTCCCAGCTGGGTCCTCCCCATCCCATGCTCACCACGCCCCTGCAGGGTGGGCCGGGAGGACCTTAGCACTCCAGCCTCTGGGGCAGCAGGCCCCAAGCCCAGGGTCCCGGCCTCTGCCTGGGTCACGCCCCCGGCCCCCCATTCTCAGGATGAAGACGTCTCCCTGAGCCCACCAGTCCCGCACCCAGAGCTCCCACACCTGCAGGGTCCCTGACGGCCACGCTCCCACGCCGATCCAGCCGGCTGCGGGTCACACGGGGGAGCGGGGACACCCGAAAGCCCCAGGAGGGATGTCTAACCACCAGCACCACGCAGGCAGCAGGGCCTGCTGTCCGGGTGTGGCGGCTCCTTCTAGGAAGCATCGCCCGCAGGGTAACAAACCCAGACACCTGAGGCCACAGGGGAGCTGGCCCCGCGCAGGGAGTGCCTCCCTTTCTCTTCCTCTCGTCTCTCTAATCAGCAATCTCACTTAGTGACACCAGAAACATCTAAAACAAAAGCAGCCCCGGCCGGTGTGGCTCAGTGGATAGTGTTGGCCTGCAGACTGAAGGGTCCTGGGTTCGATTCCGGTCAGGGCACAGGCCCGGGTTGTGGGCTTGATCCCGGTGGGGGGCTTGCAGGAGGCAGCTGATCCATGATTCTCTCTCATCATTGATGATTCTCTCTCTCTCTGCCTTCCTCTCTGAAATCAATAAAAATATTAAAAATAAGTAAATAAACAAAAACAAAAGCACAGCCTGAAGTCTGCCAACCGCTGCCCAAATGAGGCTCGGGCTAGAAGCAGCCTTGGTGCGGTCCTGCCCTGCCGCCCAGGCCCAAGCCCCCAGCCGTGCAGAGGAGCCGCAGAACCCCAGGCCGGCCCTGCGCCCAGAGCCGGTGCAGCCTGGAGCCACTGGACAGGCCCCGGGAGACCCTCCACAGCGGCCCCGGGCAGGGCTGGCCCCCGGGGAGGCGCCATACCTTCGCAGGCCTTGCGGTCGGCTGCCAGCTGGTAGCCGGCATGGCACCCGCAGTGGGCGAGGCCCCGGAGCGCCTGGCACGTGTGCATGCAGCCGCCGTTCCGGTCTGCACACGGGTTTCTGCCTGGGGAGGAAGAGAGCCAAGGGGAGAGATTAGGGTGGGAGGCTGGGGACCCCGAGGGCTCCAGGCTGCCCTAGGACCCCGTCCTCCCTGCCGCTGCCCGGGCTCAGGCTGCGGGGTTCCCTCCCGGCTGGCGACACTCACGGACGCAGCGCTTGCCGTCCTCCTGCAGCTGGAACTCGGGCCGGCACTGGCAGCGGTGCTGCGTCACTGTGAGCTGCACGCAGTCGTGCTGGCAGCCGCCGTTGCCCACGGCGCAGGAGCTGATGGCTGGGGGCGCAGAGAGCCCAAGTCAGCCCAGGACGGGAGACCCAGGGGCCCGCGGAGCAGGCAGTGGCACGACATCAGGGCCACTCTGAGCCCCTCCTTCCCACCGCCATCCCAGAGGCCGGGGCTTCGAGAGGGCAACACCGCCTATCTGGCTCCCGGGCGCCCCTTCTCGGCCCACACGCAGGGGCTGCGGGGAGCAGTCCGTCTCTGGGTGCTCTGACCCCACCGGTCCGAGGACTGGCCTCTCAGGGGAAGCCAGGCGCCACCCAGCACCCGTGGGAGCCAGGGTGTCCAGGGTTCCGAGGCAGAGCAGGCCAGGAGGCTCCCTGGAGGAGGTGGCAGGCCAGCAGGGGTGGTGGAGGCCCAGACATTTCACTATCTTGGTCATCGGGCCAGGCGTGGGGTGGCCGTGGACAGCCGCCGTGGACAGCAGTCATGGCCCACAGGCCTGGCCGCTGGTTCCTGACAGACCAGTGCACCTCCTGCCCCCTCCCCCAGCCAGGGCCCCACTCGAAACCTGAGCTCATACAGTGCCCGCCCCTCCAGCGGCTGAGGGGACAGCATAGGGAAAGGCCACAGAACACGGGACCCCAGGCCCAGGCCCAGGACAACCTCGGTCCAGGCCTCCGTGAGGCGCCCACAGGGAGAGGCTCAGCCGGGCCAGGCGGACCGAGCGGTGCTGGGTACTAGGTGGCTGGGCGGGGCCGGGCCCGGGGGAGGTGCTGAGCGGGCCGGGTGCCCAGGGCGGCAGGGGCCTCTGGCAGCTCCATGGAGTCTCTGGTAGTGGCCTCGTGGTTAGGGAGGCGTCGGCCCAGAACCCTAAAGCAAACCCACAGGAATGCGGCGCCTGTGTGCCGGCGCGGGGCCCGGAGCAGGCCTGGGGCCGCGGGGGCCAGGGCTTCACCCCGAGACGCCCTGCAAGTCTGGGGGCCAGGAGCACGCGCCTGGCACCGCGGGGGCCAGGGCTTCACCCCGAGACGCCCTGCAAGTCTGGGGGCCAGGAGCACGCGCCTGGCACCGCGGGGGCAGAGCGCCGAGGCCAGGGGAGCTGGTGCCGCGCGCGCGGCTGCACGCGGAGCACGTGAGTGGCCTTGGCGCCCAGGGAGGCCCCGGCCACGCCGTCTGCCAACAGCAAAGCTCCCTTCAAAGCAAGTGTGTTTGAAACAAGCCAAACACGGCACTCGGGACACGGCCGCTCCCCACGCGGGGCAAGAGGGTGGGCGCCTGCGCTGAGAGTCCCTCGGGGCCAAGCCAGCCCCGGATGCAGAGGAGGGTGCGCGGGCGGGGGGGGGGGGGGGCGGAGGGCCTGGCAGAAACGGCTCTGTCCCATTCATAGCTGACCTGCGCCTCTTCCCCACCCACCCACCCTCCCCCCGACTCTGCCCGGACCCCCAGGACCCGCCTGCCTCACCTGAGACAGCTCTGCGCAAGCACCTCCTCCCCGAGGTTTCCGAGCGTGGCCTGGGCAGCCCGCCTGGCTCTGCCTTCCCAGCACCAGGACGCCTAATAGGAACCAGAGCGCGTCGCTGGCAGGCATGAGGCTCACCGAGACGGGGGCTGGGAGCCCAGGCGGGGGCCAGGGCAGAGCTGGGGGAGGGCTTCCAGGCGGCAGAGCACCCCGGACGGGCCCAGAGGCCGTCAGCACTGAACCCACCAGGGTCCAGGGGGAGGAATCACAGGCAGGTGGGCGCAGGTGGAGGGGGTCCAGGTCCCTGTGCAGCCTCACACCCCCCGAGCCCCCCGAGCCCCCCGAGCCCCACGCTGCTGCACGCGCTCTAACGTTCCAGAGGCTCCGGGCTGCGCCAGGAGGCAGCCGAGCCCAGTGCCGCTCGCACAGCCTGAGCCAG
Organism: Myotis nattereri; assembly: GCF_964212035.1. NCBI lineage: Eukaryota > Metazoa > Chordata > Mammalia > Chiroptera > Vespertilionidae > Myotis > Myotis nattereri. Next base: position 214,896,490 of record NC_138077.1, on the reverse strand, counting down.
GGCCAGAGGCTGAGCGGGCACATCCCTCGGGCACAGGGCTGTGCGCTCAGGGCAGGGCCAGCCACGTGTGAGCAGCGTCCAGAGCTGGTGCTGACGTTCCCGGCCCCTGGAGTCACCCATGTCCCAGGGACCCCTGCCTGGGAAGTCCTGCAAGTCAGGACCACACTCCAGCCTGGCCGGTGGGGCTCAGCAGCTGAGCGCCACCATATGAACCAGGAGCTCACGGCTCAATTCCCGGTCAGGGCACATGCCTGGGTTGCAGGCTCGATCCCCGGTGTGGGGCGTGTCACATGGTTCTCTCTCATCATTGATGTTTCTGTCTCTCTCTCCCTCTCCCTTTCTCTCTGAAATCAATAGAAATATATTTTTACAAAACACACTCAGGCCTGAGGCAAAGCTGAGAGCCCATCAGAAGACGGGAGGTGCCTGGCCAGTGTGGCTCAGTCGGTTGCACTGAAAGATCGCCGGTTTGATTCCTGGTCGAGGCGCATACCCTGGTTGTGGGTGTAGTCCTGGTCAGGATGCTTACATGCAACTAATCCATGCAACCAATCCATGTCTATCTGTCTGTCTCTCTCTCTCCCTCCCCCTCTAAAATCAATAAAAAACATAATAAAAAGAAAAAAAGAAGATAGAAGGCTAGGGGGCTCTACCACCCCTAAAATTCAACCCCCAATGTGACTCTATTGGGAGGTAGGCCTTTCATGGAGGTAATTAAGGTTAAATGTGGTCATACGGGCAGAGCCCTGGTCCAATAGGATTTGGGTCCGTATAAGAAGACACACAAGATCTCTCTGTCTCCTGTCCTCATATGAGGACACAGCGAGAGGGCAGCCAGGCAGCGGGCTCTCTACCAGGATTGACCTGGATCTGAAACTTCCAGCCTCCAGGACGATGAGAAAATTAAGGTCAGTTGTTTAAACCCCACAGTCGGTGGTATTTGTTACAGCCGCCTGAGCTGACGGATACACCCTCATTCCCCAGCGTGCACACTCCAGGACACGGGGCTTCAGCCAGGGGACTGCAGGTTCTAATAGAGCTGGGCTACAACCCCGCCTTCTGGCAGCAGGGGCCGCCCTACTCGGGAGCCTCAGGTGTGAGGCCTGGAGAGCCGCAAGGGAACAGAACCTCACCTGAGCAGGAAACTGGACGTCTAGAAAACAAGTGTCACACAAGGTGGGGGCCCACTCTGCCAGCGATCTCCCAGCTGGGGGTGCGAGAGCTGGGCACGGATTCAGGCTGGAGCCCAGGGTCAGGAGCACCAGAGTGCCATGGAGGAAGGGCTGCGGATGGCCGCTGTGAGTGGCCGGCCTCAAGGGTGGCTCCGCCAGCAAGGCCCTGGCCCCCAGGCCTGGCACAAGGCCAGCCCGAGTGGTCAGCTGGGGGCTGTGAGGCAGGCTGGCTGGGGGAGAGCCCGCCAATGGTGGCCGAGCCCCAGCTCCCCCTGAGGCAGCCTCCACCAGCTGGCTGTCTCAGGACTGGCTTCCTGGGGTTCCGTAATTACTGCCCTCAGACTGGCTGGGCTGCTAGACCCCAGCGCCTCAGCCCACGTGTGGTCACATGTGTGGTCAGCGGCCATCCGCAGCCCTTCCTCCCGGGAAGCCCTGCTGGGGGCAGGGCCAGGAGGGCAGGACCGGGAGGGTGGCTGCCAGCTGGGCCAGGAGGAGAGAGTCACTGGGCTTTGCCCGCCCCCTCGCCCCCACCCCGGCAGCTTGGGGTCACTCGCTGTTCAGCCCTGTGCGTCCTGCCCGTCCCCCCTCCGATGGGGCCTCGGCACTACACAGGACACGATGCCCTTACAGGCGTGTACACAGCCGCCGGAGCCACATTCCAGGGCCACGAGCAGGGGTGGCACCAGCCCCACGTCACAGACTGCACGCCTGCCAGCGGGTCCCTGCGGCTCAGTCCCCAGAGAAAGTACAGGGAACAGGCCACCCCGTCCCAAAGCAGCAGCCCACGGCCACTCTTAGAGGCCGCGATGGGTCCCCCCGAAGTCCCAAAGGGCACCTCCCCTCTGCAGGCTGCTGACCTATCACCCCCGCCAGTGTCTCCTGGAGGCCCCCGTCAGCGCAGGTGGGGAGAAGAGGGGACGGGAGGGTGTGTCCCAGGCGCAGGCCCCTCACGGGGGAGCCACGGCAGGGAGGGACCAGCGCGTGTCCACCAGGCCCGGCCCTACAGGCGCCTCCTCCAAGGAGAACCTGCCCGAGGGGCGTGGGAGGACATCGGGGAGACCTGGGCCCCGAGGACGAAGAGCACGTGGCATGGCCCCCGAAGCCCTCCCGCCCGCGGGCAGCAGCTGGGGCCGCGCCGTGGGGGTGTCTGAAGGCGCCACACACCACAGCATTCCTGCATCTGTTTCCACTTTCCGACCAGGAAACTTTACGGGCAGCGGCCTCGCTCCCAGCAGCAGCCTGGACATGTGAGTGCGCGGGGGGCCCCCCGGGGCTGGCAGGCCGCCTGCCACACGGCAGCCAGGCACGCAGGAAGTGGCCCTCAGAGCCCACCCCGGCCACGCGGTCGCCAGGGTGGAAAGAAGGGGCATCTCGCCCCCTGCCCCAGAGGACGACCCCTCGGGGCCTCACAGACAGTGGCCAGCGGGGAGGGGTCAGCCCTGTGCCCGCAGCACCTGTGTCCAGGGCCAGCCGGGAGGGATCGGGAGGAGGAGGGGGGAGGGGAGGAGGACCAGGGGAGGGCCCTGACCGCTCAACACCAGGCTCCTGGCCTCCAGCCCCTCACCCTCTACCTCAGTGGGTGCCTGGCGCTCTCCCCTTCACCCCTTCTCTCCCTGTAACCCTCCCGAACTGGCAGGGGCCACAGTCTGGGGCCAGGCACCTCCGCCAGCCCATTCCCCATGGGTCTGTTCCCACAGCAAAGAGCCCGCAGAGGAACGGGGGTCAGGATCCCACGGCTCAGTATCTCCGCCTGAGACAGCGCACCCCCGGGCTCTTGGGGCCCTGGAAGCCCAGCCTGCCTGCCCCCCCACCCTCACCCCCCGGGCCCCCAGACCAGCCTCCCACGGCCCCGCTTGTATCTGAGTCTCCCGGAGTTCAGGGCAGCATGGCCAGCCTTGGTCCCCACTGACGGGCCACAGTGGCTTCTGCTGCAGCCCAGGGCCCCTCCCAAGTCACGAGAGCACGCCCCCTCCAGGGAGACCACCGGGCCTCCCAGCCCGCTCAGGTGTGGCTGCAAACGGTCCGAGGCCCCGGGTCACAGGGTCCTGCCCATGGGGGAGCCGGGCCCTGGGGACCTGACGGAGCCTGGGCTCTCATGGGGGTGGGGCTGGAAGGACCGTGGCCGGCCGGGCTGGGCCCCTCGGCCTCCCACAGGCCGCGGGAGGGGCCCTATAACAGCGCTGTCCCTGAGCCAGGCCCCATCTGCCTCTCAGCCCAGCGCAGGGACCTGGCCCTGGCCCAGACCTGGGCGGACCCAGAAGGGTGGGGACCAGCGAGGCCAGGAGCTGGGCAGGAGGGGCGCTGGGCCCAGGGGAGCTCACCCAGGCAGGTCCTGCCGTCCACGTGGAGCCGGAAGCCGGGTTTGCACTCACACAGGTAGGAGCCGGGCGTGTTCACACACCTGTGGTGGCAGCCGCCGTTGTGTAGCTGGCACTCATCCACATCTGGGGCACAATGGGTCGAGGGTTAACAGCCAGTACCCACCCGGCTGCCCCCCGATCTCCGATCTCCGCACGCCCCTCACTGAGGGCCCCAGACCCTCCGTCTCCAGCCACGCCTGCAGCCCGCCCCTCACTGGCTCTGGCCAGGCAGAGAGAAGAGAAGGTGGGCCTGTCCCCCATGCCTGGCTGGAGGAGCGGCACCCCGACCTGCGGGATCAGCCGGAACACGGGGAGCAGAAGTTGGGCCAAGGCAGAGGCTGAAGAGGGAGCAGCAGGGTGGAGAGCCCCTCCCCAGGACTGAGGGCCCCCTCTTTCTGCAGGAATGCAGACATGTGGGGGCTCCACTGCCCTCACCTCTCACCCTCCCTCAAGCCCACTCCTGCCCAGCTGGGCCTCGGGGAAGCCAGGCAGCAACTGGGACAGGAGGACGGGAGGTGGCACCAGGCGGCACGGGCACCAGGGTGTGGGGCTGAGCCCAGAGGGACCCGTCTGCCCGAGGGACACGGCGAGAGGGAGGAAGGAGGCCTCTGCTCAGACAACAGGGAAGCAGCAGGGCCTGGAGCGCGGGCACCGGCCCCTCAGGCCGGAGCAGCCTGGGAGGCTGCCAGGCGGCGCCGTCCAGGGAACACCCACAGATGCACCTCACTCCTGCGGGTCTCCCAGCCGCGCACCAGCAGCCCGGGGACCCTGCCCAGGACAAGAGGCCCTGACTGCTGCCGGCCTGGCCAGGGAAGGCCACAGTGGCTGTGCAGCCCCATCAGGAGGAAAAGTGATTTGGGGGCGAGTCCTCAGCTGCGGGGAGACCTCGGCGCCAGACAACACGCTCTCCGTGGCTGCAGAGCGAGGTTCCCCCTCATTCTGCCCGATGATCCACAGAGCCATGCCCGCCGCCCTCCAGCACCACCAGGAAACGCAGCCCCTCACACACACACACACACACACACACACACACACACACACCGCTCCCATCCCGAGCTGCAGCCACCTGAGCAGACCTGGGAGGTGACACCGGGGAAGAGTCCCCCTGCCGTCACAGAGGCCCCCGGGCTGTGCTTCCCCCGCATGGACCTGCCACCAGTCCACGCGCTAAGAATGTGCCTGGTGCCCCAGGAACTACACGCAGAACCCAGGGTCTCTGCCGGGGCCTCAGGACCCTCTGCTCCGGGGAGCCCCCAGGCCCCTCCCAGGCCCCTCAGAGAGGAGGGCAGGGGCGGCCACAGCCTCTCCGCCAGCACCAGGTGACCCGGGGCGTCCTGGGACGAAGCCAGGAGGATGCGCAGGGAGGAGCTGAGAGGCAAGAAGTTAACGGCCCCCAAAGAGGCTGGGGTGCAGAGGGAACCGGTGTGGTGGGAGGTGTCAGGCCTAGGGCTCCGTGAGAAGTCAGCCCAGGCAGTGGGCAGAGGGCTGACCCACGCCCGTGGGGCAGGGCGGCGGGAAGCACTGGGTGCGGGAGGTGCTTTGGGGAAAGGGGTGCCTCGCGTGTTGTCTGAGGGGTGGGCAGGCAGGTGGAGCCGGGATAGGACACTGATGTGCCCTGATATGACCCCCGGAGGCCGGTGCTGGGCAAGCAGGCGGCGGGGATGCTGGCGAAGTCATGTGTCCCCCTCCCCAACCCGGGCTCCCTCCAGCTGCTCGGCCAAGGAGAGGCTGGCCCAGGTGGCATCGCACCCGTCCCAGGGCCGACTGAGGGCTGAGGACACCTGGCCGGGCCGAGCCTGCCCTGGGGCCGCGTCCGCGGGCAGCTCCCCGGCAGGTCTACACCACCGTCCAGGACACGCAGGGGGCCAGGAGGAGCCGACCCAGCAGCCCCACGGCCCAAGGACACCAAACTGACCACAGTCTGGGCAGAAGAGGTGGGGGCGGGGCCGGCTCAGCCCTACGGCCCTGAGGGCCAGCCTCCCTCCTGGCCTCACCTGCCGCCCGCAGGACCAGCTCTCCCGCGCCTGCTGCGTGGAGGGAACACGTGGACTCCGGCGTCTGCCTCCAGCCCAGCCTCTCGGACACCCCACTCCGGCCCTGCCCACCCCCAAAGCGGCACTGCGGGCAGTCGGGGACCTGCCTGGCCCTCCAGCCCGGGGCCCCGCCGCCATGCCCTGGGCCGCCGAAGCCTCGGAGTGCGCTGGCGGCCGCGGGCCAGTCCGAGGGCAGTAAGGACCCGCTGGGCCGGGCTCTGCGGGCCGTCCGTGGCCCTCCGACTGCCCTCAGCTGACAGACGTGACGGAGGACTCTGGCAGCCCAGGCATGCCACACACACGGGAGCAGTGACACCACTGCCGGCACTGGGCTGGGTCCCCGGGGAGCCCTCTGGCCCTGTGGTGTCTGCAAATGGCCGTGCCCCGGGGAGCCCATCGTGAGGCTGTGGGGGGCCCATAGGGTCTCTGTCAACCGTCACCCATCACACCAGCTCCCGCCCAGGAGCCCACAGCCAAGGGGGAACCAGCTGCCCCGACAAAAACCACCCAAACAAGCCTGTGCTGAAGCCCTGGGGTTCAGGGACCGAGCCCAGTCAGCGTCAGCGGTTAGCAAGTCCTGCTCCCTCCACACGCCACAGGCCTCACCCCGGGGAGTGCACCCCCTATCCCAGGGTCGGTCCCCTCTCCCTCACAAGCCCAAGCAGGTCCCGTGGCAGGGCCTCCCCTAAGCCCAGCCCCACCCAGCCCCACACTGCATGCTACAGTCTCATGGCAGCCAGTGCCACCCGTGGCCCGGCCCGGGGACCTCGTGGGGACGGAGCCTGCCCCCGCTGGCAGAGTGGCACAGCCAGGAGAGGCAGATGAGCTTGCAGCTCGGGGCTCTGTGTGCCCTCTGGCACGGAGAGGGCAGGGAATGCCGACCTGGGGACTGGAGGGCCCGCAGCCCACCCCACCCCCACCCCATCCCTGGCTCCCAGCTCCCAGGAGCTCCCTGAGGGGAAGCTGGCCTCATGGGGGCCAGACCTGAGCTTCCGGGAGGGGGCAGGGTGCCCCCACTTCCCCTGGGCTGCTGACCCTTCAGCTCACTGGGCTCGGAGGGGTGGGGGAGGGAAGGGGACAGCACCTGCCACCTCCACAGGGGAACCCTGGACCTGAGCCTGCATCTGGATGAACCCCAGAGCTGCCGGTGGGGCCCCTCGCAAAGGCTGGGCTGTCCTTCCCTCTGGCCAGGCGGCCACCCCGCGGTCAGCAGCCCGCAGCCCACCAGGAGGGCAGGAATGTCTGCGGACTGGGCACTGGCCTGCCCGCCCCGCCCTCCTGCCCTCGGGCTGTCAGCCCCGCGCAAACTTTAAAAAGAGGCAACAAAGGCAGCACATGGAGCGGGGCGCCCGCACCCGCACCCACCCCGGTCCTGAACCCGTCCCGCCGCCCTGCGCAGAGCCCGCCCGGCACCCACCTGGTCTCCGGTCCCCGGCGCTCAGGGGGTAGCCGACCTGGCCCAGGTGGCACGGGTAGCAGCTCCTCCAAAAGTAGCGGTAGTGCGTGCCCGCCACGCGCGCCAGGCCCCCCAGGAGCCCGAGGCACCAGAGCGCGGCCAGACCGCTGCGGCGCTGGGACACCCCCATGGCGATGCTGCGCTGTGGGGAGGGCTCGGCTCCGGCTTCCCGCTCCCCGCTCCCCGCTCCCCGCTGCTCCCCGCTGCTCCCCGATCCCCGCTCCCCGCTCCCCGCTCCCCGCTCAGCGCCGGCACAAGCAGCCGTGCCTCCGGCTCCGCTGGGCGCCACCAGGAGCCGCTCCGCCCAGCCTCCCCGCCCCTCGCCTTTTAAGTTCTCAGCTTTCCCTCCACCCCTCCACCCCCCTCCCCCATTCCCCAACCCCCACCCCCCACAGGTAAAGGCCAAATCCTAGGCGCTGAGGGTCCGCCCCCCGCCCCGCCCTCGCCCCGCCCCGCCGCCCCCAGAGCAGCGCGGGTCCCCCAGGCTCGCAGCCCGCGGCGCATTCCTCCGCGGAGTCCTCGCACTGGGACAGCCCCGCGCACAAACGCAGGCACCCAGGCCCCAGCCAACACTCAGACACATGTGTGCACACAGACCCACGTGTGCAAACATGCACGCGAGACAGAGCCCCGCAGACAGGCACACACAGACGCAGACGCACAGTTGCGCGTTCCCAGTGCGCGTTCCCAGTGCCAAGGAGGGGAGAACTGGAAGCAGAGGAGGCCGCCCTTGCAAAGCCCCGGCTTCCCGAGGAGCTCCATGGGGTTCTGTTCTGACAGGTTGGGGGGTGGGGCTGGGAGCAGCAGGCCCTTTGGGGCCACCCACCAAAGTGGAAATCTTGGGGGTGAAGATGCCTGTAGCCCCCACGACAGGTGTCCCCCACTTGGCACTGCCATGCTCTCCACTAGCCCAGGGCCTCGCCCACAGGGCCCAGGCAGGTAGGTACCCAGAGGGATCAGGGCTGTGCCCCCAGGGAGCCTAGCAGGGTCTGGCCACACCCTCCAGAACCACGGGAGCCTGGCTAGCGGGGGACCAACCCCCCCCCCCCCCGCCCCCACCCTGTGTTGGGCTGGGAAAGCCCTGGACACGCCTCTAACCCCAGACCCCTGGCCCCATGTTACCCCAGGGCACAGACCTAGGCCCCAGCTCTGTCCAGAATGGCCCTCCCCTGGGTCATCAGAGCCACAGCCACTGGGCATCCGTGGGGGGCCCTGGCCTGCAGCCCCAAATCCTGTGCAGCCCGGAGGCCGCTGGTGCCCCACCGTGACCCCGCCAGGCCTGTCCCGCCTCAGACGCTGCTGCGACACAGGCCCCGCTGCCGTCACTCTGCACCCCTTTTGTATCCACCTGGACTGCAACCCACATCCCGGCCTGAGAGGGGTCCCTCACTCCCAGGGCCGTCCCAGGGTCAGGCGGGCTGCTCCGCTGCTCCGGGGCCCTGTCCTCAGCGCCCAGCAGAGGGCAGGGCTGGGGACGAGCAGGCACAGTCTGGGAGCACAAACAGGTCCCAGGGCCCCGAGGAGCCTGTTTCCTCATCTGTACAGCGGGCAGGGGCCAGATTAGACCAGCTGGGGGGCCATGGCCTGCCGCCATGGAACACAGGTGACGGAAAAGAGAACCCGACCAGGTGTGCCCCCGCCGCCGTGCCCACGGGGCCAGGGAGAAGGAACTTGGCCAACAGAAAAGCAATTCGTGTGCAGGGGCGGCTCCCGCAGCACAGCCAGGCTGCCAAGTGCCCGACAAGTCTGGGCACAAGTCCTTCCTGTCCTGGAAGTAAGTCCTCGAGAGCCTGAGAGCCCTCGTGGGTCCCCCCCCCCCGTGCCCCCCGCAGCACTCCTCTGCCCAGGGCTGCCCAGTCGAGGCCTCCCTGTGGCACCCGGGGCCTCCCTCTGGCACCCAGGGTCTCCCTGTGGCACCCGGGGCCTCCCTGTGGCACCCAGGGTCTCCTTGTCACACCCGGGGCCTCCCTGTCGCACCCGGGGTCTCCCTGTCGCACCCGGGGTCTCCCTGTGGCACCCGGGGTCTCCCTGTGGCACCCAGGGTCTCCTTATCGCACCCGGGGTCTCCCTGTGGCACCCAGGGTCTCCTTGTCGCACCCGGGGTCTCCCTGTGGCACCCAGGGTCTCCTTATCGCACCCGGGGTCTCCCTGTGGCACCCAGGGTCTCCTTGTCACACCCGGGGCCTCCCTGTCGCACCCAGGGTCTCCTTATCGCACCCAGGGTCTCCCTGTGGCACCCAGGGTCTCCTTGTCGCACCCGGGGTCTCCCTGTCGCACCCGGGGCCTCCCTGTCGCACCCGGGGTCTCCCTGTGGCACTCGGGGTCTCCCTGAGGGGTGCCCAGGGGGTCTGAGTGGAGGGGCAGAGAACCTGCAGGAGGGGGTGACCTGTGAAGAAACGGTCTCTGTGGTTCCCGCTGCCCCTGGTGTCCCGGCCGCAACCCTGATTGTCCCCCAGAACCCAGTGCTGGCACCTCAGGCTGAGCCGCTGAAGGGCCCGCACTCAGAGTCCAAGCTGGACCGGGCAGAGGGTTTCTAGGAAGTTCTGGTCCGGATCTTGGCTCCTCCGGCCTCTGGGTGGCTGGCCCTGGGGAGCCCCCGCTTCCACAGCCAACTCAGAGGTCACCTTCTCCGCAAAGCACCCCCAGACGCAGCTGCCGCCGCCCTGTGCTCCCCCACACCTGGCCCGTCCTTCTTACTACACTTACCCATTCACTCACTCACTCACACATTCATGTCTTTCACTCAACAACGGCCTGTGTGCCCGCTCTGCGCTGGACACGGTTCTGGGGTACAGTGGTCTCCCCACCCAGTGAGGGTTACATTCGGGAGGAGGTGTGGACGGCTCTGGGCCTCCGTGCCCAGTAGGCCGGGTGTTTGGACTCGGGCATGGCCGTGAGGGGCCGCAGCTGCCAAGTACGGACGCCACAGGCAGCCCAGCGGTGCCCACGGCCCCACGGCCTCCCGCGCTGCCGCCGAGCGCATCCTGCCCGGGCTGTGGGTCTGGACGCGGTTTGGGAAATGCCTTCCCGATGCGGAAACACGGAATGTCTGTGTCAGCAGCAGGGCTGTCCCCACCGCGGCCGGCCCAGCCTCCTCCTCCGCCAGGGCCCAGGCTGGGCGAGGCCCATGCCACCCCCCCCCATGCCTCCCTTAGCACCGGCCCATCCACACAGACCCCCCGCAGGGAGCTCAGGGGCGGAAGGAACTCGGCAGGGCCACCCCCTGTGGCTTGTCCCTTGCTGTCACCAACACGTCCTCCATGATAGTGCAGTGAGGCCTCCCCACCCTCTCTCGCTCCCCCTGAGTCCGACAGGTCACGTGACTGGTTTGGGGCAGGTTGGTGGGCCTTGAAGGCCGAGAAAGCAGTGTGGGTGCCTCCAGGGAGCCTCAGGGGTCGGGCTAGAAGCAGGACAGACCCCCCAGCAGTGAGGAGAGGCCATGAAGGAGCTGGAGGAGGTGTGTGCCCATGAGGCTTGGCTTCGGTCGCCTCCCCGCCTGGAGCCCTCCTCACACACCCGCCTGGCGTTTCCCCCGATGTCCAGAGCCCAGCCCAGAGCAGAGGGTCGGCTTCGGGCGCGGGTCACACACGATCCACCTGCCTCCACGGAGACCAAGCAGGCGGCTCCCGAGTCCCCCGCCCGCTCCCAGAGCCGCTCCGTCAGCCTCATGGTAAAGCCATTACCGCCTCAGCCCTCCCCGAGTCAGAGGAGGGGAAATTAAAACCAGGTCGTTTCCGACAGCCCGGCTGCCACTCCTGCTGCCGCTGCCCTTGGCTGGGCCGGGCGGAAATGGGGAGCCCCCTCTGACGCACATGGCCCCGGAGCGCAGGGGGGCAGCCTGCATTCCCGCGCTCTTCCCCCCCGGGGCATCAGGACCTAGCCCCAGTCTCTGCCCGCGGGGTGCTCTCGAGAGCCAGCCCCAGGGCCTGGGAGGCCTCCGAACATGTGTGCACGTGTGTGAGCGCGTGACGAGCCCCCGCCTGGGCTCTCTGCTGCCCAGGCTCTCGTAGACACGCAAAGACGGCGAGGCCAGTCCTGCTGGGAGCGCCTGCGCCCAGAACGCTGACGCGGTCCCCACCATGGACACAGTCCCCACCACGACACGCCACCCACCATAGCATGGCCCCCACCATGGACACAGTCCCCACCACAGGCACAGTCCCCACCACGGACACAGCCCCATCACGGACACGGCCCCATCACGGACATGGCTGTGAAGACCTGGCTCTCACTGGGACACCTGAGCGGCCAGGCAGCAGGGACCACAGAAGGCCCCACAGCCCCGGCTCGCACTGCACTCAGGAGATGCTAAAGGCTTCCTGGGGGAAGCGGCTGAGCTGGCCTTTGGACAAGTCAAGGAAGGAAAGGGAGCAAAGACCTGCTCATCGGAGGACAGGAGGGCCAGGGGGCTGCCAGTGCAGGGGCAGGACAGGCCACGGAGGGCTGGATGCCACGGGGACTGCTGCCCGACACGGGTGCCTGGCCCTGGCCCACAGCAGGCACCCAACGGGCAGAAGGAACGAGCAATTGACCCCCACCCCCGGGCACTCAACCAGACCTGCTCCCAGCAACCCCACGGCCTGCTGGACCCGTCACCTTCCTGCTGCCCTTCCTACCTGGGGGCCGAACCTGATCGCAGGACACGGGGTCACAGCACGGCAGCCAGCTTTGGCTGGGCCCAGGGCCAGCCAGCACTTACGCCACCTTCCAGGGTGCCCATGCCTGGAGCTGGCTGGCAGGGTGATCATCCATGCCATCTGCAGGGCACAGGGCCACCTGCTGCACAGCCTGAGCTCGGGGACAGCTGCCGTCCCCTAAAACACAGAGTCAACGTCTAAGACCCCGGACTCCCCAGCTCTAATGCGACAGCCGTGGTCCCTGCTGGGCACCCAGCCCTCCCCCTCGAACCCAAGACCCACTAGCCCCGTGGGTTCTTTTGTGACAGGCACCTCGTGTTCTCGCGAGCAGCAGCGACAGGCTCTCGCTCTGCGTTCTGCGCCCCCCCCCCCCCCCCCGCTGTTCTGAGACCTCAGGAAGCAGAGATTCTGGGGTTGGGCCGAGCTGGGTGGGGGCAGGAGCCCACCACCCAGAGTGGCCAGGAGCAGAGAAGGGGGGTGCAGGCCCAGCCCAGATCCGCTTCTCGGGGTGCCTGGAGAAGATCCGGGGCCCCAGGGGTGTGGCAGGGAAGGGAGGGGGGAGGGACAGAGAAGACGCAGCCAAAACACAGCAGGAGAGGCCAGTCGGGGGCCCGGCTGGCTGGAGGCTCGAGGCTGGAGCTCCGGGATGCGAGCGGCCCTGCGACTCCCCCGTCCTCTGCGCCGTCCACACCTTCACCTGAAGCTCTGGTTTTGGCGCCTGCAGGCTGCCCGTGTTGGGGTCCCCTCCTGGGAGCCGGCCCAGTGCCTGGGCTGGGGGGCAGGCAGGCTAGTGCGGCAGCCTCTGGCCTCTCTGTCGCACGGAAAGCTGGCTGGCTGGGCTGTTATTGTTCCCGCCTTGGCCTCCACCAGGAAGGCACCTGCCAGGATCGGTCACCAGGGGCCAGACTCAGCCGGAGCCAGGGAATGAGGCTCCCCTCTCAGCGCCTCCGACGAGGGGCGGGGGGGGCCCTGCCGCAGACGCCTCATCGGGTACATCCCCATCCCGCCTGAGGACTGGGAGTTGGCCAGCAGAGGGCCTGGCCTGGGGGCCGAGGCCGACCCTCCTGAGAACAAGGTGGGGGCTCTGCCTCCCAAAGGCCCGAGTCCACACGGGCTCCACAGGGCAGGGCCAGCCTTGGCCAGAGGAGGCGCCAGCCGAGGGCCCCAGCTGCCCCCCTGCCCCTCCTCGCAGCCCGGCCAGCCCCCAGGACGGCATAGCTGGCCCCGGTCAGCCACGGCCTCCTGACCCAGCCGAGCCCCAGGCGCCCTCCTCAGGGCCTATCACTGCCCACATTCCTGCTCCCCCAGGGGACCCAGCCCGCAGCTCTCCCAGCCCGGCTGTGGGGTGTGAGAGGAGCGCCTGTCAGCCTCCAGGCCCCTTTCCCAGGCTGAGACATGGCCGGACCCGCGTCCACCCAGACAGGCAGGGCAGCCTGTGGCGCCCTGAGCACACGGACCTCGGACAGGGGCTTCCCGCCCCCCGCCCCCCGCCCCTCCCCAGGAGGGAAGGCGCCCGGACGGGGCAGCAGACCTGCCCACCAGAGCAGGTATCACAGCCGGGCAGGGCTGGGGGCCAGGCCTCAAGGCCCACAGGCTTCGCGGACACCCTGACGAGGACCCCAGCCCTGCCCTCGACGCCCCCAGAGCCGAGGAGCAGCAGGGGATGGGGAACATGTGTGGGGGGGAGGGATGCTGAGCCCCAGGAGCGAGTGCCGTTTCCATGCTGGCGGCATCAGCCTCACAGGGAGAAAGCTGCCCCCCACCCCCCTCCCAGCCCAGCCGCCTCCTTATCTCCTGGAAGAAGGGTGAGCAGGGCCTCCGCAGAGCCCCACCCCTGGTGTGGGGGGAGGCAGGCCTGGACTCCCGAGCCCCCCCCCACAGCGAGACAGCTGATCTTCTCCGGAAGGTGGCGTTCTCTGCCCCCTGGGCAGGGGCTCCAATGGCACAGGGGCCCCAGGCCGCACACCGGCCAGTGGAGGAGGCCTCACAGACGGCTTTCAGGGCTGAGAGGGGTTCTGAGGGGGAGGGGAGGGGAGGGGAGGGGACAGGTCCCCAGCCTGGAAGTAGGTCTCCATTCCTGGGCCTGGTTAGGGTCCTGGTCCCCCCATCACCCCCAGACCTGATGTAGCTCCAACCCCTGGGCCTGGTCAAGAGAAGACAGTGAGGCTGGAGGAGAGGGCAGTGCCCCCAGGCCCAGGCGGGAACAGGATCCGTCAGGTTGGGGCAGCCCTTCCCTCCGTCCCCTGCACCCCCTGAAGCCAGCGGGGGGCTGGGAGCCCGCTGCAGGCGCTGGGCCTGGCGCGGGCTTTCCCTGGAGCCCCCTGAGGGCCCTGAGGCGGAGTGCAGACAGGAAGAGACGAGGTTCAGAGTTACCCACCCAAGGGCCTCACAGACTCCGAAGTCTGGCCCAGAGCAGCTTCCCGAGGGGCCCCTCGGAGATCTGGGCGGCCAGGACGAGCTCTGCCCTGGACCCCACTTTCCTCCCCGGGACCCACCGCCTCTGTGAGCCTCAGGTCGGAACCTGCTCAGGTCGGGGGGGAGGGCTGGCCCCCACAGAGCCCGCCTGGGACACTCCACTCCGGCACCAGCCGCTCCAGTGAGCAAGCACACGGCTCCCACTCCAGGAGGGTCTCCCAGAACATCTCACACACACACTCACACACACGCACACACACACACACACACACGCTCACACACACGCTCACACACGCTCACACACACACACACGGGCACACACATGTGCGTTCACACACATGCTCACGTGCACACACTCTCACACCCTCACACCTGGGCATGGCGATGCTCTGGAGTGGGGGCCACGGCGCCCTCCGGCCAGGCCCCGCGTCCTCGGGTTCCACGGGCCCTGCACCAGCCCAGCGGCCCTGCGCGCCCCCACCAGCTCAGCCCACCGCCCTCCCGTGCGGCCAGCAGAGCTTCCCGGCGGTGACATCCCGATTCCCTGTTGGCTCTGCCCACACGTGGCCAGTGGCCGCCCAAGCCCCACTCCATTCCACACACGCGCACAGGGCCCGGCTTGCAGGGGGACAGAGAGACCACCGCAGGCGCTTGCCTCTCCACAGAGCCCCGGCCCCCAAACACGCAGAGCCGGTCAGCCAGCCCAGGGCGAGGCTGGGGAGGGCCAGGCCCGCAGCAGCGGATGCAGGTCGGAGCCATTCCCTCCCGCCTGGCTCCCCTGCTGGTCATCCCATCCCCATCCACCTCCGGCCGGCTCTGCTGGTGACAGCCGCCTGTCCTCCGGGACCTCCTGGAGTGAGGGGTGCCACACCCCCCAGGGAACACCGTCCAGGCGGGTTGCCCACCTGTGCCCGGGGCCAAGTGGTGGACTTCCGTTCCAAGACCTGCAGACCCCAGGCAGGGCCTGGCGCTGGTCTGGTCAGCCCTGGAGCCCAGAGCACGCTTCCGCAGACCTCTATGGGCAGCCCAGCACGGCCCCGGCCCGGCACAAGCCCTCCTGGGGGAGCCAGGGGTCCCAGACACCAAGGGGTTGGGGGGCCCACAGGCTCTGAGCAGACTCTGGGGCTGAGGGACGAAAGGGCCAGGGGATGGGAAGGCTGAGGCCCAATCTGGGGGCCCCTGGGCTGGGGAGCCCTCTGAGCTGGGGAGACCCCTGGGGAGGGGAGCCCGTGGCAGGAATCTGGAAGCAGAAGGAACCAGGCTGGGCAGAGAGCCCACAGCAGACCGGATGGGGGCCCGGATCCCCCAAGGGCACCTGAGGTGTCAGAGCCTGGAGCCTCGGAGGAGGAGGCTGTGTCCTGGGCTGTCCTGTCCTTTGAGTGGGCACCATGGGCACCATGGTCTCTGGGCACCAGGCTCTGTGTCCCGGGGGTTCCGTGGGCTCTATGGGCACCGTGGGCTCTGGGGGCACCGTGGGCTCCGTGGGCACCGTGGGCTCTGGGGGGGCTGTGGGCTCTGGGGGCACCGTGGGCTCTGTGGGCACCATGGGCTCTGGGGGCACCGTGGGCTCTGGGGGTACCATGGGCTCCGTGGGCTCTGGGGGCACCATGGGCTCCGTGGGCACCGTGGGCTCCAGGGGCACCATGGGCTCTGGGGGCACCATGGGCTCCGGGGGCACCGTGGGCTCTGGGGGCACCGTGGGCACCGTGGGCTCCGTGCATTCTGTGGGCTCTGTGGGCACCAGGCTCTGTGGGCTCCGTGAGCTCTGTGGGCACCAGGCTCTGTGGGCACCAGGCTCTGTGGGCTCCATGGGCTCTGTGGGCACCAGGATCTGTGGGCTCCATGGGCCAGGGTGAGGGGCGTCTGACACTCACAGGGAGCCTGCCCCGGGCCTGGCATGTCCTAGGACCGCTGGTTCATTCCCTACACCAGCGGGTCAGCCTACTTTAGAGGGCACTGCTGGGAGATGGGGTTGGCAGCTGGGGGCCCCTCCTCACCCGGGGTCTAGTGAGGGGTACGCCTCCCCTCCACCCAACTCCCTGCCCTCAGCGTGTCCTGGAGTCAGGGCACAGGCCTGGACGGGCCCCGCACACCAATGGGCGCATCTCACAGAAGGGAGGTCACAGTGAAGCCATGGCTCAGCGGGCGACGTGGAGCCGCTCCCACCACCCCGCCCTGGCTCCTGCACCCCCTCTCACCCCACCCTGGCTCCTGCACCCCCTCTCACCCCGCCCTGGCTCTTGCACCCCCTCTCACCCCGCCCTGGCTCCTGCACCCCCTCTCACCCAGCCCTGGCTCCTGCTCCCCCTCTCACCCAGCCCTGGCTCCTGCTCCCCCTCTCACCCCGCCCTGGCTCCTGTACCCCCTCTCACCCCGCCCTGGCTCCTGCACCCCCTCTCACCCCGCCCTGGCTCCTGCTCCCCCTCTCACCCCGCCCTGGCTCCTGCTCCCCCTCTCACCCCGCCCTGGCTCCTGCTCCCCCTCTCACCCCGCCCTGGCTCCTGCTCCCCCTCTCACCCCGCCCTGGCTCCTGCTCCCCCTCTCACCCCGCCCTGGCTCCTGCACCCCCTCTCACCCCGCCCTGGCTCCTGCTCCCCCTCTCACCCCGCCCTGGCTCCTGCTCCCCCTCTCACCCCGCCCTGGCTCCTGCTCCCCCTCTCACCCCGCCCTGGCTCCTGCACCCCCTCTCACCCCGCCCTGGCTCCTGCTCCCCCTCTCACCCCGCCCTGGCTCCTGCTCCCCCTCTCACCCCGCCCTGGCTCCTGCTCCCCCTCTCACCCAGCCCTGGCTCCTGTACCCCCTCTCACCCCGCCCTGGCTCCTGCACCCCCCTCTCACCCCGCCCTGGCTCCTGCACCCCCTCTCACCCCGCCCTGGCTCCTGCTCCCCCTCTCACCCCGCCCTGGCTCCTGCTCCCCCTCTCACCCCGCCCTGGCTCCTGCTCCCCCTCTCACCCAGCCCTGGCTCCTGCTCCCCCTCTCACCCCGCCCTGGCTCCTGCTCCCCCTCTCACCCCGCCCTGGCTCCTGCACCCCCTCTCACCCCGCCCTGGCTCCTGCACCCCCTCTCACCCCGCCCTGGCTCCTGCACTCCCCTCTCACCCCGCCCTGGCTCCTGCTCCCCCTCTCACCCCGCCCTGGCTCCTGCACTCCCCTCTCACCCCGCCCTGGCTCCTGCTCCCCCTCTCACCCCGCCCTGGCTCCTGCACCCCCCTCTCACCCCGCCCTGGCTCCTGCACTCCCCTCTCACCCCGCCTTGGCTCCTGCTCCCCCTCTCACCCCGCCCTGGCTCCTGCTCCCCCAGAGGCACAGGCTTCCAGGTTCTGGGGTGAGTCAGGGATCACAGAAGCCTCCCTGCGCGCCCCCCACACACACACACACACCCCGCCTAGGCCCGCCCAACAGACGCATCCCCGCCCCGACCTCCGACAGACTGGACAGACAGCTCCCAGCTGGTCCACAGCTGGAGACAGGGTTCTTGTCGGGAAGGAACCGCTGGGAGAGGGCGGCGACAGCAACTGTCTGACCCGCTGAGGGAAAGCAGATGCCCTCGCCCGCCCTCCCCCACGGTCAGCCAGGGCCAGGCAGGGCCAGGCAGGTGAAGGGGTGAGGGGGACCTCCCACCTCCCACCTGCCTTCTTCCCACCTCAGTCCTCCTCCCCCCACCCCCTGTGGCAGGGCTGGGTACAGGGCTGGGTAGGGAGTGAGCCCAGAGCTGGTGAATGCTTCCAGACCCGTCAGGGGCACCGTGCCCACTGGTGCCAGCTCACAGCCGCCTGTGCTCAGCCAGCTGCGGCCCCCCATCTCTCCCCTGGCACCTCCCCAGGCACAGCAGCCTCCCACCCCGCACAGCCCTAGGGTTTCTGAGTCTCCCGACCTCATTTTGGGACAGATGTGGACCCCTAAAGGCGTGGGAGGGTCAGCAGGGAGGACCCCAAGGACTGGGCACCACCCAGGACCCCTCAGAGGAGCCCAGGGGTAGGCGTGGCCGTGGGGCAGGGCGTGGCCAGGCGGGCCCACCCCGGCAGGTCCTGCCGTGTCCCTGCAGCCGCCCCCAAGTTGGGCGCTGGCCCTCGCAGCCCCCATGGCCGATGGCGCACTCATCCACGTCTGCGGGGGCGAGAAGCCGTGAGCGCCACGGGACCTCCCAGCCACGGCCACCCCAGGGCCTCAGACCCCCTCGCCATAGACCCCCTTGGCCTGGAGGAGGCGGGCAAGCCCCACCCCTCCAGACAGGCCCATGAGGGGGGACACCCACCTGCAAACCCGGCAACTGCCCCAGGGTCCCTCCGGGCACCCGGACCAGCGGCCGCCCCACAGCATGCAAGTGCCGCCTGATCAGCACCGGAGGGGACCCGCGTGCAGCAGGCCAGGCGCAGCCACGGGAGGTCACTGTCCCGGCCACACGGGAGCAGCCCCTCGGCGCCAACAGCCCTGCGCTGGCGCCCCGGACCCATGCCCAGGCCCAGGATGGCTTCGGTGTGGCCGGGACAGGCTGTCCTTCCTTGGGAGGGACCCTAGGAGACCCCAGGCAGGTCAGGGGGCAGGGGCGGCCGTGGCCCACGGGAACGGCGGGGCCGGAATCCCTCAGGACCGCTGGAATGCAAACTTCAGCTCAGCCGGCCACGGCCAACGGCGGGATTTTCTGGGAATTCCCAGCAAGTGACACGGGGCCAGCCGGAGGCAGCCAGGCGGGGTCAGCGCCCAGGCCAGGCCCGTGGGCGAGGCAGCCCCAGAAGCTGCCGGCCATTCCGGCCACTCAGCCAGCGGGGCAGCCGGGAGGGCAGGCCGCCAGGGGGCGGGCCCCCAGACCACGCGAGCCCTCACAGCGCCTCACCCTGGGCCCCGACACCACTGGAGCCGGCCACGGCATGGCGGCTGGGCTGAGCCCCGGGGGCCTACAGCGGGCGAGCTGCTCACACCTGTGTCTGCTCACAGCTGGTCCGTGCCATCCTCGGCGTGGGTACCGGCCCCACCCGTCTGAGCAAACATCCCACTCCAGGGCCTCAGGAGAGAGGCAGGGGTGGTGGGAGGACCAGCCCTCACGAGCCCACTCCCCAGCCACCTGTCCTGCGTCCCCGACCACCTCCCACCGTTGGGAGTCTGTAAGTAGAGGCACGGCCCGGGTCCCCCACCTGACGTGAGGGTGGGGAAGGCTCACTGCGGAACGGAGGCTGGGACACCCAGGAAGGTAGCCAAGCCTGTGGGCAGGGGGTGCCAGGCCTCGCTCACCAGGCCTGGGGGACGGTCACCCCATCCCGCACGCCCTCCAAGCTGTGGGCCGCCTGTCAGGAGCCCGGAATTCAAGGCCCGGCCTGTGCCCGGCCGGCGGGGCTCAGTGATTGAGCGTCGACCTACGAATGGGGAGATCACGATTTGATTCCCGGTCAGGGCACAGGCCCAGGTTGCGGGCTCGATCCCCATGTGGGGCATGCCGGAGGCAGCAATCCCTGTTTCTCTCCCATCATTGAAGGTTCTCCCTCCCCCTTCCTCTCTGGAATCGGTAAAAATATATTTTTAAATGATAAACAAGTAAATAAAGGCCCTGCCTGTGGGAAGCGAGTCCCGCCCGCAGCCGGTGTCGCCCAGGCAGGCAGGCTGCCCAGCATCGCAGCCAAGGGCGCCAGACAGCTCGCTGGAGGCCGTGCGGCCTCTGCAGACAGACGGGGTGTGGGAGCAGCAGGTCCGGGGGGCGGGTCTGCCCGTGCTGGGAGCTTTCAGGGGCTGGCAAAGGGGTCTCCCCAGAGAGGAGCGGGTAGCCCGGCCCTTTCTGTGCTTGGCTGAAGGGCAGCAGGGCCCCGGTCTGGGAAGATGGCACCGACGTGGGGAACCCCTCCCCAGCACAGGAGGTGGGGGCTGTCTGTCTCCCCAAGAATGCTCCCCCCCAGACCGGCCACCCCTCCTTCCCGCGGGGGAGCGGGACACCGGCCCGTGCGAGCTCGCTCTGCGGGCTCCAAGCCTGCGCACCTCCCACCAGGACGGGTCGGGGCCTGCTCTGCCGCCGCGGCCCTGCCTGCGCCACCCCTTCCCACACGCCCTGCATGTCGTGGGCAGGGGCTCCAGCCCTGACAGGTAAGACGAGGCCCTGGTGGGGCTCCGAGCCAGCCTGGGGGGCAGGCACCCCAGGGGTCAGACAAGAAACATGAGATGCCGGGTGGGAAGCACTTGGGTCGGCCGGCACAAGAGAGGGTAGGCCCGGGGGACCAGCTGCACGGGTGGGGACATGGGAGGGGGCAGGCGGAGGAGGGTGGGCCCGGGGGACCAGCTGCACGGGTGGGGACATGGGGAGGGGGCAGGCGGAGGAGGGTGGGCCCAGCTCAGGCGTGGTCCCCAGGCCCCTGGCGGGTCAGGGATGAGAAGCAGAAGGGCCTGGGCTCTGACCAGGGAGCCAGAAATGCCCTGGAGTCAGGCTTGGGCCGGGTCCTGGCACAGGGGAAGGGCCGTTTCCGGGGCCGCTGCGATGGCTCCACAGGCCTGGCGCTCAGACAGCAGGGACTGTCCTCTCGGTTCTGGACGCCAGAGTGCGAACCCAGTGTCCCCGGGCCACCCCAGGCCACCCCTTCCCTGAGCTCCATCCTGAGCTCCGGGGCCTCCCGCCTGCTCCCTGCAGGGTCCCGGCTGCGGCCGCATGGCGCCAGCTCTACACCCAGGCCTAAGGGGGCAGGAGGGGGACCCAGCTGTGCTCAGAGGCCCCCCACACCCTCACTCTGCTCCCCCAGGCGAGGCAGTGCCCGAAAGCGGGGGTAGGGTCCCCCAGGCACAGGTCCCAGCTGCCCGGCTTCTCGGCTGCTGGGCGAACACGCCATTGTCAACACCGCTGGCCTCGTCTCCCACCTGAGACGGGTGAGGACGGCAGCCCCGAGGACGGCAGGGCCGGAAGGACCCCCGGGAGAGCGCCGCGCCCGTCAGCATTTAATCCCCTTTGGGTCAAAAATGACAGCCCGAAGCAGCACAGCCCAGGGCCCAGCCCCCGCCCACTCTCCCTCCGCAGCTGCTGGGCCCTCAGAGACACACTGGGACACCTCAGGGCACACGGAGCAACACCCCCCATTCATCACCCGCCCCCCCCCCCCGTTCTCCTTCAAGGCACTGCCAGGCGGCACCCGCCCCAGCGTGTCCCAGAAGCCTCCAGGCTCTCGGGCCAATGCTGAGCTTCCGAGACCAGGGGCACCTGCCAAGTGGGGCAGGAAGGAGGCGGCAGCCAGGACCCAGCCCTGCCCCCCGGCCGGGAAACAGCTTTCCCAACTCAGAAAACTGCCCCCACCGCCCGGGGAAGGGGCTTGGCTGCAGGCGCCCCAGGCCACCCCCCGCCCCCGCCCCCCGGGAATCCACCACGACCACCTGGTCGCCCGTCCACTCTGTCCCCAGGACGACCGGATCCCAGGTCCCCAAGCGGCCGGAGCAGGTGCGCTCAGCCCGCCCCACCCAGGCGCTGTGATTTCCGCTGTGCCCACGGGACACCCTGTGGGTCCCTGCTTGGTCCCCATGCCCCCCGGTTCCCAGGACAGGCCGTGGGGCCGGGCTGTGTGTGAAGCCAGCTGCCCGGGTCCCAGACTGAACTCCTCGATCTTGGTCCAAAGAGACCACCGTGAGCTCCTCGGGGTAGAGAACATCACACGCCTTCGATGAGGTTGCCATGGCAACTGGCAGGCCCAGGACCACGCACTGGACGGGGTGAGACGGGCAGTTACCTCCTCCCAGAGCCAGAGCGGCAGGGGTGGCCGAGAGCTATGCGAAGAGGCACCTGCGGCCTCCGTCGGGGCTCACCCACGGGCTCCCGGCAGCTCCGGGCAGCGGGCTGGACCCAGCGTGGCCTGCAGTCCCGCTGGGCTTGGGGCGAGGCTGCAACCCTCTTCCCTGCTCCCCCCCAGTCAGTCACTGTGGCCGGCAGAATGCTGGCCCCGGGAAACTCATCCTGACCCCCGGGCCCAGGCGATGTCACTCCAGGGCAGGTGGGGTCCCGTGTGCAGAGCAGGGGAGCTGGCCAAAGGGAGCGCGTCCGGGAGAAGTGGGTGGGTCCAGTGTCACCACAGGGCCTCCCAGGGGGCAAAGGAGGCGGGAGAGGCGAAGTGAGAGAGAGAGAGAGAGAGAAGAAAGGACATGGGGGCGGGGTCAAGGGTCAGAGAGGCTGCCAGCTGAGCATGAGGACGGCCTCGAGCCAAGGCATGTGTGCGCCTCTAAGCTCCGGAAGGAACCGGCGCTCCCAGGAGCCTCCGCACAGAACCGGTCCTGCCCGAGGCCAGCCTCAGCCCGTGAGACCCGAGTGGGACTCGGGACCCCGGAGCCCTGGGATGAGGGTGCGCTCTGATGGCACTCGCGGCGGCGCTGTGTCTCGGCTGCAGAAGACAAACGCATGCAGCTACTGTAAGCATCGCCTTTAAAACGGGAGAGAAACACCTCTTCAGAGAGGCGTGTCCCTGGCCTCCAGGCCGGGGCAGGGTCATTGCTGGGAGGCAGCCTCTCTAAGGGGGCAGGGCTGCCAGGCCGGGTGCCCCGGTGGTTATCGCTCCTGCAGCTCAGAGCCCCGCCCGCCCGGGCAGCCAGCACATTCCTGTGCAGCCGGTGGGACCCACCCCCTCAGCCCAGCAGGGGGGGCTGGAGGCCCCTCCTCTCTCACCCCCCAGCAGCACCTGCAGAGTGCCAAGGGGCCCCGGGGTCAGACAGGGAGGGGAAGCCCATGGATGGGGGCGAGGGAGCCCGAGAAGCAAAGCAGAGGTGGGTGGTCAGGGGAGGAAGCTCAGAGGTGCATCAGGGAGGCCTCCTGGAAGAAGCGTGCGTCCAGCGGCTGAGTCCGCCCAGACAGGCTCCGAGGCCACTCCACTCCACGGGATTAGCGGGGGGGGGGGGGGGGAGGGAGGGAGAGGGGAACGGGGGGGGGGGCGGGGGGAGGAGAGTAGGGCAGCCCAGGCTGGCGTGTAGATTGCAGGCTGCACTACCCACCACTCTGAAGGCCAAGCCCGTGCCGGTACCACGGACAGCTAGCCGTCGGAAGGAGTCCCGTGGACCCTCCGCACAAAGAAGGCTCTGCAGTGCCACCTGCGGGCACTGGCTCCGAAAGCTCAGGTTGACTGTGGGGCTGGTGAGCAAGCCTTTCTCAGTTGGACCCTCAGCGCTGCCTGAAGGGCACACGTCTCCTGTCCCTCCAACCTGGAACGCACCCGAGCTGTGCTGCTGCCACATCGCCCCCGGTGGCAGCCCCAGGAACTGACCCGGCGGAGAAGGAAGCCAGGGAGCGGTCGGGAGCATCACTTCAAGGGGCTGCCTGCTGGAGCGCGAGTCTAGTCCCCTGACCTCAGGGCCTTTGCAACAGGAGGTGCCCTCAGGCCCCTCAGAGGCTCAAACACCAACTTCCAAATGCGGTGTGCAACAGGAGGTTGGGGGAGGGGTGGCAGGCAGAGATGGAGAGCAGGGAGTGTCCCCAGGAGACAAAGGAAATGAGGCTGCACGGAGCCATGCACCACAAAAGCCAGGAGAGCAAGAAGGCCGCCCTGAGCCATGGCCAGGGAGGCGCCCTGGGGACGGGGCCAGGACAGGCCGGCCCCCAGGCTATGAGGCTGAGAAGTTTCATGTTGTCTCGTTTTGATTTCATTTCTTAGAGCAGTGTTAGGTTTATGGAATTCTGAGCAGAAAGTGTGGAGCTCCGTGAACCCCACAATGCCTCCCCGCCTCACCAGCACTCACGTGGGCAGTTCTGACGTCTCCACTGCAGCCCAGCGTCCCTGCGGGGGCTCCGTGGGTCTGCCCAATGGACGGTGACCACGCCCACCACCGTGATGTCCGACGGAGTAGGGTCGCTGCCCTACTGGGCACCCTCTGTGCCCGCTGGGCACCCCCGCCCACCTCTCCACCGCCTCCAAAGCTCTGCCTTTTCCAGCAGGTTCTGCGGTGGGGGCCGCACCACACGCAGCCTCTGCCCGTGGCTTCCTTCACTCAGCCGCATGCGTGTAAGGAGGCTGGCGGTTCCCACGGCTTCCCCAGGGTCCGGGCAACCCCTCCCCATTGTGGTTTCCGGGGCAACCATGGAAACCAAGAGTGGGTCGCCTAGAAACGGTCGGACAGGCATCACCCGCTCTGGATTTCCAAGGTCACCCGGCGCACCCCTCCAGGAGGTCACCGGGCCCAGGCCCACACCCAGAGGCTCCACGGGCAGGGGTCAGCGCTTGGTCCCTCTGAGCCCCAGGGACAGGCACGGAGGTGGCCCGGGGCCGAGTGAAGTTTCACGTTTTCAGGACGCACCTGCCGAATCCCCTTTGTCTGTGGCAGGAGGCGGGGGGGGGGGGGCGGTGGCAGGAAGGAACAGCCCCCAGCAGGGCACGGCCTTCAGACGGGAGGGGGTGGGCACGGCCCGGGCCAGAGGCTGGCAGGGCTGTGTCTGGGAAGATGGCAGAGAGTCAGGCCTGGAGCAGAGGGTGCCACCCGCTCTACCAAAGCCCCAGGGCTACGGGGGGCAGGCATCACCGGGAGTCCAGGCAACTGGAGGTGGGGGCCCCAAGGTGCCCGAGCAGAACCCCAGTGGCAGCGGGCATGCAGGTGTCATTGAGGCGAAGCACCCAGGGCAGGACCAGAGCGCCCTCACGTCTGCCCAGGCCCCAGTCCTGCCCGGTGGGGACGGCACCGTCAGGGCTGAAGCCGACCGAGAGCCAAGGGCTCCCGGGCTCTTCACACGGACACCTGCCTGCCGCGGGGTGACTGCCGCGGCCCACGTAGAGATGAAGACCCTGGGGACTTGCCCAAGGCCACCAGCCACGGGAGCCGCACCCCATGACCGCCCGCAGCTGCCCTACATCGAGGCCGCCACAAACCACGCCCGCTCGGAAGAGTGGACGGGGCCTGGGGGAAGCAGGGAGGGACACCCGGGCCAGGGCACCGGCCGGGGGCGGGCGACGCGCTTCCCTGCCTGCGGACGGCGTTCTGTTTACTCTGCACGTTATCAGGTCCGGTCTGTTTATACAAATCAGCCTCCAGGAATGTGGAAACGGGCTTTTCCCATGTGTTTCCCAGAAAACAGACAAAAATGTAAAAGGTCCAGGAGGGAGCCAAGAACATTCCTCGGTTCCCCACGTCCAGGTCTCCGCTCCCCCCCGGGGCCACGTTCCTGGGACGCTTCAGCTCTGGCTCAGCAGCCGGCTCAGCCAGGGGCAGCGCCCCACGCGGGGGTGTAGCCTGGGGAGACCTCGAACACTCAGCCCATCTCTTCTGTGTACGTGCATGTGTACGCATGCATATATATGTGCATACATAGGTGTGTGTGCACACGTGTATATGTGTGCGTGCATGTGCATGAGTGTATGTGTGTACACATGTGCCCAAGTATGTGTGCACGTGCATGTGTTGTGTGCGTGAGCACATGTGTGCACTGTGCATGTACAAGCATGTGTGCACAAGTGCCTGTGCATGTCCACGTGTGCATGTGTGCACTGTGCACGTGTGTGCACTGTGTGTCATGTATGTGCACTGTGCATGCCTGTGCAGCACAAGCATGTGCATATGCATGCATGGTGTGCATTATGTGCATGAGTTTGTGCATGTGCACATGTGTGCAAGTGTGTGTGCATTGTGAGCATGTGTGTGCATGAGCACCCTGTGCATGTGTGCACCAGTATATATACGTGCGTGCCTGTGTATTGTGCATGTGAGTATGTGTGCTTGCGTGCTTGCGTGCATACATGTCTGTGCCCTAGATGAGAGCTCCCAGCTGAGCTCCAGCACCTGGCTCGATGCCCTGCTGACTCCCCGCGCCTCCCTGGGGTGAAACCCAGGCTGGACACACTTGCACCTGGCCAAGCCCTGACCTGCCAGGAGCCCCGTCCAGGACATGAGGCCAGGGCAGCAGCCTCCCTGGGCTGGCTCCTGAGTGGGCAAGGTCACAGGCGGGCAGCTTGCCCCTCCCAGGACTCACCCAGGGGTTGTTGGCTTGTTTTCCTACGAGCCCCGAGAGCACGGCTAGAAGAGCTCTCTGAAGACACATCCTGATGCTCCCTGACTTCTGCCCTCCTCTGGCCTGCTCTCACCTGTACCCCTTCTCACCTGGCCCACACGGGGCACTTCGCAGAGGCCTCCCGCTCTGCTGATCAGCTCAGCCCCTGCCTCGTGGGGAGGGAGCCCAGCCAGGGCCCCTGCACAGCGAAGGGCATGCGTAGGCACGCACATGCCTCCCCTGCTCCTCCCCTGGTGGCCTGTCCCGCCTGCCCAAACCCTCGTCCACGCCTGTCTCTCTCTCGATCACTTAAAGCCACAGGGCAGGTCCGTGCAGGCACCCGGAGCTGTGGCCTCAGGGACAGATTTAGGTGAGTGTAGAGGCGCACAGAGCCACCCCACAGAGCTGCTGCCCCAGCCCGGCCAGGCCAGGCCCTGGTTCCATGCCCCCCTCCACGGCCCACAGTGAGGGCACAGTGATGGACGGCTGAATGAGTGAATGAATGAATGCGTGAATGAGTGAATGAATGAATGAGTGAATGAATGAATGAGTGAGTGAATGAGTGAATGAGTGAGTGAATGAAAGAGTATGGTGCACACCCGGACACCCCTTCCCCACTCCTGCCCTGGGGCCCCGTCAGGTCCTCATCCTCTCGCTCCCGCCTGTGCCCTCAGGCCTCAGCCGTGACACCAGGCGTTGCGGCTGGACTGGCATCAGGAGCCGGTGAGGAGATGCGGGGAGCCTGCAGCTCCATCCCTGGCCGTCACCACGGACATTAAACCCCAGGCAGCCCCCTGCACCTGCTCTGGCCTCTCACTGCCACCAGGGGGAGCCAGTGTCCTGTACTGACCTTGCAGGCAGTGCAAGCAGGTGGGGCTGGTCCTGGGGCAGGAGCGCGCCCAGGAGGGGTCTGAGAGCCTGGCAGCTGTGCTTCCAGAGCCTTCCCGGGGCTCACAGGGCACGCGGGGAAGGGGACCCCCCCAGGAGGCACCGTCCGCTGGCTCTGGACTGAGAGGCGGAGGGAAGCAGATGGACTGGGGCCAGCAGGTGTGTGAGTGAGCCGGCCACATGTCATCCACTCATTCATTCATCCACTCGTTCCTTCATCCAACAACAGAACCCCTGGGGTCCCGGAGCGCATGGGGAGGGGCCAGGGCAGAGTGCCCCCCTCTCCTGAGACCTGTGACCCGGGCCTGCCTTGGAAGGCCCCACCGTGGAACCCCAACCGGAAGCTCACTGTCCAGCCCCAAACGTGGGGTGACGTCCCCCCGCTGCTCCTGGCTCCCAGCGAAGCAGATGCTGGCCCGGAGCCGGACCATCGCAGCAGCCCCACCGCCGCCCCCTGGCCGACCCCTCCACCCGCCCGTCCGCCCACTCGCCCGCCCGCCCTGTTATCGGCTGGCCTGGCTCCTGATGCTGCCCAGGCCGCCTGGCCGCCTGGCCCGGGCAGGGCCAGCTGCTCTGGAATGCAGCCTGGAGGCCGGGACCAGAGCTCCCTTCTCACAGACCCTCATTAATCACCTGCTGGGAGGGGAGACAGGAGCGCCGGAGCCCTGAAAACGGCCCCAGGAACCCTGAAAGCGGCCAGCAGCACATCCCCTGGGTGGGCCCTGGGTGGCCAGCGCCCACCTCACTCGGGCAGGTGGGCACAGCAGACAGGGCCGAGGCGGAGGGCCGCTGGCTGCAGGGTCACCCCGGCAGGAATTTCCCAGGAATTCAGAGGCAACCCCCCTACAGCCCTGCCCTGGCTGCTGCACTAAGTCCCAACACTGCCCCTGCCAGGGCCGGTGGGGTGCGCGCCTGCCACAGGGGCTCCCCGGGCTGGGGGCAGGTTCTGGAGGGGAGGAGAGGGTCTGACAGGGCGGCGCCCACTGTGGCAGGAGCAGGAAGGCCGTCCGTGGGGGCAGGAGGGTGGCTCGCTCAGCCCCCGAGTTTCCTTTCACACCTGCTTTCTCGAGGGCCGGAGGGTCTCCCCCAGCGCCAGGCCCAGGGCCCCGAAGTGCAGGGACCTCCCCACACATGCTGCCTCCCGGCCCCCCCGCCCCCCCCCCCCCGCTGCCCTTGCTCTGATGGGAATGCCCTAGGCTCACCCACCAAGACCATAAGCACGGGGGGGCGGGGGGGCCTCCGGGATGAGGCTTTGCCCTCTGCCCCTCCAGGGGTGGGAAGGCCAATGGAAGGTGGGGAGAGCGCCCGCCCGGTGCAGTGCGAGGCCGGCCGAGGGCCAGGCAGCCTGAGCCACGCCCCCTCCGCTCGGCTGGGCCCAGCCTTTGCTCCGAGAGGAGAAAGCGCCAAGCCCCTCAGCGAGGCTCTCGGGCTGTAAATTCGGGCGCCGCGGCTTCTTGGCAAGGGGGCCGCTGCCTGGCTCCACTCCGCCCAGGGGGCCGCCAGGGAAGGTCTGCAGGGGCCCGGGCACAGCCCTCGGCACCAAAGGAAATGCGATTGCCCATCCATCCGTGCCCGGCAGACAGTCTGGGGACCCGCACAGGGAACCTGGGCAGCACGGACCCCCCACCAGACACCGCCCGGGCTCGCCCACCCCAGCGCAGCGCGCAGCGGCCCCAGCACCCAGCCCTGCCCGGGCCGACACTGCGCCATCACTGACCCCGAACTCAGCGCCATCGGGGATCGGTGTCCCCAGTTTCAACAGGAAAGGCTCCCAGCCACCGGGCTGCCCTTGGGGCCAGAGGCCTCTTGCCCAGAGTCTGGGAGGGGGTGGGGGGCACAGGGGGTGCAGGTCATTTACTCAAGCGGCAGGGTCACAGGTCACAGGGTCCCTTCAGATCACACAGAGGGCGGGGCCTCTAGCCGGGGCAGCCCAGGGGAGGGTGGGGCCTTGACCTCTGACCCTGAGCGTCAATCCTGCCTGGACAGCAGGCCCCAGGGGGCAGGGGCAGGTAGGGTGAGCCCCCGCCCTCCACGCCCGAGGGCCGCTCCCGGTGTCTCCTGCCGGGATTGTCATGAAAGGCCCCCCCCCCTGCTCCAAGGCCGCGGCCGCGCTGGGAGAGCCCACGGCCCCCTGTGCACAGAGCAGCCCGGGCACAGGCCATCCCCGGGGACAGAGGCGCCTTTGTGGGTGGGGGCGGGGGGCAAACCTGGTCATTAAACGATTCGCCAGCAACACGAATGCCCCTCGGGCCAGCAGCTGGGCCTCTTTCCCCAACCCCAGCGGGGAGCAGACTGTCTGCGAACCCCCCCGCCCCCCCACAGGGCCCAGGCCCAGCCAGCGCAGGAGCGGCCGAGCAGCCTCGTGTCCCAGCGCCTGTCGTGGGCAGGGCAGACTGAGGCCAGAGGGTCAGAGGGGTGCGGCCTCCATGTGGGGTGCCTGCCTCGATGTGGGGTGCGGCCTCCATGTGGGGTGCCTGTCATGATGTGGGGTGCGGCCTCCATGTGGGGTGTCTGTCATGATGTGGGGTGCCTGTCATGATGTGGGGTGCCTGCCTCCATGTGGGGTGCCTGCCTCCATGTGGGTGCCTGCCTCCATGTGGGGTGCCTGTCACAATAGTCAGTGGCCTGTTGTTGGAGTCAAAGCCACCGCCCCCTCCATCCCACCCCCGGGCGGTCTCCACCCCCTGGGCCGGCTCCTGCG
This sequence comes from Myotis nattereri, assembly GCF_964212035.1. Lineage (NCBI taxonomy): Eukaryota > Metazoa > Chordata > Mammalia > Chiroptera > Vespertilionidae > Myotis > Myotis nattereri. The sequence goes on along the minus strand of NC_138077.1, from coordinate 214,866,914 downwards.
GGGCAAGGGGCTCTTGGGAGATTGGGGGGGCTGTCCTCAAAGGAGGGGTGCAGTGCAGCCAATGGGGTGTGTGCCAAGCCCGCGGCCACTCTGTCCACACCGGTGGGGAGCAGAGCAGAAGGGAGCGAGGGGCCTGGCGAGTGCCCCCCGCCCCCCCGGGGAGCGGAGAGCCAGGTCCCAGGCGGCCGTGCCCAGGGCAGGGCGCCCAGACGAGCAGCAGCGCCCGGGCCTGGCCGGGCGAGTGGCCAAGGGCAGCCCTGCCCCAGCCGCCGGGGTCAGGCCGCACCCTCAGGGCCTGGGTGGCACCCAGAGCCCGGGCGCTGCTTCCTCCCTGTTAACCAATGACCCGGGTCAGAAACAGGGTGGCCCTGAGCCAAAGCCAGGCCTGGCCACCTCCTGCTCGCAGCTCCCGCTCCCGCCCCCACCCCCCACCCCCAGCTTCCTGAGGAACCGAGGCTCCTTCTAAAGGCGGACCCACTAGGCACACGTGGGCCTGGGTGTGCAGGCGCGGGGCCCACTCAGGACTTCCCTGCTGGTGTGGGACGGCCGGAGGGGCAGGCCACCCACTCCCCAGGCCCCTGCCAGGCGGCCCAGAGCCGCCCTCCTGGTTCCAGGTCCTTCCAAGCCGGCGTCCCGTCCGGAGAGGGAGGCCGAGGACCGGGAACTGCCCCTGGCCCTCCTGAGCCCACCCAACCCCCCACCCCAGCGCCCAGCCCGGGGCCCCCACCGACTCCCTCCCCGCGCTCTGCTCCTGGCTCCTCTGGCTCCCATCTGGGAGGCCACCCAACCACCGGCCTGGCCCTCCCCACACCTTCCGCAGCCCACGGCACGCCCCCTCCGGGAAGCCCTCGGGACTGCTGCCCTCCTCGGGGACCAGCACTGAGCCCTGACCGCTCACGGGGTCCTGGGAGCCAGAGTCCGGGAACCGCCTCAGAGACTCGCCCAACCTGCCATTTCCCCGGTGAGGACACTGAAGCCCAGAGGGAACCAGAGCCAGAGCTCCCCAACCAAGAAGGCGCTGGAGGCGGCCCAGGCCCCGCTCAGGCTGCCCCCCACCCAACGGGCAGGCGGGACCAGGCAGGAGCCGGGACTGGTGGCCCTGCCCGGACTCAGCGCAGAAGAGAGCTTTGCTGAGGGGTGTGCTGGTGCCTGAGGTTATGAGGGTTCTGGCCGTTTCCTCCTTAAAGACGCGATGCCGACGCCAGCACCACCACCAGCGCCAGCGCCAGCATCAGCGCCAGCACCAAGAAGGGCGCTCGCCCGCGGAGGGGGGCCCACCTGCCGGCTCCCTCTGCAGCCCACGGTGCGGCCCGTGCACAGGTGACGAAGCCGTGTTTCCGGCCGCGCACACCTCTCCTGGTCCATCCGATGAGACATGTGCCCTGACAGGACCCCCGAGCCCACACGGGACAGGGCGTCCCCGGGCACCCCCAGAAAAAGGCCAGCGCCCAGCCACTGTCCCCCGCTGTTCCCACGCCCCGCAGGCCAGGCCCTCAGGGAAGCACCTGCACGGACGCCTGGAACCTGCGGAAGCCGCTACTGTACCCCCCAGCTGGGCATCCAGGTGCAGGGTGGCAGCCTGGGTCCTGGGCGCAGCCGCACGCCCTGAAGCCCACCCTGGACCAACTGCCTGGGCCTGGCTGCCCCGGGCTGGGGGGCAGGCGGGGCTCTGCACGGGACTCGCCCAGGGCACCTCCACCCTGCACCCCCACCCCCACCCCGCACCCCCACCTCCAAGCCGCCCACACAGGCCCCTTGTGCTCGGGCAGAAAGCCCCCGCTGGGAGGTGGGAGGTGGAGCAAAGCCCCGCAAGCAGGCTGTCTGGAAGGGGGAGCCCTGGGAGGGGGGCGACGGCTCTTCCCGGGGCTCCCTCCCCCTCTGCTCACCACCATTGACGAGCAGATCCCTCTCCCGCCCCCTCGCTTTTGTTCAAATGAGAGAATTTGGGGGAACCAGAAAAAACATGGTTTTTATTTTCAAAACTGGAATCGATTATAATTGGGGGTTAAATATCCCCAGAGCGCTGGGGTCCAGGCCCAGGACAGAGGGGGGGGGGGGGCGCTGCCGGGGGTTGGGGCCGGAGGGAGGAGAGGACGGGGCTGCCCTGCCGGTGCCTGACCCCCACACAGCCCCTCACACCCGCCCTCACACCCCAGAGCGGCTCGGGCCTGTGGCTCAGAGCGGCTCCTGGACAGCCAGGCGAGGAGGCCCTTGTGGAGCGGGCCCTAGGGTGTCCCTGCCGCTTCTCCGAGGACGTGACCAAGGACAGGCATCGCTCCGGAGCCGCCCCCCGCCCCCACCAGGGACCGCAGCACAGGCACCTCTGTGTTGCTGGCTGTCCAGGCGCAGCCGGGTCCCAGGCCCGCCCAGGGCTGGGGTTTCCGGATGAAAACGAGTCAAGCAGCAGGAATGAGCCGGAAGCTCCTCTGAGCATTTCTCCACACCCACCTGTCACCCCAACGACAGACCCCGAGAGGAGGCGACAGACCCCGAGGGGAGGCACGGTGCGCGGGCCTCCATCCCACCGGGACCCCAGCCTGCGCCGTCGGGGGTGGTGGTGGGGGGGTCGCCTGTGGCCGGCCCTCGGACAGGCACGGGGACTAAACCACCAGGAGGCCTGGCTGAGGCAGCCCCCCGACACAGAGCCCCCGGCACAGGACAGAACCGCCCGGGGAGCCCCCCTTTCCAACAGGCGTGGGCACCCCTGGCTGCCGGCACCCTCCCAGCACCTCCCGGGACCCCGGCCCTCAGCGGGCACGGCGGGCGGGCACCGCATGTGAACACGCAGGGAGCAGCCACAGTGGAGGCTCCCCCCTCGAGCGGGGGACCTCCCGCTCCCCACGATTTCCTGATCCCCCGGTTGCCTGCTGGGCGTCAGGAGTGTGGACGCTCCTCTCAGGATGTCTGCCCGGCGTCCACCCGGAAGGCGCCCCAGCGGCTCCCAGAAGCAAGTTCAAAGCCCGGGAACCCGGCCAGGAGCGTGGTCTGCGGAGCTGCGGGCGGCGGGGCTCTGCGCCCTGTTCCCCGGGCCCCAGCGAACTGCCCCCCCTGCGGCCGGGGAAGCGGCGGGAAGCGAGACCCGAGCCAGCCCCGCCCCAGCACGCGGCGGTCATGGTGAGTGGGGTGCTCCGACAGCTCTTCATGCGCGTGACCCCACAAAAACGCCGTCCCCCCCACGCTCGCTGTGAGCCCGTCCGCGCCTGAGCGCCCCCCAACGTTCCCCCAGATGCTGACTTCCTCGGGCGTCAGGCCTCAGCGTCTCGTGCGGCACCGTTTCCTCCACACACCGCCCAGGCAGGACCCCCGGGCCCTCACCCTCCGACATTAAGGACACGGAGGCTCCGGCGAGGCAAGCGGCAGCTCAGAGACCGGGGCCGAGCCCGTCCTGACCCGCCCACGACCCCGCCGGCCCCTGCCCTCTCTGCACCTGCTGCCCACCCACAGAGGCACGGTTGAACAGGGGGCCCTACGTTATGGGGTGCAGAGGCGTCTCAGTCACCCCCTCCTCTCACGACCTCGGGTGGGCTGTGGGGCGCGGGGGTGGGCATTGGAGAATGACAGTCACCCAGGGTCTCCCCCACACTGTGCCCCCCGCCCACGGCCGAGCCCCGGAGCCTGGCGGAGGCTGCACTCACCGTGCTGGCAGCGGGCACCCTGGAAGCCTGGGGGACAGCGGCAGAGCTGGGCGGAGCCGGGCACGCAGCTGCCACCGTTGAAACAGAGGCCGGAGCCGCACTCGGCTGTGGAGAGAGGAGAGGAGGCCCGTGAGCCCACCTGCCAGGACCCAGTCCCTGGGGCCCTCCCCCCATGAAGCCCACCCATGGGGAGAGGTTTCAGGCGTGGAAGGGACCCAGACCTCCCCCCACTGCAGCTGGGACGGGACCACACCTGAGGGCTGGGCCCCCAAACCTGGGAGATCACGGTCCCAGCTCTGCTGCCCTGGCTCACACAGGGCTCCCCGCTGCCCGTGGCCGCATGTGGTCAAGGTTCACGGACCCTCTGGGCAGTTTCCCACCACAGCACCTCCCGGCGGACCAAAGCCCTTAGCGGGGAAACAGCTCGTTTCACGCTCCCCCCACCCCCAGCCACAGGCTCTGAGAGCAGCCACTACCCGACCTTCATCACCACCACGTTCCTCAGCGACTCTTAGAAGGTGCGGGATAAATGTTGTTGAATGCGTGAATGAATGAATAAGCGAATGAGTGACTGAATGAGTGAGTGAGTGAAAGAGTGAATGAGTGAATAAATGAATGAGTGAATGAACAAGTGAATAAATGTGTCAGTGCATGAGTGAATGAATAAGTGAATGAGTGAACAAATGAGTGAGTGAATGAATGAGTGAGGGAATGAACGAACAGCTAAACAGCAGGCAAGGCGGCAGTGAGTCATTTGCCTAGAAGCTCGGGGCAGGCAGGAGCCCGTGGTGCGGACGAGGATGCTCCGGCCAGCAGGCCCACACCCACGGGAAGGAAAGCAGAGACGCACAGAGCTGTGCCCCAGAGCAGACAGGTGCGGGCGCCGGGCCAGGCTGAGGCGGCGGGGCTGCCAGCGAGAGTGACACACGTGTGGACGCGCCAGCTCTGCCAATTCCCACACTGGGCGGGGAGGACACGTCCAGATGGAAAAGGAACAGTGACAGGGGCAGGAAGGCAGGGGCAGCCTCCTGGCAACTCCTTCCCGCAGGGCCGCCAGGGCAGGCAGGACCAGGGCTGGTGACTGCAGTGCCGAGGCCACAGGCGCGGTGGGCGGGCTGCGTCCAGGGGCTCCGGGGGGCAGGTGGCAGAGACCACACAGCCCCGCCCAGGTGCCCGCGGCCTCACACTGTCCGCTCCCTCTTCCCCAGGCAGGTGCGAGGCCCACCCTCGTCACAGGGGGCACCCGGACCCTGGACAGGGGCCAGCATTCCCAGAGCCCACGGGGCCAGCACCACGCACCTCCTCACTCGTCTTTCTCCGTAGAATCCCGCTGACTGGCACGTCATTTACCCTCCTCCCCTCCTGCCCCTCCCATAGGACACGAGGCTGTGAGGAGGAGTGCTGGTCTCTGCTCACTGCCGCCCTCCCACTCCTGAGCGCGGCGCTGGGCACAGCAGCCCCCGTGGACGTCTGCGCGAGGCATCACCTGGGCCAGCACCTCCCAGATGCGCTTTAGGGACACTGTTACTGTTCGGACCCTGTTGTTACCATTCCCTCCTTTCTTTTTAAAGAATCTGATTGGAAAACACTACAGAGTCTGTCTCAGGAATCCACGGCGCTCATTAGCACAACAAAGGCTCTGAGAAGTCCTGCAAAGGGAACTGCTTAATGGAGCTTAACTGTGCTGCGGGGCTGCTTCCTGGACTGCAGGTCCCCTCCCCAGGGCTCCTCGCATCCCTGGAGCTGCCTCCCTTCCGCAGCCTCCTGGATGGGCTGAGCCCAGCCGCACAAGAGTTAGGGCTGTGTTCATCCCAGGGTCTGTGTGTGGGGTCTGGGGGTACAGCTGCTCCCCCTTATCCTTCGAAGAGGGGGAGCCGGAACCCAGGGCTACTATGGCTGAAACATCGTGAGGGTCCAGGCAAAATCTCTTATCCAGCCTTATCAGCATGGCTCAGGGGTTGAGCATCGACCTATGAACCGGGAGGTCAGGGTTCGATTCCCAGTCAGGGCGCCTGCCTGGGTTGCAGCTTGATCCCCAGTGTGGGGTGTGTAGGAGGCAGCCAATCGGTGATTCTCTCTCATCATTGATGTTTCTCTCTCTCTCCCTCTCCCTTCCTCTCTGACATCAATAAAAACATATTTTTAAAAAGCTGTGAGCTGACTGGGATCTAGGTGGGAGAGAGCCGCTGAGCAGGAAAACTCGAACCCCGACAGCAGAGGGTGGGAGCCCGGCCGCCCAGGCGTGTGTGTGAGGCCACTGGGCCGGGGAGCCAGCAGTTTCCCTCTTGGGTCGCCTCCCGGGCACCGGGCCGCGAGTGGGTCTCCGAGGAATCCCGACACCATTACGAGCTTCCTGCCACTCTCTCCTCGGCCCCAGGCCTGCTGCTCGGCCCTGCACAAGCGCCATAGCCCCGGCATCATCGCGCACGCGCCTGCGTCTCCCGGTCCCGTGGACACAGGAAGCCCACGTGGCAGGAGCAGGGGGACGGGCAGCAGGTGTCAGCTGCTCCTGGGCCATCCCTGCCTGCCCCAGCCTGACCACCAGGGAGCCTGGCCTTGGACAGAGAGAAGGTTCTGGAAGGGCTGGAGGGATGATGGAGAGGCGAGGCGAGGGGCAGAGGGTAAGAAGTGGGGAGGGTGGAGGCAGAGCCCACTGACCCAGCGCCTGCTGCGCAAGGCGGTGCCAGTCCCACATGGGGGCCCTTCACCTGCGTCACAGCCTCGCCAGCCTCGGGAGCCCAGCGACCCCTGCAGCCCTGATGCCCACAGGCACGCCAGCCAGGAGGGGCCAAAGCAGCCACCAGACTCCCAACCGAGGCAGCAGGCGGGGCTCCGGCACCTGCGCACTCAGGCCAGCGAGGGAATTTGAGCCCCGAGAGCGGGAGGCAGAGGCTGCTCACGGCACGAAGGCCACACCCCGCAGAGGGGCAGCTCCAGGAAGGCCCCGTGCGCTGCCCACGCTCCCCAGACACCCGCCAGTGGCCGCACTGACCCTTCCCCTCTGCTCCCACCCCCCTTCCTCCAGGCCCGCTCCGGCCTCGCCTCCCCCTCCACAGATGCCCCCGTGGCCCTGGGCTCTGCCTCCCAGCCCCGGTGTCTGCCCGCAGCCTGCCTCCCCGTGAGACGCGGGCTCCCCCGCAGGCACGGCCCGCGGCCCCTCTGCATCCCAGCGCTGGCGGCGGAGCAAACCCTGGCGAGTGGACGGACGAGTGAGGGGAGGGAGAATGAACCAGCGCCCCGGGAACCGAGCTGCCCCAACAGGACAGCGAAGAGTCACGTGTCAGCCACTCCGCCTAGAGGTCCGGGCGTCCAGTGCCTTCGCTGTCACCCCCGCGCGCGCTCACGTGGCCGAGCGAGGAGGGTCCCGCTGACCAGTACCCGTTCCAGCAGCAGCACGTCCTGCGGGTTCTCGGGAGGGAGGCCGGGTGCTGAGTGGAAGAGCAGAAATGGCCCGGCCGGCGGGGCTCAGCGAGCGAGCATCAACCTATGAACCAGGAGGTCAGGGTTCGATTCCCGGTCAGGGCACGTGCCCGGGTTGTGGGCTCGATCCCCAGGGTGGGGCGTGCAGGAGGCAGCTGATCCATGATTCTCATCCTTGATGTTTCTCTCTCCCTCTCCCTTCTTCTCTGAAATCAATACCAAAAAAAAAAAATTTTTTTTAAGTAGAAATTACGCTCTCGCATGCACTTGCTTGCCCGTGTCCTGCTCAGTCGGAGCCTGAAGCTTGTCCCACGGCGGACGCGGGAGTGACCCCCACCCTGGCGATGCCTCCCGCTCCCCCATACAGAATGGTCCCGACTCGGCTGTCACTCAGGGTGACAGTTCACGGACGCCTTTCCCAGCGTCCCCGTGACAGCGGCGTGGGCTCCCGCGGAGGAAGCGATGAAATCCGCTGGGTATTAACCCAGAATCTTCCCAGCGTCCTCTACTGCCCTCCTTCTCGCAGCGTTCTTGTCATTGTCATTCCAACCTCCGTCCAGGACTTCGGAGCCCAGCAGGCAACGGAGTCGCTCCCGGCTCCCGGCACGTGCCTGTGTGTGTGACGTCTCCCCGCAGGCAGCCCCGGCTCTGCGTCCGGCTCTGCGTCCGGCTCTGCGTCCCGCGGACTCAGAGACCAGCAGGACGCGCGTCCGGAGCCTCGAGGCTTCTCGCCAGAGCTGAGCTTCCTTGGGATCTTGCAGGATTTCGTTTCCTCGGAGACAAAGCGAAGAAGCCAGTGACGTGGTTGCCTGATCGCTCATCCTGTCCCTCGATGGCTTTCTGACGCGCAGCTAAGAGCATCAGCAACACAGCTCCGGCCCCAGACGGGACCGCGGGGGCGCACCCACCCAGGGCGAGATCCGGCTCCTGCCCGGCCCACCCCGTGGCCCCCACTCCCTCCCCTCACGCTGGCCCCCGACATGAGGACACATGGGCTTTTCCCGGGTCACTGAGACAAACCACAAAAGACAAAGGCACAGACAAGTAAATCCTGCCCCAAACCACCCCCACCCCCACCCTCACCCCCACCCCCACCCTTACCCCCACCCCCACCCCCACCCCCCCAGCCCCACCCCCACCACCACCAAGAAAGCCAGCGCTTCAAGTTCCGCACGCACATAGTGAGCCTGTCCCGTGGGATCCTGTCCTGTGGGATCCTATCCCGTGGGATCCTGTCCCATGGGATCCTGTCCTGTGGGGACCCTGTCCCTGGGGACCCTGTCCCGTGGGATCCTGTCCCGTGGAGACCCCGTCCCATGGGGATCCTGTCCCTGGAGACCCTGTCTCGTGGGATCCTGTCCCGTGGGGATCCTGTCCCATGGAGACCCTGTCCCGTGGGATCCTGACCCGTGGAGACCCTGTCCTGTGGGATCCTGTCCCGTGGAGACCCTGTCCCGTGGGATCCTGTCCCGTGGGATCCTGTCCCGTGGGATCCTGTCCCATGGGATCCTGTACCGTGGAGACCCTGTCCCGTGGGATCCTGTCCCGTGGGATCCTGTCCCGTGGGATCCTGTCCCATGGAGACCCTGTCCCGTGGGATCCTGACCCGTGGGATCCTGTCCCGTGGAGACCCTGTCCCGTGGGATCCTGTCCCGTGGAGATCCTGACCCGTGGGATCCTGACCCGTGGGATCCTGTCCCGTGGGATCCTGTCCCATGGAGACCCTGTCCCGTGGGATCCTGACCCGTGGGATCCTGTCCCGTGGGATCCTGTCCCATGGAGACCCTGTCCCGTGGGATCCTGTCCCGTGGGATCCTGACCCGTGGGATCCTGTCCCATGGGATCCTGTCCCGTGGGGACCCTGTCCCGTGGGATCCTGTCCCATGGAGACCCTGTCCCGTGGAGACCCTGTCCCGTGGGGATCCTGTCCCGTGAGATCCTGTCCCGTGGAGACCCTGTCCCGTGGGATCCTGACCCGTGGGATCCTGTCCCATGGGATCCTGTCCTGTGGGGACCCTGTCCCGTGGGGATCCTGTCCCGTGGGATCCTGTCCTGTGGGGACCCTGTCCCGTGGGGACCCTGTCTCGTGGTATCCTGTCCCGTGGGATCCTGTCCCGTGAGATCCTGTCCTGTGGGATCCTGTCCCGTGGGATCCTGTCCCGTGGGGATCCTGTCTCGTGGAGACCCTGTCCCGTGGGATCCTGTCTCGTGGAGACCCTGTCCCGTGGGATCCTGTCCCATGCAGACCCTGTCCCGTGGAGACCCTGTCTCGTGGAGACCCTGTTGCATGGGATCCTGTCCTGTGGAGACCCTGTCCCGTGGGGATCCTGTCCCGTGGGGACCCTGTCCCGTGGGGATCCTGTCCCGTGGGATCCTGTCCCGTGGGACCCTGTCCCGTGGGGATCCTGTCCCGTGGGATCCTGTCCTGTGGGATCCTGTCCCATGAGGACCCTATACCACAGGCACCCTGTCCCATGTCTGCTGGCAGATGTGACAACCTGGACCCTCAAGGCCAGGCCTAGTGACTGAGACCCCCCATTTCCCCACACCCCCCGCCCTGCTCCCAGCCCAGCTCTCACCTCTGGGAGGCCAGGCCGCCCTGGGGCGGGGGTGCCAGCCCAGGCCCCACCCGGGATGAGGAACCTCAGGTTCTGCCTTCCTCAGTGGGTTCAGGCCCCACCTGTCAAAACCTGCACCCCCACCCTGCACCCACTCCTGCACCCCCACCCTGCGCCCACTCCTGTACCCCCATCCCTGCAGGCTGGCCTCCCTCCCGGGGTCTGGCCGGCCCTTGGCCCAGCTGCTCCTCCCACCCAACCCTGGGACGGTCACTCCGAGACCCGGGAGAAACCAGACATAATCAGGGCCGCTGGACACGCCAGGACCAGCCACGTCCTGCACCTCGTCCCTTCCGGGGGGACAAGCCCAGCGGCCTCCACTCGGCCTGGGAACACACCCCCCGTTACTGTGTCACACTTGCTAGCGCCAACTTGGAAGGCCGAGGAGCCCCCAGCAGAGCGGGAAGGGGGAGCCGGCTTGATGTCTGCCCTGCACCCACTCAACAGCCCCCTTTGTCTTCCCAGACGCCAGCTTGCGGCTGCACACATCAGCGCTGCGATCAGACCGGACAGAGGGCGGCTGAGGGGCGGGGCACCACCCCCAGGGCAGCTGGCCGGCGTCCACCCGCCCGTCCCTCCCGCCCATGGCCGGGCTGCTTCCCTCTCCTCTCTCCTCTCTCCCTTCCGGAGAGAATCATTCATTTCCTCTCTTGAGAAAACACTCGTCCTCTCCTCTCCCCGCCCCTGCAGTTCACCTCAGGTCCCCTCTCCCCAGGTTTCCGTGAGGAGGGAGGGACCAGCGGCCGGAGGACGGGCTGCGACACGGCCCCTACAGTCCGGGTCCCGTCCCGGTCACCGCAGGGAAGCCCTGGACGTGGGAAGCCGGGACCCAGCCCCCTCACGGCACGGGGATGCCAAGTCAGTTTCAGGGGACACCAGACGTCAGGCCGACCTCTCCCGGGGGGGACGCTGGTGAGGCCGGGCAGCCTCCTGCGCTCTCCTCGGCCGTGAGCCCCGCCTTCCACAAAGCAGGGGTGTCCCAGCTGCCCGCTGGGCCCAGACGCCCCGATTCCAGCCTGGCCGCACCTCTCGGAGCCACCTGGCCACGGGCTCCCCACCGCTGCGTCCACCGGGACTCGTTCTCAGGGCAGGGGCGGGGGTCAGGGGTGGGGTACAGGAGTGGGGATGCAGGAGTCAGGAGGCAGCGACTCCATTCAGCAGACAGAGCTGAGGCCAGGGCCCCGTGCCCAGCCCGGCCTTTCTGGAACAAAGTGGGCCTGGAGGGCAGGATGTAGGCGTGGCGGTACCTGACACTGACCCCGAATCAGGCTCAGAGAGCCCCTCCCGATGGTGCCAGCCCCTCCGGCCAGCATGGGCGCAGGGCATCCCAGCTGCTCCTCCCCCGCGTTAACAGTCTTCGAGAGCTAGCGCACTGGCGGGAGGCGTGGCCCTGGGCGCTGCTGGGACCGTCCCACCAGGAGCAGAAATGGGGGGGGAGGGGTAGCCCCAGGAGACGGGCTCTTCCGAGGCAGGTCTAGTGTCTGCAGGTGGCACAGGTTGGGGACACTCACCGGAGAGGCAGCCCTGGTCGCCTGGCTGCTGGCTCCACCCCGGGCAGCACCTGAGCACGGGCTGGGCCTCCATGGCGTACACCTGCCTGTAGGCCGTGTAGTAGACGGTTCTAGAGAAGAAGGGAGGAGGGACGCGCTGGTGCATCTCACCCACTGCGTCCGGCTCTCACCACCCACCCCCTCCACACACACACACACACACACACACACACACACACACACACACTACAGAGTCTGGATGCCCATCTCACAGCGGGAGCGGGTGGGAGGCCCGGGTCCGAGGCCGGCCTGGGGTACACGCCACAGCGCTTGGCCAGGATGGCCGACTCCCCTCCCCCACGGCAGCCCCGGCTCCAGCTGGTGTCAGGCGCCTGGAGCTCAGCTGAGGAGCAAGACCGGCTTCCAAAATGGCCCCCGGGGGCCAGGTGCCGGTGCTGGGCGGGCCGTGAATGGTGGTGCCCATCCGGCCCCAGGCTCTCGCCCCACTGGCTCACCAAGGGGCTGGACAGCAGACTGTCCTGGAGGGTCCATGGGGGGGTCCGTCGCCACCCAAGGAGGTTGGTGCTGAGCGGGGACACGGGGTTGCCAGGAGGAGCTGCCCACGTAACAGGAGGGCCGAGCGTGCTCAGTGCACGGCGCCGGGGGCGGAGGGGAGCAGGCAGAGGGCTCACGGGGTGGGGGCCGCCTGGAGGCCGGAGTGGCCTCGGTCCCTGCTGGTTCCTGCTCAGACGGGGTGGGTGTGGCCCTCACGAAGGATGAGGCGCTGGGAGGGGCTCCAGGCGGGGCCCCTGGAAGCCCAGCCACCCAGGCAGCCTGCCCGGCCCAGCCTCGCCCAGTCTCTCCACCATCCACAGCCCCGGGGGCGGGACATCTTGGCGGAACAGCCAGCGGGGGCCATCCCCAGCCCAGGACTCCCCCTGGGCCACAAACCTGGAGCAGAGGCGGGGGGGCGGAGGGGGAAAGGCGGGGCCTGGCCCACAGCACCCCACTCAGCTGCACCCCGCACCCCAGGGTCCCAGATCCTAACTCCTCAGCTGGGCCTCAGGCGTTGGGAGGGTCTCTGCCCACCCAGAAACCCCCTTCCTGCTTCTCCAGAGGATGGGGTGCCTCTGGGGGTCACCTGGACGCCACCCTGACTCCCCTCCCCCCAAAACCTCCCCCTCACCTGCTGACACAAGACAGAGGCTCACTGCCCCTGCCCACCCGTCTCTTACTGCTGTGCTGGCTGAGCGGTACCCCGAGTCCAGCCCCCCTACAACCTGGGATGTGACCTCATCTGGAGACAGGGCCTTGGCAGGTGTCACCAAGCCCAGGTGAAGCCACATGGGCCTAGGGCGGCCCTGGGTCCCACGACCAGGATCCGCACGAGGAGAGGGAAGTGGGCCCAGAGCAGAGGCCACGTGATGCAGCCCCCAGCCCCGGCGCTCGGCTGATGGCCATGGTCACGGGAGCTGGAGAGGCCTGACCAGACGCCCGTCCAGCCTCCAGAGGGATCACCGCCCACCCCGTCACGGGGCTTCCGGCTGCAGGTCCAAGTGCCCTGTGGTTTCAGCCGCCCGTGCGTCACCACCTGTTACAGCAGCGGCGGCAACGGACACGCCGCGCCCAGCACTCAGCGGAGAGGCAGCCCTGGCGGCAAGGGCCTGGGTCTATGACGACCACACTGGCACCGGGTGGGGGGCAGGAGGGACAGGAGGGAGGCAGGGAGGAAGGGACTGGCCGGCCACCCTGCGGCCCTCGGCCCTGACCCCTCCCGGCTCCCACTGCGTCGTCGGCAGGAAGGTGACCAGCCAACAGCCGCCGAGGTCAAGGGCCCTTGAGCCGGGAGCGGCCGGAGGGGCTGGGCTGCTGTGTCTCCAGGAAATGAAACCCGCTCCGGGGGTGCTGGGCTCGCCCTCGGCAGCCTGGGAGCCTGGGAGCCGGTGGCCCCGGGGGCCGGGACCCCGCAAACAATCAGGGCGGCTTCCGGGAAGCGGGCTGGGCGCTGCCCGCGGCGGGGGGCGGGGGGCGGGGGGCTCTGCACGTCCCGCCTGGAGCACAGGAACCGCCTGCACCTGCGCCTGCGGGGACCCCGCCGTGGGACAGTGTTTGGCAGAGGAGCGTCTGGGCCCTTCCGTCTAAATATTTATCCCTCTCCCGGCTACGTGCAGGGCCTGGCGTCGCCAGGAAGCCCAGCTGACCGCCCGTCTGCCACCCTCCCCGACGGCCCCTGGAGACAGGCGGTCAGCCTGCAGCCCCGGGGTCCCCGACAGTGGACCCCTCACTCCCTGCAGCTCACAGGGACCCTCACGGGCTCCAGCCACCACCAGGGAGCTGGTCCGCAGAGGCCACTGTCACAGGAGGAGGGGACGCCAGGCTGGTGCGGTCCTCCCCCTACAGCCACCCGGACCCCTGGCCGCAGCGCAGCAGCGTCTGTGCAAGGGCCTGTGGCAAAGGCCTGCGGCCGGCCACCATGTGGGCTGTGGCCCAAGCACCCCCTTCCCCCTCCCTCCCTCCCTCTCTCCCTTCCTTTTTTCCTTCCTTCCTTCCTGCACCCCCACCGAGGGGGACAGCCCTCTCCTGGCCTGGGCTCCCGGGCCTGGGCGGCCTGTGTGGGCTGCGGTTCGTCGGGGAAGCGCTTCTGATGCGCTGGACGCACGTGGAGGCGGCGGCCTGGCCGCTGGTCTGGGCCGATGGGGTGAAGGGGGGGCAGGGGGCTCAGGGGCTTCCCAGGGACCCCGAGCCCCTGTGGGGTCCCGAAGAATGCAGGGGTGGGGGAGCCGCCAGCAGCAGCAGCAGCCTCCCCGGGGCAGCCACAGCCTCGGCCGCTGGAGGGACATCTGGCCGAGGCCTGTGCAGAGCCTCCTGCTGCTTCCAGGATGGGGCCCACTCCCCACGCACTGTGGGGGAGGGTGTGCGCCGGTGTGACCTCATCCTGTTCTGTAAACACGCGCCCCCTGCACGCGCACTGCGCCCCCTGCACGCGCACCGCACCCCCTGCACGCGCACCGCGCCCCCTGCACGCGCACCGCGCCCCCTGCACACACACAGAGGTGGGTCTGGGGACAGGTGAGGGCCCAGGGCTCCTCGGGCATGTCCCTCATGGCGGGCGGGGCACCCCATGCTGTAGGGTGTCCAGCAGCACCCCTGCCTCTACCTGCGGGCGACGGCAGCCGTGTCCTCCCAGCTGCAGTCACCACAGACGCTGTCCCCAGCCCATCCCAGGTCCCGGGAGGGAGGGGGCCCAGTGCCTGCCCCCTGAACGCTGAGGAGCTTAATGGACCCCTCGCCTCTCCTCTGAACCTACCGCAGACCGACACTTAAGCGAGAGCTGCACCGCTCCCCAGGCTGCGGGCAGGTGCCCCAGAGCCCCTGGCACAGCAGGTGCATGGACGACTCCCCCAAACCTCCTGAGAGGCTGGGCACCACGCCCATCAAAACATTCAGCGCCACCTTCCCCCACCGGCCCAGCAGCGCCAGCGTCCAGGCGGGAGTTGCCCAAGCGGAGCCGCCCTCCCGACCCCCCCACACCCCCCAGCTCTGCGATGGGCCCAGCGGGCTGCGTGCAGAGGAGAGGTGCGCAGAGGCACTCCCTCCCCACGTTTGGTTTTGAAATAAAATCTTGAGCAACAGAAGATTTCACACGGGCTCGGGCGCGAGGCCAGGGGTCGGGCTCCAGCGGGAACTCACATGCTGGGCCCAGCTTCCACCTCTCACGTGGCCAGCACCCCCCACAGGGTCCCCGTCTCCCCAGGGGGTTCTCCCCCACAGGGTCCCCTCCCTCCTGCCAGGTCCCCATCCCCACCCGCCCACAAAGGTCCCAGGGGCCGCCCAGCAGGACAGCTGTGCTCCAGCCTCAGCCCCTGGGGGGTGGGAAGCCTTGGCCTCAGGCAGACGAGGGGCTTGGGGGGGCACAGGTGGCCCCGACACCAGGACCATCCCCGGCCCGGCCGCCCTGCTCCTGACGTGCGCACAGCCCCGCTCCCACCCTGGACCCACGTACCTGCGCTCGTGGCTCACGCACCAGGCCTGGCGCCCGCAGCCCGGCTTCCACACGGGCACGGCGCGGCTGAAGGCCCGCACGCAGGGTTGGCGGCGGCCCACCAGGGTCAGCTCCTGCTCGGCACACACGTGGGGCCTGGGACAGAGGACAGGGGTCAGAGGCTCTGCCCCTTCCCGAAAGCCATCTGGCCTCATTGCCACCCTCCACCCCACAGCTGTGTGCTGGCCGCCGGGTCCAGCCTCCCTGACCCAAGACCAGTCCCCCTTCCCCACACACACACACGTATTCACAAGCTCTCATGCACATGTGTGCACTCACAAGTACACGCACGAGCGCACATGCACACGTGTGCACGCACATGCACATGCATGCACACATGTGTTCACATCCTTGCCCTCTGGTTCCAGGTGGGTTTGGCCAATGGGAGGACCAGCAGGATATGGAGGGCGAGGGGGGACCGCCGGGGAGAAAGATGCTGGGGCTCTTGTCTTTCCCAGGTTTGGGGGGCTGAGCCTCACCCGGGCCCAGCACCCTTGGGCAGCTCTCTGGGTTCCATGCCCTTCACCCCGGGGCTGAGTCGCCCTCACACAGCTGCCCAGCAATGCCAGCGGCCTCTTCTGGGAACTGGTCAGAAATGTGCGCACGCACACACACACACACACACACACATGCACACACACACATGCACACACACGTACTCACACACACATGCACATGCACACACACGCACACACACACGCACACACACATGCGCGCGCACATGCACACACATGCGCACGCACACGCACACGCAGTCCTCCCGGGATCAGCACTCAGACCCCCCAGCCCCGCCCACGGCCACAGCAGGGCCTCCGGGGCTCGGATGCAGCCTGGCCTTTGAGAATCGCCGGTCCAGGTGCCTGGGTTTGGGTCTCAGCCCCCATTCCCACCAGCACTGGGCCTCCCTGCGTCCAGCCCCACCCCCAGCGGGAGGACGCGGACTGGGCACTGGGGCGCGCCCAGACTGCGGGTCAGTGGTCTGGCCACTGGGCCAGGGGGAGGAGAATGCCCCATAGGACGGGGCAGGAATCAGGGGAGCGGGGTGCTGCTCTCAGAAGGGCCCCCCTTCCCAGGCCCCAGCCCCGCTCCAACCTCAGCCACATGGGCGGCTGCTGGTCAGGGAGACGACCTGCCTCAGAAGCACAAGTTAGCAGCTTCCCATCTGGGGGGTGGAGGAAGTGGGGAGGGGACAAGGCGGAGGGAGCAGACAGGACCCTCTGCCCACCCAGGTCAGGGGGAGGGGCAGCTGTCAGTCAGGCCCTGCTGCCACCTGGGGTGGAGAAGGCATCCGGGCCGGCCCTGAGTCCAGGTCTGTGGAGGGCGCCTCCTCCAGGAGAAGGGGCTCCCAGGGCTGGGGCCTTCACCCGGAGTCAGAGGGGAGGGTGGGCCGAGCTCTGTCCCTCTGGGGGGTGGTCCAGGCCCCAAGACCCACGATGAAGGCACCAGAGGCAGGAGGTGCGGATGGGGAACCAGAGGCAGGAGGTGCGGATGGGGAACCAGGGCAGGAGGCTCGGATGGGGAACCAGAGGCAGGAGGCTCGGATGGGGAACCAGGCAGCCAGCTCTCGCAGCTGGACACCCTGAGGGCGGGAGGGCGGCTGAGCTGTGAGAAGCGTCTCCATCGTGTCTGCTTCCACCAGCCTGGGTTTGGGCCCTGAACCTGCACCCCCAGCCTGGCTGCAGCCCGGGGGGTGGGGGGGGGAGCGCTGGGGTGGGCGGGCCCAGTGGCAGCCCTGGGACCACGTGGGTCTGAGAGGGTCATGGCAAGAGCCACTTGCAAGACCAGACTTGAGCTTGCCCTTCCGCCAGGGGCCCTTCCCGCCGGGGGCAGGGGGTCAATCTAACCAGCTGCCTGGCCGTGTTCCCAGCACGGCTGCCAAGGGGACCCCAGCCCCCAGGGAACAGATGTCTCCTCTGAGCCCTGCTCCCACCGCAGCCAGAGGGCCAGGGTGTGGGGACGCCGTCTACCAGTCCCCTGACCTGCTCCCGTCACCTGGTCGACAGGAGCCACAGCACCGCCCAGGTCGCTCCCACAGGCCCACAGGCCCCCTGACACTACCTCCCCCGTGGGTCCCCCAAAGGCCCCCACGGAGGGTCAGGACCATGTGCAGGTCAGGATGGCAGCAGGCAGCACCTCCGAGGACAAGGCACTTCCTGGGACCTTGCAGCCCCTCCTCTGCCCCTCTGGCAGCTCCAGCAGCCCCCCTGCCCCCTCCTGCCCCCCCCTTCCGCTCAGCAGCAGCCTCGACCTGGAAACCTCTGGGAGGAGCAGGGCGCTTTCCCCCTTCAGCGCCAGCCACGCCCAATGCAATCCCACTGCACAGCCCACAGCGACCCACTGCAACCCACCGCAACCCACCGCAACCCACCGCAACCCTCTGCAGGTCCCACTGCAAGCCCCACCTCCACCCACTGCATGTCCCACCGCAGGTCCCACCTCCACCCACTGCATGTCCCACCTCCACCCACTGCATGTCCCACCTCCATCCACTGCAGGTCCCACCTCCACATACTGCAGGCCCCACTGCAGGTCCCACTACATGTCCCACCTCCACCCACTGCAGGTCCCACTGCATGTCCCACTGCAGGTCCCACCTCCACCCACTGCAGGTCCCACTGCATGTCCCACCTCCACCCACTGCATGTCCCACTGCAGGTCCCACCTCCACCCACTGCAGGTCCCACTGCATGTCCCACCTCCACCCACTGCAGGCCCCACTGCAGGTCCCACCTCCACCCACTGCAGGTCCCACTGCAGGTCCTACCTCCACCCACTGCAGGTCCCACTGCAGGTCCTACCTCCACCCACTGCAGGTCCCACTGCAGGTCCCACCTCCACCCACTGCAGGTCCCACTGCAGGTCCTACCTCCACCCACTGCAGGTCCCACTGCAGGTCCCACCTCCACCCACTGCAGGTCCCACTGCAGGTCCTACCTCCACCCACTGCAGGCCCCACTGCAGGTCCCACCTCAACCCACTGCAGGCCCCACCTCCACCCACTGCAGGTCCCACTGCAGGTCCCACTGCAGGTCCCACCTCCACCCACTGCCAGTCAGACAAGTCAGGTGCTTCAAAGACAGAGGGCCACGGGAGGTGGGCTCAGAGGTACCACAGAACTCACCACGCACAGGGCAGGCTGAACAGCAGCCCATGTGGCTATGCTCTAGGTGGGGGCAGGGGCGGGGGCACCGCTGCCAGGGGAGGGGGGCCCCAGGAGGAGCCCAGGCCCTAGGGGAGCAGGTGACATCACAACACATCCCCTGGGGCTCAGGAAAGGGGCCCAGGAAAGGCAGCTGGGTCTCCACACCGGCCCTGGCAGAGGGCCCTCTGAGCCTGCCCACCCGGCCGGCCCCCGGCTCCCCTCCAACACACTGACTCCCCTGGGGTCGCAGGAGGCAGGAATGTCCGGCTGAAGTCACGTGCAGCCGGGACTGGGGCTGCTCACATTTCTGGACGCAAAGGCCCCCACCCCAGAGGCTGTGCCCCCCGGAGCAAACCCAGCCCCAGGGCAGGGGTCCGGGGGCGTGGACTCGCCCTGCCCGCTCCACCTGCACACGTGTCCAGTGGGTCCTGCGTGGCCAGGTGCACCGGCTCCTCGGGGAGGTGCTGGGCCGGGGCCCTCGCCCAGGCCTGGGCCGCTCGCCCGCCCCTCCGTGGCCCCCAGCAGCCTTCCCGAGCTGGGCAGCCCCCCGCCCCCGCGGGAGCGAGCACGGGGCTGGGGCGGACAGCGGGCTCCCCGCTTCCCTCCACCGCGGCAGCAGGACCGCCCAGCTGCGGAGAGCCCGCTGGCCGCGCGGCGTCGGCTTTCAGGATTCAGTCGGCTCGCGGCTGCCCGACCCGCGCTTCCGGCCCCTCTGCTGGATTCCTGCGGGTCCCTCGGCCCCAGAGCGCACGTGCCCAACACACAACCGAGTGTGTGCGGCCCCGTCTGGGCGCAGCCCGCCCCGGCCCCCGCCCCAGGAGGCGGCTCTGGAAGGAAGTGAAGCTGGCGGCTTCCTCTGCCCCCTCCACGCCGGACCCCGCCTGGCCGGGACCTCACCTCGGGGCATCCGCCTCAGCGTGCAGCCCCCTTCGCAGAGGGAAGGGAGGCGAGGGAGGGGGAGAGGCCGGGGAAGGGCCCCAGCCCGGAACCTCGTCTCCCCTGCCCTCCCCTCCCCTCCCCAGCTACGGCCAAGAGCCCACTGCTCAGGGCCCCCGGACAAAGCCGCCCAGGGCCCGGTCTCCGGGCGTCGCGCCCAGCACCCCCGTCCCCCCACTCACATGCTGGGCTGCAGGCGGAGCAGGGCGCCCCCGGGCACGACGGTGAGCAGCAGCGCCAGGGCCAGCGCGCGTCTGGCCGCCCTCGCCTCCGGAAAAGCAGGCATCGCGCCCGCGGCCCCGCGCCGTGTCCCTCCTCCGGGCCCAGCTCACGGACGGCCCCGGCGCGCCCTCCGAGCCGCCTCCTCGCGCGCCATGGCCCAGCGGGGCCGGGGGACCAGGAGCGCGGCCGCAGGTGCCCGCGCCGGACTCGCGAGCCCGAGGTCGCTGCAGGTGCGGGGTTCGGGTTCCGCCCGCGCCCGGGGCAGCGGAGACCGCGCGCCAGGAGACACCCCGCGCAGTGAGCCCCGTGCGCGCCCAGCCCGCGCGGCCCGCCGGCCCGCCTTCGCCCCGCCCCCGGCTGGACCCCAGACCCGACCCCGCCCACAGCCCCTTCCAGCCCCGCCCCCCGCCCACGGCCACGCCTCCAGCGCCCAGCCGCCGGGGCCCCGCCCCGCCCACAGCCCCGCCCACAGCCCCGCTCGGGTCCTCACCAGCCCCCGGCCGGGCCCGCGCCATCCCTTCGAGCTCCCCGTGCTCCTCGGCCTCAAAGCGCCAGGTCCCGCGGGATCCAAGTGACCAACGCCCATGGGGGCGCCCCTCACCCGGGCAAAGGCTGCTCTCCGCGGAACCCGGACCCCAGACTCCGTCCTCGGGGCAGCCCTCAGCCCTCCTGCTCTCCTAAGTCCCAGGGGGAACGGCCTTGGTTCTCCTGCCCCCGATGCTCCATGCACCGTCACCCCGCGCACCCATCCCCTCGGTGGCCTGTGGCCTGGGATGCTGGGCGCCCTGCTCCCCAGGAGGTGCAGGCAGGACTCTGTTGTGGTTCATTCTCCCCCGAGGACATTTTCCCATTGATTTTTAGAGAGAGTGGGAGAGGGAGAGAGAAACATCCATGTGAGAGAGACATCCATAGGTTGTCTCCACCACGCACCCCGACCAGGGCAGGGGAACCTGCAACCCAGGTCCGTGCCCTTGACCGGAATCTAACCAGGACCCTTCAGTCCCCTGGCCGACGCTCTATCCATTGAGCCAAACCAGCTAGAGCTTTTCTTTTTTTTTTTTTTAATATGTTTTATTGATTTTTTACAGAGCAGAAGGGAGAGAGATAGTTAGAAACATCGATGAGAGAGAAGCATCGATCAGCTGCCTCCTGCACACTCCCTATTGGAGATGTGCCCTTGACCGGAATCGAACCTGGGACCTTTCAGTCCACAGGCCGATGCTCTATCCACTGAGCCAAACCGGTTACGGCTAGAGCGCTTTTTTAAAAATATTGTTTTATCGATTTCAGAGAGGAAGTGAGAAGGAGAAAGAAATAGAAACATCAATGATGAGAGAGAATCATTGATTGGCTGCCTCCTGCACGCCCCCTACTGGGCATTGCCCTGACATGAGCCCTGACCAGGAATCGAACCATGACCTCCTGGTTCATAGGTCATCGCTCTACCCCTGAGCCTCCTGCCGAGCCAGGACTCTTTGAAACCCGTTTGGGTTTGGAAATCACATGCTCCGGGGGGAGGGCCAGGCGCGCCCTGGGCCCTGGGGTGGGACAGTCCCCTCGGAAGGTTTTAGAGAGCAGAGTGGAGGGACACGCAGTCTGGTGGGTCCCGATGGGTAGCCAGGAGCTGGGTGCCCCATTAGTCACATGCAGTTGCATGGAGCCCGAGCCACCCCTTCCACACGTTCCCTCCGCCAGGCCCCGCACGGAGCGGGCACAGAGGCAGCCTCCCTCGCTGCCCAGCGGGCAGGGCGCTCCTCCCCCTCCACCCCAGGTGTCCACGTGACCTGCAGGCTCCAGAACCCCACCCTCATACGGACTGGAGCCCCGGGCTGGGCGGGGCTGAGGAGGGGGCCCCAGCTGTGCAGAGGCAGTGGAGGTACAGCGCCCCCCATATCTGAGCGCTCCTCACGGCGGGGTAGCTGTCAGGGAGCGGCTGTCACCTGCTGTACAGACAGGAACCGGAGATCAGGAGGGGACAACACCCCAAGTCGCCCTGTGGGGACTGAACACGGGTCTGGCCCTGGGGACCTTCTCTCAACCCCCTACTCCGCTGCCTCTCACTCTGAGAGACTCACAACGCGGTGGGGGAGGGGGCCTCCGTCGGCTCGGGCTGCCCACAAAAAGCGGCGGACAGTGGCTGGCAGCCGGATCTGACCTGGTGAGGGCTCTTCCCGGCTCTCAGACGGCAACCTTCTTGCTGTGCTCACGTGGCAGAGAGATGGACAGAGAGACAGACACAGACAGGCAGCGCCTGGGGTCTCTTCCTCCTCTTGCCTGGCCCCAGCCCTGGAGGGTCAGGCCTCCCCCTGATGACCTCGTTTAACCTTAATCCCCCCCTTAAAGGCCCCGTCCCCAATACAGTCACGTTGGGATTCAGGGCTTCAACACGTGGATTTTGGGGGACACAGCTCCAGCCACAGATGTCACTGTCACTGAACCCCAGATGCAGGTTAGCATCCTGCTCGCTGATGCTCCGAGCGTGACCTCGTGTGACCGCCCTGCGGGGTCCCGCTCCTTGGCCCCTGGCTGGGATCGCAGGGCAGGGCGGGCCCACAGCGGGGCTCCAGGCGCACCCTCTCCTGGGCTTCCTGCCACCTCATCTTCTGAGAAACTGCCCGGAGGAAGCCTCAAGGGCCCTGCCTCAGCGCCCGCCTGACCGGTGCACCTAGACGTGTGAGCCCCCTCCTCACCCCGCCCCTGCCAGAAGGCTTACCCCTCCCCTCCAGCGCTTAGATGGCACCAGGGAGCACCCCCCATTGCACTTTCCCCAGAGACAGATGTCACATCACACCACACGTCTACACAGCACAGGGCGCCCACCTTCCCTGAGTGGCCGTCCGTCTACACAGCACAGGGCGCCCACCTTCCCTGAGTCACCCATCCGTCTACGCAGCACAGGGCGCCCACCTTCCCTGAGAGCCGCCATCCGTCTACGTGGCACAGGGCGCCCACCTTCCCTGAGTGGCCGTCCGTCTACGCAGCACAGGGCGCCCACCTTCCCTGAGAGCCGCCCATCCATGCCCGTTTTCTCACTAAGGACAGTTTGCGGGCGTCGCACAGATTTTCCTGGTCTGCAGCCCAGGGTAGGACGGTTGACAGTCCTGGGCGACGCGAACTCGTTTTGTTTATTCAGACCCATGGCCTTTCCCTCTGCAGTCGCTTAGAAATAAGTGCTTAGCCCACCGGCGTGGCTCAGTGGCTGAGCATTGACGTATGAACCAGTTACTAGGAGGTCACGGTTCAATTCCTGGTCAGAACACATGCCCGGGTTTCTGGCTCAATCTCTAGTAGGGGGCGTGCAGGAGGCCGCCGGTCGCTGATTCTCATCATTGATGTTTCTCTCTCTCCTTCTCCCTTCCTCCCTGAAATCAATACAAATATGTTTTTAGCTTTTTCCCCTACCTGACGCCGCCAGATGCGCGACGTTGCCTCCTACCTGCTGGCCACCCTCGGGGGATGCCTCCCCCAGGACGAGGACAAGAAGATCCTGGACAGTGTGGGCATCGAGGCGGATGACGACCGGCTCAACAAGATGATCAGCGAGCTGAACGGGAAGAACATTGAAGATGTCGCCGCCCAGGGTACTGGCAAGCGGGCCAGCGTTCCCCCCGGAGGGGCTGTGGCGGTCTCTGCCACCCCGGGGTCTGCAGCTCCTGCTGCTGGTTCTGCCCCAGCTGCAGCCGAGGAGAAGAAAGATGAGAAGCAGGAGGAGTCCGAGGAGTCGGATGATGACATGGGATTTGGCTTGTTTGATGAGAGTCTCGTTCCCCTGCAAATAAAATCCTTTTTACATATAAATATATACTTTTTTAAAAAATAAGCACTTCGCTTGGGAAAATGATGAATGTTTTTCTCTTTGTTGCCTTTCGCACGCACCTATCTCACGCGGGGCGCACCCTGCTGTGTGCTCGGTGGCTCCAGTGCCCCCCGCCGGGCAGCCGCTGTGACAACCGGACAAATGGCTTAGCACCGTCTGTGGGTATTTCCGCTGATTCTCGCTCCACCCCGCGTGGTTTCTCGGCGGCCCTGCACCGCGGATGAGAGGGTGCGCCCGCCGCTCGGGAAGCTGGCGGAGGACAGGCTGAGATGGCACCAGGGAGCACCCCCCACTGCGCCACTCTCCCCACAGATCACGCCGCTCGTTCTCGCCCGTCGTGCGTCCAAGTGGACGCTGGAGTCCCTGTGTCTGGTTCCTTCAAAGTTGTGCTGGACCTTTTGCTGCAATTGCGCTGAACACTCATTCATTCCTGAAGAAATGGCCTCTTCCCAAGAACCCAGCTTTGAGAAGGTCCAGACTGGGGGCGGGAAGCTGCTCTGGGGCGCGGCCCGAGCCGGGGCGTACACCCCGGGTGTAGGATGGAGGAATGGAAGCCTCGGGTCCCCACCTGCACCCACCCGGCTTCCGTAGACCCCAGGCTTCAGACACCCTAGGAGTCAAGGCTGGGCTCGGGCGGGTGCTGGCCCACCTCAGGTCTCCAGCCCCAGCCCCAGCCCCAACCCCCAGCCCGGAAGCCGTTAGCCAAACCGTAGCAAGAGGTCCCATTGCACCATGGGATTCGCTGACTCGACTTGTAAGAACAGACGTGGTTTCGTTTGCGGGGTGTGGGACACCAGGTAGAAGGGTGCAAGCGACTAACGGACACCTCATTTAAAATGGAGGTGAGGGGCCAGGAGAGTCCTCTCCCACCACCGCTCTGTGCCAATTACACACCCGCAGGAGGAGAGACATAACCTGCATTCCCAAC
Source organism: Myotis nattereri (assembly GCF_964212035.1). Taxonomy (NCBI): domain Eukaryota; kingdom Metazoa; phylum Chordata; class Mammalia; order Chiroptera; family Vespertilionidae; genus Myotis; species Myotis nattereri. The sequence continues at coordinate 214,842,664 of NC_138077.1, read as the reverse complement.
AGGAAGTGTCACTGCTACCCCAGCCGGAGGAAGATTTTCTCCTTGCCCAGCAACAAGCTCAGCCAATGAGAAGCATGGGCGCCTGAACTCTCAGGTTCCTCTAAAGCAGCCTCCCCGCCTCCTCCTTCCCTGGAAAGGAGCATTCCTCCTCCCCTTTGCTTGCTGGGCTTGCCTATCGTTGTTGCTACAGTGTGCTTGACCCGAATAGCAATTCTCTGCTATTCCCGAAAAAAAAAAAAAAAAAACAAAAAAAACCACATTTTTGCAGGGAAAAATAACTGGCTGCGTCATTTTTATGGTCAACAGTACGCTCCGCACTCAGGCCAGAGAGCCCTGGGCAGCAGGGCCACACGTGGAAGCCAGAAGTTCGCTAAGGCCTGGCCTGCTGCCGCCACACAGCTCCCTCCCCTGCCCCTTCGCCACCCTGTGGCCTGCCTGCCCTGGGCGGAAGGAGGCCTCTGGCCTGCCCGCTGCTGCGCCCAGGTGGCCACGCAGGGGTCACGGAATCGGCGGTTTGGAGCTCACGCAGGCAGGCGTGCGGAGGGGACGTTTCCCTTCACATCTGCAAACCGCCGCCCCAGCGAGCGTGGAAGCATTTTTAAAAGACACGGCTGTTCAGTGTTTCCCTCTCACCCTCGGGGAATGATAAAAATAGCCTGGGCCGGGGAAACCTATGTTGGGGGGGTGGGGGGGGACCACAGGCAGTGTGGCTGGTCGTTTCCAAAGCCTCCTGCTCCGCCCTGAGGTCCTAACCCCCCTCCACCCCCAGAGCGGAGAGGGGGTCCCACGGCGAGGTCAGCACAGCCCCTGCATCTGCCTGAGCTGAGCCGCGGGCCATGCTAACCTGGCCTCCTCTGGATTGTCACTCCTGACCGAGGGCAGGCGAGTTAATTAACGAGGCGTTTCCAGGTCAGGGCCTCGCACGCAGAGCGGCCCCAGCGGCCGTCTGCTCTGTCCAGATAGCGAGGGAGCCTCCGCCAGCTTCCGCGGACGGCCCCACAGGAGGTGACCGCGTGGCCAGCACCGTCCTGGCTGAGACACAGCGGGGAGGGGACCTGGGCGCGCCATCCGGCCCCTGGCCAACCTCAGCAGCAGCCCTTGCCCGCGAGCCCGTCCCCTGGTTCCTGGAGGAGGGAGGGGCTGCCCGCGATGCAGCTTCTCTGGAAGGTGAGCTCCGCCCGCAGACCCTGCACAGGAGTAACCTCCCGGCTGCACGTGAACCGCCAACCTGGGAGCCACCGCCGCCGGGCATCCAGGCACCCGGGCACCCAGCTCCCCGAGCACCCGGCGCCCGGCGGCTCTGAGGTCTCACCTGGGGCTCCTGTGTGGCCCCCCCGCGCCCACGACCCGCTCCCATCAGAGACGGATGTCAGAGGCGGGACCCACCGACCCTGAGAAATGCGAACACCTGGAAGGAGAGAGAAGGCGCACACCTGCCGCGGAGACCTCATCCCGCTCTGAGGTTCGCCCGGCACCGGCCAGTGCTCCGCCCGCGGGGCGACGCTGCCACCTGCCGGCCGGCGTGGGAACAGCCTTTCAAAAGCCCCAGGAAAGAAGCACCAAAGACAGGGGCCCGGCCGGTGTGGGCGCGGCTCCCGAGGTTGGGCATCGTCCTGTGCACCGAGAGGGTGCTGGCTGGACTCCAGGTCAGAGCGCGTGCTGGGCCCCGTGGCGGGGCGGGAGGCCGTTTTCTTGGGTCAGAGGGCGCCATACTGGGGGTCACACTGCCGCACCTGCGTTGGGAGCAGACACCTGTTTGCCGCACACCTGGCACTTCGAGGCTCAGCAACAACGTGAAGAACAGTTGCCGCTGAGATGGCGCTGCATGTGGGCCAGGCAGAGTGCTAAGCGCGTCATAGGCATGAACTCATGTAGCCCTCCCAGCACCCGTTAGTAGAAACGAGTATTAACCCCACGCACCAGAAAAGGAAACAGGCACGGAGAGCTTGTGTCCAAGTCCGTGGGCAGAAGTGGAGCCGCCCGATGCAACCCAGGCAAGCAGGCTTCCGCAGGCACGCGCTCAGTGCCGTCACTGGTGGGTCCCTGGTTCCGCTCCGAGCCCCTCCGCCGTGAAGGGAGACTCAGGAGCCTGATCCTGGCCCGCCCCACAGGGACTGGCATGGCAGACTCAGCCAGACGCACACACAGGGTCTGCAGGACCAGCTGTCCCCACGCCACCGCGGCAGCTCAGAGGGCTAGACCCACGCTGTTACCCCTATCTGCGCACTCGCTCAGCACTCTTTAAGGGCTTTTTTTAGGAGGCAAAGTGCCAACAATATTTCAGTGTCGGTGGCATGCCAGTGCCCCGTCCGTCAGTGATGGCATCCCAGCACAGGAGTGTGCGGCTGTCCAGGACCCGCGGTGGGGCGGGAGGCTCGAGGAACAGAAGGCTGGGAGGGCCCTCGAATTGTGCACGAACCCTCTGGGCATCCGAGTCCGCACAAACTTGAGGGCCTTTGCTAATGGGGGGAGCTGTGCCAGCCGCGCCTTCAGCTGCAGTCCGCACACAGTGCCCACACCCCGGGCTGCGGTGGAAGCGAAGGACCAGGGAGGCGCGCAGCGTCCCCAAGTGCCCACCCTGCGGAGGAAATGGTCCCGGCGCCTTCTCCTGACAAATAGGGCGCGCGCAGCCGGGACGCGCAGGGAGCAGGTCGTTGGATGAAAGAGCAGCGCGCGGAGCAGCGAGCCGTGTTGACAGTGTCCCGCGGAGGGTCTGGAAGCGGGTGTTGGATGGACGCGGGGCGATGGGGTAGGAGGGGGGCTCGAGCGGCGGCGGCAGACGTCGCAGGGCAGCGGGGTGAGAGCCTCGGGTGCGGGCACAGCCCTCGGGGCGGGGCGGGGGCGGCGGAGTGAGCGACCCCTAGCGGAAGGTAGTGGCCACGCTCGTGTCTCCCCCGCCCACTCCCACCCCCACCCCCACCCGCGGGAATGAATCCTCGTGCGCCCTGTGGGCGTGACTTCGGCCGCGTCGGGCGGCTCCTGGGCGGAGGTCGTGGCCGGGTCCGGGGCGTCTGCCGCACGAGGGGGTCCGGTTACTGCGAAGGGGCGGGGGCCTCCGGCGCCCTCCCCGTCTCCTGGCAACTGGCCTTGACCCCGCCCCTACTCGTAAACAGGAAGTTGGTGTGCGCTTCCTGCGCGCAAGGGGCGGGAGCGATTGTGAGCAGCGGCGGACGAACCAATCGCGGAAGACGAACGGCGAAGAGCCAATCGCGGGGACCGGAGGGTCTGGAGCCCGAGGCGGGGCTTGTGAGGCGGAGCCAATCGCGGCGACCCAGAGGGCGGGGCGGGGCGGGCCGGCTGGCGGAGGGCCCACGGGTGGCGACGGCGTCCTGATCGGGCCCTGGTCCGGGTGGGCGGCGGGCGCGGCGATGCTGCAGCTGCGAGACTCGGTGGACTCGGCGGGCACGAGCCCCACGGCGGTGCTGGCGGCCGGCGAGGAGGTCGGGCCGGGCGGCGCGGGCGGGGGGCGGCCGGACGCGCCGCTGCGGCAGACGCTGTGGCCGCTCAGTGTCCACGACCCCACGCGCCGCGCCCGCGTCAAGGAGTACTTCGTGTTCCGGGTGAGGCTGGGGCCGGCCGGGCCGGGGGCGGCGGGCGGGGGGCGGCCGGGCGGAGGGTGACCCCGCCCTGTGCCCGCGCGCAGCCCGGCACCATCGAGCAGGCGGTGGACGAGATCCGCGTGGTGGTGCGGCCGGTGGAGGACGGCGACATCCAGGGGGTGTGGCTGCTGACCGAGTAAGCGGGGCGCCGGGTGGGGCGGGCGGGGGCGCGCGGGCGCGGGGTGACCGTCGGGCGTGCCTGCCGCAGGGTCGATCACTGGAACAACGAGAAGGAGCGGCTGGTGCTCATCACCGACCAGTCGCTGCTCGTCTGCAAGTACGACTTCATCGCGCTGCAGTGCCAGCAGGTGGTGCGCATCGCCCTCCGCGCCGTGGACACCATCTCCTGCGGCCGGTTCCAGTTCCCCCCGAAATCGCTCAACAAGTAAGTGCTCAGCCGGGCCCAGCGCCAGGGCCTCGCCCCGCGCTTCTCTCACCAGCGGCAGAGCCCATAGTCCCAGTAGAAACCAGTGCGGCACTAAGAGGAATTCTGGCACCAGAACCGCTGCTGGGCTTGTAGGACCAGACAGCGTTTTACTCCGACAAGGAACACACCCGCGGGTCGGGTCAGGTCTGCTCTGCCCGCTTTTCCAAGGCAGCAGTAGCACTGCTTTAACCAGGAGCTGATCCTCATGCTGGAGCGAGTTTCCTAAAATATGAGCAACTAGGCAGGACTGTGGGCCACCGAGTTACACACTGTTTGAGCTCCGAAGGCGAGGGCTGGAGGGAGCTCAGGAAGCAGAGGGCTGCAGGCGTTAAGCAGGCGCTGCGCCAGGAGGGGTCAGCCGCTCTATGGAGACCCGAACACTGTGTCTCAGAAAGCACGTAAAATTACTTGAGTGAACGTCAGTGCCGACACGAGTGTCTCGTGCCCGGCCAGCGGGTGGGACACGGCCCTTCTCTCTGGAGGCTGCTTACTCCCAAGGCCACAGGCCTTGTCTTCAGCCACAACCGGCCTTTTCACGTCACACCCATCACTGAGCCGCTGCCAGGGGAGGCCGTGGCCTGCTGGTGAAGTCGGATTGTTTCTCTAACCCCGCAGGCGAGAAGGCCTGGGCATTCGGATTCAGTGGGACAAGCAGAGCCGCCCCTCCTTCATACACAGGTGGAACCCCTGGTCCACCAGCGTGCCCTACACCACGTTTGTGGAACATCCGATGGCGGGTGCGGATGAGAAGACAGCCTCTCTGTGCCAAGTAAGAGCCCGAGGCTGCAGCACTGCCCCGGGGGTGGCGGGGTTCTAGGCCTGCACTGCCTGTTGTGGTGGCCACACGTGGCTGCTGAGCACTGAGTGGGTAGCAAGACAGAAACACACTCTTAATTCTCAGTGGTGTTAGCCGACTTAGGGTTAAGCAGCCCATGTGACTGGCAGCCACTGGTCATCCCCACTTCCTAAGGTAGCCCTTGTGGCCAAGATAGTCTTGGGAAAGGCCCAGAGAGCTTTGGGGCAGGGCAGCTGACCGGCCTGTGGCAGCGCCAGGCAGTCTGTATGCTCATCACAGGAGGCGTGGCCAGTGGTGAGGGCAGTGCCGAGGCCCGGGCAGGTCACCCACTAGCCTGCCCGACACCTGGCCTGCTTCCTGGCTTGGCGGTGGTGAGGGTTGGTAGCTCGCTGTGGCCAAGCCGCTCAGGCCTGTGGAGAGCGAGGCTCCGGGTCCTGGCTGTCGCCCAGCACAGTGAGCACAGCTGTGATCCGAGGCTTCCAGAGCCCACTGAGCAGGCAAGCAGAGGCCACAGGGAGGGGCGGGCTGGGCTGGTGCGGGCCAGGGGCCAGGGGCAGCGGCTTCCTTCCGTGGCTCACTCTGGCCAGCTGTTTTCTCTTTCAAGTTGGAGAGCTTCAAGTCTCTGCTGATCCAGGCTGTCAAAAAAGCCCAGAAAGAGAGTCCTCTGCCGGGACAGGCCACCAGCGTGCTGGTCCTGGAGCAGCCGCTCCTCATCGAGACCTACGTGGGGCTGATGTCCTTCATCAACAACGAGGCGAAGCTGGGCTATTCCATGACCAGAGGCAAGATAGGCTTCTAGGGCTGCAGCGCCTCGGAGAACGGCTGGGTCGGCACAGGCCTGGGGCCAGCTCGTCCTGCGGGCCGGGTACTTCCCTGTAGGGGTGAGTGGGGTTACAACATAGTCACATGACTTGTATACTGGAGGTGGGTGTGGACACGTGGTCACCCGCTAGACAGGCGCAGACTGCATGCAGCTGTCCCTGCTGGCCGCTGCCACCTCCAGGAGCTCCCTTTGGGCCTCTCCTTCCCCTGCCCCCACCTGCCTGTTAATAAACGTGCTGTGGTTGCACTGGAACGTCCGCTGGCCGAGCTGGGCAGTCGTCACCCTGGGGGGCACCACACACCAGTGCCTGCGTCACAAGTGAGTTTACACTTGTGTCCAGCCGTGTATTCAGGCACATGATCCACGTTTTAAAGCTAAAGACAAAAGCCAGCAGCCTGGTGCGGGGAGCAGGGGGAAGCCTGCGTCAGCTCCGGGCGGGCGGGCAGCTGCCGTGTGAGCAGGCGTCGGATCTGAAGTTCACCGGCACCTTCTCACCCAGAAGCTGCCGTCCCTGCAGGCCGCTCCTTGGTTCGACGCCCCCGAGCAGTCCGCCCGCCAGGACAGCTGCTGCGCTCTGGATTTGTGTTGTCACACTCGTGTCTGAAAAGGGAATAGCTTTGTTTGCTCTTAGAGCACTTTAACAAGGAACCGTGTTCTCAGGAAGCAGCACCCACGCAGATACAGGCTTCGCCAGGGTCTCGCCTACCCACGCCTGGCCTCCCGCCCAGGGAGCACGTCCCCACGGGGACCACAGCCCGCCCTGTGCAGGTCCAGCTTGCGGCTTTGACGGGACATTTGTTGATAGGCTTGTTGCTACAGCACTAGCCGGCCGGTTCCCTCCTCAGTTCCAGCCCTGGGGGGCTGGACTGGGGTGGACGGGACCCGGACGCAGTGCCTCTCGCTGGGCAGGCTGCCGACACAGCCCGGCCCCGAACCTCTGCTTTCCGTCTCGCAGTAAAGACATTGAGAATCGATTGGGTGTCGTTCCTTTTTTGAAGTTATTAAAACAAGCGCAACAACTGAGACGGTTCCTCTCCCGTGAGTGCATCTTGAAGCCCAAACTGCTTCTGTTCTCGTCCTGGGAGCCGCCCCTACTGGCAGGCAGTGAGGAGGGCTCTCAGGGCTCCTCCCCTGGTGGCCTGTCAGACACACCTGGACCAGCTGCCTACCGTGTGTTCAGGGCCACGGCTGGGGTGGAAACTCCCCACGGGACCCACTCAGCAGGTGGGACGGACCTTGACCACCACTTCGTGCACCCAGAGCACGCCGTGTGCCTGAGACTCGGTGACAGGAGCTCGGAGCCAGCACGTGTCTGTCTGGGGGGAACCGGCTGCTGGGGACTCAGTGCTGCTCCCTAAGACACCGAACCCAGAAAACCCGTGACCAAATCCTCCAAGAAAACCAGCGTCAGCCTTCTTATGAATTACCAAACATTTAAATTACAAAATTGCAGCTTTACACTTTACATATTTACAAGAGCGCCTCGCTGTAGGGAAACAAACGCAAGCTGTCTCCACAGACCACGGTTGGAGCTGCCCCGAGCCCACTCCCCACAGCTCTGCGTGTCTGCGTCCCTTCCCACAGCTGCCACGTGTCCTACGTGTGGTCGCCCAGCTGCCTGAGGGCGCCATCAGCCCCGTCCTCCGTCTCCAGGAAGCACAGGCAGAAGTGGTCCTTGCTGAGCAGGGCCAGTGAGTCCCCCGTGACAGGCCAGCACAGCGAGAGCACCTGGAAGTCCCCTGGAGGAGGACACGTGGCCGAGGGTTAGAGCGGGAGGCCAGGTCCCAGGGAGAGCAGCCCAGAGCCTGTGGTACAGGGACGGGGCAGTGACCCAGCTGGAGCCCAAAACAAACCGCCGCAACCCGGTTGGGCCTCTCTCCAGAGCTCAGAGCCTCGGGCCCCCAGAGCCTGCTCACCTTCCCCGGGCACCTGCACAGACACGCAGCCCGCCGGCGACCACAGGTACACCTTGCTGCCTCCCGAGCAGATGGCCAGCCGGGGCTGCCGCGGGTCCCACTGGAAGGAGCGCACGGGGCCCAGCTGCTCCAGCACCACAAACAGCCGCAGCTTCTGCATGTCCCAGACCCACACGGCGTTCGGGACGTTGTCTGAGGGGAGACGGATGGTCCCCGGTCAAACCCGCCCCCAGCTGCCTGCTTCAGCCTGGCCCGGGCTTGCCGTGGGCCCTGACGCAGCGGATGTGGGGCCCTGGGGGGGGGGGGGGGGCCTCGTGCTCCCAGGTCTGTAGGGGCCACCAGTCACTCCGAGGCTCACCGGCCGCACAGGCATGTTCTGGTGTTTTAAGAATGACTTTTAACATGTAAAAGCCCTTCTCACAGGAAGAGGCCAGGGCTGTCGTGGGCCTGAGTCCCTGTTCACCAAGGACGGGGCGCATGCAGGGAGGCACGGGGCAGAGGGGCCAGGGAGGACCCCCGTTTCAGGAGCGCGTGGGGAGGATGCGCAGGCGGGCCTGTCAGCTGACGCCCTTTCAAACAGCTGGTGTCCCGGCCTCATGGGGCACAGCGAGTGGGCACAGCACAGTGTGGGCGCGGCGCTCACCGTTCCTCGTGGCCAGGAAGTAGCTGTCGGGACTGAAGGCCAGCGCGCCGACGCCGATCTTCGGGTTTGCTCGGTCGGCAGTGGGCTTCAGCGTCTGCAGGGACACCGGCACCGTGGCGATCTCATCTAGAACACGACACCCGTCTCAGCACGGCGCATGCACCCTGGAGACGCCGCATGGCCGCGATCCTGCCCGCCACAGGCAGAGCCTCTGACCCCGACTGCTTGGTTTAGACAGAGGAAGAGGTTACACGACCTTGAAAGCATCAGGCAAAACCTGAGCGACAGAAGGGCCCGCGGGACGCTGGCGTGAGGTCCGTGGGGAACACCTCCCAAGCGCGGTCCTGGCATTTCCTGCTCCTCCCAGTCCCAGCACCTCGGCTCACAGCCCGCTGCTGCCCACCCTCGACAGCCTCGCTCTAGACTTCTCAGATGAGAAAAGGCGTGTGGGACGCAGGAGGTTTGGGGAAGTGACATTACGCTGTGCTATTTTAGGTTCTTGTCAATTCAGGATCACCCGCTGTGACAAACGTCCCCGTGGGGGTACCGAGAATGTGGGGGTGGGGGAAACCTGTGCCTCCCCTAAGAGCTTCTAAAAATCATCGAAAGGAAAGAGCAAGACCAGACCAGAAGCGCGAGATGCCGACGTGAGCAGCGCGCTGGGTACCCGGCTGCCCGTGAGCGCCCGCCGAGCCCGGGGCTGCATTCTGGGCTCCACGTAAAGCGTGTCTGATGCCAGGTCACAGGAGACCCAGGCCGCAGCCAGGACACGGAACAGCCCGCCAGCCCTTCCCACTGTCGCTCCCAACCCTCAGCTCCTCCAGGGAGTTCCACTCCGATTGAAGCAAGGCCCTCGGGCGTCAAATAGGACTCCAGGGCTGACAGTCCGTCAACAAAAGCCACACCCCCTGGGGAAGGAGCCCCGGCCGCAGGGACAGGAGGAAGGACCTCTGAGGAGGACGGGACAGGGAGCCCGTCCACAAACAAGGAAAGGCTCACACTTGCTCTCGGCAGCCCTGGGTGGCGGGCAGGCGGGCCGGCCCAGCGCCCCCCGCGGGCTCTTCTCCGATTCCTTGTACACCACCTGCAAGACAGGGACGGCGGTGCTGCCGCTGCGGGTGCAGGACACGGCACTGCTCCCTGCTGGGGTTCGGTGTGGCCCCGAAAGCCCCCTAAGGACAAAGGTCTGATGGGGGCAGCCCCATATCCACTCGGGCAGTTAGCAAACGTGAGCAGCTCCCTGGGGAGTGACAGGCTCGGAGTGAGGGACCGTGTGACCTGGCTGACAGGCAGCGGCGAGTACCCCGACTTACATCCCCGAGGCCTGGGGACAGCTGACTGCCTGACACACACACGCCCCAGCCGCCAGCACAGCCCTGCTCCCTCCTGTCTTCACTGAACCTCCCGGCTCCGGGGCCGCCTGACCTCACACTGTCCCTGCAGCCCCCGCAGCTCAGGTCGTCACACACCTGCCCCCTTACTGAGGTCCCCGCCTGTGGGCGAGGAACTCTCCAGACCAGGCTGTGTCCCCACTGCCCCTCACCCCCCAGCACCTTCCCACCTCAGTCTCGCCCCGCTGCCTGGCACACTCCTCCCCATCCTGCACCACGTCCCAGGCGTCTGCCCAGTCCCTCGGTGGCAGCGTCCCCACCCACCCTGGGAGACACCAGCTCTCCCAGCCTCGCCCTCCACCGGGCAGGGCTCGACGGCTCTGCGTGGCGGGCAGGAGGCCAGACAGTGCAGGAGCAGATCAGAGATGAGCCATTTAGGGGGATGCAGGGCAAGGACACCGCCTGGCGCCCCGTGGGAGTGTGGGCAGGAAAAGGCCCTGGCAGCGAGTCTGGCTGTCCCGGTCCCCTGGCCGCAGGATGGAGCCCTGCATCGCAGCATCACCGCCTCCCAGCGCCACTCCCATGGAGACAGGTGCCGCTTACCACTCGCGGGTCACTGATGGCCGCGGGGTGCCCAAACTCGGTGAGCATCTTCCAGGTCACGTGATTGAGGATGCGCACCTGAGGGAGGGCCACGCATGAGACGCACTGCGTGGGGACACCCACCACCCGGGCCGTCCTGGGGCTCCCTACGGCGGGCGCCCTGCCCACCTTCCCGTCGTAGCTGCCGACCGCCAGGAATTGACTGCTGGGGCTCCAGGCCACCGACTTGATGCCCAGGGACCACTCGTACGCGCAGTACGTGGCCAGCAGCCGGCCGTCCAGGGAGTAGAGCAGGACCTTGTACTGCAGAGGAGAGGGCGCCGTTAGCTGAGCACCCACTAAGCCGGGCGAGCACAAGTGCACAGACGGGAGGCGAGGACGAGCGGGGCCAGACTCCGCCCAAGCAGCACAGGGACCCGGGGCGGTAGCTGGGGGAGGTGGTCGCTAGACAGCGGTGAGGTTTGCGGACGGGATCGGCTGTCAACGGCGCCGCAGCCGAGGAAGCGAGGATGAACGTGGCAAAGCACCTCCAGGCAGGTGTCCCACGCCGCCAGCACACAGCCGTTGGGCGCCCACTCGATGCCGGCGAGGTCCTGGGTGTCCGTGTCAAAGTGCTGCCACAGGAAGGGGAGAAGCAGGTTACGTCCGGGCGGACGTGGGCTTGTACAGCCGATGTTGCTAATGCGTCCCGTGTGCACTTTCCTTAGAGAGCAATGGGTGGAAGGCTACCAGGTGTCCTTCCCGGTCGTCATGTGTCCGGAGGTTCGGGGGCGCAGCCTGGCCGCCCAGCAGGCACTGCCGGCTTCGGGTGCGGCTCCCACCTGTGCGCGCTCTCCCGGCCTGCTCCTCGCCTGGCGGTGGGCTGCCGAGCGCTCCCTGAGCTCTGACAGCGTTCCAGAGGGTTCTGTGCCCAGCCTGCCTGTCTCCCACCTGCAGCCGGGGGCACCTCCGAGCCCTGGGCCCTGGGGAGTCCGAGTCGGGTTCAAGTCCACACTCCACCTGACGAGGCGCCACATGCCATGGACGGGCCGGAAGGGGAAGGGCTCCCGTTGGCCGGCAATCCCTCAGCGCACCCCAGCCCGCACCATCCCACCACGGCTCACACGCTTCACCTGTGGGTGCTCCATGGAGTCGCAGGTAGCACCCGCCCTCGGAGATGGGAGTCCCGTTTCCCACAGGTCCCCCCAGGGCCCGAGAGCCTGAGGACAGGCGCACCCGCTCCCTGCCATGCGGCGAGGACAACGGTCCCCACGGGAGGAGTGCTCACCCGCAGCAGCTGCCAGTCGCTGCAGACGAAGATGCTGACGTAGTCCTTGCAGTCCCGCCTCTCGGCCAAGGCCAGGTAGCGGCCGTCCCGGGAAAAGGTGATTCCTGCCAGCAAGAGGAACGGGCGGAATCAAGGCCAGACGGAAGGCAGGCCAGGGTGGTTTAAGGAAGAAGGGGCAGGGCGGCCCAGGCAGACACGGCAACGCGGGGGCGAGGGCAGTGCGGTCTGGCTCCTGCGGGCGCGCACCTGCCGGGAGCCCGTGAAGAGGAGGCAGCCTGCCCGAGGACCTGGTGGCTGCACACGCAGCCCGGGCTGTCCTGGCGTCAGGACACAGACCACAGGGCTCTCAGCCGTCGGGAACAGCCTGTCCCTACGCTTCTGTTGTTACTTCTGAACCTAATTCCTTGGAAGGAGCTTCGAGATAAGCCGCTGGAAATGTTACACCGCATTTCCTGTCGGAACGAGCTGACAACACCCAGGTCACACTTCCTGCGGCCTGAGTCGGAGGGTCGTGTCCACGCGGGAAATGCTCACGCGGCCTCGGGAGACACCCGCTTTCAAACCAGAAGTAAATGTCAAATGTACCACCGCCCCTCATCCAAAACGCAAGCTCCAAACTGCCGAGGCCACAGAGCAAAGGGGGGAACCACTCAATATGCAAGGCCTCCCCGCTGGCCACATGGAGGACGCATCACTGTAGCTACATTGAGCAGGACGCCCACCCAGCCTCGTGGCCCACCCACCTCAGCGCGGGTGTGTCTGCCCCGCCCTCCCCATGGCCAGGGGACACCGCCCCTCAGCCCTCCTCTGGGATGTCCAGATGGGGCAGGTCACCATGTCCGTGGACAGAGACCACAGACTGAGTCAACAGAAGACTGAGATTCAAGGTTCAGAATTCGAGGCGTGAAGTGGGGCCCCTCAGCCCTGAGACAGGGCAGGGCGGCCATGGAGCGCCTCGACTCTGATGCCCTCACACAGGCCTCCTCAGCCCCTGGAGCATTTGAAGGGGTCCTGGTCTTTGGAGGCGCGGGAAATATTCATTCACGGACGAACATTCGGAGGTGGACAGGCTTTAGAACAACCCGAGGGGAAAATGAGATAACCGGGGGGCCCGGGGGAGGTAACATGACCCAAGGGTGGGGGGCTCAAGCAGACAGAGAGGCTGGGGGCCGACACACGGACGGCGAAGGCACTGCAGCCTGTGGCTGAAATTTCCCGATAAAAAGAGCAAAGGACCCAAAGCAGCGCCCGAGGCCTGGACCCCGTGGTCTGCGCACTCACCCTGCTGACAGGCCTTCGGGTACTTGATGTACGAGACGGACTTTGTGCACAAGGACCAGACCGTGATCCGCAGCTGTCGGGGAGGAGGGGGAGCACACGTTACACTTCCAGAGAGAGCGTCCGAGCCCTGGGGGAGCCAGGCCACAGAGGGAACGGTCTCGGGGCAGGGCTGGCCCTGGCCCTCGGTGGGCACCACGCTCACCTCCCACTGCCCTACAGCCACCCCCTCCACTGTTTTCACTTTGCAGCAATGCCATCTGAGTGACAAGAGAGTGAAATGAATAATGCACGAATGTCGCTGTTCATGCCGGGCAGGTCGGTGCTGCGTGGCGGCTGGCATATTGTCACGCACATCGCTGGTCTGAGGAGCAGCGTCCTGTGGGGAAGCACGCGGGACGCGGCCTCCTCGCTCCATGGAGTCGGCCTGGCTGCTCCTGGCGCCTGGGACGCTGGAGCGGTGGCCCAGCTCCAGGCAGGAGGCTGTGTCCTGAAACGCTGACCCGCTGCTTTGGCCCACGGTCCTAGAGAACCACGGAGGCAGCCCGTCCACATCCCTGCCCTCCCTCACCGGCCGGCGCAGAAGGACCGAGAACCTGGGGGGCGGGGGGCAGGCCCCTGTGCTTAGGAGGACGACCTCGGGTCAGGACGAGAGCCGTGGCCTTTCACTCAAACCAGCGCATCTGCATCCGACACTGAGGCTCTCAGCCCCCCTCCACCGCGCCCATCCCCTCTGGAGCCTGAGAGCAGCCGCCCCGACCAGCACGGCTCCACTTCTCTGTGGAAAGGCTCTCCCTGCCCTCCCGTCTGTGAGAGCTGAGCCGCAGCTGCAGCCGCCTGCCGAGGAGCCCCCAGCTGGGCCGGGCCGTGGTGAACAGAGACCCGACTACACAAACCACAAAAGAAAAAGGACCGTGTGCCTGGCCGGTGTGGCTCAGTGGTTGAGCATCGACCTGTGAACCAGGAGATTGTGGTTTGATTCCCATGGGGCACCTGCCCAGGTTGCGGGCTCAATCCCCAGTGAGGGGCGTACAGCAGGCAGCCGGTCCATGATTCTCTCATTGATGTTTCCAACCACATGACCCTGAGGCACATGTGTAAACTGTGTTTGTGAGTGCGTGTGTGAGTGCGTGAGTACCTGTGAGTGCACGTTGTGAGTGCACGAGCGAGTGTGTGCGTGCGTGAGTGCGCTTGTGTGCAAGTGCGTGTGAGTGCGTGTGCGTGAATGTGTGTGTGTGTGCGTGTGAGTGCGTGTGCATGTGCGTGAGTGCGTGTGTGTGTGTGAGTGAGCGTGTGTGTGTCTAAAAACCAGACGGGAAAGCACTCACCTCACCAATAGGCAGAGAAGTGGAAACCAAAGCCCAAGGGCAGCCCACGCAGCCGCACGGGGCGGGCGATCGCTCTGCGCCGCCTCCCACCACCAGGCCGCCCACAGGCCCATCCCAGAGGACGGCTCATACCGGCCCAGGAGACACAGCAGACTCCCAGCTGCGTGGGTCCCAACACCTCAAATGCTCGGCAAAGGTAGGACGGCAAGTGAAGCGGGGGGTTTCCCACAAGGAATGCAGGGACCAGCCATGCCTTCCACACGGGGCGTCTCAGAAACATGCAGCAGGGGGAGCGAGGACCTCGGACAGAGGACAAAGTCAGGCAAACGGACCTGAACAGGTGCAAACCCACAGTGCAGTGTCGACACACACACTCACACATACACAACCACACATAAGGGCACACAGATACATACACACACAACCACATGTATGGACATACAGCCACACATATGGACATAGATACACACATTCAACCACACATATGGGCACACGGATACTCACACACACAACCGCATGTATGGGCACACAGATATACACTCACACATACAACCACACGTGTGGGCACACAGATACACACACGCCCCTCAAGGAGCGCGAGGACTGAGTCACAAGGCATGCAGCAGCCGGGAGCGCTGGCTGGGGGGGCGCCGGCTCGGGGCCTGCCTTCCAGCCGAGACCTGACGGAGCGAACGGCTCCTGTGTCCCTCCCTGCTCACGGAGGCCGGTCCGAGGGGCAAAGCCCTCCGTCACGCTGCCCTGCGGAGGGGCCGCCACCTGCCGCTGGAGGGAATCCCGGCCCAGGGAGCCGAGTGCGAGGACTGTGCCCGCGGCAGCACAAAGAGCTCCAGGGATCACGTCTGAAACCGGAGACGAGCACCTCTAACGTGTCGGCGTGTCCGGGGCCGAGACCAGGAGCCGTGCTTCCCGCCTCTCCCCGCGGCCCGTGTGGCTGGCGAGTCAGTAACAACAGGGAGGAGCAGAGCGAAGGCCACTCTGACAGCAGGTCGTCCCGGCAGCTTCGCCAGGACGCTCGGGTGAGCTCCCCCGGGAGCCGCGGTCCCGCCCTGCAGGTGGCTGGGCGGAGGGACGGGACGGGGACACGGGACGCCTGCCCGGTAAAGCTGGCGATGCCGGGAAGGTACCTGCTTGTCAGTCACGGCTGGGAGCAGGTCACTGGCCAGACTGGGCGCAGCGACTGAGGGCACGGAACCTGGGACATTAACCCGAGCAGAGGCGTTCGCTCCCTCGGCTCCTGGCGTGTCGCACCGGCCTCCTGGAGGCCAGGCTCCCTCGCTCCGCTCCTGGCATCTCCCCACGCGGCTCACGGCCATGTGGACCCCACGCTGCGCTGAGGGACTGCAGCTGCTCATGCCTGGACCGGCTGCGACATGGGGCGGAAGGGGGGCCCTGGCCTTGCCTGCAGCTACACTTCGCCCGGGACTGGAGCCAGGCTTTAGATTTATTTCCGCACAAATAAAAACCTCTCACCTCCATGCAAGTCTCAGAAAACTCTGTTCCTCGAGGTATCATAAGGACCCCCCCAGCACCCAGTGGGGAAGGGGCTCCCCGATTTATGACATCACAGCAGCAGGCCCCAGGTCCCAGGGTCTGACTGACAAATCCCGAAGCCAGAGCGGCCTGAAGCAGCTCCTCACAGCTGGACAGAGGGTCTACCCAGAGGGGCCCTTGAAAAAGCCGAGTGAACCCCGAGGTTGGCTGGGAATCAGTGTGCCCGCCCCACGTGCGTGCTGTCAGCTTGGCCGAGCCTGGAGCCGGCGCCACGCCGCCCGCAGCCCTGCCCGCCGACCGCACTCGGGGTCAGGCCCACACGCCGGGGCCTAAGGCGCCTCAGAAAAGCGCAGGAGCGGGATCTCTGCGCACCTTTCTGTCTCCAAAATGCACGCAGACCCCGGGAACCCGGCACAGGCCGTGCCCTCACCGGACGCTCCTGGGAGGGAGGCCACGCTGAGCGCTTGCATTTACCCAGCCCCAGCCCCGCTGGGCAGAACCGCCAGCGGGTGTTCGAAGAACAAACCCACGATGCGCTCACCGACACCCCCAGGTCAGACACCCCCTCGGAAAGATGTAAATCAGTCTGTACTGATGCACATTCTCTACTGTGAAGTCCCAGGAACTGTTTAAAGCCTTAAAATGTGACTTAGGGTTTACTTTTTAAAAATGTGTTCATTTTCCTTTAAAACTGGGCAAGAAGATTAAATATCACCTCTTCGGGGCTTGCTGTGCTCGGACGACTGACATAAATAACCCCCCAAAGCCCCCGAGGGAGTTCAGGGCCCATGTCCCAGCGCGCTGTGCGGGGCAGGGGCGGGGCCGCTCACGTGGAACTCCGTGGTGTTGAGGATGTGGCGCCCGTCGGGGCTCCAGCAGGAGGCCACCAGCCCCGCGGAGCCCTCGTCGATCCTGCAGTGCCACTCGGGCTGCTCCAGCGACCACACCTGGCCCAGGAGAGACGCGGATCACAAACCACCCAGGGCAGCACTGACCCTAACACCACTGCGGTCCAGGCACGGGAAGCTGCCCCCCTCTCTCTACGCTGGGCCGGCGGGCACACCACCAGTCCCCACCCTTCTGGGGGTGAAGGGAGGGGTCATTAATGCCGCACTGGCCAAGCTCCCAAACAAAGCCTCGTCTCAGGGCTTCCCAAATGCCCACGCCCAGCTGTCCGCCCTGGTCTGCACGCTCTGCCTGCAGCCCAACAGCTATTCGGTTCCAGGTGAGGAACATTTACCTGCGGGGGGAGGGGGGGGGCCGGGCGGGGTGGCGAGGTCAATGGGAAACCAGCAAACAAAGGGGACATCTGCAGTACTTTCAACAATAAAGGTAAATCTTCAACAACAACAAAAGCATACTGAAGTGTTTCCCATTTGGAAGGACTGGAACTGAGAGAACTACCAGTTTTCACAGGGAGCGGCTTTGAGGGGCCTTTTTCTCAAGCCAGAAGGGCAGAGGGCAGCGAGGGTCTGCAGGGCTCACCGGGGACGGCGTCCAGCCCGTACCTGCACCAGCCCCCGCTTGTACATGGCGCACAGGATGAAGAGGGAGTCGGCCGACCACTCCATGTGCTGGATCTGGTCCAGGCAGCTGTACAGCTGGAGGATCTGAAGGCTGCCCACCTCCCGGACCACCAGGCGGTACTGCACGCAGGAGGCCTAGACACAGGAAAGAGGCGCTGACGTCCTGCTCGGGGGTGGGGGGGGGGGGCGTTCTCCAGGGGCGCCCTCGTGGGGAAACCTGCGGCCTCTCTCCTCTCTGACATGTTTTCTATCTAGAAGGTTCCAGGTTTACCACCAAGTACACGGCCCATTCTGAAAATGAGTCAATAAGAAGATAGAATTGAAATATACAAACCAGATGTTAAAACCATTACATTTCAGCATAAAGTATTATTTTAACACTCTCTACTGAAGTAATTATCTGCTCCTTTCCTATTTCTTTTATAATATGTACTAGAGGCCCGGTGCACAAAAATTTGTGCACTCGGGGGGGTGGGGGGGAGGCGTCCCTCAGCCCGGCCTGTGCCCTCTCGCAGTCTGGGACCCCTCGGGAGATAACGACCTGCTGGCTTAGGCCTGCTCCCGGGTGGCAGAGGGCAGGCCTAATCCCTAGGTGCAGCCCCTGGTCGGGCTCAGAGCAGGGCCGATTGGGGAGTTGGGGCACCGCCCCGTCATGCACAGAGCAGGGCGGATTGGGAGGTTGCAATGCCACCCTCAGTCACGCTAAGGGTAGGGCCGATTGGGGGGTTGGGGCACTGCCCCCTGTCACACTCAAGGCAGGGTCGATAGGGAGGTTGCGGCACCACCCCCTGTCAGTCACGCACAGAGCAGGGCCAATCAGGGGGTTGGGGCGCTGCCCCCTGTCATGCACAGAGCAGGGCGGATTGGGAGGTTGCGATGCCACCCTCAGTCACGCTCAGGGTAGGGCCGACTGGGGGGTTGGGGCACTGCCCCCTGTCACACTCAAGGCAGGGTCGATGGGGAGGTTGCGGTACCACCCCCTGTCACGCACAGAGCAGGGCCAATCAGGGGGTTGGGGCGCTGTCCCCTGTCATGCACAGAGCAGGGCCGATCAGGGGGTTGGGGAGCTCCCCCCTGTCACGCAGAGCAGGGCCCATTAGGGGGTTGGGGAGCTCCCCCCTGTCACGCACAGAGCAGGGCTGGTCAGGGGGCTGGGGCGCCGCCACTGTCACACTCAGGGCAGGGCCGATGGGGAGGTTATGGCTCTACCCCATCACACACAGAGCAGGGCCCGTTGTGGGGGGAGGGTTGGAGCACCGCCCTCTATCACCCACAGAGCAGGGCTGATCAGGGGGTTGGGGTGCCGCCACTCTCACACTCAGGGCAGGGCCGATGGGGAGGTTATGGCTCTACCCCGTCACACAAAGAGCAGGGCCCGTGGGGGGGGGGGGTTGGGGCGCCGCACCCCGTCACACACAGAGCGGGGCCCGTGGGGTGGCGGGGTTGGGGCACTGCACCCTGTCACACACAGAGCCGCAGTGCGATCAGGGGGTTGGGGAGCTCCCCCCTGTCACGCACAGAGCAGGGCTGATCAGGGGGTTGGGGCGCCTTCCCCTGTCAGGAACAGAGCAGGGCCGATCGGGAGGTTGTGCCCCACCCCCTGTCACACACAGAGCCACAGGGCGATCAGGGGGTTTGGCGCTGCCCCCTGTCATGCTGATCCTGGTGCTTGGAGGCCTCACGGCTCCACTGATCCCGGTGCTGGGAGGCATATTACCCTTTTACTATATAGAATAGAGGCCTGGTGCATGGGTGGGGGCTGGCTGGTTTGCCCTGAAGGGTGTCCTGGATCAGGGTGGGGGTCCCCACTGGGGTGCCTGGCCAGCCTGGGTGAGGGGATGATGGCTGTTTGCAGCTGGTCACACACCCTTCAGGGTGGGGGTCCCCACTGGGGTGCCTGGCCAGTCTGGGTGAGGGGCTGAGGGCTGTTTTCAGGCTGGGACTGAAGCTCCCAACTGCTCCTTTTTTTCTTTTTTTTTTTTTATTCTGGGCCAGCTTCAGCTCTGGCTCCAGCTCTGAGGCCTCTGCTGCTGAAAGAAGGTATCTGGTTTGTTTAGGTTCTATAATCGAAACAATGTATAACTCCAGCTCTGAGATCCCAGCTCGCTGAAAGCTGGTTTCTGGGGTTTTGTTTAGCTTCTATATTTGTTATAATGTTTCTTAAACTGCAGGCTCAGAGGCCGGCAAGGCAGGCAGGGAAGTTGAAGCAAGCAAGCCTCATGTTAGTTTCAAGCTGCCTGGCTGCCGGCCGCCATCTTGGCTTGCAGTTAATTTGCATATCTCGCTGATTAGCCAATGGGAAGGGTAGCAGTCGTACGCCAATTACCATGCTTCTCTTTTATTAGATAGGATTTTTTTTTATTGATTTCAGACAGGAAGGGAGCGGGAGGGAAAGGAACATCAATGATGACAGAGGATCATGGGTCGGCTGCCTCCTGCATGCTCCACACTGGGGATCAAGCCCAACAGGAACTATCCCCTGTCTGCCCCCAGGTCCTGGCAGTGCTCCTGGGACCCTTGTAGCTCCCTGGGTGACAGGGGCCTCTTCTGTTCTACCAGGGGACTCGGGGGAGGGGGCCTCCTGGATGGCCCCTGAATGAGGGCTGGTCACAAGAGAGACCAGGTCATCAGAAGTTTGGAATTTCCGCCCCATTCCCCATTCCCTGGGGAGGGAGAAGGGCTGCAAACAGAGTGAAGGACAGATCAGACCTGCGGGAGAGCCTCCGGGTGGGAGAACACATCATGCAGAGAGGGTGGCACCCGATCCACCAGGACAGAGCTCCTGCACCGGGCCCCTCCCACCGCGCCCTAAGCCTTCCTCAGCGGGCTGGCCACCCGTGTCCGTTACCACAGCCTTTAAGGAGCTGGTGAGGAAGCTAGTGTTTCCCCGAGTCCTGTGAGCTGCTTCAGCGAATGCATCGAACCCGAGGAAGGGGTGGTGGGAACGTCCCACTGCAGCCGAGTCAGACAGAAGCTGTGGGTCACCTGGGCCCCTGCTACCCACGCCTGGTGTCTGTCCCGCGGGACTGAGCCCTTCACCTTAGGACTGAGGCTGCCTCCGGGGAGAAAGGGCAGAACTGAGTTAAGTGGCAGGACGGCCAGGCCAGCGGGTGCCAAGGAAGTGCTTGGTGGGGGGAAGCCCACACGTGTGGGGACCAGAAACGACGGGAGGTGGGTGGTCGTGGTGACAGTAAGAAGGGCCCTTGCTCCCGGTACTGACTATAAAACTGCGTGTGTCAGTATTGCTTCCTGAAAGATACAGTCTCTATGTCATGTTAGCATCCGTACCTAAGCAAATGCTTTCTGTTTGAGTATACTTTGCTGACTGTAGAGGACATGACAGTGTAAAAGTCAGGAACCCATTTCTAATTGCTAATTACTTCCTTTTTGTACATATCAAGGCCAAACTAGATACTGGTTTGTGTTTTATGAACATCCATTAAGAAAAAAAAGCCACAAGCGTTTTCCGTAGAAAAGGGAGGAGGAGCCCTAGCTGGCTTCACTCAGTGGATAGAGTGTGGGCCTGCGGACTCAAGGGTCCCAGGTTCGATTCTGGCCAAGGGTACCTGCCTGGGTTTCGGGCTCGATCCCCAGTAGGGGCGTGCAGGAGGCAGCTGATCCATGATTCTCTCTCATCCTTGATGTTTCTCTCTCTCTTCCTCTCTCTTCATGTCGCTCTGAAATCAATAAAAACATATATTTGAAAATAAAAAGGGAGGAGGAGGGCTATTGCAGATTAGAACAAATCTGTGTCACAGTGCTAACTTTTTCACACTGTAGCTTTGAATACTGTATCAGTTACAATGAATTCCCTAGGAGGTGGAATATTTGGACCAACTCTTGGAAAAAATAGTATTAAATCTGTTGCAAGATATTAAAAATGGCACCCCCCAATTCTGAGGTCACACCTTGGTCTTACTGGGATCTTTCAAAACCTGAGCTGCTGGGGCGCACAAGAGGCTTGGTTGGGAAGTGGTAGGGAGGACATTCCCGTAAAAGGGAGTGTGTGGAAGGCACCGGCCCTGTGCATCGGAATTCCGACTCAGGGGAGACTTGGGGGAGTGTCGAAGGCGACACCCCTATCCTTGACCTTTCCAACAAGTCTGTGCACCTGCAGACCCGTGCAGACCCCGGGAGTTTCCTGGAACCTTACGCTTAACCCCTGATGCCCTCGCCTAGAGGACAATGTAGACGTCGTGTCCTCCCGGGATCACTCGCCCTGTTGATGGCATCTAAAGGTAGGAATTCCAGTGAAGGCCTAACAGGCAGGCGATGGAGGGAGGCAGCTCTGGCCACTAGAGCCAGGGCCCTGCGGCCTCTCCTGCACGGCCCGACTGTGCCTGAGTGACCTGTTCCCCCGTCCGCCGGGGCTGCTGGTCGCCCGACCCCAGGCTTCATGCACGGGGCGGCTCACCATCTGCACCCCTGGGAGGACCGGCTCCCGGCCCAGCGGTGCGGACACGGAACGCTAGTTAGCGACACCAGCAAAGAGGGCTGGGAAGGGTGTCACAGCAGCTGCCCCTGCCCCCTTCACAGAAGACCGATTGTGTGCTTGCTTGTTTTGTGGCAAAATAACCACCAGCAGCCGCTGTCTCCTGTGTGTACAGAAAGCGCTGCTTCCATCCGCCCGCGGCAGGTGGAAACCCAGGTGCGGGAGGCGGCACCTGCCCAGGTCCTGCGCCCAGGCCACCCGTCCGGGTCCCGTGCCCACGGCTACTGCCCAGGCCACCCGTCTGGGTCCCCTGCCCGCATCCCGCCCCTGCCCACCCCCAAGCTGCCTTCCCCCGGGGCCCCGCGGCCGCCTCCGCTCCCCTATCCGGGGTCCCCACGGAGGGCCCGACCTCGGCCCGGGCCCTGCGGCCGCTCACCAGGTACTTGCCGTCCGGGGAGAACTTGCAGAGCTGGTTGGAGAGCTTGAACACCTCGGAGAAGTTCATGGCGAAGCCGCCTGCCGCGCCGGACCCCGCGCTGCAGAGCACTCGGAGTCACCGCAACCGCCAGCCCGCGCCCGGAAGTGACGGAGGGCGGGAAGCGCGCCACAGCCTATCGGGGCCCGGGAACCCGCGGGGCATTGTGGGGCTTGTAGTTCGCCCTCCGGGCGCCTCCACGCTTCTAGCGACCCGGGATTTCCGCGGTGCCTCCCTCCAGCCCGGGCTGCCAATAAAACGCAGGACACGCACTTCCATTTGAATTACAGATAAACAACGAATCGATTTTAGTAAAAATATGTTCCCCCAATACTGCATGGGACGGATACTAAAAAATTACCCGCTTATCTGAAATTTACATTTACTGGCCGGCCTATGTTCTGTGTATTTATATTTGTATTTATATTTATGCGTAAATATATTTACATAAAACATGTATTTGTATGCTAATATATAATAGTGTATGTACATATGTTTTGTACATGGTGCATAAACTTTCGTTTTTCTTTGTTTTTTTTTGTTTGTGGCTTAATCAGGCTCCCTGCCTGCAGCGAGTCCCCCCCCCCCACCCCCCCTCCCCGCCCCCGCAGCGAGCCCACGACTCGCGCTCCGGTGCAGCTCAGATCGGGGTGAACGAATTTGACGCCTGTTCCGCGAGGACAGCGAGTGGACCGCGCCCACGCTCCGCACGACGGTGCGCGCACCCGCGTGGGCGCTGGCTGTGCGGTCTTTGCTACCCACTCCTGCGCGCGTGAGCCGTGTCCTCGCGCCCACTTGGACCGTATTCCCTTCTCCCCAACTCCCCACCGGGCGCCTCCCGTGAGGCCCGCCGGCACCCCAGCGCCCGCCAGATCGCGCGCACCCAGACCCCGCGCCTGCCCCTGGCTCTGATAACCGAGACCGCCGGAGTCCTCCTGGTGCCTCCGCGCCCAGCCCAGGGGCTGCTCCCTGCGGGCGCCCCCACCCTCCAACTTCCCAGAACAAGCGGGTTGGGGATGTGCAGGGGGGGACACCTGTGAGTGGGGTGCTCCTCTCCAGGGATGTGAGGTGTCCCAAGGAGCGTGGCCAGGTGGGAGCCGTGGTTGGGGGCGGCCACACGGGGCACGGGGGAGGAAGCACACACGTTCACTGGGGAAGAGAAGGCCAGAGCAGAGCCGGCCCCTGCCATGGTGGACGCCGGCAGGTAGACAGAGGCCGGGTGGGGCATTGAGGAGGCTGACGGGGAGGGCAGGGTGCCCATCAGCCAGGTGGGCGGGCAGATGGTGTCTGGTCAGGGTGGCTCCTCCAGCAAAGGCAACAGTTTGTTCCACGGGGCCTGTGCCCGTCACACACACACACACACACACACACACACACACACGCACACACCAGCACCGCCCGCCCTCCTGCTGTGCCAGGCACTCGGGCCCTGGGGATGCGGGTGACCGAGCCCGCAGGGGACTGGTTCCCGTGGAGGGAGACGGCAGGAAGCAGGTTCTGTCTGGGGCTCCCCGAGGGTTTGTCCTGCCACGTGTGCTGGTCCCACGCAGGTGCCTGAGCTGGGGCAATGCCCTGCAAAGGAGTGGAGACGGCGTGGGTGCTGCGGGTGTCAGCAATGGGGGACCCTGGGGGCGTCATGGGCAGGAAAGCGCACCCTCACGCAATGCTGGCTTCAGTCAGAGGCACAGGCCCCAGGGTGAGGCGAATCTGCCAAGTCTGTGCCGTGGGGACATCAGGGGAGGCAGGAGCAGGGACACCCGCTGAGAGGCTGTGGCAGACATGGGAGAAGAGAGGGGCTGGGACGGGTGGCCTGTGAGTGGGAGCTGGGGCTCCGGAGCTCTGTGGGGGGCAGGGGGGAGGAGGGTGGGGGGATGGGGAGCCTAGGGTGTGCGAAGCTGCCGTCCACTCCTCTGCCCCCGCCAGGCCACCTGGGCCTCACCCGGAATGTGCCGGCGGAAGCTCAAACACCACTCTGACCACAGCTTCTCTCCCCCCCACCTCCCCCTGCCGGGAGCTGGTCCATGCTTGCTGTTTCAAGGGACCTGGCATATATGGCATACTGTTCTTAATATGTTTGCTCACCTTCTTGGCACTATGTGTTTTAACCAAGGTCTCTGAGAAAGGTTGTTTCCCCAGGTAGGGATTTTCCCCTGAAGTTAGGGAGGGAATAAAACCTCTTAACTAAGTGCCAGGCGGGTAATTAATCACTTTAACTACGAACAATCATGCTTAAGCTACATAATCTTTACTCCCTGGAATGGAGATAAGAAATGCCCTAACCTTTGGAATAGAGGTTGATAGGATTGGAATCAACTGGTATAAATACAGATGTAAGAAGACAGAACGAAGAAGACAGAACCTACACGGAACCTAGAGACAGAAGAACTTCGCTGGAGAGAACATGGCAAAAGATCCTGGACTGAACCTGACTACAGAAATTGGCAAGAGAACCTGACTAGAACCTGGTGACTGAACCTGGCTGGAGAACCTGGACAGAACCTGGCTGGAGAACCTAGTGAGGGAACAGGAAAAAAACCTGGCTGGAGATCCTAAGCAGAACCTCTCTGGAGATCCAGACCAGAACTTGGCTGGAGATCCTGGCTGGAGATCCTGGCCAGGCTGCTGATCAACTGAACACTGTCTCCGTGTCCTTCCTTCTTCGCCGACTCCGTCTACGCCTTTGGGAACCCCTGGACCTGCTGGGGTTGGACCCCGGCATCTGGCACCCGAACAGGGACCGCTAGGTAAGCGCCCCACACTCGGGACGGATAGGACTCCACCGTAGGAAGAGGGTGGATAGTCTTCGCCGACTCCGTCCACACCTTTGGGAACTCCTGGAACAGGATTCCCCTAGGTAAGCCCCCCACCCCCATTGAGAACCCCACACTCGGGACGGATAGGACTCCACCAGGGTACTGCAGACCCCCCTACAGAGGATAAGTAGGGTAAGAAGGTGGATAGTACAGAACTTAGATTGAGAAGATGTGCCATACTGAGTCCAAAGAAAGAAGACTCTGTATTGATTCTTAGATTGAGAAGATGTGCCATACTGAGTCCAAAGAAAGAAGACTCTGTATTGATTCTTAGATTAAGAAGATGTGCCATACTGAGTCTAAAGAAATAAGACTCTGTATTGATCTTTTAACACAATATGCTTGCTAGCAGAGGAATTAAGGTTACTCCCAGTCAGATGGAACATTTTATACAAGAAATACGTCCATGCTTTTCTGAGGAAGGAAAGGTAAATGTAAAGGCATGGGAGGAGGTAGGCCCAAGGAGCCTTATCCTTAACCCCACTGCAGCCTTCCCACCCCGGGAAAGTGCAGGATTGGCAAGCTCTCCCTGGTGTGATAGATCGGGACTCAGGTAATAGCGGAAAGCGCCAATCCTACTCTTAAAATGGATACAAGAGAGCATTTGGGGTTTTTCTTTTTAATGCCTGCTTTTAAAAAATAAAAAAGGGGGAATTTGCCGGGAGCCGGTCCATGCTTGCTATTTCAAGGGACCTGGCATATATGGCATACTGTTCTTAATATGTTTGCTCACCTTCTTAGCACTATGTGTTTTAACCAAGGTCTCTGAGAAAGGTTGTTTCCCCAGGTAGGGATTTTCCCCTGAAGTTAGGGAGGGAATAAAACCTCTTAACTAAGTGCCAGGCGGGTAATTAATCACTTTAACTACGAACAATCATGCTTAAGCTACATAATCTTTACTCCCTGGAATGGAGATAAGAAACACCCTAAACTTTGGAATAGAGGTTGATAGGATTGGAATCAACTGGTATAAATACAGATGTAAGAAGACAGAACGAAGAAGACAGAACCTACACGGAACCTAGAGACAGAAGAACTTCACTGGAGAGAACATGGCAAAAGATCCTGGACTGAACCTGACTACAGAAATTGGCAAGAGAACCTGACTAGAACCTGGTGACTGAACCTGGCTGGAGAACCTGGACAGAACCTGGCTGGAGAACCTAGTGAGGAAACAGGAAAAAAACCTGGCTGGAGATCCTAAGCAGAACCTCTCTGGAGATCCAGACCAGAACTTGGCTGGAGATCCTGGCTGGAGATCCTGGCCAGGCTGCTGATCAACTGAACACTGTCTCCGTGTCCTTCCTTCTTCGCCGACTCCGTCCACACCTATGGGGACCCCTGGACCTGCTGGGGTTGGACCCCGGCACTTCCTTCTTCGCCGACTCCGTCCACACCTTTGGGAACTCCTGGAACAGGATTCCCATAGGTAAGCCCCCCACCCCCATTGAGAACCCCCACATTCAGGACGGATAGGACTCCACCAGGGTCCTGCAAACCCCCCTACAGGTGATAAGTAGGGTAAGAAGGTGGATAGTACAGAACTTAGATTGAGAAGATGTGCCATACTGAGTCCAAAGAAAGAAGACTCTGTATTGATTTTTACATTAAGAAGATGTGCCATACTGAGTCTAAAGAAAAAAGACTCCGTATTGATCTTTTAACACATATGCTTGCTAGCAGAGGAGTTAAGGTTACTCCCAGTCAGATGGAACATTTTATACAAGAAATATGTCCATGCTTTTCTGAGGAAGGAAAGGTGCCGGAAAGGTAAATGTAAAGGCATGGGAGGAGGTAGGCCCAAGGAGCCTTATCCTTAACCCCACTGCAGCCTTTCCACCCCGGGAAAGTGCAGGATTGGCAAGCTCTCCCTGGGGTGATAGATCGGGACTCAGGTAATAGCGGAAAGCGCCAATCCTACTCTTAAAATGGATACAAGAGAGCATTTGGGGTTTTTCTTTTTAATGCCTGCTTTTAAAAAATAAAAAAGGGGGAATTTGCCGGGAGCCGGTCCATGCTTGCTATTTCAAGGGACCTGGCATATATGGCATACTGTTCTTAATATGTTTGCTCACCTTCTTGGCACTATGTGTTTTAACCAAGGTCTCTGAGAAAGGTTGTTTCCCCAGGTAGGGATTTTCCCCTGAAGTTAGGGAGGGAATAAAACCTCTTAACTAAGTGCCAGGCGGGTAATTAATCACTTTAACTACGAACAATCATGCTTAAGCTACATAATCTTTACTCCCTGGAATGGAGATAAGAAACGCCCTAAACTTTGGAATAGAGGTTGATAGGATTGGAATCAACTGGTATAAATACAGATGTAAGAAGACAGAACGAAGAGAGACAGAAATTGGCACAGAACCTACACAGAACGTTCTCTAGAGACAGAAGAACTTCGCTGGAGAGAACATGGCAAACGATCCTGGACAGAAACTGGCCTCAGAACCTAGAGACAGAACCTAGCGAGAGAACATGGCAAAAGATCCTGGACTGAACCTGACTGCAAAAATTGGCAAGAGAACCTGACTAGAACCTGGTGACTGAACCTGGCTGGAGAACCTGGACTGAACCTGGCTGGAGAACCTAGCGAGGGAACACGGCTACAGAACCTGGCCGGAGAACCTGGAGAACCTGGCTGGAGAACCCAGCAAGAGAACATGGACACAGAACCTGCCTGGAGATCCTAAGCAGAACCTCTCTGGAGATCCAGACCAGAACTTGGCTGGAGATCCTGGCTGGAGATCCTGGCTAGGCTGCTGATCAACTGAACGCTGTCTCCGTGTCATTCCTTCTTCGCCAACTCCGTCCACACCTATGGGGACCTCTGGACCTGCTGGGGTTGGACCCCGGCATCCCCCCCTCCCCCCCGCATCATGCCCCTGCCAGCCCCACCGCCTCCTTAGAGCGCAATCTCCCCAGGTGCCCCCTGCCCCAGCCCCTGCCGGCCCCGACCCCACCTGCGGGGATGGCGCCTGGGGACCTGGGTGCTGGGTTCTGGTTCATTGGGTGGAACCTCTGATCCTCCGTGGGGCCCAGCCGCTGCTCAGCCAAGCAGCTCCGGAGCAGGGCCCTCGGTGCCCCCAGAGTCCCCAGGGGTTTGCTCCGCAGTTTCTTTCTAGAAGGACACGGAAGTCACGTGGGCGCTAGAAACGTTAGATGAAGACGGTTCTGTGGCTACTTCGGAGTTGACGCGCCCGTAAACCGCAGCACCTTCCGGTGCAGAAGACATTTGCCACTTGCAGCCGAGTCCACTGGGAGACAAGTCCCTTGAGTCACGGCGGTCGGGGGTTTGGGGGTAAGAGATGGGGTTTGGGGGTAAGAGACGGGAGTCGGGGTGAGAGACGAGGTTGGGGGTAAGAGACGGGGTTTTGGGGTGAGAGTCGGGTTCGGGGTGGGAGGCTGGCAGAAGGAGTTGCAATGAGGCTGACACCCTGGGGCCACTCCTATCTGCCCCCCGGTGGGCCCTGGCCCAGGAGGGAGAGGCGGCTGTGCTGGGCACCTGGGGCGGGGTCAGAGGTAACAGGGGGCCCTGCTCGGGCAGGAGGCTGCACTGGTGTCTTGAAACCTGGGCTTGGTCTCCCCTGGAGCCGGGCGCGGGGGAGCGGGGCGCCCTCTCGGGGTGCCAGAGGCTGCAGCCACGTCTTCAAACCCGGCCCCTCAGGGCCTGAGGTCCGGCAGGGTCCTGGGTAGCCGTGGCCCCAGCCCCGCTCACCCACCCCCACCCCCGCCTGCGGGACAGAGGCCTGCCCGCACTGGCTCCCGTGCCCATGTGGCCGGGTGCAGGCAGGAGGGGCGGGCTAAGGGGGGCATTGCCCGGGTTTCCTGCCCGAGGAGGGGGCCTCCTGGCCTTTTCAATCGGGACCCAGGCCCAGCCCTGCCCGGGGCTAGAGCCACCGGTTCTGGGGCGGCTGGGGCAGCCGAGGCCTCTCAGCGCCCAGGGCCCCTGCCCTGATGCAATTGGGGGAGATGGCCGCTGCACCGGGGCCACCCCACCTGGCCACCCAACTAGGGGCTTCTGGGTGCTGGGACATCCTGCAGGCCCCTCGAGGCAGGGCCACGGGGGTGGGAAGGGGCCCAGGAGGGCGCGGGTGTCCCACCCCGCAAACCCCCCACCCCCGTGATGGCTTTCCTCCCCCTCAGCTTCCAGGCTGCCTGGGTTACTGACCTCAAAGTAAAACAAAGGACCCGAAGCGGCCGGTTTGGGGGTTTGGGGCCGGGGTGGAGATTTTTGGGGTCTTTTCTCTGATGAACTGAACCGAGCTGCCCTCCCTGAAAGCTGGGGTCCCAGGGGAGTGTGGGCAGCTGGAGCGCCTGCCACTGAGGGCAGAGGCCGATCGGGCAGAGCAGGTGCTAGGCCGTCCGCTTGGCTGGGTGTCTCCGTGGGGCCCTGGGCAGGGACAGGCAGAGGGGCCGGGAAGCAGGAAGCCATGGGGTCCTGCCCGCCCCTGGGACACACAGCGGAAGGTGGTGGTGATGGAGCAGGCCTGACTCAGTCAGGTCATGGAGGAGAGTGGCTTCCTCCAGGAGGCCTGCAAGAGGGGGTGGGGAGGGTGTGGTCTGCCCTCAGAGCCCATGCGTCAGGAGGAAGCACTGAGCTGTGACTGGGAACTGGGGCTCCGTGCTGGGCAGCCCTGCCTGAGCTCGGGGCCCTGTCTGCGGGCTGAGCCCCAGAACAGCCCTGTCACAGAGATGCTGGGAATTGTTTGGGGCGAAGTGGGGAGTGAAAGGCAGAAGCGCCAGGTGTCCCCGTCTGGTCTGGGCTCTCACTTTCCCTCCTGGCTGTCCTGGCGGGGCAGGTGCAGGGGCAGGTGCAGGGGCAGGTGCAGGGGCAGGTGCAGGGGCAGGTGCAGGGCTGGGCCTGGGGGCCGGGGAGGCCCAGCTGCTCGGCCTGGCCTGGCGGGGTGATCCCAGGCCCTGGGGTCCTGCTTGTGGCACCCGGCTCTTGTTTCGTGTATACATATATGTTTTTTATAGAAATGAGTATTTTATTTTTTTAAATATATTTTATTGATTTTCTACAGAGAGGAAGGGAGAAGCATAGAGAGTTAGAAACATCGATGAGAGAGAAACATCAATCAGCTTCCTCTTGCACACTCCCTACTGGGGATGTGCCCGCAACCAAGGTACATGCCCTTGACCGGAATCGAACCTGGGACTCTTCAGTCCACAGGCTGACGCTCTATCCCCTGAGCCAAACCGGTTAGGGTTGTTTTGTATATTTTTATTGATGTCAGAGGGGAAGGGAGAGGGAGAGAGAGAGAGAGAAACATCAGTGATGAGAGGGAATCATGGACCGGCTGCCACCTGCAAGCCCCACACTGGGGATCAAGCTCACAACCCACGCAGTGCCCCGACCGGGAATCAAACCCTGACCTCCTGGTCCGTAGGTCGAAGCTCACCCACTGAGCCCCGCCAGCCCAGCCCCAGGCTCTCGCTGTTTAAAATTAAAAGAGTGTTTTTCCTGTGCTGGAAGTCACATCATCTGACATGAACCCTTTTCGGGTGACCCCGTCAGTGACATGCAGCACCTTCACCGTGCTGTGTGGCCACCACCTCGGTCCAGTTCCAGAACATTCTCATCAGCCCACAGGAGACCCCACGCCCACGAGCAGTCACTCCCCATCTCTCTGTCCCCCAGCCCCTCCCGTGCCCGCGGCTGTGCCCGCCCTGGACACTCCGGTCGGCGGAGGCCAGGCCAGGCCAGGCGGCCGTGGATGTCCGGCTCCTCTCGCTGAGCAGCACCGACCGTGGGGCGGGTGTGGGCGCTTTGTCCCCCTTCGTGGCCGAGCAATCGTCCGCAGTGTGGACCCACTACAACCTGGTGACCCACCCGTCGGCTGGTGCAGGCTTGGGCTGTTCGGGATTATTCTGAACAGTGGGACCGGGATGGGAGGTGGGATGCGGGGTCCACGCGCTGTGTGACATTCCCTAAGTTGTTTTCCGTCTCCAGGCGCACCAGCAGCGGTTCTCAACCTGTGGGTCGTGAACAATGAAAACACATCCTGCATGTCAGATATTTACATGACGATTCATAACAGTAGCAAAACTGCGGTTATGAAGTAACAACGAAAATAATTTTATGGTTGGGGGCGTCACCACAACATGAGGAGCTGTATTAAAGGGTCGCGGCATTGGGAAGGTTGAGAACCACTGGGCCTTAGAGGGTCCATTGGCAAGATGCAGGGGCTGGACCAGAGGGTCCGGGGCAGTCAGGTCTCCTGCAGGCAGACCCTGCCCACACCCGGAGGCTGTGCTGACTAATTCCTGTGCACCCCAAAAGGGCCGGCCTGGGGAATGGGCACTGCTGCCCAGCCTCCCAAGCCCCCCCAATCCAGACCACCTGGTGGCCCGCTCCCTGCCCCCCGCTCAGCCCCCCTGGATCCAGGTCAGCTCAGTTCAGCACAGGGACGGCCTGCCAGCAGGAGGTGTGCCAGTGCTGCCAGCTCTTTGTCAAAACCCTGTGGGTGGCCCTAACCCGTTTGGCTCAGTGGATAGAGCGTCGGCCTGAGGACTCAAGGGTCCCAGGTTCAATTCCGGTCAAGGGCATGTACCTTGGTTGCGGGCACATGCCCGGTGGGGAGTGTGCAGGAGGCAGCTGATCGATGTTTCTAACTCTCTATCCCTCTCCCTTCCTCTCTGTAAGAAATCAATAAAATATATTTTTAAAAAACACAAAAAAAAACCCCCTGTGGATGGATTAGACACCAGAGCCCAGGAGAGCAGGACCATGTCGCCACCCGGGAGAAGTGAAGCAGTGCAAGCTCCAGCCCTCCTGAGGGCCACGGCACCAAGCTGGGTGCCTCCCGGCCATCTGCCAGCTCAGGAGGCCGAGCTGGGTGCCTCCCGGCCATCTGCAAGCTCAGGAGGCCGAGCTGGGTGCCTCCCGGCCATCTGCCAGCTCAGGAGGCTGAGCTGGTTGCCTCCTGCCCTGCCCCAACCCTGCTGCACCAGCCTTCCTGCCATTGGCCCTGCCACCAACCTATTGGCCCTGGTGGCCTGCTCCCGGTGCCCCCCATATAACCTGGGCCCCCATATATCTCATCATCCAGCCCGAGTCCGTGAGGAGAGGCCTGGCCCCCGCACCTGGCTATATACCACCTAGGAGCTGTGTGACCTGCTGCTGGGAGCAGACAAGCCTCCCATGGAGTCAGCCAGCCTGCCCCAGGCTGCCCAGGATCTGGCCCCGAAGTCCCCTTCCATCCACCTCTCAGCTGCCAGAGACAAGGATGCCACGGAGAAGGAGCTGAAGCAGGAGAAGGCGGCCGACCACCAGAGCCCCAGTAAGAGGATGGACCGTGTCGTGTCTGCAAACACATTCCACAAGACGCAGGGCCTGGAACCCGGCCCTGGAGCCAGTCTCCACAAGACCCAGGACAGAGGGGCTGTGTGCCAGGAGGTGGTGCTGGGGGGCAAGTTGGCCGCCCAGACCAGCTTCTCGCTGCAGCGCCCGGACAGCCTCCCTGAAGAGGATCCTTTGCAAGGGGCTGCTCTTTACCAGCGCCTCAAGGAGCACCTGCTCACCCAGGCCCAGCTCAAGGAGAACGGCTACCCCTTCGCGCACCCCAAGCGGCCCGGGGGCGCTGTCCTCTTCACCGCCCAGGAGATGCCACCCCCAGATGCCTCCTGCAGGCTGTGCTGCCGCTGTGGCACCCAGTACCTCGTAGCCCCCTCGGGCCGCTGTGTGCACCAGGAAGAATGTCACTACCACTGGGGGCGGCTGCGCCCCACTCCAGCGGCTGGGGGCTGGGAGATTCAGTACACGTGCTGCTCGGCCCCCATCGGCTCCCCTGGCTGCCAGGTGGCCCAACAGCACGTGCAGGACGGCCGCCAGCAGGACCTGCAGGGCTTCGTGCAGACCTTGGACAAAGAGCTGCCCCCAGGGGCTCACCCCGGCATCTACGCCCTGGACTGTGAGATGAGCTACACCACCTCTGGCCTGGAGCTGACCCGCGTCAGCGTGGTGGACAGCGCCCTGCGGCTGGTGTACGACACCTTCGTCAGGCCGGACCGCGACATCGTTGACTACAACACCAGGTTTTCCGGAGTCACCGCGGCTGACCTGGCCCGCACCAGCACCTCCATCCGGGATGTCCAGGCCGCCCTGCTGACGCTCTTCAATGCCCACACCATCCTCATCGGACACAGCCTGCAGAGCGACCTGCTGGCCTTGAAGCTCATCCACGGCACCGTGGTGGACACATCGGTGCTCTTCCCGCACCGCCGCGGCCTCCCCTACAAGCGCTCCCTTCGCAACCTAGCGGCTCACTACCTCGGACACGTCATCCAGGACCGGACGGGTGGCCACAGCTCCATCGAGGACGCCAGCGCCTGCATGCGCCTGGTCATCTGGAAGATGGGACAAGACGCCAAGACTCAGCACTGACCGCTGTTGTGTGTGTGTTCCCCCTTGTCCCGCGTGGCTCAGGGTTCAGGCTCTGGAAGAGGAGTGTCTTTACCAGCCTTTATTCAACTCCGGTCACACATAAAGCCCTTAGGCAGGCAGGTGACTAGGGTAGCAGACAGACTATCTTAAAGGTCAGTAAATATTAGAAGGATTTACTCTGAGACTATTTGATCAGGAAATAGCTTGAGCCCCCATTGTCAGGACTAGACAATCGGTGCATAACTCAGGCCCTGCCGTGGGTTCAAGGGTCACCAGCCTTCCGGGACCCTTGTCTGCACTTCTTGCTAGTGAAGACAATGGGCAGCCTCCCACATCTCCCCCGTTTCTTTTCCTTAATAATTCTTTTTTTTTTTTTAAGTTTATAATGGTCTTTATTATCCATAAATGAGTGAGATCATGTGGTATTGTTCCTTCACTGACTGGCTTATTTCTCTCAGCATAATGCTCTCCAGTTCCATCCATGCCGTTGCAAATGGTAAGAGTTCCTTCCTTTTTAGAGCAGCGTAGTATTCCATCGTGTAGATGTACCACAGTTTTCTAATCCATTCATCTGCTGATGGGCACTTAGGCTGTTTCCAGATCTCAGCTATGGTGAATTGTGCTGCTATGAACATAGGGGAGCATATATCCTTTCTGATTGGTGTTTCTGTTTTCTTGGGATATATTCCTAGAAGTGGGATCACAGGGTCAAATGGGAGTTCCATTTTTAGTTTTTTGAGTAAACGCCATACTGTCTTCCATAGTGGCTGCACCAGTCTGCATTCCCACCAGCAGTGCATGAGTGTCCCTTTTTCGCCACATCCTCGCCAGCACTTGTCGTTTGTTGATTTGTTGATGATAGCCATTCTGACAGGTGTGAGATGGTACCTCATGGTTGTTTTGATTTGCATTTCTCGGCTGTTCCTCAATAACTCTTGAAAGGTGACTGCTGCCTGAAGGGTTCGAGTCTTTTTAAGACTCTTCATTCTATGGGGGGGGGGGGGGGGAATAGAGGGTACACATATGTAATATCTTAATCAATAAAAAATATAAAAAAAAATAAAAGAAAATAATCTAGTCTCACACAGATTTATAATTGGAAAAGGGAGGAGTACTTTAATAGTCTTTTTAGATAATCATGGACATTCTTCTTTGATACTATACTAGATCTCAAAAAATGATAAAGTAAAAAAAATAAATTCAATGTGCAGCCTGAAAAAAAAAAAAAAA
The DNA here is from genome assembly GCF_964212035.1 of Myotis nattereri. Classification (NCBI taxonomy): domain Eukaryota; kingdom Metazoa; phylum Chordata; class Mammalia; order Chiroptera; family Vespertilionidae; genus Myotis; species Myotis nattereri. The sequence continues at coordinate 214,808,279 of NC_138077.1, read as the reverse complement.
AAAAAAAAAAGACTCTTCATTCTGGATGTTCCTCTTTTTTCTTCTTCTTAAAAAAGTGCCTTTAACACTTCTTTGTCATACTTGTTTGGTGGTAATAAATGCCTTCAGCTTTAAAAAAAAAAAAAAAAGACTCTTCATTTGGCATCTGCAGACTAGAGACAAGCACGTGAGGACAAAAGTGAGACGAGCAATGGTGGTTACGCTGAGAGGCAAATGAATCCGTCTGTAGTAGATTTCTTTCTGGGCCAACAGTTCTTTGAGTCCCAATTTCAATGTCCAACAGTTCCGTATGTGTCCATGCCAGCAATGAGATGCTAGTTCTGGATGGTGGGCAAACGGTGGCGGTGCAGGTCCGACCTTCTCTGGTTTGGTCCTGGCAACCTGCAGCGACGCACAGCCGCTGACTGCTAGCATGGCAAGGTGTCTTCACCATCTCCATCTCTGGACTGTCTCTCTTCTTGTCTTCATGTGTTGTCAGTTCCTCTCTCAGATTCATAGTTGCAGGAATCCACACGGCCTTGGAGAGAGATTTTCTGGAAATATACAAACATATTCTCGACCAAAGGTTAGTAAAGGAATATTTTTTATAAACTAGACTTGGGATCCTTCCCTATTTGCCCAAACGATTTTCCTTTGGCTTATTTTGACACCATGTGTGTTTTCACGGGTGTCTTGTCTTCAGCATTACAAGTGAAAAATTAATCTTTAAAGTAAAATTTTCTTGATGTAATTTACTCACGGGATTATTCCACTATCCCCCTTCCTTTTTAATTTAAATAATATTAAGAAATTTTTGGAAATTTTGCAATGCAGTCTTGATAACTTTTTAATTTGTTTTTTTTTTAATATATTTTATTGATTTTTTACAGAGAGGAAGGGAGAGAGACAGAGAGTTAGAAACATCGATGAGAGAGAAACATCGATCAGCCGCCTCCTACACATCTCCCACTGGGGATGTGCCCGCAACCCAGGCACATGCCCCCGACCGGAATCGAACCTGGGACCCCTCAGTCCGCAGGCCGACGCTCTATCCACTGAGCCAAACCGGTTTCGGCTAATTTTAGTTTTATGCACAGAAATATGACTACTTTGGATTCACTGCATGTTAAGCAGTTTTTGAACTATGCAATAAACCATTAGTAAGAAATTAGTTAATGCTTCAGGAACAGTTTCCTGCCCAGTACAACAATGTTTTTATGAATATTCATTTATTTTAACTAGCCAATTTAAATCAATCTGAAATAAGGTTTATTTTTTCCTACTTGTCCTTGGTTATAGAAAGTAAATGACATTAACTAAATTTCTATTAGCCTTTGAATAACTTTACATAAGTTTTCTCAGGGAGGCAAAAACGCAAATTATTTACTTTTATTTATGAAGCCTAACATTGACTTTTAATAATGTATTTGAAGGAAACCTCTTTTTATTTCCTTCCAGGCAGTTATTAGAACACATTTTGAGAGGTGTTTTTTTTTTTTTTTTAAGGCAATTTTCTTTCTTTTTTACACCAAGCAACTTATAGAGCTACTGCTTGAATAATGGGCCATGCAGACAAATAGCTATATTTCAATGACTCTCATTACATTATGTCGACTACTACTAGTAAGGATCATATTTAATATTTTAATAATAATCTTTAATTTACCCTGTAAATATTAGCAAAAGAGATTTCAAAATTTTAAAGTTCTCCTTTTTATTAATATTAGAATTATATTTTTAAAGAGTATCCCCTTAGGCTTATTTGTATATACAGAGGGATCATGGGTAGTCCCAGTAACTTTCAGAGGGCTTTATTAGAATTTAATTGTTTATAAAAATATTGGCTTTTCATTTAGCTGAAATTATATGAAACCTTGATTATAATTTAAAAAGCTAATTTATAAAGTAATTAAAGTAGGTATCTTTAAAAAGCAATGCAAGTAAATTTATACGTTTGATCCATGAGGCACAATGCTGCCCCACCTCCAGCCTATTTAAATGCAGGTGGCTAGGAGTTTTTTGTCTTTTAAATTTCCGCTGCTGAAAAATTTGGCTGTATCTAAGAAATATACCGTCACTCTATTTTGCCCATCCTAGAGGCCAAAACCTTCATGGCATTTAAAATGTATGTATATAAGTAAAATATAGTTATTTTTATTTAATTAAAGCTTTCCATACAATTTCAATTATATTAGATTGACTAAATTTAAAATATTTCCTTTAAGAAGAGAGAACAAATTCTTTTTGGATCACTACGGGCCCTTGGAGTTCTCCAAGAATCATCCTTCGGTTATAGCTTTGAAATTTAACATGGAAAGACCATCAAATACATATTTAAAGATTATATACTTTTTATAATTATTAAAAGATATTAATGAAATTTAAACTGGTTTTTGTATTAAAAATTTAGTTGGGATCACAGAATTAATCTTCCTTTTTTAAAATTAGACCAATAAGTAACATATTTTGAATTCCTAATTATTTCAGAGAAAACACAAAAATTATTTTCTCAAAATTTCTATACTTTAGGCATTTTGTTATTACAACTATATAATTTCTCCCAATTTAATTTGAATTCTAAGAAGCTTCAACTTTCAGGTAGCAAGTAAAATACTTAGCATTTCTCAACTTAATAATATTTTTACATTTTTAAGGATATATTTCAAATAAAATACAAGACATATTCAATTAATAGATTAAATTCTACCCTCTAGGTTTTTTTGGGGTAAACAGGTTAATATTTCAGTATTTTTGTCATTTTAAAATACCTAGATATTTAATAATTTTTATTGTTTAATTCAGCAATATTCTAAAGTCTTAAGTTACCAAAGGCTTTGGAAAACTATGTTTCTGGTGAGAAGGTAGGGGGAGGGGGATTTTAAAACCGCCACTTTTTTCCTTTAGAGATAACGCTTAAGGTTTCTGTTGCCGCTGCTGCAGACTTCTCCGGCTTTTACAGGGAGAAGAGGAACTGGCCCTTTATCATCAACACATTATCACTGAAAAACTTTACCATAAAGTCTAATCCTATCTAATAAAAGAGAAACATGGTAATTAGGGTACGACCGCTACCCTTCCCACTGGCTAATCAGCGAGATATGCAAATTAACTGCCAGCCAACATGGCGGCCAGGCAGCTTGAAACTAACATGAGGCTTGCTTGCTTCAGTGACGGAGGACTCCACCGTTCCCTGCCTGCCGCTGCAGGCCTCTGAGCCTGCAGTTTGAAACATTGTAACAAATATAGAAGCTAAACAAAACCCTAGAAACTTGCTTTCAGCAAGCCGGGATCTCAGAGCTGGAGTTATGCATTGTTACGGTTATAGAACCGAAACAAACCAGATACCTGCTTTCAGCAGCAGAGGCCTAAGAGCTGGAGCCTCACAGCGAAAGCTGGCCCAGAATAAAAAAAAAAGAAAAAAAGGAGCGGTTGGGAGCTTCCGTCACCCGCCAGCCTGAAAACAGCCCTCAGCCCCTCACCCAGACTGGCCAGGCACCCCAGTGGGGACCCCCACCCTGAAGGGTGTGTGACCAGCTGCAAACAGCCATCATCCCCTCACCCAGGCTGGCCAGGCACCCCAGTGGGGACCCCCACCCTGATCCAGGACACCCTTCAGGGCAAACCAGCCGGCCCCCATCCATGTACCAGGCCTCTATCCTATATAGTAAAAGGGTAATATGCCTCCCAGCACCGGGATCATAGGAGCTGCGAGGCCTGCAGGCACCGGGATCAGCGTGACGGGGGCTATGCCCAAACCCCCTGATCGCCCTGCGGTTCTGTGTGTGACGGGGTGGGATCACAACCTCCCGATCGGCCCTGCTCTGTTCGTGACAGGGAAAGGCACCCCAACCCCCTGATCAGCCCTGCTCTGTGCCTGATACGGGGGAGCTCCCCAACCCCCTGATCGGCCCTACTCTGTGTGTGACAGGGTGCGGCGCCCCAACCCCCCCTCAAGGGCCCTGCTCTGTGTGTGACGGGGTAGAGCCATAACCTCCCCATCAGCCCTGCCCTGAGTGTGAAAGTGGCGGCGCCCCAACCCCATGATCGGCTCTGCTCTGTGGGTGATAGAGGGTGACGCCCCAACTGCCCTCTACGGGCCCTGCTCTGTGTGTGATGGGGTAGAGCCATAATCTCATCGGCCCTGCCCTGAGTGTGACAGGGTGCGGCACCCCAACCCCCTTATCCGCCCTGCTCTGTGTGTGACAGGGGGCGGTGCCCCAACTCCCCTATCGGCCCTACTCTGTGAGTGACAGGGGGGAGCTCCCCAACCCCCTGGTAGGCCCTGCTCTGTGCGTGACAGGGGGGAGCTCCCCAACCCTGATTGACCCTGCTCTGTGCGTGACAGGGTACGGAGCCCCAACCCCCCTGATGGGCCCTGCTCTGTGAGTGACAGGGGGTGGCGCTGCAACCTCCCCATCGACCCTGCCTTGAGTGTGACAGCGGGCAGTGCCCCAACCTCCCAATCGGCCCTACCCTGAGCATGACTGAGAGTGGCATCAGAACCTCCCAATCCGCCCTGCTCTGTGCATGACAGGGGGCGGCGCCCCAACTCCCCAATCGGCCCTGCTCTGAGCCCGACCAGGAGCTGCACCTAGGGATTGGGCCTGCCCTCTGCCACCCGGGAGCAGGCCTAAGCCAGCAGGGCGTTATCTCCTGAGAGGTCCCAGACTGCGAGAGGGCACAGGCCGGGCTGAGGGAACCCCCTTCCCCCCCACCGAGTGCACAAATTTTTGTGCACCGGGCCTCTAGTTTGCTTATAAGCTTTCTGCACATTAATTTAGCTGATTTTGCACATCATTATACTGTCCCAGCCTTGCTAACATTTCATAAGTTATTTGAGTATTCAGCCAGTATTATCCCTCCTTAGTCTCTTTAAAAGGCTCTAGCAAATGAAATACCGTGTTCCACAAGGAGAAACAGTTTGGAGGCAAGTTTTTTTCCTGCTGCTGAGCTTTTTTCAAGTTCTGACCAACTTTTTGCCAAACATTCAAGATCTAATATACCTTCTTCAGGAAACCAAGGGTTATCCTATCTAATAAGAGAGAAACATGGTAATCAGCCATACCTCCGCTACCCTTCCCATTGGCTAATCAGGGCTATATGCAAATTAACTGCGAGCCAAGATGGTGGCCGGCAGTCAGGCAGCTTGAAGTGAACATGAGGCTTGCTTGCTTCAGTGACAGAGGAAGCCAAGGTTCCCCGCCTGCCGCTGCTGGCCTCTGAGCTTGCAGTTTAAGAAACATTGTTACAAATATAGAAGCTAAACAAAACCCCAGAAACCAGCTTTCAGCCAGCCGGGATCTCAAAGCTGGAGTTGAAACAGTGTTTCCATTATGGAACCCAAACAAACCAGATACCTGCTTTCAGCAGCCGAGGCCTCAGAGCTGGAGCCAAGCCTCAGAGCTAAAGCTGGCCCAGAATAAAAAAAAAAAAAAAAGGAGCGGTTGGGAGCTTCAGTCACCGGCCAGCCTGAAAACAGCCCTCAGCTCCTCACCCAGACTGACCAGGCCCCGCCGGGGCTGCTGGTCGCCCGGCTCTAGGCTTCATGCACGGGGTAGCACACCGCTCTGCACCCCTGGGAGGACCGGCTCCCGGCCCAGCGGTGCGGACACGGAACGCTAGTTAGCGACACCAGCAAAGAGGGCTGGGAAGGGTGTCACAGCAGCTGCCCCTGCCCCCTTCACAGAAGACCGATTGTGTGCTTGCTTGTTTTGTGGCAAAATAACCACCAGCAGCCGCTGTCTCCTGTGTGTACAGAAAGCGCTGCTTCCATCCGCCCGCGGCAGGTGGAAACCCAGGTGCGGGAGGCGGCACCTGCCCAGGTCCTGCGCCCAGGCCACCCGTCCGGGTCCCGTGCCCACGGCTACTGCCCAGGCCACCCGTCTGGGTCCCCTGCCCGCATCCCGCCCCTGCCCACCCCCAAGCTGCCTTCCCCCGGGGCCCCGCGGCCGCCTCCGCTCCCCTATCCGGGGTCCCCACGGAGGGCCCGACCTCGGCCCGGGCCCTGCGGCCGCTCACCAGGTACTTGCCGTCCGGGGAGAACTTGCAGAGCTGGTTGGAGAGCTTGAACACCTCGGAGAAGTTCATGGCGAAGCCGCCTGCCGCGCCGGACCCCGCGCTGCAGAGCACTCGGAGTCGCCGCAACCGCCAGCCCGCGCCCGGAAGTGACGGAGGGCGGGAAGCGCGCCACAGCCTATCGGGGCCCGGGAACCCGCGGGGCATTGTGGGGCTTGTAGTTCGCTCTCCGGGCGCCTCCACGCTTCTTGCGACCCGGGATTTCCGCGGTGGCTTCCTCTAGCCGGGGCTGCCAAATAAAACCCAGGACACGCACTTCCATTTGAATTACAGATAAACAACGAATCGTTTTTAGTAAAAATATGTTCCCCCAATACTGCATGGGACGCATACTAAAAAATTACCCGCTTATCTGAAATTTACATTTAACTGGCCGGCCTATGTTCTGTGTATTTATATTTACACGTTTATGCGTAAACATACTTACATAAAACATGTATTTGTATGCTAATATATAATATAATAGTGTATGTGCATACGTTTTGTACATGGTGCATAAACTTTGTTTTTCTTTGTTTTTTTTTGTTTGTTTGTTTGTGGCTAAATCAGGCTCCCTGCCTGCAGCGAGTCCCCCGCTCGCAGCGAGCCCGGGACTCACGCTCCTGTGCAGCTCAGATCGGGGTGAACGGATTTGACGCCTATTCCGCGAGGACAGCGCGTGGACCGCGCCCACCCTCCGCACGACGGTGCGCGCACCCGCGTGGGCGCTGGCTGTGGGGTCTTTGCTACCCACTCCTGCGCGCGTGAGCCGTGTCCTCGCGCCCACTTGGACCGTATTCCCTTCTCCCCAACTCCCCACCGGGCGCCTCCCGTGAGGCCCGCCGGCACCCCAGCGCCCGCCAGATCGCGCGCACCCAGACCCCGCGCCTGCCCCTGGCTCTGATAACCGAGACCGCCCGAATCCTCCTGGTGCCTCCGCGCCCAGCCCAGGGGCTGCTCCCTGCGGGCGCCCCCACCCCCCAACTTCCCAGAACAAGCGGGTTGGGGATGCGTGCACCCTCCTGCTCCACGGAGGGGCTGGCCTTCGCTCTCCCCGGCCTGTCACCCCCGGGCAGGTCCTCTTAGTGCGCCCACCGCCCCGCTAACAAGTGAGCGGCAGAGCGCGTGGGGGTGCGGCGCAGACCCGCGCGGCCAGAGATCCCGGCCTGGCCAGCCCGGCGGGCGCGCGGTTCCACGGGCGACACTGACGCGCGGGTCACCCTAGTATCGGGGCTGAGAGAGAAGGGGCCGCGCACGGTCGGTGCCGCCGCCGAAGGCCGCTCCAAACTCGTCCTACGCGAGGCCACGGGCTCCGTGGCCCGAGGGAAACTGGGCCTCGGGCAGTTCTGAGCGCGGAGAGCAGTGCCCGGCGCGGGGCGCGCGTGTTGCCGTGGACACCGGGCCTGCCTGTGCCAACAGCGCAGCAAACGGCGCCCGGCCCGAGGCTGTGGCCGGGGAGGGAGCAGGTGCAGTTTCTCCGGAGGGGCCTGGAACACAGCCTCCGGCCGGAAGGCGCGGGCTGAGGCCCAGAGTCCTGCCCAGAGGGGCCCGGCGTGGTCCTGACCTCGGCTCGTTGGGCGGGGGGCGGGAGGGGCGCCCCCTCCCTGGCCGAGGAGCCGCTGGAGCCACCAGAGGAAAGCGGCTGCACCCAACCCCCCAGCCCCCGGACATTGGGGGCCTGGACCCGCACCCACGTGCCCGGCAGGACACAGCCAGTGTGGACACTCCGTGACCGGGGTGCTGCCCCCCCCCCCCCCGCGTACGCGGCGCTTCCCCCCGACGGTGGATTCCAGGCGCCCGAGCGCGGAGGAGCACAGCGCTGCTAGGAGGGAGAGGAGAGGCCGGGTGCCGGGAAGAGACGGCGTCGGGGGGAAGGGAGGCGTCGGGCCGGGAGTCAGCATCCCTGCTGCCCTCCCGGGCTCCCGCGCCCTCGCCCGCGCCTCCGTCCCCGCCTCCAGCCGCTGGAGGGTCGCGGCCTCGTCTCACCAGCAGGCGGACCCCGCTCCCGCCCTCGAACAGCCTGGGGTCCCAGGCTCCGCAGGGGTGACACGCGCCAAAAGGCGGCGGGAAGGCGGCGGGGCGGAGCACACCGGGTCCCCGACTCGCATGCGGCCAGCTGGGGGGGGGGGGGGGGCGGAGCGCCCGGCACAACCAGGGCCCCGGCCCGGTCCCGCCGCCCCGCGCTTCTCCCGCCCGCCGGCCTCAGAAGGCGCTCCCGCCCGCGGCCGCCCCCTCCCTGCGAGCCTCCATATAACCCGCCCCGACGGGGCCGCCGCGCGCCCTGCCTCCCCGCCTGGAAGCGAGCCTGGTGGGCCTGGGAAGGAGCGACGCGCGAAGCGGGGGCCAGGCCGGCGACTCGGGTACCGATGCTGGGGGCTCCGACGGCACCAGGTAGGCAGCGCAGGGACCGGACCGGCGCCCGGCGCCCGAGGGACTTGCGCGGGGGTCGGCTCTGCTCGTCTGCGGGGTTGGAGAGCTGGGAGTCTGCGGAAAGACCGCACAGACTGGGAGAGGGAGAGACATCCAGTCTCCCTCGAGGTCCGACAGGCTCCCTGGACTTGGCTCAGGGACAGGGAGCCGGCCGGAGTCCAGGCCCGGAGGAGAGGCGGGCAAGGCCCCAGTGTGGGGGCCTCTTGGGGGCAGGAGCAGCCTCGCTGGGGTTCCCGGAGGGCCTCCCCCCTTCTAGCCCCTCCTCATCTTGGCCTCAGGCCCTCCTGCTAACCCCCTTCCCGCAGCTTGGAGGGAAGGCTCGGAATGTGTTCCTGGAGAGGCACCAAGCTCCCGCCCCCCCCCCCCCCCTTCATGCTGCACCCCTGAGCTCTGTACTGATGTGGATGGAAGCCTTGGTCCCCCCCCCTCACTCTGCACCCCCTCACTCTGTACTGATGTGATGGAGGCCTTAGCCTGCCAATCCCGGGCGCTCTCCGCTACTGAGACCGCAGATCTGAATCTGGGCCTCGGTCACAAGGAGCTAGTTGGGGGCGGGCGCGGGTCTCCCCATGGTTCTAAGCTGGCCTGGGGGGGCGGCCTGTTGCTGAGTCTGGAGTAAGGACGGGGGCCTGGCAGGAGACAGACCCCTGGTTCCTGCCTCTCCCCCCAGCCATGGTCCTCTCAGCCTTTAAACCCAGGGGAGGAGCTATGGTTACTGTCTTGTTCAGCCTGTATTTTTGTCTGGTCCCTGAGCTGAGGTGCACACGTATGCACTTGTCCGCATACACAGACGGGTGACAGGCAGACCGTTGTCACCCAGCAAGGGGCCGGGGCAACAGTGTGGGATTATCGTCTGACCCGAGGCCGCTTGGCCCAAATGGACTGTGGTCTGTTGGTCAAACACCTTGCTGTTTGGAGACCGTCGGCACAGCCGTTGGCCGGGCTGGGTTTGCTGTCATGGACCGTGTTGAGCTTTAATAATTAGTCTGGGGGGAAATGAGTCCTGTAAGCGGAAATAAAACCCATCGCCCCTTTGGTGTTTCTAGAAACCCAGCCACCCATCTGTTGATTTATCCGTGAAATGTAAGAAAGCGCCGCACTGAGAACAAAGGGCAGCCTGTTTGGAATTCGGCAGCACGTGAATGTACGGGATGTGCGTGCAAGTGCAAAATAAGAGAAAAGTCGGGAGCGGAGCTGTGCCGGAGGCCTGTGCGTGGGTCAGTGGGGCCTCCAGAGGTGGCTGATAAGCAGGCCTGGCGCCCTTGCCGGGTCGCCCAGTGGGTGGAGCGTCGACCTGGGTCCGCCAGGGGGGCTGTCGGGAGGGTGCCTCAGGTTAGCATTTATTTATAGAGGATGCCCCACCCACATCCAAGAATGGGTTTATAACATCGAATACGTGCCAACAACTCAGCTAAAACAGAGACAGAAAGGAGAGCCCCAGGACTGGGGAGAGAGACAAACACCCCGGAACCGGTGGGTGGGGGTCCTGCCTGCAGCCGCGGAAGCATTCACGGGAGACGGCCACGCCCAAGGGGGCCCCGGGTCCCTGGAGGGTGCGGGGCGGGCGCGTGCTCCTCTGGCCTGGAGGCAGCGTCCGCTCACGGAATCCCAAATCCCGGGGGCGTTGACCACCCAGACGGTCCTGACGGGCGTGGATACACCAGGAACTTGGGTTTGCAACAAATCAGAAGCTTTCCTCAAAGCCCTTCTGCTCGCCAGCCCCACACAGGGGAGGGCACACCTTCATCTCCCTCCCAGGAGCTTCTGCAGGAGTGGAGCCGTGTGTTACGATGCGTCATTTCCTGATGCCTCAGCCCAGTGGCTCTCAACCTTCCGGCCCTTGAAATACAGTTCCTCATGCGGTGACCCAACCATAAAATTATTTTCGTTGCTACTTCATCACTGTCATGTTGCTACTGTTATGAATCATCATGTAAATATCTGATATGCAGGATGGTCTTAGGCGACCCCTGTGAAAGGGTTGTTCAACCGCCAAAGGGGTCGCGACCCACAGGTTGAGAACCGCTGCTAGCCCCTGGGGGGGCGGGGGTGGGGGTGGGGAAGAAACCAGACAGAGAGAGGGCGCCTGGTCTGCAGGATGCAAACCTTATTGCCACGCCCCGTTTGATCCCCAGCCCCGCCCCCCACGGGGCATTAATGACCTGCCCAGAGCCTCCATGTCCTGCCCACAACACACGCCTGCAGCCAGCAGCGTCCGTGCGGGTGTAACCAGAACACACATGCCTCTTTGCGAAGTTCCCTTCTCAGGTTCCCAGGGACACGGGGACCCTTTCCTGCGTGTGATGCAGAGGAAATGGGTTCTGGGTTACAGACAGGCTCCCTGTGCGCCCGGAGGTTCCAGTTCAGGACAGCCCACCCGGAAGCCAGCTCCGACGCGGGCCCAGCGGCCCCTCCCTGCCCACCCTCGGTCCAGTGTGCCTGCCCCTCCCTGCCCACCCTCCGGCCAGTGTGCCTGCCCCTCCCTGCCCACCCTCCGGCCAGTGTGCCTGCCCCTCCCTGCCCACCCTCCAGCCAGTGTGCCTGCCCCTCCCTGCCCACCCTCCGTCCATTGTGCCTGCCCCTCCCTGTCCACCCTCCGGCCAGTGTGCCTGCCCCTCCCTGCCCACCCTCCAGCCAGTGTGCCTGCCCCTCCCTGCCCACCCTCCGTCCATTGTGCCTGCCCCTCCCTGTCCACCCTCGGTCCAGTGTGCCTGCCCCTCCCTGCCCACCCTCCGGCCAGTGTGCCTGCCCCTCCCTGTCCACCCTCCGTCCAGTGTGCCTGCCCCTCCCTGCCCACCCTCCGGCCAGTGTGCCTGCCCCTCCCTGCCCACCCTCCGGCCAGTGTGCCTGCCCCTCCCTGTCCACCCTCGGTCCAGTGTGCCTGCCCCTCCCTGCCCACCCTCCGGCCAGTGTGCCACTGCAGAGCAGACGTTCACTCGTCAAAAAGGAATTCTTTTGCCTTGGACTGTGTGCTCAGTGGTTAGAGTGTCGGCCAGAGCACTGAAGGGTCGAGGGTTCGATTCCCGGTCCAGGGTGGGTACCTGGGTTGCAGGTTCAATCCCAGGCCTTCAGTCAGGGCATGTGGGAGAGGCAACCAATTGACGTGTCTCTCTCACCTGGATGTTTCTCTCTGTCTCTCCCTCTCCCTTCCATTCTCTTCAAAAATCAGTGGAGAAATATCCTCGGGTGAGGATTAATAACAACAACAAAAACAGTGTTTTCTTTTCCTGGATACACTCCCCAAACCAGAGACCCAAAGAGAAAAGAAATCAGTCAAACGACTGTCCATTGAACACCTGCGGCGCTGACACCGTCAGTGGCGGCTGGGAGCTGGCGTGTAGCTGAGCAGGTCTTTCCCCCCCGCCACCCTCCCAAGGGCGCACTGAAGCAGATGCGTGGGCGTACCCACACATACAGTGGGAGGCCGAGGCTCCACGGGTGGCATGCGTGCCCAAGTTTGCACACTGTGCAAGGGGCACAGCCCGGACTTGGAGCTGCTGGCCCCGCCCCTGGGTGGTGTGAACACGACACGCAGCCCCCGCCCCCCCAGTGCAGGGAACACAGTGCCGGGGGCCCCTCAGAGACCATCTGAGCCAGAAGTATAGGACTCCGGGTGCTATGCACTCGAATGGGGGAAATGCCATTGTTATTTGCATTAACTTCAAATAAATGTCAGCATTGCCTCCCATTAGGAATGCAGGCGCCAAACCACCCTCCTGCTCATCATACCTGGAGCTTTCTTTCTTTAAAAAAAAATATATATATATTTCTATTGATGTCAGAGAGGAAGGGAGAGGGAGAGAGAGAGATGAGAGAGAATCATGGATCAGCTGCCTCCTGCATGCCCCACACTGGGGATCGAGCCAGCAGCCCGGGCATGTGCGCTGGCCGGGAATCAAATGGTGACCTCCCGGTTCAACCACCGAGCCACGCCGGCCGGGCCCCGGGCCTGCTTTCCGGTGGAATCCCCGGCAGCTGCTCCTGTGCGAGACGGGCGCCGCTGAAACCGCACAGCTCCGCTCCTGCGGGCCACCAGCTGGATGGGGTCTCAGAGCTGCCCCCAGCCCTCTCGGAATGAGAGACTCAGGAAGCGACGCCCGGCCCCCTCGAGAGCCGGCCTTCCCAGTGTCATGATGACAGGGTGTCCCGGGGCCGCCCTAACGAAAGACCCCAGAGGCAGGGGCTGCGGGGCTGTGGGTATCGCCCGAGAGCGGACGGGAGGGAGGACAGCCCCGGGGAGAGGCCAGGCACCAGAGCTCTGCTGGTGACGGAGAGAGGAGGCGGCGAGGAGGACATGGGAGGCCGGTCTCAGGCCGTGGAGGGGACGTGCGTGTGGTCAGGACAGGTCTGTGGCTGGAGACTCCGTGGGCCTGGGATGGAATCCGATTTTCCCCAGACGGAGCCTGGGGTGGAGCCAGCGGGATCTGCCGGAGACGAAGACAGGCCTGGGAAGGGCGGGGGCACTAGGGACACGCAGGGGGTGGCACTCCCGGCCCTGCCCACCCCTGCCCTCTGCCCTCCACGTTCAGGTGCAGGGCTAATGACAGGCTTTCATGGGTGCCACTTCTTCTCCTTCCTCCTCCACCTCCTCCACCTCCTCCTCCTCCTCCTTCTTCGTGGTTGGTAATCCTCCCCAGAGGATATTTCCCATTGATATTTAGAGAGAGGGGGGGAGAGAGAGGGGAAGACAGAGAAACATCGATGTGAGAGAAGCATATTGACTGGTTGCCTCTGGCAAGAGCCCGGACCAAGGCCCCGGCTGGGGAGAAGCCTGCAACCCAAGTACATGCCCTTGACCGGAATCAAACCAGGGACCCTTTGGTCCATAGGCCGACACTCTGTCCACTGAGCCACACCGGCTAGGGCCATGGGTCCCTCTTCTGATGGACTTGGGGTAGACCTGTGTGTCTGGGAGCTCACTCCCACTCACAGGGAGACACAGGCCATGTGACTGTGCCGAAAGCCCAGAGGGTATGACCAAGGGTGCAGGGTCCGGCTGGCTGCCCCTGGGGCAGAGCACACGGCTCCGGGGGCTCTGGCTGGTGGGCTAGGTCCCGACTCCCTGGCCAAGTCCCCATCTCTTCCCCTGTGGGGGGAGGGGGGCACGGCTTCTCCTCCTGGGAGTAGCCCTTGGGGTGACACCTGAGAACCCCGAGGGCAGACTCTTGGGGCCCAGAAAGGCTGGTCCAGCCCCCTTTCCCACCAGGCAGGGCCCAGGGCGTGGGCATCGCCAATGCCACCTCCCACCAGCCAAGGTGCCTGTGACCTGCTCCGTGGACCCATCCCTGGCGGCCCCATCCGGTGCCAGATGGTGAATCGCCCCAGAGACTGGAGCGGGAGGTGCAGGGAGGAGGCTGGGGCGCTAATTGCTCACCTGCTGCCAGGCCCTGGGGGGCGGGTATCGGGGGGAGCCTCTGGCTAATTGAACGGTGGCTGCTCCTGGGGCGAGGGGTGCCTGGGCTGCCCCGCCCGCCTCCACCCACTCCTGGGACTTGGAGGTGACTGACACCCGGACTGTGTTCTCTCTTGGGCTGAAACACACAAGCAACGCCTGGGGGTTCTCTGTCGCAGCCTCCTGGCCTCAGGCCTCCCCTGGGCGGTGCCCACCTGGCGACAGAGGCTGCGCGGACTCACCCTCAGGCCCTGCCCTCCCTGCAGTGATGGGCGGGGAAGGGGGGGGGCTTGAAGGGTCTCGGTGGCCGCAGAGAGGGGCTCACTTCTGTAGAGGAGGCGGCAGCCTCAGCTGCCCTCGGGGCTCCAGGAGGGATCCCTGTGTCCAGGCAGGTCCATCGTCCTGCTTCCCGGGCTGCCTGTCACTGTGCCCCTCGGTCGCTGACGGGGTCACCTCCAAGTTCAGCAGCTGGAAGGGGGGCCGCTGTTAGCGGGTAACTGGGAGGAGGGCAGCCCGGGTCTTTAACGAGCTGTGGCGACCGTGTGTGGCTGTGGCTGTGGCTGTGGCTGGATGGCGGCCGCCACTTTCCCTCTCCGTCTGCTTCCCGCCTCGCCTTCCCGCCTCCAGCGAGGCCTGTGGTCCGGCCCCTGTGGGTTTCCCGCGGGAGGAGGGCGTGCTCCGACCTGCCCTGCTTCGCTTCTGACCGGGGACGCCGCCGGTCTAATTGCTCGCAGTAACGAGGGAGGCGACGCCAGTTGGGAGCGCGACCCGAGCGCTCAGGACAGGATGGATGGCACGGAGCTAATTGGAGCTAATTGGATTAACGCGGAGAGAATGGATTCTGGTCCAAATAGCAAAGCGGAGACGGAGGTCGGTGTTGTTCTCAGAGCGTGGCCTCATGGCCATCGCCCTGTGTGGGTTTTTTCCATCCTCATCGGAGGATATTTTTCCATGAATTTTCAGAGAGTGGAAGAGAGGGGAAGACAGAGAGAAATACGGATGTGAGAGAAGCACATCGATGGGCTGCCTCCTGCACGCGCCAGACCCGGGCCCAGGCGGGGAGGGGCCTGCAACCGCTGTACGTGCCCTTGACCACAGTACGTGCCCTTGACCGGGATCCAACCCGGAACCCTTTGGTCTGCAGGCCGATCTCTATCCACTGAGCCACACCGGCCAGGGCCCATGTGAGTTTTGAAAGCATTAGTCTGAGAAGGAGCCAGGCTTCTCCAGGAAATGAGCAGGAAGTCCTGTATGCAAAGCGCCTTTGAGCCGGAAAGGCTCCGCTGAGCTGAGCAAACACTGTGTGACACGGAGTTCAGCACCTTCCGCCTGGGGTCGCCGGGAGGGAGCCTCAGACCCCCAAGTCCCCGACGGGACCCCCGCTCTGTGGTTGAAACTTCCATTGTGTTTATCTCGGACAAACCCACCCTCCGCGGACTTGACGGCAGTGGGGCTTCTGGGGGAGGGAGCCGGGGTCTGTGACTGATGGGGGTGATACCCGCCTTGCTCTGTCTGAACCTTTTGAAATTTGTGCCGGTCAATGACATCCCATTGACAAAAACCCACGGTGGTGCCCGCCCGGCGGGGCTCAGTGGTTGAGCGTCGACCTATGAATCAGGAGGTCAGGGTTCAATACTCAGTCAGGGCTCATGCCCAGGTTGCCGGCTCGATCCACAGTGTGGGGTGTGCAGGAGGCAGCCGATCCATGGGTCTCTCTCATCAGTGATGTTTCTCTCTCTCTTTCTCTCTCTCCCTCTTTAAAATAAATAAAAAATATGTTTTAAAAAAATCCACAGTGGTGCCCTAGCTGGTGTGGCTCAGTGGATAGAGTGTGGGCCAAAGGGTCCCAGGTTCGATTCCGGTCAAGAGCATGTACCTCGGCTGCAGGGCCCTCCTCGTCCCGGGCCCTGGTCAGGGTCCGTGCAGGAGGCAACCAATCGCTGTGTCTCTCTCACATCGATGTTTCTCTGTCTCTCCCCCGACCCCTTCCACTAAAAATCAATGGGAAAATACCCTCCAGTGAGGATTAACAAGCTCACAGAAAACCCACGGTGGGAAGAGGAGACGAGGCTCAGGGAGGGTGGCCGACCGTGGAACCAGCCAGGAGCGGGTGCAAATCCACCCCCGGTCTGCCACTGTCCGTGGGCCCTGCAAAGCGTGGCTTCCCCAGCGGAGGGGAACCGGCTTCCGGGGGAGGGGACGGGGCAGCGGGGCGCCGGGCACGCGCGGTCCAGGGGTGCCACCCAAGGCCGTCGTCTGGGCTGGTGTCTCGGAGCCCACCCTGGGGTCTCTCTTCGGGCTCATGAGGCCTCGATGGGGCCTTTTGAACTGGAGTGCCCTGCCCCCCTCATGGCCCACACTGACCATCGGCCCACCACCCCTGTCTCATGCCCGGGTGGTTGGGAATTCAGGTTTTTAAAAATTATTTTTAAAAAATGCCTGGCCAGTTTGACTCGGCATGGGCCCTCCGACCGAAGGGACCTGGGTTTGCTTCCGGTCAAGGGCACAGACCTCGGTTGCAGGCTCCATCCCTGGCCCTACTCAGGGCCCTGGGAGACAACCAATCAGTGTCTCTCTCTCACATCGCTGTTCCTCTCTCCCTCCTTTCCACTCTCCCTAAAAACCAATGGGAAAATGCCCTCGGGTGAGGATTAACACAAAAGGAAAGTAGCTAGTCCCAGAATCCTGTATGTTATAACACCCCCAGGGGTCTGATAGAAACTCCCCATACTGAGCTCGCCCCACCCGCCACGGGTCTTGAGTGAAAGTGGCCACAGGACCATGAAGAGCCCAGGAAGGACGTGCTCTTGGCTTTCTGAGCCTTTCAGGTTTCAGGTTTCAGAAAAGGGAGGCGGAGCTGAGCTAAGGAGCTTTCACTCAGGACTCAGCTCGCAGCTCAGCTCGTCCATCATCGCTCCGCATTGAGCACCTGCAGTTTACCTGCCGTTCTGGGGGCTCAGGGCCATCAGCCTCCCCCTTCAGTGGCCTCAGGGCCGGGCAGTGAGTGGGGGCAGGGCTCCCAGAGGGCAAGGCTCCTCCGAGGGCTGGAGCAAGAGGTCAGCCAGAGCACCCTTTGCTCAGGGCCGGGGTGGGGCCTTGGGAAACCGCCTTAGGAGGCAGCCCACTGGGCTGAGGTACGCCCAGAGGCATGCTGGGAGTGGCCAATGTTAGGCCGAACAGGTGCTCAGGAGACCCAGGTCGTCTGGCACTACCCAGAAGTGCGCACAGTGGGCGGAGACGGCTGCGCTGTTTCATAGCTGTGGGTGGTGGGGAAAGCTACCCAGTGCCAGTGCCTTGGATTTCTCATCTGTGAAATGGGGAGAAGCGTTTCTCGCAGGGCAGATGGCTACATGATGGGTGTGGGAGGAGGAGCTGAAAATAGTGCCTGACGCGTAATAAGCAGGACGTTGGTGGAGGGGGAGGGTATGAACAATGTGCTATGTCAGTGGAGCTATCTTTCAGGGACTCATCATGGTTATTGGGGGGCTGCTGGTAAATGCTGAGGAGTGGGGGGAGCACAGATGGGGGGGTCTGTGACAGTGAGAGGTGCGATGGCTCCCCTGCCCCCGCCCCCTCCCCTGCCCTTGGCTATGAGCCAGGACCTCTGACCTCCAAGAGGCACACCCTGAGCCACTGGCAGGAATGGAGCCCCCCGGAGCCCCTCAGCCTCTCAGTGTGTCTGGTCCCCAGGCCCAGGGTGGCACCCCTCAGCCTGCACCCCAGCGGGAAGCAGGGCTTCTGCTGAGAGGCCCAGGGAGCCGTCAGGGACTCGCACAGATGGCTCACAGGACGTGTCTTTGTCAAAGGACTCGTGGCAGCAGAATTGTGGCTCCCCCGGCATCCGCGTCCCGCTCTGTGACTAGCACGGGGGCTGTGGCACGAGGGATGTGCCAGGTCAGGGGTCCCGAGATGGGCGATGAGCTGAGGGTATCAGGGTGGGGCCAGGCGCCTTCATGGAGGTTCTAAGGAGAGGAGGCGGGGAGTCCAGGGCAGGGGCAGAGGGTGTGTTTGGAAGGGGGAGGAAGGCGGGGGAGGGGGGGGGGAAGGGCCCGGCCAGGGATGCTCGGATGCGGGGAAAGGAGGGGAAACGGTGCCCGGAGCCGCACCCTGCCCGCCCACACCGGGATTCTGGTCCCGTGGGACTCACTTGGGACTCTGCCCGCAGCGAGTGAGAGGACCCAGGCGTGTTCTTTACGTCCCTCCCTCCGGCCATTGTGACGGCAGCAGGAGGGGCCTGGACAAGGTGTGTCGCTGCCGCCAGCCCCCCAGCCCTCGTCCTGCCAAGGCCTCACCTGAGCCACGTGGCACCTCCCAGCTGGAGCCAGGTGCCCGGGGAGAGCGCCCAGCCCGTCTCACCGGCGGAGGGTGTGCAAGGGAACCTGGCCACCTCCCGTCGAGTGCCCCGCCCGGAGCCGTGCCATTGTCACTTGGTGTCGCTGCTCTGGGGCCAGAGGCCCAGCCGGGACCAGCAGGGCCTGTGAGTCCTCGGCCTTAGAGCTGGTCCAGCCCCCCAGCTACCAGCCTCTGAGCTCGGGCCTTCCTCTGGGGCGGGGGGTGCCAGGAGGTCACCCCACAGGGTGTGCCCATTCAGCTTGGGATGGGCAGTGGTCCTCCCGGGGGCTCCGCACATCTGCGTGGGGCCCGCAGCTGCCACCTGACCCTTTTGCCAGGAGCAGCCCTGACGGAGCCCCCCTCCCAGGGAACGGCACAGGCGAACCTGCCCGGGCTGCCCCGGGCGTCAGGGTGAGAGCACGGGCACCCACCAGCTTCCCCGGGGGTGCAGGCCATGGGGTGCTGACACGGGGTGCAGGCTGTGGGGTGCCGCCGTGGGGTGCAGGCCATGGGGTGCTGACACGGGGTGCAGGCTGTGGGGTGCCGCCGTGGGGTGCAGGCCGTGGGGTGCTGACCTGGGGTGCAGGCTGTGGGGTGCAGGCCATGGGTGCAGGCCGTGAGGCCTGGGGATGAGATGCCCAGCCGTGTGCACATGAGCACATGTGTGCCGTGCAAGCCTTGTGTACACACACATGCGTGCGCACGTGCATGTGTGTGTGTGCGTGTGCGTGTTGGTGGGACAAGGACAGTTACATGTCAGCAGTTTCCCGGGAGAATGGAGGGTAAGCATCGACTAGGCGAGGCTCTGTTGCCAGGAGCCCTTCTGCCGTGTGACAGGCGACATGGGACCACCTGGGGAACGTGCCTGGGCTGAGGGCGTCGGAGTTGGGGCTGGAGACAGATGCTTGGGACGGGGTCCTCGCACCTTCTCTCCTCCTGAGTGTTTGGAAATCTCCGGAGTGAGGAGCGGAAGAAAGCATGCAAACCCGGAGGGGGTGGGCCACGGCCCCAACGCCAGCTCCCCTGCCTCCAGCTCGGCTCCCACAGGCAGGGGCACCACCGGAGGCCATGGCATCCACAGCCCCGGGCACAGCCCGCCGCCAGCCCCAGGCTCCAGGCCACGCCCCGCCCCGGCCTGCCCCAGACTCCAGGCCGGCCACGGCCACACGGCTCCAATGTCATCACCTAGGCTACCGGGACGCTGCCCCACCGCGGCCTGCCCAGCCACAAGCAAGCAGCGGCGGGCCTGCCGGCACCTGCACGACCCTCCGGGCCCAGGCCCGCCAAGGTAGGCTCGGGTTCGGCCCGGCCCCCCTCTCTCAGGCACAGGCTGAGGCCTTGTCACCACCCCCCCGGGCCACCCAGGGGGCAGAGCCCGCTCCACATGGCCTGCCATCTGGTGCCCCTGACAGGGTGCCCTGGGCCAGGGGTGGCAGATGGGCAGCCTGGTGGCCAGGCCAGTGTGGGGGGGCTGTGGCAGTGAGTCCCCTCATGGGGGGCCAGCCCCTTCTTCGTGGCACTTTGGGGAACCACCTGCCCCGTGGGGGGCTGAAGGGCATGCTGCACAGTCCTGGGCTGGGTACCAAGTGGGCGGGGGCAGAGCGGCCCCTGGGCCCACCTGGAGCTCTTGCTACTTCCTGCCCAGCAGTGACGGAACGATGCCCAGGCCGACAGGTCCAGGGGTTCGCCAGGCTGGGGCCCACTTCTGCCAGCGCCGTCCTGCTTATGTGCGAGACTCCCATGGCGTGGGGCATGTGCTGTGAGGTAGGCAGGGGTGCATGTGCGTGTGCGTGTGTGTCTGTGTGCATGGATGGTGAGAAGGACGGAGGGGAAACTGCGTTTCTGGCCCGCGGCCCTGCCGTAGCCACTGGAGGAATGGAGGGGGAGCAACTGACTGAGAAATGACTGATCTCAGATATGCAAATGGCCCGGCGGACACAGGGCAGCCACGCTCGCGCCACTGACGTGCCCAGGAATCCCACCAGGTGCTTCGGCCTAGAGCAGCGGTTCTCAACCTGTGGGTTGCGACCCCTTTGGCGGTCGAATGACCCTTTCACAGGGGTCGCCTAAGACCGTGCTGCATATCAGATATTTACATTACGATTCATAACAGTAGCAACATGACAGTTATGAAGTAGCAACGAAAATAATTGTATGGTTCGGTCACAACATAAGGAACTGTATTTAAAGGGCCAGAAGGTTGAGAACCACTGGCCTAGTCCAGTGGTCGGTAAACTCATTAGTCAACAGAGCCAAATATCAACAGTACTTCTTCAAAATAGACTCGCCCATAGGACGGCCCATGTGAGGTTGAGACGCCCCGGTGAGGTTGAAATGGCCCTGGTGAGGCTGAATCGGCCCTGGTGAGGTTGAGACGGCCCCGGTGAGCCTGCAACGGACCCGGTGGGGTTGAAACGGCCCTTGTGATTCTGGGACAGCCCCTGTGAGGTGGGGATGGCCCCTGTGAGGCTGAGATAGCCCCTGGGAAGCTGCGAAAAATACCACGTGATCTCACTCATTTATGGATAATAAGGACCATTATAGACTGATGAACAAAAATGGATACAGAGGCAGAGCAGCATTGAGCAGAATGTCAAACTACAGTGGGAACCCTGGGGAGGGTTGGGGGGGGGTAGGAGATCAACCAAAAGACTTATATGCCTGCATATGAGAATAACCAATGGACACAAGACACTGGCGGTGGGGGAGGCCGGGGGAATGTCGGGGGGGGGGGCGGGGGAAGGAGACATGTGTAATACTCTTTGTAATACTTTATGAAATAAAAATAAAAAAAATAGACCCGCCCAGGCCGAAAACCTACTTCTGCGCATGGGCCACGAAGTTTCAATCGCACTGTACGCGCACGCCCACACGTGGTATTGTGTGGAACAGCCACACTCAAGAGGCCAAAGAGCCGCATGTGGCTCGCGAGCCGCGGTTTGCCGACCACGGTCCTAGAGCAACGCTGTGTGGTCGGTGCGCCTTCCCCTTCCACAGAGGAGGGTCAGGGCCCCGACACGCACACAGTTGCTGGGGGGCAGCTGGCGCCCCAGCCCGGGGCTGGTTGGAGGCCTTAACCAAAGCGCATCAACTTGGAAGGGGTCCTGGGATGGATACATGTCCTCATCCCTCTGCGCCCCACATCCCAGCACCATCCTCTGGGCCCATGTTCCCTCCGTTACCCGCACCCGCCAAGGCCGCCTCCTCGGCTCACAGGCCCACGATGTGGCCACAGGGTGACCTCCGTGAAAACCCCTCTGTGTCTCTCTGGCAGCCAAGCCCCCAGCGGGCTCCCCGTGGCCCACGGATTCAGAGCCCGACCTTAGCTGAGACCTTGGTGGGTCTGGGCCCCGCTAACCTTCCCCCGCCCCTCCGCACGCTTCCTGCCGCCCCTCAGCTGCCGGCTGTCGGTGCTTCTATGAGAACAGGAGGCGATGGGGCCCCCTGTGCCTTCCTCCCTGGGTGACGTGGAGGGTTGGTATGAATAAATGAGCCTGGCCGGCGTGGCTCAGTGTTTGAGCATCGACCTAGGAACGTGGAGGTCATGGTTCAATTCCTGGTCAGGGCACAGGCCTGGGTTGTGGGCTCGATCCCCAGTGTGGGGCGTGCAGGAGGCAGCTGATCCATGATGCTCTCTCATCATTGATGTTTCTCTCTCTCTCCCTTCCTCTCTGAAACCAATAAAAATATTTTAAAAATAAATAAATACTCAGGGCTCTGGGCTGGGGCTGACACAGAGGCGGTGCAGGAGATTCTGGGGGCGTTATCAGGAAGGCCATCCAGGGCTGGGGCAGAGGCAGGGGCGGGTCCCCTCGGCAGCAGGGCCCAGGGAGAAGGTGTGGGCGGGCCGCGCTCTGAACCCCCGGTGCATGCTCTTAGAGTGAGTGAGGGTCACGGCAGCTGGGAGCACGTCACGCCAGATGCTGGCTGACTTCAGGGCGAGAAAGAAAGGGGACTCAGGAGCGGGCCTGAGCATGGGGTCAGTCTGGGCCTCCATGGCCGGGGGGGGGGGAGCCGCCTGGGGACCCGTGGGGGTTCAGGGGATCATTGAGTCCCGGGCTCCAAGGCGAGGAGCCCAGAGTGTGAAGGTGAGGGGCCTGTGCAGGGGGGGACACCTGTGAGTGGGGTGCTCCTCTCCAGGGATGTGAGGTGTCCCAAGGAGCGTGGCCAGGTGGGAGCTGTGGTTGGGGGTGGCCACACGGGGCACGGGGGAGGAAGCACGGACGCTCACTGGGGAAGAGAAGGCCAGAGCAGAGCCGGCCCCTGCCATGGTGGACGCTGGCAGGTAGACAGAGGCCGGGTGGGGCATTGAGGAGGCTGACAGGGAGGGCAGGGTGCCCGGCAGCCAGGTGGGCGGGCAGGTGGTGTCTGGTCAGGGTGGCTCCTCCAGCAAAGGCAACAGTTTGTTCCACGGGGCCTGTGCCCGTCACACACACACACACACACACACACACACACACACACACACACCAGCACCGCCTGCCCTCCTGCTGTGCCAGCCACTCGGGCCCTGGGGATGCGGGTACTGAGCCTGCAGGGGACTGGCTCCCGTGGAGGGAGACGGCAGGAAGCAGGGTCTGTCTGGGGCGGAAGGGGCTCCCCGAGGGTTTGTCCTGCCATGTGTGCTGGTCCCACGCAGGTGCCTGAGCTGGGGCAATGCCCTGCAAAGGAGTGGAGACAGCGTGGGTGCTGCGGGTGTCAGCAATGGGGGACCATGGGGGCGTCATGGGCAGGAAAGCGCACCCTCACGCAATGCTGGCTTCGGTCAGAGGCACAGGCCCCAGGGTGAGGCGGATCTGCCAAGTCTGTGCCGTGGGGACATCAGGGGAGGCAGGAGCAGGGACACCCGCTGAGAGGCTGTGGCAGACATGGGAGCAGAGAGGGGCACGGACGGGTGGCCTGTGGGTAGGAGCCGGGGCTCGGGAGCTCTGTGGGGGGCGGGGGGAGGAGGGCGGGGAGATGGGGAGCCTAGGGTGTGCAGAGCTGCCGTCCACTCCTCTGCCCCCGCCAGGCCACCCTGGGCCTCACCCGGAATGTGCCGGCGGAAGCTCAAACACCACTCTGACCACAGCTTCTCTCCCCCCACACACCCCCCCCCCCGCATCATGCCCCTGCCAGCCCCACCGCCTCCTTAGAATGCAATCTCCCCAGGTGCCTCCTGCCCTGCCCCGACCCCACCTGCGGGGACGGCACCCTGGGGCCCTGGGTGCTGGGTTCTGGTTCATTGGGCGGAACCTCTGATCCTCCGTGGGGCCCAGCCGCTGCTCAGCCAAGCAGCTCCGGAGCAGGGCCCTCGGCGCCCCCAGAGTCCCCAGGGGTTTGCTCCGCAGTTTCTTTCTAGAAGGACACGGAAGTCACGTGGGCGCTAGAAACATTGGATGAAGACCGTTTTTTGGCAACTTTGGAGTTGGCGAGCCCGGAAAACCGCAGCACCTTCCGGTGCAGAAGCCATTTGCCACTTGCAGCCGAGTCCACTGGGAG
This sequence comes from Myotis nattereri, assembly GCF_964212035.1. NCBI lineage: Eukaryota > Metazoa > Chordata > Mammalia > Chiroptera > Vespertilionidae > Myotis > Myotis nattereri. Next base: position 214,784,611 of record NC_138077.1, on the reverse strand, counting down.
ACAAGTCCCTTGAGTCACGGCGGTCGGGGGTTTGGGGGTAAGAGATGGGAGTTGGGGTGAGAGACGAGGTTGGGGGTAAGAGACGGGGTTTTGGGGTGAAGGACGGGGTCGGGGTGGGAGGCTGGCAGAAGGAGTTGCAATGAGGCTGGCACCCTGGGGCCACTCTTATCTGCCCCCCGGTGGGCCCTGGCCCAGGAGGGAGAGGCAGCTGTGCTGGGCACCTGGGGCGGGGTCAGAGGTCACAGTGGGCCCTGCTCAGGCAGGAGGCTGCACTGGTCTCTTGTCACCTGGGCTTGGTCTCCCCTGGAGCCTGGCGCAGGGGAGCGGGGCGCCCTCTCAGGATGCCAGAGGCCGCAGCCACGTCTTCAAACCCGGCCCCTCAGGACCTGAGGTCCGGCCGGTCCTGGGTAGCCCTGGCCCCAGCCCCGCTCACCCACCCCCACCCCCGCCTGCGGGACAGAGGCCTGCCTGCACTGGCTCCTGTGCCCATGTGGCCGGGTGCAGGCAGGAGGGGCGGGCTAAGGGGGGCACTGCCCGGGCTTCCTGCCCGAGGAGGGGGCCTCCTGGCCTTTTCAATCGGGACCCAGGCCCAGCCCTGCCCGGGGCTAGAGCCACCGGTTCTGGGGCGGCTGGGGCAGCCGAGGCCTCTCAGCGCCCAGGGACCCTGCCCTGATGCAATTGGGGGAGATGGCCGCTGCACCGGGGCCACCCCACCTGGCCACCCAACTAGGGGCTTCTGGGTGCTGGGACATCCTGCAGGCCCCTCGAGGCAGGGCCATGGGGGATGGGAAGAGGCCCAGGAGGGCGCGGATGCCCCCCCCACCCCCCCCCGTGATGGCTTCCCTCCCCCTCAGCTTCCAGGCCGCCTGGGCTACTGAGCTCAAAGTAAAACGAAGGAGTCACATGTGGTGCTCACATGGATGGATGGTTTGGGGGTTTGGGGCCGGGGTGGAGATTTTTGGGGTCTTTTCTCCGATGAACTGAACCGAGCTGCCCTCCCTGAAAGCTGGGGTCCTAGGGGAGTGTGGGCAGCCGGAGCCCCTGCCACTGAGGGCAGAGGCCGATCGGGCAGAGTAGGTGCGAGGCCATCCGCTTGGCTGGGTGTCTCCGTGGGGCCCTGGGCAGGGACAGGCAGAGGGGCCGGGAAGCAGGAAGCCATGGGGTCCTGCCCGCCCCCTGGGACACACAGCGGAAGGTGGTGGTGATGGAGCAGGCCTGACTCAGTGAGGTCATGGAGGAGAGTGGCTTCCTCCAGGAGGCCTGCAAGAGGGGGTGGGGAGGGTGTGGTCTGCCCTCAGAGCCCATGCGTCAGGAGGAAGCACTGAGCTGTGACTGGGAACTGGGGCTCCGTGCTGGGCAGCCCTGCCTGAGCTCGGGGCCCTGTCTGCGGGCTGCGGGCTGAGCCCCAGAACAGCCCTGTCACAGAGATGCTGGGAATTGTTTGGGGCGAAGTGGGGAGTGAAAGGCAGAAGCGCCAGGTGTCCCCGTCTGGTCTGGGCTCTCACTTTCCCTCCTGGCTGTCCTGGCGGGGCAGGTGCAGGGGCAGGTGCAGGGCTGGGCCTGGGGGCCGGGGAGGCCCAGCTGCTCGGCCTGGCCTGGCGGGGTGATCCCAGGCCCTGGGGTTCTGTTTATGGCACCCGGCTCTTGTTTTGTGTATATGTATATGTTTTTTATAGAAATGAGTATTTTATTTTTTTAAATATATTTTATTGATTTTCTATAGAGAGGAAGGGAGAAGCATAGAGAGTTAGAAACATCAATGAGAGAGAAACATCAATCAGCTGCCTCCTGCACACTCCCTACTGGGGATGTATGTGCCTGCAACCAAGGTACATGCCCTTGACCGGAATTGAACCCGGGACCCTTGAGTCCACAGGCTGACGCTCTATCCACTGAGCCAAACTGGTTAGGGTTGTTTTGTATATTTTTATTGATGTCAGAGGGGAAGGGAGAGGGAGAGAGAGAGAGAGAGAAACATCAGTGATGAGAGGGAATCATGGACCGGCTGCCACCTGCAAGCCCCACACTGGGGATCAAGCTCACAACCCACGCAGTGCCCCGACCGGGAATCGAACCCTGACCTCCTGGTCCGTAGGTCGAAGCTCACCCACTGAGCCCCGCCGGCCCAGCCCCAGGCTCTCGCTGTTTAAAATTAAAAGAGTGTTTTTCCTGTGGTGGAAGTCACATCATCTGACATGAACCCTTTTCGGGTGACCCCGTCAGTGACATGCAGCACCTTCACCGTGCTGTGTGGCCACCACCTCGGTCCAGTTCCAGAACATTCTCATCAGCCCACAGGAGACCCCACGCCCACGAGCAGTCACTCCCCATCTCTCTGTCCCCCAGCCCCTCCCGTGCCCGTGGCTGTGCCCGCCCTGGACACTCCGGTCGGCGGAGGCCAGGCCAGGCGGCCGTGGGTGTCCGGCTCCTCTCGCTAAGCAGCACCGGCCGTGCGGCAGGTGTGGGCGCTTTGTCCCCCTTCGTGGACGAGCAATCGTCCGCAGTGTGGACCCGCCGCAACCTGGTGACCCACCCGTCGGCTGGTGCACTCTTCGGCTGTTCGGGATTATTCTGAACAGTGGGAGCGGGATGGGAGGTGGGATGCGGGGTCCACGCGCTGTGTGACGTTCCCTAAGTTGTTTTCCGTCTCTGGACTTAGAGGGTCCATTGGCAAGATGCAGGGGCTGGACCAGAGCGTCCGGGCCAGTCAGGTCTCCTGCAGGCAGACCCTGCCCACACCCGGAGGCTGTGCTGACTAATTCCTGTGTACCCCAAAAGGGCCGGCCTGGGGAATAGGCGCTGCTGCCCAGCCTCCCAAGCCCCCCCAATCCGGACCACCCGGTGGCCCGCTCCCTGCCCCCCGCTCAGCCCCCCTGGATCCAGGTCTGCTCAGTCCAGCACAGGGACCACTGCCAGCAGGAGGTGAGCCAGTGCTGCCAGCTCCTTGTCAAAACCCTGTGGCTGGTGAGCTGAAGGGTTGTTGGCTTGGCGGGTGGACACGGCTGAGTTCATCTCCAACCCCGAGAAACCCCGTGGCCGCTCCTGCGCTCCAGCTGTGCTGTGTGACCCCCGCAGGCCACTCACCCTCTCTAGCCTGCAGCAGAGTGAGCTTGTGGCGGGCACTTTCTGAGCTGCGTGTCCCAGGCCGGCCGTCCTCACCGAGCCAGTCTTAGTCCCCGGGCCTCCCTGCCCCGTGCCCTGCCTGGTCCCGGGGTGAGCTCAGGGCTGCGCCCCTGGTCCTGGGACTCGCTGCCCAGCACGTGGCAGCCCTGGGGGCGAGCCTGCGTGGGGACACAGTGACAGGGTTCGGGGCTCTGTTCCTCTCGCGGTGGCTCCGGGCAGGTCCAGGCCTGCCCGCTCGGGCACTGCCAGGCTGTAGCTGCTGCGCCAGGAACCTGGAGATGCCACCTCAGGCTGTGGAAGTGGGTCCTGCTCCTCCCCCACCGCGGGGCCAGAGGCCAGCAGAGCCCACCTGGCCCCCGCCTCCCCCTCCTGGGCATGGAGGCTCTCGGGAGGAGCACTGGTCAGGACCCAGGCCCCCACCCCAGCCCCCGAGCACCTCCTGTGACGGGGGAACCCCGTGTGTGTCCCGCTCTGGCGGCCGTGGCCCGGCGGGGTTTCCGTGGGTCCCGCACTGGGATCCTGCCCGGGCCTCAGGGTGGGCCGCCTCTGGGTGGAAGGCGTCTGCAGGGCGGGCCCGGCTCCCTGGGCCCTGCACGTGTCCCTCGAGGGGCGGCCCCACATCCAGGGTCTCCGGGAGCCCCCAGCCCGGCTCCAGACCCCGGGCTCAACCTGGAGGCAAGTTCATCATCATCCCCAGCAGGGTCTCCCTTGGGGGCCGCGGAGACAGGCGCATGAGGCCCGAACCCCGCTCCCGAAGGGCCGCGGAGCCGGGCTCGCTGTCGTCACCCCGCACAGGTGGCGGCTCTGAAAAGGCCTCACGGCCCGGGGCCTCCCCCAGCCGGGGTGAAGCGGGGCCTGCAGGTCTGCCAGGCAGGGCTCCTGCCCACTCGCGGGAATGGGGGAGGGGAGCACGCAGGGGCCTCCCCCAGCTCACTGCCGCCCTTCCTGCTGCAGAGGGAAGATGTCCGGGCCCACCGCCCCCGACGAGGGAACCACCTTCGAGAACCTGTGGAACTCCCTGTGAGTATTTCCTGCCCCCCCCCCCACCCCCCGGCTGGCGGGCTGGGGTGCTGCCGGGCCTGCTCCTGGGGACCCAGCTCTAAAGTACGAGCACTTCCGTCTGACCAGCTTTCAGAGGGGTCGGGGCCAGGGGAGGCCCCGGGGACAGAGCCCACTGTGACCCTCCCTCCTCCGTGTTCACAGCATGGGAGGGGAGGAGGCAGGAGGGGGAGGGGAGGAGGCGGGAGGGGGAGGGGAGGAGGCGGGAGGGGGAGGGGAGGAGGCAGGAGGGGGAGGGGAGGCTGCGGGCATGAGTCCCTGGGACTCACAGGGGTGGGGGGGGAGCAGGAGAATTAGGCTCCCCACCCCCCCAAGCCTGGGCTGGTCCCGAGCTGGGCCTGGGCAGTCGGGCTGACAGCGCTGCTTCCTGTCCCCAGGCCCCACAGCACCTACTTTGACCTGCCCCAGGCGAGCCAGGGCAGCAGCGAGGGGGTCAGACCCGACAGCACCTACTTTGACCTGCCCCAGGCGAGCCAGGGCAGCAGCGAGGGGGCGTGTGGCACAGAGGCCGGCATGGACTTCCACCTGCCAGGCATGGCCGCCTCGTCCGTCATGGTGAGTGGGGTGGCCGCCAGCAGAGGGTGGGCAGTGAGTGTGGACTGTCCTGTCCTGTCCTGGGAGCCTGCGGACACAGCAAACAGGCTCTCTGCGTGCTCTGTGGGGTTGTCAGGGCATTTCAGGGGAAAAACAAAATGTATCAGCTCACATAACCCTCAGGTAGAGATGCCAGGGACAGGTGTGAACTCAGCTATGGCTGGATCAGGGGCAGGTGTGAGTCAGGTATGGCTGGATCAGGGGCAGGTGTGAACTTCTCTATGGCTGGATCAGGGACAGGTGTGAACTCAGCTATGGCTGGATCAGGGGCAGGTGTGAGTCAGGTATGGCTGGATCAGGGGCAGGTGTGAGTCAGGTATGGCTGAATCCAGGTGTTTAAACAGGTGCCTCTCTTGCCCTGCTTTCCCGACGGTGGCTTTGCTCTCAGGCAGCCTCCTCTCATGGGGGAAGTACAGGCTCTACCAGCATCCCCCTCTCCACGGGGAGGACCCCTCTGGGCCCTGAGTCCCGCAGGCCTGCCTCTCATTGGTCTGCACGTGGTCATGTGCCCACCCCCAGCCACCCCTCTGCCTCTGCTCTGCCTGGGCCCCTGGAACCCCCTGGGGGTCCCACACAGGACTGAGTTGTGGGGGAGGTTGAGGGATGGGCGTGGCTGGGGCTGCAGTAGCCATTGGGCCACACCCCGCTGGCTGCAGGGACTGAGGTCCCGCCAGCTGGGCATTGCTGTTGGCAGGAAGGTGGAGCTGTAGCAGCAGGTGGTGGCCGTGTCTCCAGCCACCCGTTGCCAGGTGGGCGGCAGGCAGATGCCCCCTGGCCCGGGGAGGCCCCACGGTACCGTCCTGAGTGTCCCCCGAGGCTGCTTCCTTGGGAAAGCACTGGACCCGCGTCAGCTCCGTCCTGCCCACAGGCTGCTGCCCGGGGCTCCCTCGGGTGGGGCCCGTCGAGGACACTTTGCTCAGTGCCTGAGGGAAGCCCCTGCACCCAGAGCCGCAGCTGTCCTGGCAGCTGGCCTCGGGGAGGCCAGCTGAGCGTCTGTCTCAGACCCAGGGCCAGGGCCCAGGAGGGAGGCAGCGCTGGGAAGTCTGGAGGCCGGGACTGGCCCCCTCCCTACAGCCGCCTCTTCCAAAGGCGGGGACCCTTCCCGGCAACACACCCGCCTATGGCACCTGGGCGTTGGGTGAAGGAGCCAGGGTGCGGTGGGGGGGGGGAGGGGAGGAGGGAGGGGCAGGGGGTCAGGGTCCCCACGTCCTCTGTGGGCCTCGCTGCGGGGCTGGCATGGACCCGCTGGCCCTCAGGGACCCGCAGATGGCAGCTGCTGGGGCGGGCAGGCCAGGGGGTGGGGCCGAGGCAGACGCTGGCATGGGCGGCCTGGTGTGGCCCAGAGCAGGATGAGAGGGGGCCGTGGTGTCCCCGCTCTTGGGGTCGCTCTCTGTGCTGCCAGCTGCTCCCCAGGGCAGAGGGTCCCCCCATTCCTGGACACAGGGCCCTGTGTTGGGACCCACCTGGGCTCCTTGGTAGGGATGCCGTCGGCTGCAGCGAGACCCGCAGACATTGCCGCTTCAGGAGCCAGTGTTGCTGCGGGCGGCCTGGCCCTCGGGTCTTGTGATGACGGGTCTTGTGATGACGGGTCTTGTGATGACGTGGTGACCGCCAGCAGGGAGCTGGGAAGAATTCGGTTTATTTCTCACTGGTCCTGGAGGGCACAGGGCTCGCCTGGGGGAGGGGGAGTCAGTGGGGGAGGGGTGTCAGGGGGGAGGGGGTATGGCCTCAGGTTCAGGGGTTCACTCTATTGGTTTATTTGAAAGGCGGGGAGGGAAAAGCAGGGTCACCCAGCGGGCAGCCCTCCAGGGGGCCAGGGCTGTGGGGAGGGGCCCCGGGGGGCGGCCTGGCCCGGCTGGGGTGCAGCTGGCCCGTGTCTACCGGGGACGGGGTCTAAATGGGCATTTGGCGGTCACAGGCTTGACGTCAGGCACTTGCATTACAATCAAAGGGCGAACGGTCAACGCTCACCACACTCGGCGTGGCCCCTCTGTGGGGGGACGGGAGCTGCCGCCTGTCCTAGGGAGTGGGCCCTGAGGGCAGCCTCCTAGGAAGTCCGTCTCCGGAATTGTGGGAGCCGCCCCACCGGCCGCCGCTCACCCCCTAGGGCAGAGGCCGGGAGACCCACAGCCCGGCGCCAGGAGGGCCCGTGATGGGAGGCGGAGGGGCCACTCTAGGTTCCAGCGGTGGCCCCACTGCTGAGCTGCTGAGCGTGTCCGGCCTGGGGCGGGGAGGGCATGGGGAGGACACGGGGAGGACACGCCTGTCCCAGCCTGGAGCGAAGAGGGTGGGCTTCCCACCTCAGGGAACCGCTGGGCCAATCCACGGGGGAGCAACACCCCACTTAGTAAAAGTCGGACAGGGAACACCTGGAACCCGCTGGCCACCCCCTGCGCCTGCCCCTGACCCCTGCCCGGCCCCCTCGTGGGACTTGGTGAGCTTGGCACCCCTCGCCCTCCCCCGCCCCACAGCCCAGGTGTCACGTCAGAGGCTCAGCAGCGTGGGCAGCCGGCCGCAGCGCCCAGCCCGGCTGCTTTGCCCACGGACCTCTGCCCACCGTGTCCAGGCGCCTGGATGGGGTGCTCTGGGTCCCCCAATTGTGGGACTCGCTTAGCAAGAGGGGCGGGCTTAGGCAGGCCCAGTCCTGGGGGGCAGAGAGGATGTTGGTGCCTTCTGTAGTTTGGGGGCCTTGGGCCTCCATGCCGCCCCCCTCCCACCCCCACTCCCCCGCCCCCACACTGGAGAACTGGGCAGGTTCCTTCCCAGCTCTGGAGGTGTGGGAAAGGGGAGCCACCGTGCTCAGCAGGCCCCCCTCCCCTGCAGCCCCAGAGTCAGCGTGCCCCTCCCGCGACCCTTCCCGCCTCTCCTGCCGCTTTTTTCTGGCGACAGCTGCCGTGGGCAGGTGGCCCAGCGTGGGGGTGGGGGGGCTGCAGCCAGCAGGGGCCCACCCACCTCCCCTCAGGTGCCAACAGCAAGCTGCCAGCTCTGGGGCTGCGTTCCTGACTGGGGAGGGGCATAGCTCGGCTGGTCCCCAGCAGGGACGGGGAACAGAGGGAGAGAAGGGACCCCTCCCCAGGGAGGGTCTGCAGCCTGAGGCAGGGGTGGGGCTGGGGCAGGAGGTGGGCTCAGCTCTCTGCCACCCTCTCCAGCCCCCGCCCCCAGCAGTGAGCCCTGCCCGGCCCCTGGGCCACCAGGCTGAGCCCCGGCCGGGCCTCCTCACAGAGCCTCCGCCATGTGGCCAGACCTCACCGGGAGTCCTGAGGACGCGGCAAGTGGGGGGAGCCCCATGAGTAAGAATGGAAACTGCAGGGGCCGCGGGAGGCCCCGAGGAAGCAGGTGCTGGGGACCGAGACAAGAGGCGGCTCCTGGGGATGGAGGCCCCGCTCCCGGCCCGGTCCTGTGGCCAGGACTTGGGAGAAATGCGCAGGAGGGGCGCCGCTGGTGGAGCCATGGGTGCCCCTCTGGGGAGCCGTGGGTGCCCCTCTGGTGGAGCCGTGGGTGCCCCTCTGGTGGAGCTGTGGGTGCCCCTCTGGTAGAGCCGTGGGTGCCCCTCTGGTGGAGCCGTGGGTGCCCCTCTGGGGAGCCGTGGGCGCTGCTGGTGGAGCCGTGGGGACAGGCAGGTGCTCAGGCCCTCGCCGGGGGTGCAGCCCTGCTGCTCTGGACCCACCGCCGGGGCTGGAGAGAGGTGGCCTTTCTGACCTGCTGACCCTCCCGCTGGGCAGCGTCCTGTCCAGGGCGCTCGGGGGGAGCAGGCCTGAGCCCTTTCTGCACGTTCAGAAGAGGCCATCCTTCCCGCCCCCCCATCCCCCCTCCAGCCCCCCAGCCCCTCCCAACCTCCCCCTGTGCTGAGTCCTGGCTGACGCTCTTTGCCGACCACTGCTCTCAGGACCGGCGAGGACTCCGGCTCTGAGGGGTCTGGGGTTTGCCCAGCTCTGCACAGTGCCCTCTGGGGAGGCGGTTCGAGCCAGGGCCTCGCCTCCTCTCCAGCCGGTCTGTCTCCCTGCAGCGTGTCTGCCCAGCCCCATCCCACAGGAACCGCAGGGGCGCCGGGCCCTCCAGGTGGCTTTGAGGGGATCCCTGCCCTGAGCCTCCCGCCCGCGGGCCTCTGGGCTAGGATGGCTCTCAGCGGCCGCCTCCAGCCAGGGCTCCTCACCTGGGCCCCGGGGGACCCCTTCCCGGGGCCTGTCTACCCCACCAACCTCTGTTCTCCTGGATTGTCCTGTGGGCGGTGCAGACCTGTGTGTTGGGAGCTAGCAGCCATGGCCAAAGGGACTGGCAGAGCGCCTGGGGGCCGCGCCCGGGGCTCAGCCCCTGCCTGGCTCAGTCTTCCGGCCGCGGACTGGAGGAGGCCGGGCTGAGGACAGGGTCTCCCCATCTCTCCAACAGCTCGCAGGTTCTTAACTCTTGTTGGGCTTGGAAGCCTGAGGTCGCAGGCCACTGCCCTGGGACTGCGGCCCTCACAGATGCCCTGCCTGACCCCAGCGAGGACCCGCCCCTACGCCCGGGCAGCCTTGTGCCAAAGGTGGTCAATTACAGCGGCAACTGAGACTCCAGGAGGGGGTGGTGGTGACCACCCCGAGTCCCCGCTGGGCAGCGCTGTGTGGGCGCTGTCAGCGCTGAGGGCCCCACAGCTGGCTCGCTGTGAGGGGCAGGGCCCCCGGGGTCAGGGCGCCAGGCCAGCGGCAGCCGGCAGCCCGGAGTGCGTAGCTCCGGCTCCTCTCACTCAGCCGCCGCCTGTGCCACGCGGCTGCTCATGCCTTCACCGGCTCCCCTGTGGGTGGCCCTGGGGGACCAGCACGTTGCCGGGTAGGAGGGAGATGGCTCCGCCCAGGGCGCCAGGGCCATGGCACCATCTCTTCCCTCTGGGGTGCCCCGGCCCTGCCTACCCTTGTGCTCAGGGGTGCAGCTCGTGCCCCTCAGGGCCCCCGGTGGGCGGCATCTCAGAGGGAGCAGGTGTGGCTTCATTATGAGCCCGGCGCTGGCCCGGCGCCGCCCCTCCCGCAGCCTCCGTGGTGCGGTCCGGCTCAGCAGTGGGCAAGCCGAGGCCTGCCTGGGCCGATGAATAGTCATGAGGAGTAAGGGGTGGGCGCCGTTTTGTTGTTGGATGCGGGCAGTTGACAGAACTAAGGGAGATGGAGAGAGAGAAGATGCCAACCCACAGCCCACACGCCCCGCAGCACCCCGGGCTGCTGCCCCCCTAGCCGCCAGCCACTCCCCAGGCCGCCCCTGTGCCCGCGCCTCCGGCCGCCCAGACCCATGCCGCGTCCCACAGCGCGCCAGCTCCCCCGCGTGTGCAGAGCCCCGCGCCCACCATGCTGTACGTCAGCGACTCGGTGCAGCAGCTCGTCACGGTAGGTGTGCCGCGGGCACCCCCAGACCTCGCGGGGACCCGTCTCCATCCTTCTCGGGGGCCTGGGGGTTTCGCCAGGGTGGAGGGCTCAGAGGGGCATGCTGGGCGGGGGCACCATCCAGGGCACATGCTGGCAGGAGGGCAGAGGGCTGGGCTGGCAGGTGCTGGGCATGGAGGCAGGTGCCTGCCATCCTGGGGGTGCTCTGGGGACCCAGCCCTCCGGCTGGGCGGGGCCGCAGCCACGAGAGGAGGCGGGTGGGTGTCTGGTCAGCGTTGGGCGGCCGCCTCTTGGCAAAGGGGTTTCTGGCTCCTCGGCCTGGGGGTGGCGGCTCCATCCCAGGTTAACGGTCGCGGAGCGGCCCTGCCCTGTCCCCAGCTGCCGGAGCTCAGCGTCCCAGGGGTCGTCGCTCTCCCCGGTGTGGGCTGGAGGCTCCCAGACCACGAGCATCCTCCCCGGAGCCTCTCACCTCACGCCAGGCAGGGCGCTTCTCGCGGGCTGGGGGCCGGCACGGTGAGGGTCAGCGGGTCAGATGCCTGCTGCCGGCCTCAGGGAGAGACGGGCGGCGGCGGGAGATCACGGGACCGAGCTCACGTGCAGGCCTGGCCGGTGCTCTGGGAGCCAGGGAGGCAGCGCTGCCGCCTGAGCAGGTGGGCCCAGCCGCTCACGCCGGCCGGAGGCAGACAGCGCGGGCCGTGGTCCCGAGGCCCCGGGCACACGGAGACCCTGCCGTAGCCTTTTCCCACGAATGAAGCGGGTCACAGCTGAGCCAGGCGAATGCCAAGCAGGGGCTGCGTGGGGCCGGGTGGGGCCGGGCAGGGGGCGGGGGGACTGGGCTCTGGCCCTCGGAGCGTCGCCTCCCGCGTGAGCCGCGGGCAAAGGAGCCGCCGGAGCCCATCCTGCCGCCACCCCTGAGTTTGGGGACCAGCAATGGCCAACGTGTCCTCCCGGGCGCCCCGGCAGCTCTGACGCCCCGGCAGCTCTGACGCCCCGGCAGCTCTAATGCCCCCGGCAGCTCTGACGCCCCGGCAGCTCTAATGCCCCCGGCAGCTCTGACGCCCCGGCAGCTTTGACGCTCCGGCAGCTCTGATGCCTGCGGGCCTGGGCGGTGGCTGGGCTGGGTGGGGTTGGGGCCTCTCCTGTTTCGGTCCCAGAGGGAGACAGGCTGTGTGCACCTGTCCCAGGGAGGAAGTGGTGTTGGGCCCAAACACCTTAAACTCCAAGATACTAAAGAAATAGGTTGCATTCAGAAAAATGTTGGTCACCTGTTGTCACTGAGAGCACACAGGGGTTTCCCCGGGGACAGGGAGGGGGCGGGAGAGACGGGGGGGGGGGGGGGGGTGGAGGGTGGAGGGGAGGATGGGGCGGGGGCGCAGGAACGGGGCTCCTGCACAGCCACCTTGAGGGTTGCAGCCTCGGCAGGAGGGCCCTAGGAGGGAAAAGTCAGGAAGTATTTACTAAGCGCCTACTGCATACAAGGGCATGGAGGGAGGAGGGACAGGATCTGGAAGAACCCCTGCTGCAGTCTGAGAGCTGACCACAGGGGGGCAGCTCAGAGCTGGGAGCCACCGGGAGGGACGCGGCCCTGGGACCCGGTGGGAGCCCAGGTGCCCAGAGCGGAGGCTCCGGCAGCATTAGCGGAGGGTGGGTGTGGGGGTGAGGTGACCGGGTGAAGGGAGCCGACATTTAATCAGAGGGGGAGCGAGCAGAGGATGAGGAGGGAGGGGCAAGCCTTCAGGCTCAGCCATCTCGGGGACCAGGAGCAGCAGGCAGGGGCAGGAGGAGGAGGGAGGGAGACGGGTCGCAGGGGGGGCGGGTGAGGGAGGGGTGTCCAAAGCTGATGACCTGCAGAGCAGGACGGGCTGAGCAGTGCCCACCCAGACATGGGGAGGGGCCTCCAGGTGGAGGGCGGGGCGGGGGGTCTGGGCCACGTTGGCCGGAGCGGCCGCTTGGACACTGGGCAGCAGGTGTCTGCCGGCAGGAGGGCTGTGGGATGGCCTGTGAGGAGTGCCAGCCCCAGTGGACACATGGCCAGGGCTGGGGGGCAGCATGGAGGGAGAGTGACCGAGAGGAGAGCAGCCGGCCGGGCCCCCGGGCCCCCGAAAGGAGACAAGTGGGGAAGGGACGTCACACAGGAGACGAGAGGGCCAGGCTGGGCCGGGAGCGGGGGGTGTCACTGCTGAGGGGTAGGACACTGCGAGGCAGAAAGGGGGCGGGTCTGTGGCCAGGACGGGACAGAGCTGAGCTGGAGTGACTGAGGGTGGGAGTGGGCTTCCCCTCCCCAACCTTGTGCGGGGAGCTCAGGCTCTGGGGGGCGGGGAGGGCTGCCTCTTCAGAAAGCAGCACCAGCACCGGCTTCTGAGGGCGAGGGGTCACCCCATCCGCTGGCTGCTGCCCCAAGTCCCAGCACCGACCCCACCCGGCCGCCTGGATGTCTGCTGGGACCTCCACTCCCGCCCAGGCGAGCACCCGCCTGCCCTGGCACGTCCGGCTCAGCGAGGGAGACCCCTGTCTTCCCTCGGCGCTGTTCTTGACCCCCTTCCTGAACCCCACATCCGGCTCACCAGGGCCCTCCCAGCCCCACCCGGTCCCGCAGCGGCATGTTTTCCCTTGAGGGTCACCTCGGAGCCACTGGCCGAGCGCCCCGCCTGCCCCCTCCATTGCTGGCCTCTTTGTGTTGCGGCCACAGAGATAAAGGGAGGGCGTGGGGGCTGCGTCTCCAGCCCCTGGGAGGGCCCGGGAGGGGTTTGCTGAAGGACAGAGCGCCCTCACCTGCCTGTCACCCCAGAGCCCTGAATTGGGGAGCAAACGCCCGAAGCGGGGACCCCGCTCTCACCATGTGCAGAGCTCTCCCAGCCCTGCCCTCCCTCCTCCACCTGCAGTCCCCGCCTCCGGACCCCCGGAGTCCAGATCTCTGAGCTGCTGTGAACTCCCCGCTGCAGAGGCAATCGACCCCCACCTCACCCTCCCGCGCCCTTCACCCTCGTCACCATCGAAGGCTCCTCGAGGGCCCACTCTCTCTGCCCCCAGCGAAGAGGGCACCGCCCAGGCCACCGGCCCCCGTGTCCTGACTCACCTCTGCCAGATGGACAGACGGATGGACAGAGGGACGGGTGGGTGGAGGACGTCAGGGTGACTCCTGGGGCAGCTCTGGGGCAGCAGGCAGGGGTGGGAAGGCTGCGGCGCCGGAGCCGTGCTCGCGGAGGAGGGGGAGCAGCCCCCACACCCGCCGTCCCCCCACGAGCCGCCCTCGCCCATGTGATCAGAGCGCCCACCTTCATCCCAGCCCCCGGCGCCCCGAGAGGCAGGGCAGGCCCAGGCCCATTTCCTGGTGTTAGATAAGATCCATGGTGCCCGGCCGGCGTGGCTCAGGGGCTGAGTGTCGACCTAGGAACGGGGAGGTCAGGGTTCGATTCCTGGTCAGGGCACAGGCCAGGGTTGCGGGCTTGATCCCCAGTGTGGGACGTGCAAGAGGCAGCCGGTCCATGATTCTCTCTCATCATGGATGTTTCTCTCTCTCTCTCTCTCTCTCTCTCTCTCTCTCTCTCTCTCTCTCTCTCTCTCCTTCTCCCTTCCTCTCTGAAATCAATGAACATAAATGCACCCCGTCGGCCTCTTGCCTACTTGTGAGCAGCTCTGAGGAGCCTGGGGGGGCCCAGAGACGCCACCGGCCTGGATACCGGTCCTCACTGTCCCAGCGGCGCTGTCTGCAGGTGGGGGCAGGCAGAGCGCCCTGGCTCAGCCTCGCTCCTGCAGACACACGCCTGGGGGGGCCGGGGCCTCCGGCGCACGTTCGGGGGTGCGAGGGGTGGAAAGTTCCACACGCACTGGCACGGGCCGGGCCGGCTCGCCTCAGCCCGGTGAGAGCGGAGGGTGCGCGGCTTTCCGGGGAGGGAGCCGGTGCGGCACAGGCCGGGTCTTGTCGGCATTTCCATCCGTTTAATCACAGACGCAGCGATGCCGTGGGAAGTACTGGGACGGAGGTCCTGCTCCGAGGGCCGGGTTAGCGGAGCCGCAGCCAGACGGCAGCCAGGCACTCGCGGGGGGCGGGGGGGGGGGGGCGGCCCAAGCCCGGGCACGCCTGCACCCGCTCAGGAGCGGGAAGTTTCCTTCTCCCTTAAAGGTCTGGTCGTTAAAGGTCTGGCCGCAGTGCTCTCCCGGGAGCATGGGGTGCGGGGGTCAGAGCAGACACTGAGGGGTGCCCTGGCTGACCTCCCACGATGCTCCAGGCAGAGCGCTCGGGACTGGAGCCGGCGCCCGCCCTGCGCAGTGCCGCGGCCATAGGACGATCCGCCAGACGGGGCGCCCCCAGAGCTCTGACCGTCCCCAGTCCCCTTGGTCGGTCTCTGGAAGGAGGGCGGGCTCTGACGCCCGGACTGGCAGCCACTGCCCTTCTGGGCGCTCGGGGATCCCTGCCTGGTCCTCCGGACCTGGCTGAGGTCACAGTGACGGGAGCCTAGCAGGAGCCCAGGCGGCTCCCACCTCCGCCTCCGACATCAGGGTTAGTGTGACGCCTGGGAGGAGCTCCCCGCCCCCCGCCCCCCGCCCCCCATGGACGCTGCTCCCCTCCCCTCTGGGGGGTGGGATTCTAGAATTCCGTCCCGTCCCTGCTCACGCTGCCTGTCTGCTGCCTGCCGTCCCTGGGACAGGTCCCCGCTGCTGTTCCAGTGGCTTTGCCACTTCTGTTCCTCACTGAGTCCCTTCCGTCCTTCCCGGTGTGCAGGGCCGGCCACACCCTGACCCACCAGAGCACCCTGTGCCCGCTCACGCAGCCCTGCCGTGGCCAAGCTGCCAGCAGAGGTCAGAGGTCAAGGTCCTTGTGCGGTCAGAGCTCAGGGCCGCCCGGGCCTGGCTGGGCCTCCAGGGAACAGCGGAAACTCGAAGAGCGTGAAGCGTGAAGCGATGCAAACGAGCGCGGGCCTTTCCCGGCGCATCAAAAGGCAACCGGAACCCCTGTTTCCTCGACCGCTGCCCCCCCTCCCCAGGCTGTGCCCACGGGGCCTGCACCCCCTGTCTGCACACAGGCTCTGCGCCCCAGCTGGCCCGGCCTCAGCTGTGGGTGATTCTGGCATGGCCCCCAGGGGCTGTGTCACAAGGGCCACTGCTCCACGCAGAGGAGTGGAGAGCAAGCCCGGGAGCACAGGGCGGTGGAGAAAGCCTGGGGGCTTCCAGGAGGCGGTGAGGAGGGGAACAGTATGAGCCAAGACCGGGTGCAGACGGAGTGCCCAGGGCGGCTGAGAATGGGGCTCCCTGGGGGGCAGTGCTCACTGCCCAGAGGTGCAGGACTCCGCTTCCCATGTGTGTGTCCCGGGGCAGGAGTGGCACCAGCATCCCGGCCGCTCTGCTTTCTCTTCAAGTCCAGTGCCCGGCCTGGCAGTCAGCGGGAGCCGCCTCTGGGACCTGCGCTGAGTCGTGCCCGGGCCACCGGCAGGTGCTTCTGGGCCTGTGGTCACACACAGCTCCTCCGGAGACCCCCAGGGCCCATCGGAGCGGCTCCCTGGGAGTGTGACCCAGAATGACTTGACTCTGCTGGCAGCGTGGCCTGCTTGGGCCCCTAGAAGAATGGTGCCACTCCCAGGCACCGCGGTGGCACCGAAACCCACATCCATTTCGCAGTCAGGACGTCCCGGGGGAGCTGCCGCGGTGGCGTGGACGCTGGGAAGCGGGCCTTCAGGAGGGCCTCGGGGCACAGCGCTAAAAAATTCACTTTCCAGCTCCATCCCCCGAGTCATGTGAGCCGATCTGCACACTCTCCATAGAGAAGCGTGTGTGGGGTCGTTACAGATGCAGCTCCCGGGAGGACCGGCTGGGAGGGAGGGCGCCTGGCAGGGCAGCAGCGGGTGCAGATTGCGCCTCACCCGCACAGGCAGGTGGCCTGGCCCAGGCGCCCAGAGCAGGAGTGGGTGTGGTGGGTCTGCACAGTTTGGGGTCTGTCTGAGTTTGGGGTCTGTTTCATTCCCCCCGAGTTTCTGAGCATCCAGCGGGGTGCTGGGTGCAACAGGACAGGTGGGAAGTGACCTCACTCACCCTTCCCCGTGCCTGGAGCTCGGGGACTGTCCCCTGAGTGAGGGACTGGGGGCGGGGTCTCCCACCTGCTCCTGGGTGTGCAGGCCCAGCCCCAGTTCCCTCATCTGCAGCCTCAGCCATCGGGCTTTTGTGAGAGGTGGGCTCTCTGGGTCGCTGGGTCGGGGAGACCCCAGGCGGGGGGCACAGCTGCAGGGCTGGGAGGGGTGGGAGCTGAGATGGGCCTCGCCCCCTCCCCCTGCTCCTGGGACAGCACCCTCAGTCCCTGGGGCTGGAGTCCTTGGCAGAGGCCAGCCCCCTCCCTGGAGACGGGGGAGGGTTGGAGGGGTATGAGGGGGGCGGGGGAGAGGGGAGGGGGAGGGGCACTGCCCAGACACATGGGTGCAGGGAGCAGCCTCGGCTCACCCTCCCCACGCAGCAGCCCCCCCCTCCCCTCCGCAGACCGTTGGCCGAAGCTGGATCTAAGCCCAGCCCCGTCTGTGTGGCTCTGCCCTGGGCGAGCACCTGGTGCCCGTGGCCCCTGGAGGCGGCTGTGAGCACCAGGCTGCAGGGCGAATGGGACGGCCTGGAGGGGCCCGGGTCCTGGTGGAGGCGGCTCTGGGGCATTGGCTGCTCCACAGGAGGCAGCGAGGACCTGACCGGCCCGGCCCCTCCTGGGCCTCAGGAAGGCCTGGTGCTGGCCCCTCTGGGTCCCTGCGGGGAGGCCACCCCGGCTTCGCCCGCTCCTCTCCTCACGGCCCTCCTGGGCTGGGCCCAGCAGCCTGGCAGCACATGCAGGCACATGTGGGCGCCGCGGGCCGGGCCTGTCCCAATCAGCCCACTCTCCCGAGTGGAGTTCTCGCTGCAAACACAACAAACCAAGAAAGTCCTGGTTCCGCCCAGGTCCCTGCCTGCAGCCAAGTGGGTCTCACCGGGCTGTGGGGCTCCTGGCCCTGCAGGGACCCCGCCCCCGCCTGAGGCTCTCCGCCTGGGGTCCCGCCCAGCCCCCCAGCTGCGAGGAAGGGGATGCAGGGGCCCCCTGTGGGCGGGCAGCCATGCGTAACCACACCTCCTCATGGGGGGGCCACGCAGAGCCCAGCCACACGGCAAACAGGACGGAAACCTGTGCCACCTCAGCATGTGGGCAGAGGCCACCCTGGGGAAGCAGGGCCACCGGGGGCAGTGCCCTCGGACGGAGCGCAGCCAGATGCGTGGTCTGTTCCCTGGGGAGGAGGGCCCACTGCCCGGCACCAGGGCCCAAGGTGCTGCTGAGCCTGCCCCGTCCACGGGCCAGGGGGCGGGGGCCGGGGCCGGGTGCAGGGGGCTGCAGAGGAGGCCAGAGGGGACCCGGGCTGCGGTGCGAGGGTGCTCGCTCGCCTGCCTGCCTGCCTGCGACTCCCGCTGCAGGGCTGCCGGGCGCAGAGATCCTATCAGCCGTCAGGCTCAGTGACTAAGGCCCTGGCACCGCGGCTGGTGAAGAATGTGGACAAGTTAAAATCTGAACAGGGCTGTTGTGGGGCGGCCTCCGTCTCCTGAACAGGCGGCCGGGGCGGGCGCCAGGCCTGGAGCCCCCCTGGGCGTCCCACTCGGGGACACGGGGACACGGGGACGCATCTGAGGCTGCAGCTCTCACGCAGCCCAGAGCACCCCCCGCTGGGCCTCCCGGTCACCTGGAGAGAGGGGAGCATGGGGACGTGGGGGGCCAGGGCAGGAGGGGGCCCCTGCCCTCCCCACCCAGGACCCACCAGGCTCTCAGCCTTGTGCCAGAGGAAGGGGCCAGCTCACACCTGGTCCTCAGTCCTGGTCATTCCTACCTATGGGGCCTGTCCCATCTTCAGCCTCCCTTCCTTCCTTCCTTCCCTCCCTCCCTCCTTCCTTCCTTCTTTCCTTCCTTCCTTCCTTCCTCCCTCCCTCCCTTCCCTCCTTTCCTTCCTTCCTTCCTTCCTTCCTTCCTTCCTTCCTTCCTTCCTTCCTTCCTCCCTCCCTCCCTCCCTTCCTTCCTTCCCATGCCTGCTAGCCCCTGTCCAGCCCACCTCTGGAGTGAGTGCTTTGCAATGAGAAACGCACTATGCCCTGCGCAGAGGGTGCTGGGAGCAGGAACAGGATGAGAGCTTCCCGTCCCCGTGTCCCCGTGTCCCCCTGTCCCCGTGTCCCCGTGTCCCCCGCAGCCACATCAGAAGGGAGGAAGCGCAGGGGAAACCGTGTACTTCATTACCCGCCGTGCTGGTCCCAGAGTGTCCTCAACATGACACGGGGGAGGGGAGTTCCTCACGTCCTTTCGTGGCCTGGAGGCCTGGGCCCCGGGTGCCCTCACGCCCACGGCACGGCTCGCGTCACCCCGGCCGCGCTGAGCGTGCCCGTGTGGCCGTGGCTGCGGGTGGGCCGTCCCAGCCTGGGTGGCTCGGTGAGTGTCTGTCCCTGCGGGGCCCGCAGCCCAGGGCGGACAGAAACCTCGGGCTCACAGAGCCGCGCCCTCCCACTCGGGGGCCCAGCTGCGTCTTCGGGGGGCGCCATGGTCCCCCTCGCGGCAGCCGGGCCGGGAGAGCAGGGCGGGCCTCCACCCGTGTTCCATGGCTGCGTTGAGCTGTGGTTCACGCGACACGCAGTTGGCCTATTTCAACTCGTGCTTTTAGTGTGTTCACGGGTCTGGGTACCCAGCCCGCAGCGGGTTTCAGGGTGTTCCAGCCCCCCCAGGGGAGACCATGCCCCTCAGCCATCAGCCCCCCCCCCGCCCCCCGCAGCCAGAGGCGCCCCCGCCCCCGCCCCCGGGACCGCGGGGCACCTGAGCGAAGGAGCCGCCTTTTCCTGGCGGCTTGGCGCTGCCTCCCGGTCTCAGCACGCGGCGCTCAGCCGTTTGTTTTCCTGGTGGAGAAAGAAGGTTCCTCCGAACCCCCGCCCCGTAGCTTGTTCGCCATTTGCCTGCTGGCGGGTGTGGGCTCCTGGTTTACAAGTGAAGGCGGCGGGTGGGGGGAGGGGGGGCACTGTCAGCCAAGGTGGGAGGCGGGTCCTGCAGGAGTCCCCTATCCCGCTGGGGTGGGTCCCCCGCTCAAGATACACCTGGGAGCTGGGTCAGGAGGAAGGCAGCGGCCTGGCCTCGGGGCGCAGGGTCGTGGCCTCGGGGCGCCCCTGCCTCCTGTGCCCCTCACTCTGTCATCACCTGAGTCCCCGTCAGAGGCTTCAGGGCAGCATCTTCTGGGCAGGAGGGGCCGGGGCTGCAAGGGCCTCATCTTGGGCACCCAGGGGGGGGTGCCCTCGGCGGTCGGAGTAGGGGGTCAGGTCATGCAGCCCCATCCCCCTGGGGGCAGAGAGAGCCGGGGTGCAGCGAGGGCTGAGCCTGGGCATGCGTGTGTTTTTGCACTTGGAGGAGGCAGGGAGACCCTGACAAAAGCCCCCACAATTCCCCGTCCCCACTGACCCCCGAGGTCTGGCTCCACCCCCCATGGACGTCTGGCTGGTCTCCCGTGCCACCCACCAGGGCCACTCTATCGCCCACACGTCACCGCCACTCGTGCCTCAGTTTCCTCATTTGTAAAACGCAGACACTAACAGCGCCCGCCTCGGGTCTGTGGGGAGGGCCCACGCGGACCTGGGAGCCGACCAGGCGCAGGTGGGGCTGTGGCAGCGTTGGAGGCCACCTGCCCAGCCCCCTGGTCCCGCACCACCTGCTCGGAGCCTCCTGGTCAGGGAGGGCCTTCCCTGCCGGCCACCAGGGGGGATCGGATCGGCCCTGGACTTGAGGCACCGTGGCATGGGCAGTGCCCCCTCCCTTGCCCTTAAGCTCCTGGTGGGGGCTGCCCCGTCCCTGGTCCCTGGACCCCACAGAGGGTGGCCCAGGGCCACACCCACAGGAGCTCGGAGCCTGTTCCCCGCTGTGTAGCCTGGGGAGGAGCCGGCCTGGGTGCGGGTGGGCAGAGGGTGTGCCCATGGGGAACTGCCAGCAGGAGACACAGCTGGGGGGGCAGGGTGGGGGGGCGGGGGGGGGGCGGCGGGTGTCCCCGCAGGAGGCAGCCCAGCTCTCAGGGCCCTGGGAGAGGCTTTGGCTCAGCCTCTGGCCTTCAGTCCCCACCCCAGCCCCACCTCCTGCATGCGGACCCAGGGGGCAAACCTGTTCCCCAGCGCCTCCCAGGCACCCCCCGCCCCAGAGCCCGGGGTGTGTCTACCCTGTAGGATGGGGGCCCCGACGGCCTGGTTCCGGGGCGCTGGGGTCTCCCACGTGAGCTGTGACAGGGGGACAGAAGGGAGGACAGCAGGGCTGGTGCCGGGGCTGGGCCACCCCCCAGGCAGCTGCCTCCAGGTGCGCGGGGAGCCCAGGGCCTGGCACCGGAGCGGATGGAGGGGAGGGTGAGGTGAATATGTCAGTTTATCCCCACACAAGTAGTGACCTGTCGGGGGGGGGGGGCCGGGGAAATATTTGGGATGACGGAGCGGCTGGCCCTTTAAGGCTGCTGTAACAGGACACCTCCCAGACGGGACGGGCGCGCTCTCCAGCCTGACGGCGGGCCCCCTCCCTCCTCCGCTTCCCGCCAGGCCCAGTTCAATCTGATGAGCAGCACCATGGACCAGATGAGCGGCCGCGCAGCCCCGGCCAGCCCCTACCCCGCCGAGCACGCGGCCAGCGTGCCCACCCACTCCCCGTACGCGCAGCCCAGCTCCACCTTCGACACCATGTCGCCCGCGCCCGTCATCCCCTCCAACGCCGACTACCCCGGGCCCCACCACTTCGACGTCACCTTCCAGCAGTCCAGCACCGCCAAGTCCGCCACCTGGACCGTGAGTGCCCCGCCCCCAGCGGGCATCGGGGGGCGCGGGGCGGTGGGAGACACGTCCTGGGCGCGAGGGAGGTCGAGCGGGGTGCTGGCGGTCCGGCTGTCCACACAGGTTCCCACCTGGCCCGGGCCGCCCCACGGGAGGAGCGTCGGCAGGAGGCGTGTCTCGGGGCTGGGCAGTGTGGGTGTGCCCACCCCTCGGACGTGCGGCCAGAGCCGGCCAGCCTCCCGAGGGCGGGGGGAGGGGGCATGGATGTGGCTCCCGGGGAGGTCCATGGGGCGGAGGCTGACCGCCCTCGCCGAGACTGTCGAGGCTGTCGGGCCGGCATTCCTGTGCTGAGGTGGGGGCTCTGGTTTGCACCTGTCCGGGATGGGCAGGGGGCATGCGGCTCTGCTGCCAGGAGCCACCTGGGCCGGTGCATGGAGGCTCCTCCTCCGGGCAGTGGGAGGTCGGCACCGGGGAGCTGGTCGTTGGCGGATGTGGGCTTTGCCCGGCGCGTGGCCTCCGGGCTGTCATCTCCACGCACGGCCGTGAGGCAGGGACATCAGGAGAACCCGCTGCCACGGACTCCAGGTCTGACCAGGGGGAGTGAGCCAGAGTGCATACCGTCCCGCGCACCTGACCCCGCAGCTGGGCCCTGGCTGAGCGCCTGAGTTTCCATGAACTCATGAAACCACTCAGCAACCCACAAGGTAGAATCTGCCATTGTCCTGTTTTACAGCCAGGGAAACTGAGTCATGGGGAGGGAAGACGCCTTCCCTGGAGTGTGCAGATGGTAGGTGGGGTGTCGGCCTGGGGAGCCAGGGACTGGGCTCAGCCCTGAGTTCCTCACCACATTGCGGCCGAGACAGGAGGGGCTGCCTGCCAACAGGGATGCCAAGCCCCCAGGCAGACCTCAGGCCCCCCTCCAAGGGCAGGGCACACAGGGCATCGGGGGAGGGGGGAGGCAGCCGCAAGGCCCTCTGGGTCTCCTGTCCACCCCCCAAAAGGGGGAGAATGAGTCGGGCCCTGGCACCCATTCCGGGGACACCTGGCAACGCCACCTCCTCCAGGGAGTAGGCCGTGCTTACACCACCTGGAAACGGGAACCGATCAGGAGGTCTATGCGGGGTGTCTGTCCTGCCCCCCAGGAGCAGTGAGCAGGTGACCCCATGCTCTGCCACTTTAAGAACCCACTGCCCTGAGGGTGAGGCTGTGGTTTTCCCACGCTCCTGGGGGTGGGGGAGACGATGCCGGTGGGGCGGGGCCACAGGGACCCTGGGTCAGGCTCTGTGGGGCCAGTCCCGGGTCTGGTCCCCCTGCCGCTGTTTCTGGCCCCTGCTCGGGCTGTGGCCTCCCCCGGGGGCCAGCCCCTCACTGAGCTCAGGCTCAGGCCGACGCCAGGGCCGCCGTGGGCTGGGAGGGCAGGGCCCGCTGTGCCCGGCTCCTCACCTGTAGATTGTCTCTCCCACGCTCCTTGCAGAGAGGGCGACGAGGCTCAAAGGGGGCTCGGGGCAGGCACAGCTGGGTGCATCCTCACGCTTGCACGCCTCTGGCAAGAAGAGGTTCACTCCCCTCCGGTTCCGAGGTCACCCTTGTTCCCTGAGCCCTTCTCTCCCCTGGGAGGGGCAGCATCCCGGTCCCGTCCGCACTCATTCTGCCATCAGGGCCTGAGCAACTGGTCCCTGGGGTCCCGGCAGGAACGGGGCGGCTGGGGGGGCGGGGGGCCCTGGCTCCCTGCCTGTCCGCTGTCTGAGGATGCGGGAGGGTGTCTCCTGTGTGTGCGGCTTGGAGGGCCGCGAGGTCTGTGCTGGCCCCGGGGGGACAGGTGCTGCCCGTCTGTTGGCTGCCTCCCCATCTGGCCTCTGCCACCCTCCTGGGTGCCGCCACCGCCGCTGCCAGCGGAGTGGCCCCCGGAGGGCATGGCTTGGTCATAGTTCTCTCAGCAGTAAGTGTCCTCAGGGGTGGTCCGCCCAGAATGGAGGCAGCCCCGCCAGCCACACCAGGGGCAGGCAAGGCAACCTGTGCCCACTGCTCTACCTCCGCGCGACAGCCCCTGTCCCCCGTCCCCGTCCCCTGTCCCCCGACTCCCACGCAAGGATGTCACCCCATCCCTCCTGCTGGGCTCGAGGCTCCGCTCTCGCAGCTGAGCTGCTGCTGCTGCCAGGCCCAGGCGCTCCGCCCCCCACCCCCCGGCCTCAGGGGTGCAGGGGCTGTGGGGGGACAAACATTGGTAATGAGATTTTTGGCACCTCGGCCCTCAGGGAGCAGACCCCCCACCGTTCCCTCGCTGGCCCGGGGAGGGGTGGGCAGGCCCACGCACAGTTCAGGGCCGCCAGGCTGGCCGCCTGCTCACAGCTCTGGGGGCTCGCTGAGCGGGCGCTGCCCGGACTTGCTGCCTGGGCCCCGCGCCACGCCGGCCGGCTGGTAACTGATAGATAACTCATATTTTTCTCAAGTGCCATTCCGATTGACTGCTGCCTTCACTCCTCTTCCTGCGCAGGAAACACACCCTCGCCGCCCCAGGGGGCCACAGCTGTGAACCGGGCCTTTGGCCTCTGCCTGGCCCCGGGGGCCGTGGGGGGCATCTGCTCTGAGACTTTATGTCTCACGCCTGTTCCTTAGGCACCAGGGGTCTGGAGCCCGCAGCTCACAGGCATGTGCGTGTGTGCACAAATACAAACAACGCACACGTGTGCACACACGCAAACACCACTCAGGTGCACGCACGTGCAAGCACCGTGCATACATGCAGATGGACACATGCACACGTGCGCAGGCCTCTCCCGGTCGCTGCCCAGGGTTCTGACAAGCCCACCCTCCGCCAAAGGCCGGAAGGAGGTGGTTTCAGGCAACAGCAGCTGGAGAAGGGACTTGTGCTAACAGGGACCAGGGCCAGGGCCAGGGCAGGGCCAGGTGGGAGTTAGGCCGTGGAGGGGGCTGCTCAGTGCAGGGGGAGCACCTGCTCTGAGCCGTTCTGGCTGAGGCTTGTCTGTTTAGGTGCATCTGGGCTGAGGGGTCTTGGACCGGGGGCGGGTGGAGCCAGGTGCCGGTCCCCATTCCCCACCCTCCGCCGGACTCCCCGCGGGTTGGCCGTGATGGGGACAGAGGCGACAGGAGTCACAGGAGCAGAGGGAGGAGCAGCCGTGGGGGGAGGCGTCTGGACGCCGCCCAGCCCTGCTCACCTCTGCCTGCTCCCGGCTGTGCTGATGCTGAGATGCGGGGCGGGGGCTCTGAGGGCAGGCGGGAGCCTGGGTGAGGGTGGAGGCCCCGCCCAGCCTTGGGCCGCCTCCGGGCGGCGAGGGGTCCTGCCTACAGTCTGCAGGGCAGGCAGCCGGGGGCACAGCCGTGAGGTTTGGCACAGTGTGGCCCCTTGGGGGGGGCAGCCTGGAGCAGCCCTCACGTGACCTCCAGCTACCCCAGACCTGGCGCACTTGTGTGTGTGTGAGTGTGCGTGTGTGTGTGCGTGCGTGTGAGTGTACATGCGTGTGAGTGTGCGCACGCGCAAGTGTGCAGTGTGCGCGCGCACGCGTGTGTGTGCACGAGTGTGCGTGTGCGAGTGTATGAGTGTGCATGTGTGTGAGTGTGTGCACGAGTGTGCGCACGCGTGCGTGTGTGAGTGTGCATGTGTGTGCGTGCGCGCGCGCGAGTGTGCAGTGTGTGCACGAGTGTGCATGTGTGTGAGTGTGTGTGCGTGAGTGTGCGTGTGCGTGTGTGCGTGTGCGCATGTCCATCCTTGGGGCAGCACCGCACTCCCAGCCCAGGAGGAGCGTGTGGAAGGCGGCGGGAAGCTGAGGCTGCGGGACTCCGGGGTGGAAGGCGACTGAGTCAACGCTGCTGGATCCGGGAGAACACGTTCCAGCCGCTGGGAGGTTTGCAGGCGGGAAGCGAGCGCGGAGGTGCCCCAACACGACGCGCCCCAGTGCGTTATCCTGGCGTATGGAATGCGCCCGTGGAATTAATCCCTCCTGGCACCGGCGGCGGTTATGCGCACTTGAAGCCAAGGGAAGCGTCCGTTCATGTGGAGACAAACGTGGGTCATTAGGGGGACGAGAGCTCTCGCTGTGGGCGCGGGCTCCCTGCAGGCGGCCCTGGCGGGGATAGGACCCGGCTTGGGGCCTGTGTTGGGGTCACCCCGCCTCTCGGGCAGCTGGGGAGCCCCTGGGCCTGGGGGTCACAGAACTTACAGCCTCCCGCACCCCCTGGTTTTGGCAGGGGACACGCGGGACAGCCCTGGGAGGCAGGCGTCAGCCCCATAGTTTGGGGCTGTGGGTGGGACATGGCACAACGGAGGTCTGATGGAAAAACATCTATTTGCTGGGTCTTTTTGTTGTTGCTGTTGAACCCAAAGATATTTTCCCGTTGATTTTCAGGGAGAGTGGGAGAGAGGGAAGGACAGAGAAACATCGATGTGAGAGACACATCGATGGGTTGCCTCCTGCACGAGCCCTGACCAGGGCAGTGGCCGGGGAGGAGCCTGCAACCAAGGTCCATGCTCTTGATGGAAATCGAACCTGGGACCCTTTGGTCTGCAGGCCGATGCTCTATCCACTGACCCACACTGGCTAGGGCTGCAGGGTCTTGTTTCCCAAGAGCCCCCACGTCACAGGTCCGTGCCACAGGGATGAGGACACCGATGCTCAAAGGTCAGGTCCCTGCTCACAGTCACCTGTCAGCGAAGGCGGGGCCACACCCGGCCCATCAGCACCTGGCTCAGCAGCCAGGGGCCCCCTATTTAGAACACGGAACTCTGCTGGCCCCAGGGCTCCCGGGACCCTGATGAGGTTCAGCGAAAACCTCGGTTGCCTCCACCTGGAATGAAAAGCTGAAAGGACCGCACAGGTCCGGGGTGTGCGGGTCCCCAGGCTCACAGAGACCCCGGGCCTCCCCCGCTGGCCGGGAGTGGGGCTCATCTACTGCTTCCGCACAGAGGGGGGCCCTGAACTAAGGACTGCCCTGCAGCTTCCGGGGCAGGAGGGACAGCGGTGGGAGGGCCCTGCGCATCGGCCACGGCATCGCCATGGCCCGGCCCCCTCCCTCCTCTCCCACAGGCACCTGCCCTGGGCCAGCGCCAGCCCCGGAGCTGCAGGACACGGGAGGGAGCTGGCCCTGTGGTGCCCGCGGGCACCGGGCCCAGCAGCAATCAGAATGGCGCGCCGCAGCCAGAGGCTCCGAGCCTGTCCTGCAGGCAGAGGTGCCCGCCAACCCCAGCACCTGCCCAGGTGGGCCGGCCCTCCCAATCCCCAGGGCAGACGAGGCCAGGCCAGCCAGGGAGCATGTGCGAGGTGGGAATGAGGGCCGGGCGGCAGGGGAGGGCCCAGTCTGCGGCGGGCAGAGCCACTGGCCACCAGCCTCCGCCCCTCTGCACCCAGGGAAGCTCTGGGGCCTGGCCCACAGCCCCCACCGGGTCCCTGCCAGGACGTTTGCCCACGAGGCCCACGGCGGGGAGGGCGGGCACCTGCCTGCCTGCCAGGGCAGCTCTGTGGGCGCTCAGCTGGTGGTCAGAAGGCAATCTGTGGGCAGGGTGACCCCTCTTTGGACCTGGCTGAGCCTGCGGGACACGGCCACCATGTTTGCCTGTGCAGTGGGAGCTCTGGGCTTCCTGCAAGCCCAGCCCTGTCCCTGAGGCCTCGGGACACACCCTGCTCACCCTCGGCCCCCCTCGGGGCCCAGAGGAAGCCAGAGGAGGTGCCTGGCCTACAGGCTAAGGCCGTGGTCGGCAAACTGCGGCTCACGAGCCATATGCGGTTCTTTGGCCCCTTGAGTGTGGCTCTTCCACAAAATACCACGTGCGGGCGCGCACGTACAGTGCGATTAAAACTTCGTGGCCTGTGCGCAGAAATCTCGTGAGCCGCAGTTTGCCGACCACTGGGCTAAGGACAGAGGGAGGCCCAGACCTGCGGCCACCACAGCCCCTCCCCGCCCTGGGCCAGGCCATCTCCTGCTGCCCCAGCTTCTGACGTGGCCTCTGACCTGCTGGTGCCGTGGCCTCTCTCCTGGGTCAGCTCAGCGTCCACCTGCTGCCCCCCCCCCACCCCCAGACCTTAGCCCAGCACTGAGCATCCCAGGCGTCGCTGCTGGCTGAGCCCAGCGGGATGAGCAGGCCTGAGGGTCCCTGAGGCGGGGCATCTGGGCGGGGGGGGGGGAATTTGGGGTCAGGCTGCCAGGCTCCCTCTCCCCAATGGGCAGCTCCTGCCCCTGCCTATGTGGTCTCCCCTGGACAGGGCCCTGCTCACTCAGCGCCTGTGTGTTTCTGTGTCCCACTGACCCTCCTCTGGGCTCTGGTGAGGGGACCCGGCCATCAGCCTGCGTGGGGGTGTGTTAGCATGTCCCCTCCCAGCCCCGTCCTGGGGATCACAGCAGCCTCTGTGAGCTGGCATGTCCGGGGCCAGGCCTGGCTCTACAGGTGATGGGGGTCCCTGCAGGCCCCAGCCACCGGCCCCGGGCACTTTGGGCGCTGCCTGTAGGCTGTCTTGTGCGTGCTCTGAAGCAGGCTGGGTGGTTGTCTCAAGTGGCCCTGCCTCCTCTCAAGGCTGGTGGCTTCCCTGTGACCTTGTCCCAGCTCCTGGCCCCTGTCAGAGCCCAACCTGCACTCCCGCTGAGCAAGACAGAGCTGGGCAGTGAGGCTGGGAGTGAGGCTGGGAGTGAGGCGGGGAGTGAGGCTGGGCAGTGAGGCTGGGAGTGAGGCTGGGAGTGAGGCTGGGTGTGAGGCTGGGAGTGAGGCTGGGAGTGAGGCTGGGCAGTGAGGCTGGGAGTGAGGTGGGGAGTGAGGCTGGGAGTGAGGCTGGGAGTGAGGCTGGGAGTGAGGCTGGGCAGTGAGGCTGGGAGTGAGGCTGGGAGTGAGGCTGGGCAGTGAGGCTGGGCAGTGAGGCTGGGAGTGAGCTGGGCAGTGAGGCTGAGAGTGAGGTGGGCAGTGAGGCTGGGAGTGAGGCTGGGAGTGAGGCTGGGCAGTGAGGCTGGGTGTGAGGCTGGGAGTGAGGCTGGGAGTGAGGCTGGGCAGTGAGGCTGGGAGTGAGCTGGGCAGTGAGGCTGAGAGTGAGGTGGGCAGTGAGGCTGGGAGTGAGGCTGGGAGTGAGCTGGGCAGTGAGGCTGGGAGTGAGGCTGGGAGTGAGGCTGGGTGTGAGGCTGGGAGTGAGGCTGGGTGTGAGGCTGGGAGTGAGGCTGGGAGTGAGGCTGGGCAGTGAGGCTGGGAGTGAGGTGGGGAGTGAGGCTGGGAGTGAGGCTGGGCAGTGAGGTGGGGAGTGAGGCTGGGAGTGAGGCTGGGAGTGAGGCGGGGAGTGAGGCTGGGAGTGAGGCTGGGAGTGAGGCTGGGCAGTGAGGCTGGGAGTGAGGCTGGGAGTGAGGCTGGGCAGTGAGGCTGGGAGTGAGGCTGGGAGTGAGGCTGGGAGTGAGGCTGGGTGTGAGGCTGGGAGTGAGGCTGGGAGTGAGGCTGGGGAGTGAGGCTGGGAGTGAGGCTGGGAGTGAGGCTGGGCAGTGAGGCTGGGCAGTGAGGTGGGGAGTGAGGCTGGGAGTGAGGCGGGGAGTGAGGCTGGGAGTGAGGCTGGGAGTGAGGCTGGGTGTGAGGCTGGGAGTGAGGCTGGGAGTGAGGTGGGTAGTGAGGCTGGGAGTGAGGCTGGGAGTGAGGCTGGGAGTGAGGCTGGGAGTGAGGCTGGGCAGTGAGGCTGGGTGTGAGGCTGGGAGTGAGGCTGGGAGTGAGGCTGGGCAGTGAGGCTGGGAGTGAGCTGGGCAGTGAGGCTGGGAGTGAGCTGGGCAGTGAGGCTGAGAGTGAGGTGGGCAGTGAGGCTGGGAGTGAGGCTGGGAGTGAGGCTGGGAGTGAGGCTGGGCAGTGAGGCTGGGTGTGAGGCTGGGAGTGAGGCTGGGAGTGAGGCTGGGCAGTGAGGCTGGGAGTGAGCTGGGCAGTGAGGCTGAGAGTGAGGTGGACAGTGAGGCTGGGAGTGAGGCTGGGAGTGAGCTGGGCAGTGAGGCTGGGAGTGAGGCTGGGAGTGAGGCTGGGAGTGAGGCTGGGCAGTGAGGCTGGGAGTGAGGCTGGGAGTGAGGCTGGGAGTGAGGCGGGGAGTGAGGCTGGGAGTGAGGCGGGGAGTGAGGCTGGGAGTGAGGCTGGGCGTGAGGCTGGGAGTGAGGCTGGGCAGTGAGGCTGGGAGTGAGGCTGGGAGTGAGGCTGGCAGTGAGGCTGGCAGTGAGCTAGACAGTGAGCTGGGCAGTGAGCCGGGAAGTGCCGGGTGACAGGCCCCATGAGGGCTGGAGCGAGTGTCCTTGGCTTCTGTCACCTTGGAGAGCCCTCCCCACCAGGAAGGAGAGACGATCCCTGACCCCCGCTTGGGTTTGGGAGCTGGTGGCCTGGGCTCCCTGTGGGCCGCGTGCTGCAGCCGTGGGCGTCCCAGGGTGAGAGGGTCTGGGCCCTGGGGAGGGGGGTCCACAAAGGGGCCTCGGCTCCAGAGTGGAGAGAAGCGTGGCTCTGAACACGGGCGCACACGCGCACAGAAAGCAGATAAAAGTGGGCCCTAAAAAACATTAAAAAAACAGCCCCCCCACCCCCCCCACCCCCCGCAGCCCGGTCTTCCAGAATCTGTTGTAACAGATTCGCCCGAGCTGGTTAACGGTATTTGCGGTTTGCAAGATGCTGCATGTCCCTGGGAAATGACAGACAAGTTATTATCACCTCCCCACTCGCCTCCTGCCCGAGCCTGCCCACGGCGGGCGCTGGGCACCCCGCTACTGAGGAGTGGGCGCCAGGAATTAACAGCTCCGTGCCTCGCCCGCCACCCACCACCGCCGCCTTCTGCCCAGGCCCCATCAGCCCTGCCGGACCGACCTCAGCTCCCAGCCAGGCCGGCCCCTGGAGGACTGGGCGTCGGGGAGAGGGGTGGGGTCAGAGGAGGGAAAGGGGGGCGCGGAGAGGGCAGGGTGGGCATACCCCAGCGTGTGGGCACAGCATTTCCTGCCAGCGTGGGGGATGCGCGCCCCACAGCAGGCAAGTCTGGGCGGCTCCGTGTCAACAGCCGAAGATAAATAAGATTTTATCGGCTCCGAATCTGTTGAAACACATCCATCTAGCGGTTCCGGGGAAGGAGCGGAGGGAGGGCGGGCGGGAGGGCGTGTCTCCACGGGACCTTTCCCACAGGCCGGCGGGGACCTGTCCCTTCTGCCCCGTGTCCTCAGCGCCCACCCAAGGCCCGGAGCTCTGGGAGGAGGGGCACCCGGCGCCCGGGTGGGGGCTCCTGCTGGTCACACCGGCTCGACCCCAGGCTTGGCCCTCCAGGCTCCCCTGCTACCCACCCCCGGCCGCCGATGTCACACCTGATGCTGCCAGGTGTGGGGACCAGGGCCGCGTGGCCCTTGTTGGGTGGGCAGGCAGCTGTGTGCCCGAGAGCCCGGTGAGCAGGCGGCAGGGAGCCCAGTGGGGAGTGGGCCGGCCTCGGATTGGCGGTGACCTCACCAGGACGCAGCGGGAGGGAGGGAGAGGTGCTCCCCGCGTTCTGCCTGCGCCTGGCCCACCCGCTGCTTGCCCAGGTGAGGCCCTGCCACCCCTGGCAGCCCCTGCTTTTGCCGGCCCAGCCCCGGGAGGGGCGGGCGCCTGTGGGCCCTGCAGCACCAGGGACAGCTCCCCGCTCCTCCCTGGGACGGGGTGACCATGAGCGCCCCCTGCCCCCCTGACTGCGCCATGGCCAGCTGCCGCAGGTCCCCGTTTCTGGGACTCTGACAGGGAGTCCAGACCCCATGAGCACCACTGGGGCCCCGCCCCCACGAGCTTCCAGGGGGCTTGTGTACGGAGCTGGACTCGGCTGGGAGCGGCCCGAGTCCCATCCTCACGGCCCGCCTGGCCGGACCAGGCTCCTAAGGCGGGAGCCCCTGCGGCTCAGACCCAGGTCTGTCTGGGGGCTGCGCGGATTGGGGGACCATGGGCACGTCACTCAGCTGCGCTTGGAGCCCGGCTGCACCCCCGTAGGCTGGTGAGCCCCGGTGGCCTCCCTCCCTGGCCTCTCCTGCCCCCTGTGCTGGGGCTGCCGAGGCCCGCGGCCCCACAGTCCCCTGTCACTCCTGGCCCGGCACAGAGGTTCACGGCAGGAAAAGCCAGGCGGGCAGACTGGGTGGATCGGCTCCCAGCTCCACTCTCCCCTGCCCCGGCTCCCTTCCTGGCCTCGACTGTCCTCATCCAAGAAAGGGACCCAGTGGGACTTGTCACCCCAGGGTGGGGCCCACATAGAAAGCCCGTCCTCGAGAGCCTGGGGAGGGGGCGCCTCGCGGGCACACAGGGAGGGTGTGGAGCTGGGACTGTGGCCTCATCCCCCCCTCCGCCCCGCCCCGTCCAGTACTCGCCACTGCTGAAGAAGCTGTACTGCCAGATCGCCAAGACGTGCCCCATCCAGATCCAGGTGTCCTCACCGCCGCCGCCGGGCACCACCGTGCGCGCCATGCCCATCTACAAGAAGGCGGAGCACGTGACCGAGGTCGTGAAGCGCTGCCCCAACCACGAGCTCGGGCGGGATTTTAACGAGGGTGAGGCCCCAGCCCCAGCCCGGTGCCCGGGAGCAGCAGGGCTGTGGCGGTGAGGGTGGGGGGTGGGGGATGAGCTGACGGCGGGCTCAGCGTCCCCCCATTTCCTCCCAGCTCGGCCGGCTGGGGCCGCAGGGGCAGGTGCCTGAGCAGAGCCGGGCAGGGCTGCTGGGCCTGGCACCCCCAGGGCACCAGGGCTGCTGGCCTGCGTCCCACCCCCTAGGCCCAGGGGCCAGGCCCTGAGGTGCTGAGTGCGGGACACACCTGGCCTGGGGTGGCCAGACCCGCTGGGCACCTCTGAGGCCGAGTCCCCTCCCGGCAGGACAGTCTGCCCCCGCCAGCCACCTCATCCGCGTGGAGGGCAACAACCTCTCGCAGTACGTGGAAGACCCGGTCACGGGCAGGCAGAGCGTCGTGGTGCCCTACGAGCCCCCGCAGGTAGGCCGGGCAGGTGGGCAGGGCCACGGGCACCTGTGGGGGGCGGGGCAGACACTTGCAGTCACCTCAGCCGGCAGACTCGTTTGTCCTGTGTACCCACATGAAGTCCACGGCACCGAGCGCCCCCCTCACCCCAAGGTCCTGCTCCTGCGGCCCCCTTGCCCTCAGGCCGCTCTGGGCACTGGGTCCCCATCTATGGGGTGGGGGTGGCTAATGATCTCTGAGCTCAGCCCTCCTCTGTCCCCCTTTTTTTAAAAAAATATATTTTTATTGACTTCAGAGAGGAAGGGAGAGGGAGAGAGAGATAGAAACACCAATGAGGAGAGAGAATCATTGATCGGCTGCCTCCTGCCCGCCCTCCACTAGGGATGGAATCCACCCCCGGGCATGTGCCCTGACCGGGAGTCGAACCGTGACCTCCTGGTTCATAGGTCGACGCTCCACCACTGAGCCCCACCTCTCTCCTCTTCCCACCTGTCTGTTCCCACACACAGGACTCAAGGGTGGAAGGGCCGAGGCCGGAGGACGGGGGTTCGTTGGGTACAGTGGGAGGGCAGGGGCATAAGAGAGACCCCAGTCAGGACACAGCACCTGTGGGGCCTGGAGATGAGGGGTGACCGCTGGAAGGTGGGGGGTGGGGGAGGGTCTGCAAGAGATGGGCAGGATGCAGAGACCCTGGGGGGTTGGACCTTGACCTGGAGGCAGCGGTTCTGGGGGTGCCATTTTGGAGCCGATGTGGGGCCTGGCTGGGATGAAAAGCTGGGGGTGGAGAGAAGTGGGGGTGGGGGCCGAGGGTGATGGTGGGATGGGGGCCAGGACGGGGTGGACAGCGAGCCCTCCTTTCCTCTACCTGCTTCTGAAACCAGCCGAGACCCTAAAAGCTGTTCCTGCCCCCCCCCCCCCGCACGCCTTCCAGGCCTAAGAGCAGCACTTCGATTAGTGGGCCCAGGGCCCAGGTTGGGTGTGATTGCCCTGCCCTCTCTCCCCCTTCACCCTGGCCCCACCTTCACCAGCCAGGGCTGGCCTGGCCTGGAAAGCAGGGCTCTCCTGCCCCCTGCTGGCTGTTCTGTGAAAGGCTCAGTTTTCCTAAGCCAGTGACCAGCGGTTAGATTCTGAGCCGGGAAACCATGACAACCTCCCATTTTGTGTTGCCGCATGGTCAGGAGTTCTGGGTTCAAGTCTCAGTCCTCCACACACTCCCTGTCAGCAGCCTGTGTGTCCACTTCCGTTAGGCGGTGTGTGCTGGGGCCGGGGGTCTGCCCGGCAGTGCAGGGCACCCTTGTGCCCAGGAGAGCCCACACCGTGCACATACACACCTGTGCCCACTCGCACCCAGCCTCCAGGACTTGACCTCCAACCTGTGCCAGGAGCGATGGTCAGGCAACCAGACCATAGCACTCTGTGCCTCTTGGCCATGTCTGAGCTCATTTGGTACCCAGAGCCAGCACAGTGCTTGGCATTCACATGAGTGAATAGTTGCATGGATGGGGGAGGGAGGGAGGGATGGATGGATGGAAGGATAGATGCAAGGATGGATGAGTGGATGGATGGATGGATGATGGATGGATGGATGGAAGGATGGATGAGTGGATGGATGGATGGATGGAAGGATGGGTGGGTGGATGGATGGATGGATGGGTGGGTGGATGGGTGGATGGATGGATGGATGAGTGGATGGGTGGATAGAGGGTGAATGTATGGGAGGAAGGAAGAATGCATAAATGGATGATGGATGGATAGATAGATGGATGGATGAGTCGATGGATGGATAGATGAGTGGATGGATGGACGGATGATGGATAGAGGGTGGGTGGATGGATGGATGGATGGGTTAATGGATGGGTGGATGGATGATGAATGGATAGATGATGATGGATGGGTGGATGGATGGATAGGTGGATGGGTGGATGAATGGGTGGGTGGATGGATGGGGGGGTCGATGACAAAGGACCACAGAGCATGCCCCCCTCCCCCAAGCCTCCCCAGGGCCAGGACCAGCTGTGAGGGATGGTGCTTTGAAGGCCAGGAGTCCCCACCCCAGTGGGTGGGGCCCACGTGCTGACACTGAGCCCTTGCCCCACCCCTGTAGGTGGGGACGGAGTTCACCACCATCCTGTACAACTTCATGTGCAACAGCAGCTGCGTGGGGGGCATGAACCGCAGGCCTATCCTCGTCATCATCACCCTGGAGAACCGCGAGTGAGCACACGGGGGCGGGGGGGGGGGGGGGCTAAGGGACGCAGCCCTGCTGCCGGGGCGGGGGGGGGGGAGGTTGGGGGGGGATAGACAGGGAGGCAGAAGAGGTGGGCCCGAGGGGGGGGGAGACAGGGAGGCAGAGGAGGTGGGCCCAAGCTGGGGGGGGGAGACAGGGAGGCAGAGGAGGTGGGCCCGAGGGGTGGGGGAGACAGGGAGGCAGAGGAGGTGGGCCCGAGGGGGGGGGAGACAGGGAGGCAGAGGAGGTGGGCCCGAGGGGGGGGGAGACAGGGAGGCAGAGGAGGTGGGCCCGAGGGGGGGGGGAGACAGGGAGGCAGAGGAGGTGGGCCCGAGGGGGGGGGAGACAGGGAGGCAGAGGAGGTGGGCCCGAGGGGGGGGAGACAGGGAGGCAGAGGAGGTGGGCCCGAGGGGGGGGGGACGGGGAGGCAGAGGCGGTGGGCCCGAGGCGGGGGGAGACAGGGAGGCAGAGGAGGTGGGCCCGAGGGGGGGGGGACGGGGAGGCAGAGGAGGTGGGCCCGAGGGGGGGGAGACGGGGAGGCAGAGGCGGTGGGCCCGAGGGGGGGGGGACGGGGAGGCAGAGGAGGTGGGCCCGAGGGGGGGGGGAGACAGGGAGGCAGAGGAGGTGGGCCCGAGGGGCGTGGAGACAGGGAGGCAGAGGAGGTGGGCCCGAGGGGGTGGACAGGCGCTGGCAGAGGGTGCGCGGGGAGGGAGGGCCTCCGGGGCTGCAGGGGCTGCTGGAGCAGAGCTGGGCCTGGGGAGGGCAGTGGATCGCTCAGTCCCGACCCCTTGGCCCCTCACAGTCCGAGCTGGGCGGGGAGGGCGGGCAGGGCTGGGGCCTGGAGCTCACGGTCCCGGCTGCTCCCCGCCAGTGGCCAGGTGCTGGGCCGCCGGTCCTTCGAGGGCCGCATCTGTGCGTGTCCCGGCCGAGACCGCAAGGCCGACGAGGACCACTACCGGGAGCAGCAGGCCCTGAACGAGAGCGCCGCCAAGAGCGGGGCCGCCAGCAAGCGCGGTGAGCAGGGCTCCGGCCGGGGGGCCAGGGGCGGGCGGCGGGGGCCACCCCGTGTTAGTGCGGCCACCCCCGGGTAAAATGCAGGCCCGGGGGCGTCGTGAGCCTGTGTGGCCGCCGGGTCCAGCTCCATCCAGCGGGGGCGGCGGCGGGGGTCCCATTGGCCGGGTCTGCATTGTCCCGCCTCCTCCCCGCCCGCCCTCCAGCCTTCAAGCAGAGCCCCTCTGCCGTCCCCGCCCTGGGCACGGGCGCCAAGAAGAGGCGGCACGGGGACGAGGACATGTACTACATGCACGTGAGTGTCCCGGCCTGCGGGGCCCAGGCTGGCGGCGGGGGGGACGCTGGGGCCACCGGGCAGCCCGGAGCAGCCTGTCACCCTGGGAGCTGAGACCGGGCTCTGCAGGTGGCAGGGGCATGAGGGGAGAGCAGACGGGCGGACGCAGGGAGAGCGGACTCCGCCAAGTGAGGGTCTGCGCCTGCAGCTCCGAGCTTGGATTCAGCCTGTGGAGAGGCAGCTCCTCGGGGAGGGGGCAGGCATTAGGACCGCCCCCCCCCCCCAGTCTAGGTCTGGCAGGCTGCTCACTGTCACCCACGGCAACACAAGTATCACGTGATCTGAACCATCCAGTTGGCGGATTAGGTCACCACGTGCTGGGCTCGGACTGGCCTTCCGTTAGGCGAGCTTTGCACTTTTGAGTCAAGAAGGAGTCCCTTCTTCTAAAACCCCCTATTCGCTGAGTTCTTTGCCCCTGAACCCCGAGTGTGCTGAGCGCTGGGGAGGGGTGGAGAGAGGCGGGGTGAAGGCTCAGGGGCAGGGGAGGGGCGTGGCTGTGTGGACAGAGGACACCAGCCCACCCTCCTGGGAAGGAGGGAAGGAGGGCCTGAGGGTCCGAGGCGCCCGGGCTCCTGGGCAGAGGCTGCCTCCCGTCGCAGGTGCGGGGCCGGGAGAACTTCGAGATCCTGATGAAGGTGAAGGAGAGCCTGGAGCTGATGGAGCTGGTGCCCCAGCAGGTGGTGGACTCCTACCGGCAGCAGCAGCAGCTCCTGCAGCGGTCGTGAGTGCCACCGCCGCTGGGGGGGGCGGGGGGGCGCTGCCCGTGGCCAGACATCCCTCCCGAACTGCGGCCTCTGCACAGGCAGCGAGGCCCCGCTTGGCATCCCCTCCTCCAGGAAGCCTTCCCTAACTGCAGTGGCCACGGCCGGCACTGATTTCTCTCCCACCAAGGGGCACCCTAAATGCCTGCTGCCTGGAGGGTGAGGAGGGGTGGTCAGAGCAGCACCAACCCACCAACACCGAGGGCGACTCCAGTGGCAGGAGCCGCCCCACCGCCCTCCCCGCGGCCTGGGCCCGTGAGCAGGCACCTCGTCCTGGGCAGGCTGGGTGAGGAGGGAGGTGTCTCTGACCCTCCGCTCGGGGTCAGGGGTCAGGGCCCCCACCCCCGCCCCCTGGCAGGGGCACCAGGCGGAGGTGACTGATGGGCAAGCGGCGGCCTGAGCCCTGGCCCACACGGTTGTCACTTTCCGAGCAGGAGCCACCTGCAGCCTCCCTCCTACGGGCCGGTCCTCTCGCCGGTGAACAAACCCCACGGGGGCGTCAGCAAGCTGCCCTCGGTCAACCAGCTGGTGGGCCAGCCGCCCCCGCACAGCTCTGCGGCCGGGCCCAACCTGGGGCCCATGGGTGAGTCGCTGGGCGGTGGGGCCCCGGGGCGGGTTGGGGAGGCCCAAGGCTTGGCCTGGCTCCGGACAGGACGCTTCCCCCCAGCTCAGGGCCCACACGGGGGCCTCCCGCAGCAGCTCTGGCCACGGGAGCCCCCTTGGCCCAGTCCTGCTCCGGGGAGGCTGTGCCTCGCCTCAGACAGACCCCCGCCTCCCGCCAGGCCCCGGGATCCTCAACAGCCACGGCCACGCCCTGCCGGCCAACGGCGAGATGAACAGCACCCATGGCTCCCAGCCCATGGTCTCCGGGTCCCACTGCACCCCGCCTCCCTCCTACCACGCCGACCCCAGCCTGGTCAGGTATGTGGGCCGCTGCTGGGCCCTGACACTAACCCACTGGCCCTGCCCCTTCGTGGCTCCTGGGCGGCGGGCCTGGACCTGGGCCGGCCTCTGCGTGCTGCCCGCCGTCCGTGTGTCAGTCCCTCTGCCGTGTGGAGAGCAGGCAGAGGCAGAGAACTGTGGGGAGTGGGTCCCCCACAAAAGCTGGGGTTCCCTTGGAGGCTGTGCCTCAGGGGAGCACGGCCATGACGCGGTGGCCGCGTGGCAGGGTGGCCGGTGGGGTGCCCAGGAGTCGCCTGGAGGGGGCAGTGCCCACCCAGCCAGGCGGGTTCTCTCTGCAGTTTTCTCACAGGCCTGGGCTGTCCCAACTGCATCGAGCGTTTCACCTCCCACGGCGTGCACAGCATCTACCAGCTGCAGAACCTGACGCTGGAGGTACTGCCCGCCTGCCCGGCCGCCCGGCCCAGGGCTCTCACCTCCCTCTGGGGTGGGCTCTGGCCAGTTCCTGTTCTTCAAGTGTGGGAAGGGGGCTGTGAAATATGGGAAACCTTTTCCCCAAGTCGGTCCATATCCCCACCTCTGCCTTTGGCTGAAGTCCACTCAGGAGCGTAGGCAAGTCTGGCTGTGCAGGCGGTGGCTGAGGGTGGCACAGGTGGTGGGCTGGGGTGGCACAGGGGTGGGCTGGGGTGGCACAGGGGTGGGCTGAGGGTGGCACAGGGGTGGGCTGAGTGGAACAGGGTGGGCTGGGGTGGCATCGGGTGGGCGGGGGGTGACAGGGGTGGGCTGGGGTGGCACAGGGGTGGGCTGGGGTGGCACAGGGGTGGGCTGGGGTGGCACAGGGGTGGGCTGGGGGTGGCACAGGGGTGGGCTTGGGTGGCACAGGGGTGGGCTGGGGGTGGCACAGGAGTGGACTGGGGTGGCACAGGGGTGGGCTGGGTGGAACAGGGTGGGCTGGGGTGGCACAGGGGTGGGCTGGGGTGGCACAGGGTAGGCTGGGTAGAACAGGGTGGGCTGGGGTGGCATAGGGGTGGGCTGGGGGTGGCACAGGGGTGGGCTGGGATGGCACAGGGGTGGGCTGGGGTGGCACAGGGTAGGCTGGGTAGAACAGGGTGGGCTGGGGTGGCATAGGGGTGGGCTGGGGGTGGCACAGGGGTGGGCTGGGATGGCACAGGGGTGGGCTGGGGTGGCACAGGGTAGGCTGGGTAGAACAGGGTGGGCTGGGGTGGCATAGGGGTGGGCTGGGGGTGGCACAGGGGTGGGCTGGGGTGGCACAGGGGTAGGCTGGGGTGGCACAGGGGTGGGCTGGGGTGGCACAGGGTAGGCTGGGGGTGGTGCAACTGGAGATCACTGGCCCAGCTGCCAGGCTATCCTTGGTTTGGGGAAGAGGGGCTGCCTCTAGGGCTTAGAGTTTCAGACGGCAAAGGCCGGGGGGGGCTGGGCACTGGTCAGCGTCAGCGCCTCGCACATGGGAACGCAGCCTCTCAGGGCTGCCGGCATGCTGAGCTCAGCACAGACGGGCTAACCCCAAAGCCGGCCTCGAGTTTCTCCTAAACCACAAAGGACTGCCCCTGCTCTGGGCGCCGGGCCGGAAGGCGCTTTAGCCAAGGGAAGGGCAGGCTGAGGCCCAGGAGGCTCGGCTGTGGCCGCCGGAGCCCAGCCCAGAGCCACAGGCCAGGCACAGGGTTTGTCAGAGGGACCGGGGCCATTCGCTCGGAGGGCGGCCCTGTCAGCAGCCTGTGTGTCCACTCACGTCCCTGGTGCCCCGCCGTGTTAGCCCTCACGGCATGATGAGCGGGCAGGGGTGGGACACCCGGTGCTCAGCGGTGGTCTCAGCGTCCGGGAGCCAGGAGGTCCTCCAGGGCCCCGCGCATTGGTCACGCGGGTTGTAGATGGGCCCCAGGCCGTGCACAGCTCAGCAGTGACCACACGCTCCGTCCTAGCACATGCCTCACCCCTTAGCTCTCCTGGCACCTCTGTCAGGGCCCCCAAAACAGGGTGTGTCCAGGCCCCCCGCAGGGAAGGGGGGGCCCAGACTCCGGTCCTTGTGGGCCTCGCAGAGCTGCTCTATTGTGCCCCACTGTCCAGTTCCAGGGCGTCTGGGGCCCTTTAGGACAGGGGGTCCCTGGCCTCCTTCCTGGTCTTGGGGGTCCTACAGGTCAGGGGGTCCCTCGTCCCTCCTGGTCCT
Source organism: Myotis nattereri (assembly GCF_964212035.1). Classification (NCBI taxonomy): domain Eukaryota; kingdom Metazoa; phylum Chordata; class Mammalia; order Chiroptera; family Vespertilionidae; genus Myotis; species Myotis nattereri. The sequence goes on along the minus strand of NC_138077.1, from coordinate 214,745,403 downwards.
GGGGGCCCTGCAGGTCAGGGGGTCCCTGGCCACCGTCCTGGTTCTGGGGGCGCTGCAGGAGCAGGGGGTCCCCAGGCAGAGGGCGCGCTGGGAGGGGATGGGCAGGGCCTGCGGCTCCGCCTCCGACCAGGCCGCGCCCCCGCCGCTCTCGCAGGAACTGGGCGCCCTGGAGATCCCGGAGCAGTTCCGGCTGACCATCTGGAGGGGCCTGCAGGACCTGAAGCAGAGCCACGACTGCGGGGCGCAGCCGCTGATCCGCTCCAGCAGCAACGCGGCCGCCTTCGCCCTCGGCGGCGCCGGGGAGCTGCCGCGCCAGCGCGTCATGGAGGCGGTGCACTTCCGCGTGCGCCACACCATCACCATCCCCAACCGCGGCCCCGGCGCGGGCGCGGCGCCCGACGAGTGGGCGGACTTCGGCTTCGACCTCCCGGACTGCAAGGCGCGGAGACAGTCCATCAAGGAGGAGCTCGCGGAGGCGGAGGCCAACTGACCGGCCAGGGCGCGCGGCCCGGGGCCCGCGGAGAGCGCGCCGGGGCCTCTGCGGACCGAGGCGGAGGAGCCTGGCTTTGTCTCCTGCTTCTGCTCAAAACCTGCCCCGGGAGGCCGGACCTGGGGCCGAGCCCGGGACAAAGCCAGGCCCAGCCTCCAGAGCCCGGGAGAGGCCGCCCGTGGGCCGTGGGCCGTGCGCCTGGCCCGGAGGGGCTCGCGGAGCTGCTGCGCGGAGGGTGTGCGGAGCCAGCGATGCCGGAACTGCCAGAACGGCCGGCCGCCTCCTCCCGGCTCCGCAGAGAGTGGTCCTTAGAGATCAAAGGAGCCCAGCGGATGGACGCATGGACGGATGGACGCATGGACGGCCACACAGTCTCCGGGTCGCTGGCCGGGAGCCACCACGCAGGGTTGTGTCTAAAGCATTTCTTTCCAGGAGGTTCTCCAGACTGTGTCCCAGGCTGGGGCCCTCGCTGGACTCGAGGGTCAGCCCCCGCCCCTCGCACACTTGACTGCTCGTCCCACCCCCACTCTGCTGCCCGCCACCTCCTGCCCCCACGAAGGCCAGACTCTCGCTGGACTTGGCGAAGCTGGGAGGGGGCATTGCCAAGCGCACCGTCCCTCCTGGGGGCCCAGGGAGCTCCTGGCGGGGGGGGGGGCACCCCCAAGGCCCTGCTGTCTCCCCCAGGCCCTGCTGCCTCCCCCCCAAGGCCCTGCTGCCCCCCTCCCCCCCCCCCCCCCAGCCTCCTCTCTCGGGGACCATCAGTAGATGAGGAAGGCGGGCTCCTCAGGGCAGGGCGCCGTCGCTGCTTGATAAAACGATACCGTCTACATGGTGGATCGGCCTTCTTTCTTAAAGAAACTCGCTTTTAACATTCCCTGTGGGAGTCAGCCCAGGGGGCCCAGGACCTCGCAACAAGCAGGGCTAGAGGCTGAGGGGCTCCCCCGGGGGCCCTGGTCTGGCTTGAGGGGCTGAAGCCGGATGGAGAGGCCGCCCGGAGGCGCTGGGGCGGGGCGGGGGGAGCCCTCCTGTCCAACAGCACCCCCTCCCCTGGGTGACCATGCAAGTTGGAGGCTGGGTCAGGGAGACCCCCCTCCCCCGTGAGGGAGCCTGACAGGAGGGTCCCTCCTGGTGGCTTCTGCGTGCCCGCCTGATGGGGGCTGCTGGGAGCTGGGCTGCAGGGTAGGGATGAAGCCAGCCCCTTGTTCCAGGCAGGGGTGGGGGGTCCTGACCAGTGGGCACGCTGAGCTGAGACCCCGCTGGGGGCAGGCGTCCGGCGCTTCCCAGTCAGCAGGTCCCTGTCCCTTGCCGGGTCCCTGCGGGTCACTCCGGGCTCAGTGCCCCTGTCACTGATGGCTGCACAGAAGCAGGTGAGGCCCCCGGTGGGGGAGGTGGACACAGCCCTGGTGGCCCTGGCTTTGCTCGTGGCTGGGGACTCCTAGCTGACGCCCTTGGGTCTGGAGCCAGGGCGGCTCCCTCAGGCGCAGGGTCCACTCTGAGGAAGGGAGGTGGGTGTCACCTGCCAATTTCCTTGTAGGTTTCCAGGCGCAGAAGTCCGGGTGGGGAGGGGTGTCAGCAGGGGGGTGGGACCTCCAGTGGCTCAGAGCTCTCCTGACCGGTGAACAAGGCCGCAGGCCTCCGCCCCAAACCCTACCTCAGGGTCCCCTCCAGGCCGCGCCCTCACCCCAGGGGCGTAAGCATCCCGGCCTCCCCCGGGTTAGAAGCAGCTTCCTCCTCCGCCTGGCACCTGGGTGTGAGGCAGTGGGGCCCCCTCCCCTCCCTGCACGCGGCCCAGACCCACACACCAGCCCCTCCCTGCACGTGGCCCAGACCCACACACCACCCCCTCCCTGCATGTGGCCCAGATCCACACACCACCCCCTCCCTGCACACGGCCCCAGACCCACACACCACCCCCTCCCTGCACGTGGCCCCCGGACCCACACACCACCCCCTCCCTGCACGTGGCCCCAGACCCACACACCACCCCCTCCCTACACGTGGCCCCAGACCCACACACCACCCCCTCCCTACACGTGGCCCCAGACCCACACACCACCCCCTCCCTGCACGTGGCCCCAGACCCACACACCACCCCCTCCCTGCACGTGGCCCCAGACCCACACACCAGCCCCTCCCTGCACGCGGCCCCCGGACCACACACCACCCCCTCCCTGCACGTGGCCCCCGGACCCACACACCACCCCCTCCCTGCACGTGGCCCCAGACCCACACACCAGCCCCTCCCTGCACGTGGCCCCAGACCCACACACCACCCCCTCCCTGCACGTGGCCCCAGACCCACACACCAGCCCCTCCCTGCACGCGGCCCCCGGACCACACACCACCCCCTCCCTGCACGCGGCCCCCGGACCACATGTCAGGGTTGTCAGGGCCCCTGGAGGCTCTGACTGGCGGCCAGGGGTGTGAGCCCCAGGTAACAGCACAGCTCACTCCAGCAGGCACCAGCCTTTGCCAGTAGCTGGAGGTGCTCAGCTGGGGGTCTGCAGTCTCCCCAAAACACCCCCCCCCCATCGAAAGTCCAAGGTCGCAGTCACGGTGGAAGCCGCTGGGCTCTGGGCCCCTGGGGGCTGGGCGTGGCGCCGCCCCTTCTCACTCACAAGGCCCTCGCACGTGTTGCTGCCATTTCCCAGATGGGGAAACTGAGGCCCAGCAAAGCGGTGGGAGGGACGCTGCTCACCAGACCTCGAGGACGCCTGCCTGCCGACAGCCAGACACCATCAGGGCCCACACGGGGAGGCCCCAGTCGGCTACCCACCCTCGACCCCGTCCCCGCCCCGAGCCCACCCCGTCCCCCAGCTCCAGCGGCTCCAGGACGGGCTCTGGCTGCGTCCCCGTCGGCCCCCAGGGCTGCGCTGCCGGGAAGCCGGCCTTTCACCTGCCCGGCGGCCAGGTCCCCAGCACGGACCAGGGACAAGCTGGGACGTGGTGTAACTTGTCGCCACACACACGCGCGCGCCTCTCTGTGGCCGGTCAGGCGCCTTCCTGCTCACGTGGGAGAAAACGCCGTCGCTGGTGAACGGCTGCGGGGACAGGCGAAGGGACAGGCGAAGGCCCCGCCCGGCGAGGCGCGCCCGGTGCGTCCTGCGGGAGGCGCGGTGTGTGTAGCGCGTGTTGGTGCGGATTGTGTTTCTGTGACAATAAAGCACGTGTCCCGGTGACTGTCTCTTCCGAGTCAATCTGACCGGAGCCACGCGGGCTCCCGCTGGGCGAGGGAGGCGGCAGCCCCACGCGGGTCGGCACCAGGCGGGCTTCTCCCGTGTCCCCGTCATGCGACTGACCCCGGCGCCCTCCCCGCTGCTCCGCGGACCCCAGACGAGAAGGCCCGGGGGCCGGGCCCCGCGAAGCCAGCCCACCTCCCGGGCTGACCAGGGCTCCGCCCGCGTCCGGCCTCCCGGCCATGCTCTCCCCAGCCCGTGAGGCCGGGTCTCGGCCTTAGGGACGTCCCATGTGGTACCGTGGGGAGCACACCCCCCTCCGTGCGGTGGGAGCCGCGTTCACGGGACTCGGGGTGCTCCCCCCAGGCTGTGCCTGTCCCCGAGGCTGGCTGCTCGGGCCCTCCCGGCTCTGGAGTCACAGCGTTTGCTCTTTCGGGTCTGACCTCCGTCACTGAGCAGAGTCCTCAAGGTTCGTCCCGCTGTGGCGGGCGTTGCAGGGTCCTTCCTTTTATTTATTTTTAAATGTCATTTTATTGATGTCAGAGAGGAAGGGGGAGGGAGAGAGAGAGAAACATCCATGATGAGAGAGAATCATGGACCACCCGCCTCCTGCAGGCCCCGCACACCGGGGATGGAGCCCGCAACCCGGGCCTGTGCCCCGACCGGGAACGGCATGGTGACCTCCTGGTTCGTAGGTGGACGCTCAGCCCCTGAGCCCCGCGGCGGCCTGAGTTTTCTTCCGTCAAGGCTGAGCCGCCCTCCCTGTGCATATGCTCCGCGTGTTGCTCCTCCGCCGTCTGTCCACCGGCACGGCCGCTCCCACTGCCGGGCGAATCCTGCTGCGGTGCACGTGGCTGAGCGGTCCCCGCACGCCTTTCCGGTCCCCCCAACGCGCTCGCACTTCCACCTGGAGCGCTGCCTCGCCAAGCAGCCGGTGCCCGCGTCCGGTGTGTCGCACGATCTCGGGAAGGCGGCCACGAATTCTCCCCGCATCCCAGCGGGAGTGCTGAGCGGCCTGGGGACACACGTGTCCGTCCGTCCATCCGTCAGGGGAAAGGGAGCTTGATGCGGGCTCGCATAGATCAGGAAGAACACGGTGTGTGAATTTGCATGTGTTCTGGTCAGTTTCACTCAAACATCCTTCAGGAGTGCAGGCAACTCAGCAAGTGTCTGGGAGGACACCCCAGAGCAGGAGCCACCACCTGCCCACAGAAGTGCTCAGTGGGCCGGCCGGTGTGGCCCAGTGGAAACCAGGAGGTCACGGTTCGATCCCCGGCCACGTGCGAGGGTTGCAGGCTCGATCCCCAGTGTGGGGTGTGCAGGAGGCAGCCGGTCCATGATTCTCTCTCATCATGGATGCTTCTATCTATCCCTCTGTCTTCCTCTTTGAAATCAATTTAAACATATACATATCCTCCTATATAATAGAAGGGTAATATGCAAATTGTCCCCTCGACTGGGAGTTCCACCTGAGTTTGACCACAGGGCGGGGCCAGCACACCAACCACCCAGGGCCACTCCTCCGAACCAGCCCCACTCTGATTGGCCCCCCACACCCTGATCAGGGGCGGGGCGTGCTCGCCAACCTCCCGTGTCCCCTCCCCCTGGCCAGCCTCTGATAGCTGATCGGCCGTTGGGGCGGGCCAGACCCCACCCGTGCACAGCTTCGTGCGCCAGGCCTCTACGAAGGGAAACGTACAAAAGGCCGCTTCTCTTCTTTTCTTTGAAATACTGCTAAAAGCAAAATGTCTAGCATTGTAGGCGGATGGAATACTTTTGACAACTATAGCTTCTTTATTAAGATAAAAGTCACCATTTTAGATTGTGGCATCAGTGGCAGGTAGCAATGGACCCTACAGGCAGCAGTCACCACTATCTTGTCCCCCCAAAGGGACCTGCCCATGAGCACCCCTCCACCCTCCATCTCCCAGCCCCTACCCCACCCCTCCACCCTCTATCTCCCAGCCCCTACCCCACCCCCATGAGCATCCCTCCACCCTCCATCTCCCAGCCCCTACCCCACCCCCATGAGCACCCCTCCACCCTCCATCTCCCAGCCCCTACCCCACCCCCATGAGCACCCCTCCGCCCTCCATCTCCCAGCCCCTACCCCACCCCCATGAGCACCCCTCCGCCCTCCATCTCCCAGCCCCTACCCCACCCCCATGAGCACCCCTCCGCCCTCCATCTCCCAGCCCCCCACCCCCGCCCCTGCCCCCACCACTGCAGATTTGCCTGTTCTGGACATTTTACATAAATATAATCACACGCCATGGGGCCGTTTATGCCTGTTGTTCCTTTTGTTTCTGTTTTTTTTTTTTAAACTGCAGCTTTAAAACCATGAAATGGCCATAAAGAAACTTCAGCCTGATGCAGAGACTCAACAAGGCCACTTCTTCTCTTTTCTTAATGTTTTTATTGATTTCAGAGAGGAAGGGAGAGGGAGAGGAATAGAAACATCCCTGACAAGAAGCACTGATCAGCCGCACGCTCCCCACTGGGGGTGGAGCTCGCAACCTAGGCATGTGCCCTTGACCACAACTGAACCCCGGACCCTTCAGTCCATGGGCCGATGCTCTATCCACTGAGCCACACCAGCCGGGCCAAGGCCACTTCCTAAAGTCCTCTGTGAGCCCAAGGCCTGGCATCCACGTGTCTGGGACAGTGGCCCAAGCCAGGGTGACTCAGTGAATAGCGCGCCGGCCCATGGACTGAAGGGTCCTGGGTGTGATTCCGGTCAAGGGCACGGACCTTGGTCACAGGCTCATCCCCGGCCCTGGTTGGGGTGCTTGCGGGAGGCGATGAATCGATGTGTCTCTCTCACATCGATGTTTCTCTCTCTGTCTCTCCCTCTCCCTTTCCACTCTCCCTAAAAATCAATGGAAACATACCCCTGGGTGAGGCTTAACAACAACAAACAAGGACCCGGATAGCGAGGTTTTAATAAAACCACAGCGAGCGTTTCCCTAGGCCGCAGCCGCCAGCCAGGGGTCCGCGTCCATTTTTTAAAAAGAACGACATCCGGGTTAAGAAATGCTCCAAACTGTGGATTTGAACCCAGGGCATCCGTTTCCATGTCAGAGCCCCTGAGCCAGTGTCAGGTTTAAATAAGGTGAATTATGGACGATGGGAAAACAAACAGACAAAAATAAAAACCCCAGGAGCCCGGCCGGCCGACGTGGCTCAGGGGCGGAGCGTCGACCTATGAACCAGGAGGTCACAGTTCGATTCCTGGTCAGGGCACACGCCCAGGTTGTGGGCTCCATCCCCAGCAGGGGGCGTGCAGGAGGCAGCCGATGGATGGTTCTCTCTCATCATTGATGTTTCTCTCTCTCCCTCTCCCTTCCTCTCTGAAATCAATAAAAAACATATTTTTTAAAAAAACAAACAAAAGCAGGAGAATGGCCGCCGATGCCTGGGGCCCTTCTCGCTGCTCTGAGCACCCTGAGGCCCAGCCGAGCGGCTTCACGTCCCCGCCCGATAGAAAGCTCCCAAGGGGCTCGGGACATTAAGACAATGACTGCTGTTTCCATGGAGACATCTGTGATGCCACACTCTGCTCCCAGGATCCCACAGGACGGGGAGCTTTGGAGGTGGCCTCGCGTTAGTTAGGTCTCCGGGTCCGCGCCCGCCTCGCCGCCCTGTCTCGGACGAGGGGCACCCCTGCGCTGCTCTGTCAGACAGCAGACAATGCGGCTCGGCCCTCGGCCCTCCCCCAGATGTTGCCCGTGGGACCCAGGAGGCCTCAGAGACAGAACCTGCTGCTCAGCCCAATGGAGAAGGGCCTGACGGTGCTCCGCAGTGTGGCCGGCCACGCCTGCCAGCCCCCAGCGTGGAAGCTGCACGCCAAGCAGCAGCCCCTCTGCAAGTCGGCTCAGGCCATCAACCTCTACTGCAGGAGGAAGGTAGGCGCCCGGGGCCGCCACTCCGCCCACAGGCCGTGCGGCCACCCCAGCTCTCCAAAGAGCTGTGTGTTTCTATAAATATACTAGAGGCCCAGTGCACAAAATTCGTGCACGGGGGAGGGGGGGTTGTCCCTCAGCCCAGCCTGCACCCTCTCCAATCTGGGACCCTTGGGGAATGTCCGACTGCTGGTTTAGGTCCAATCCCATCGGGCCTAAACCGGCAGTCGGATATCCCTCTCACAATCTGGGACTGCTGGCTCCTAACTGCTCACCTGCCTGCCTGCCTGATTGCCCCCTAACTGCTCCCCTGCCAGCCTGATGGCCCCCAACTGCCCTCCCCTGCTGGCCATCTTGTGACAACGTCACTGTGGTCATCTTGTGATGACGTCACGTGAGGGCGTCACGCGATGCCACTTAGGCTTTTATTATATAGGATGTTTATTGATGTCAGAGAGGAAGGGAGAGGGAGAGAGAGAGAGAGAGAAACATCAATGATGAGAGAGAATCATGGATTGGCTGCCTCCTGCATGCCCCACACTGGGGACCGAGCCCACAACCGGAGCATGTGCCCTGACCGGGAATTGAACCATGACCTCCTGGTTCAGAGGTGGACGCTCAGCCACTGAGCCCTGCCGGCTGGGCTCTAAGTAGGTTTTGATGGAGGCGGCGTGAGCCCCAGCCTTTGCTGGGGGCGGGGGGTCTTGGGAAGGAGCAAAAGGGGAGAAGAGAACTTGGGAAGGGCAACGCGGGGTTCAGGCGGCCGCCATGTGCCGAGAGCGACTGGAGCGCCCCCCACCCCGGGGCTCACTACACGGACGGACGGCACCTGGGCTCGGCCCCGCAGTCACTGGAGCAGGTCGCCCGCGTGGCTGTCAGCAAGCGAGTGGCTGGCGGGGAGGGGACAGACGGCTGCCGCGGGCCCGGGCGGGACCAGGCCCCGGCCACCCCGCCTTTCTCTCCGTGACTGTCTCCCTGTCCCCGCTCCCCCAGAGCGAGTGCCTGCCGGACGCCAGCCCCGAGGACAGCACCTTCCTGCTGGAAATGCAGGAGCTGCGCAGCATGTTCCTCCAGCGGCCTGGCTGCCCGCAGTTCTGCACGCGGGCCACCTCCATGTCGCGCTCCGGTGAGAGCCCGCCGGCCCGGCCTTCCTGGCGGCCAGGGGCACAGGGCAGAGTGCGGGGCGTTCAGGGGGAGGGAGTGGGAGATTCGGGAGGGACGCTTCTGGAAAGAGCCCATGAGGCTGAAGACGTGCTGAGGACCAAGCCTGTGGGCCGAGACCGCGGCTGCCGATGGCCGGTGAGGCGCCGGGGCCCCGTCGCGTCCACCCTGTGACTGAGGCCCAGAGGCCGCTGAGTGCGCGGTGGGCACTGCAGGCCTCCGTGCAGCAGGCTTCACCCCGACCTGCGGGCCCCGGGCCCCGGTGGCTCCCCTTCCCCAGGCCCCGTGGCGATGGTGGGTCTCAGCCAGGACCCCACCCGCCGTCCTGGCTCTAGGTGCCCCCTCAGGGCCAGGGCCTCGGAGAGCATGACTTGTGGGCAGGTCATGGGAAGGTCCTGAGGGCGGGTAGGGGGTGGAGGGGGGGTGTGTGCTCACAGGGCCCGTCAATTAGGGCCCCAAAGGCTCAGATGAAGCAGGCTCTGGCGGGAGGGGGGCAGGTTTTGGCGGGACCTTGAGGGGAGCCGTTTCTGCAGAAGGGCACTCGGATCTGCCCTCCCGGGAGGGGGTGCGCCGGTTTGCAGAAATTCCCTTGTGCCCGGCGCGCTGTGGGGGACGCGCTGTGGTGGGCAGCAGCCGCCATTGCGTTTGAATTGATCCCCGGGGTTCAGCCCCTGCGGCCACAGAGACAAGTCGTCTTTCTTCGCAGCTGAGGTTTATAGAGAAATGGCATAGAGCCCGGCCGGCAGGGCTCAGGGGCTGAGCGTCGACCTATGAACCAGGAGGTCACAGTTCCATTCCCGGTCAGGGCACAGGCCCGGGTTGTGGGCTCCATCCCCGGTGTGGGGCGTGCAGGAGGCAGCCGATCCACGATTCCGCTCATCATTGATGTTTCTCTCTCTCTCCCTCTCCCTTTCTCTCTGTAATTAATTTAAAAAGGATGAAAAGAAAGAGAGAGAGAAGTGGCATAAGGCCCTAGCCAGTGTGGCTCAATGGATAGAGCATCGGTCTGCGGACCGAAGGGTCCTGGGTTTGATTCCTGTCAAGGGCACGTACCTCGGTTGCAGGCTCCTCCATGGCCCAGATCCTGGTCAGGGGCGCGTGCAGGAGGCAACCCATCGATGTGTTTCTCTCACATTGATATTTCTCTCTGTCTTTCCCTCTCTCTTCCACTCTCTCTAAAATGAATGGAAAAATACCCTCGGGTGAGGATTAACAAGAAAAGAAAGGGCATAAAAGGCCTGCACCCCCCGCCCGCCCCCCCCCCCCCAGGGCCTGGGGAAGCCGTCAGCGCGCTCTCACCCTGCAGGGATGACCTCCACCATGACCTTGCCCGTGGAGAGCTGCCTGGGCTCCAAGGCCTGGAAGCCGACCAAGGGCTCAGTCTCCAGCCAGCAGGACTTGGACAAGAAGGCGGACGGTGAGGGCAGCGCCTCCTGGTCACAGGGGTCCTCCCCTTGGGCCCCCAGCCCCAGGGCCTCTGCCTGCACCTGCTGGGCCCCTGCTCCCCAGCGCACCTGCTCCCGTGCCAGGGAACGCCCTTCCCGTCCCCCATCCCCTGCCACCACCTGCCCGGCCATCCCCTGCGTAGGGGCCCAGCAGTCTGCAGGCTGCTCTGTGCCTCCCCCCACTTCCTCAGTGACACACGGCTGGGGCGGGGGGCGGGGTTGGGGTGGGGACAGCAGCCCGGGCCCTGCAGGCCTGGGGAGCCCAGCTGGGCCAGGAAGGGTGTCTCAGGGGTCGTGAAAGGTCGCACCGCCCGGGAAGAGCCCAACGCCTGCCTCCCCGCAGGGCCCCTGCTGCCTGGTAGCCAGAGCGCCGGGGAGCTCGAGTACCTTCGGAAGAGCCAGTCCCAGCAGCTGAGCCCGGCCGGCAGCAGCCCGGCGCTGGACCAGAGCCACCTGAGGAAGCGGGTGCCCTGGTACATCTCGGTCATCCACGAGAAGGTACCGCCCGCGAGCAGCTGGCCTGGTGCCGCCCAGCTCCGTGCCCCTGTCACCCGTGGCTGCGCAGGACAGCTCCGCTCCTGCCGGAGGCTGCTCCGCCGCGCCCCAGGCTCCCTTCTAGAATCTGTCAGCTGTGCGCGCAGGTCCCCAGACGTGTTCCCGCCGACCCCCAGGCCCCTTCTTTGGCATCTGGGACTCAGAGGCTCCCCACATGGGCTGGCCCCTGCGCCTCCACAGCCCAGAGGGTGGCTCAGAGCCTCGCCCTCACCAACGTGCAGGCAGCGTGCCAACACACAGCGTCCCCCTCACCCGGCGGCACAACCTTGGCCCAGTCCTTCCGCTCCGGAGAAGATGCGCTCAGAAACCGCTGGGGGCGCAGCGTCGGCCTGCGCCCAGCTCCTGGCGGAGTCGTTATTTCCCACTCGACTGGGAGGGAGGCTGGCCCGGGCCTTGTCGGTCTCGTAATTCCTTTGTTTGAATTTGGTGGCAGAGTTCATCTGATCTCAAATTCAGAGGCGGGATGCGCTCTCCTCTTTCCTTTCCCCGTTCTCTGAAAGAGCTTGCTAAGACTGGAGTCCTTTCTCTGAGAAATTCTGGAGTTCGTCACTGAGAACGTCTGTGTGGAGATCTGACAGGGTGGGTGTCAGTCCGGCCGGTGTGGCTCAGTGGTTGGGTGTCGGCCCATGAACCAAGAGGCCACAGGTTTGATCCCCAGTAGGGGGCACGCACGCGGCAACTGATACACGATTCTCTCTCATCATCGATGTTTCTCTCCCTCCCTCTCCCTCCTTCTCTCTCTAAAATCAATAAATAAAACGTGTGTTAAAACAAGGAATTCAATTCCTCTTAGGATGTTCAGATTTCCTTTTCCCCTGGCTTCAGGTTGGGTGAGCTATGGTTTTCTAGGAATGTGCCCCTTTCCTGGCAATTTTCAAATGTATTCACCTGACCCCTGCGTCATGTCTCTCGTTTTCCTCCCCACGCAGGCGGGAGATTGTGGGGGAGCGGCCTCTGTCGGTACTGACACCGCGGACCCAGGCCCGCTCTCATCTCTCCGTCGGTCCTGTTAGAAGTTTGACCGTCTTTTCTTAGAATCCACTTCTGTTTGGTTTTTTAAGGTGGTGACGCGTTGATGATGGTCATGGCCGTGAGCAACAGGAAGTGTTGGGTAGTGGGCGGGTCCACAGGGGGGCCTGGCCGGGTCTGTTAGCGAGGGCCCAGGAGGACTCACTTTACATGGATTCCCTAAATTCTGCCTCTACATTTCAGGAGAGCTTTCACCACTCAGGAAGTGTTGCTACCCCTTGACCAAGCCATCCCACTCCCGGGAAGTAGCCCGAGGATATAATTAGATAGAGTCGCACAGATGCAGTGAAAGGATGTCCTTCTCAGTGTGGTTATTCATCCCAACTGGGGAAGGAAATGACCAGCACATGCATGTGAGCTGGCCCAGGAAGGGCTGCAGGCTTGGCTATCTCTAGGAGCTCCATCGGACCTCTTGGGGTCTCCTCCTCTCATCTCTGCCTTCCTCTGAGCTGTCACAGGTGAGTCTGCCTCTTCTGGAGGCAAGACAGCCACGTGCAGCAATCCACGCCTGTGTGCAAACTCAGCGGCCCCAGTGGAAGGAGCACCTCCTTCCTGTATCAGTGTCTGATGTGGGACACGTGTGTGTGTCTAAGTCACCCTGTTGTAGAAGACCGGAGAAAAACCAAGCCACGCTTTAGAGAAATGGAGTTACACCGTTTATTCTGCCAGCGGACTCAGAGGAGTCATTTCCCAAGTCTGAGCAAAGAAACATGCAGGGAGCTTCTCCTTTATATCTTTCTGGTGTCTTTGTCCCCCAGATATGGATTATGCCTCCGGTCCTTTCGCGGGCTTTGCAAAGAAGGCCCCAGGTGTTGGGGGTCTTGAGACCATATCTAATGGTCTGGCCTGGCACCAGCACTAATAACCCCCCTCTCTGGGGCTGTGCACTGTTCATAGTTTATGGCCTCTGTATTTAGGCAACAGGTCTTGCAAGACCAGTTTCTGGGAAAGAGGCAGTGAGTTAATTATAGGTTATCAAGAATGAACACTGGACTTGCTGGCACAGATTCAGATTGCTTGCCCCCCCCCCCCCCCCCGCCCCAAATATCAGGGTTACATTGGAATTAGCCTTTTAGACTTCTCAACCAGGGCCAGGGTGAAGACACGATTTCTGTATGACTACTTGCCCCTCTAACCTAATAGGACCAATGATTCCCACATGCCCTTCAGATTCTCCAAGTGTTAAAATGCTGCCATGTTTGCTTCGTCCTCTCCTCCCTCTCCCTCGTTATCATTCATTCTTGTACTTGATTTACATCCTTCCTTTCCCTCTTCATTCTTTAATTTGCAGTTCTTTTTCAAATTCTAGAGATGGATACTTAGTACCTAATTGCCTTCCATTATTTTCTCTAATGGATGTATTTTAAGGCTATACATTTGTCCTTAATTACAGCTTTAGCTGCACCCCACCAGTCTCAATATGTCCAAGTGTTCATTATTGTTCAGTTTAAGATGTTTTCTAGCTTCCTCTGTGACTTTCTCTTTGACTCGTGGGTTGTGTGGAAGCCTACCACCTTGTTTCCAAACATTGGAGGATTTTCTAGTTCCCTTTCCTTCCAGAATCCTGTCTGGAAGAATGCTCTCTAGTGTCTCTAAATTCATACACTGTGACCTGCGTGGCGGGTTTCAGGATGACCTGCAGGAGGGCCGACGCACCATGAAGAGACTACACAAGAAAGATGAATTTTTAAGGCACGGGAGGCCAGGTGGAGCCTCTTGCAAGAAGAGGAGCCCACAAGTCCGGGTCCTGCCTGCTTTTATTCAGTTTGGTTACACACTTGCTCTTTAGCAACGCATGCAGGCAGAACAGAGAGAATGGAAGGCCAGTAAAGCTCAGTGAAGTTTAGGAAGCAACGTAAAGACAATCAGGTCAGGAAATCGCCCCGAGCCATCGCCATCGCCGTCGCCGTAGCCAGAGCAGCCGGAGTGACCTATGCCGGTGGCAGCCCTGCTTTTATGCTAACGCGGCTGTGGGGGCCCCGCACTCATATCTGCTGGGGACCAGATCTTTCTGTCCCCGCGTGTCCCAAACACCCCATCCGTATTGCGTCTCCAATGTTGAAGAATCTAGGGCATTGGGGTGTAGAGACGGGAAGTTGAGGGGCGGAGGAGCCCTGGGGTGGCCTGTGGAGAGAGTTTCTGGTCGAGTGTGGGCTGCACAGAGGATGTGTCCGCAGTCACAGTGGGCGGCTGGCCAGGAGCCAGGATGACTCTCCCCGGGAAAGCCTGTGGGCAGGACCCGGCTGCAGTAAAAGGCACACGTCTTGGGCTCAGGGTCTTGGGGCCCCAGAACAGCAGGCCGGCTCTACCTGGGCCCGGAGCTGCTGTCCTGCTGATGGCTGGAAGGGGTGAGGAAGAGTGTGGTTGTGGCCCTGGCTGGTGTGGTTCAGTGGATAGAGCATCGGCCTGTGGACTGAAGGGTCCTGGATTCGAGCCTGGTCAGGGCACCAGCCCAGGTTGCAGGCTCAATCCTCAGTAGGCGACGTGCAGGAGGCAGTCGATCAATGATTCTCTCTCATCATTGATGTTTCTCTCTCTCTCTCTCTCTCTCTCTCTCTCTCTCTCTCTCCCTCCCTCTCCCTTCCTCTCTGAAATCAATGAAAATATATTTAATTTTTTAAAAAGCGTGTGATTGGTGGGCACTCAGGGCTGCCGTTCTCTGCCCAGGACTACTGCCTGTCCACGCTGGTGGAGGAGGTGCAGCGCCTCGCCAAGCTGCAGGGGGAGGTGCAGCGGAGGGACGAGGAGATCCTGGCGCTGCAGGGGGAGCGGGAGGCGCTGAAGAAGCAGCTGAGGTACCTCCTCAAGAGCAGAGGCCGGGAGCTGTCCGTGTGCCAGGTGAGCGGGGCCGGGGGCCGTCCCTGTGCCAGGTGAGCGGGGCCGGGGCCGTCCACGTGCCAGGTGAGCGGGGCCGGGGCCGTCCGTGTGCCAGGTGAGCGGGGCCGGGGCCGTCCGTGTGCCAGGTGAGCGGGGCCGGGGCCGTCCCTGTGCCAGGTGAGCGGGGCCGGGGCCGTCCACGTGCCAGGTGAGCGGGGCCGGGGCCGTCCGTGTGACAGGTGAGCGGGGCCGGGGCCGTCCGTGTGCCAGGTGAGCGGGGCCGGGGCCGTCCGTGTGCCAGGTGAGCGGGGCTGGGGCCGTCCCTGTGCCAGGTGAGCGGGGCCAGGGCTGCCACAGCGTCCACACCTCCCGGGACCCTCAGGACCCTCGCCCCGCCCATCCTGCTTGTCCTGGACGGTGGCCAGGTCCTGGGGGCACTCAGGCTGGGGCTCAGGGTTTGAGCCAGAATCTGAGGCGAGGCGATGGGAACACGACGCAGAGGAAGAGCCACGCGCTGCACAGGGCCCTGCGCTCGGCCGCCCGTCTCTCCAGGGACAGGCCGCGGCGCTCGCTGGACTCAGGTCCGTCCCTGTGGGGTGAGGGCCGGCTCCTCTCATCAGGAGGGAGGGCGCCCTGCAGGCGGGGCCCCCAGACTGGCCTGGCCGTGCCCTGAGGCCGCGTGACTGGGGTTGCCCTGACCTGTCCTGACTGTGGGATGGGAACACCAGTGTCCTGCCTGTCCAGTGGGCTTGGGGGTGCTGCCTCCCAGGTCGGGCCGAGGGCTGACCAGGGCAGGTCCAGGGGGGGCCGGGTAAGCAGCCCCTCCCTTTCTAAGACCTCATTTATCTCATGCCCGAGGCTGCAGCCCCACTTGACGCCGGGGCACACATGAGTGGGGAAGGGGGTGTTCAGACCATCGCCAAATCCCACGAATGTCGCCAGAGAAAACTGCCCAGACGCCGATGGTGGGGTGGCCGGGAGGGGGCGCAGGAGTCCAGGGAGGCCTGGCAGCATGGCCCCGCCTCCTGGGGCTGGGAGGGGGTGCGAGTGGAGAGCTGCAGGGGAGATGTCCAAGGCTGCACCTCCATCCTCCAGCTGCTCCCTGGCTGCTGGCGCGGCCCCTCCTCCGACACGCAGGGGCTGCGGCCGCCTCCGGGAGGGCGGGCTGTGGGTGCATCACCTGGGAGCGGAGGGGCGTGTGCGGCCCTGAGGCCCGTGGCGTGTCCTGCAGGAGTGGCCCCCGGAGTCCGGCTCGCGGCCCCTGGGCAGGCTCAGCATCCTGCAGGACTTCTGCAGGGAGGACGAGCTGCAGAGCTGGCGGCAGGTGCGGGCGGCGCCCGGGTGTGTGACCCCGGCCTCACCTCCAGTCGCGGGGTCCCACCTGAAGCCCCACCTGGTCCCCCCCTGCTCCCCCCCCCCCCCCCCCGGTGCAGCCCTCAGTCACCCTGTAAGGGAGCAGGTGAGGGTGGCGGGCAGCTCCCACCTGGAAGAGCAACTCCAGCCCCCGCCCGGGGTGCGGGTCCCTTGCAGTCCCCCCAGGCGGTGAGACCAGGGCCTCCCCCACGGCCCTGCCTAGTGGCCCCTCCGTCCCCAGTTGCAGGAGGAGTTCGTCCTGGAGGACAGGGCCGGGGGCCTGGAGTCTGGAGGCGAGGAGGAAGAGGCGGGCCTGGAGGGGGAAGGCCAGAGGGCGGACCAGGGCGCTGTGGGCAGGAAGGAGGCTGAGGGTGAGGAGGGTGAGGAGGAGGAGCCGCAGGGGCTGGAGCTGGACGAGGAGCGGGAGGCGCAGCAGGCCCAGGAGGGCGGCGGCCTGAAGAGGTTCAGCTGCGCGGACGACGCCTTCGAGGAGGAGCTGATAGCGCAGCTGGAGGAGTACGAGCAGGTGATCCAGGAGTTCCAGCTGGAGCTGGGGGTCGCCAGGACCAGATACAACCTGGCCACAGGTGGGCGTGCGGGCGCCAGGCCGGCCAGCCCCGGCCGAGGTGGGGTGTCCTGCCCCCCACCCCCCGCCCGCAGGCAGGAGGGGCTCAGCTCCCACCCCCGCCCGCAGGCAGGACGGGCTCAGCACCCACAGGAAGTCCCTGAGCCGGGAGCCCCGTGGGGAAGGGCGGGTGGGGTGGGGAGTTGGACGCCCGGATCAGGGTCAGGCCCCCCACTGGCCCCGTGACCCCGGCCCCCCCCCGCCCCCCGCAGGAGCCTGCATCTCTCTGCAGCGGCAAGTGGACCGCCTGGAGTCGCAGCAGCAGAGGGTCAACATGGAGCACGAGCTGCTGCAGAAGGAGCTGCGGGAGCGGAAGCGTCAGCTGCAGGCCATGACCGACAAGGTGCGTCTTGCCTCCCACCGGCGCCCCCACAGCCCGGGGCAGCAGCTCCCGGGGAGACACGGAACTTAGGGGGCCGATGGGACTCTCCCGGGGCTCCGGGGCGGGTAGGTGCGGTGGCGGCGGGGGCGGGGGGGGGGAGCGCCCAGCAGGCCCCTGCCTCCCCTGCCGCCCTCCGGCCCCAGCAGCCACCCTTCTCCTGGCCTCTTGGCCCCCAGCCGTTCCGCAAGCACCTGCAGGCCGCGTCCCGGGGGAGCCCCGCCGCGCTCAGCGAGGTCGCCCCCTTGCTCAGCGCTTTGAGTTTTGTAGTTTTTCACCCGCGTCGCTTAGAGCACCCGAGTCCCAGCCTCCTGACGGGAGCAGGAGTGTCCCGGCCCCCCGCTCCCACTGCTCTCCCGCGAGGCGACCACCTTCACCGCCGGTTTCTTGGGGACCCTCCCCGCGTCCCAGGTGAGGTGGCTGCACACCCATGGCCCAGGGCCCACCTCTCAGCATCGCCCGGCCCCCGCCCCCTCCCGGCTCCTCGCTGTCGGTCAGAGTTGACTCGGCGCTGACACCTGTGGGCAGTTACTGGTCGCGCAACGAAACGGGTATCACCATGATTCATAAAGCGTGTTAAGGCGGCTGCATCCTCACTTCCCCCTCTTTTCTCTGGGGCACATCCTGCTGTCATTTTTAAAAATATACATTTTATCAATTTCAGAGAGGAAGGCAGAGGGAGGGAGAGAAACATCCATGATGAGA
Source organism: Myotis nattereri (assembly GCF_964212035.1). Taxonomy (NCBI): domain Eukaryota; kingdom Metazoa; phylum Chordata; class Mammalia; order Chiroptera; family Vespertilionidae; genus Myotis; species Myotis nattereri. The sequence continues at coordinate 214,727,766 of NC_138077.1, read as the reverse complement.
GAGAATCATGGATCGGCTGCCTCCCGCACGCCCCACGCTGGGATCGAGCCCCCAGCCCCAGGCCTGTGCCCTTGACCGGAGTCAAACCCAGGCCCTTCAGTCCGCAGGCCGACGCTCTATCCGCTGAGCCACACCCGCCGGGGCCCTGCAGTCCTTTGAGAAAAGATGGGGGTGCGGGGGATCGGGGAGGGCCTGTCTGGAATCTCTTATTCTCCCATCAGCAGTTCCGTTGGCTCCGGGGCCGGTTTGGGAAGGGCCTTCCCTGGGGCGGCTCAGATGCCCCTGGACACAGGAAATTGGGGGCTTCGTGCCTGGGACGGGAAGGCCTCGCGGGAGCCCAGTGAGGAGGAGGGTGTGGCTCCACCGTCAGCACCCCCACCCCCATCTGGAGTCTGGGGTCTCTGCCCCTAACCGAGCCCCGCATCTCCCAGGCCAGACCCCCGCTGGACCCACACATCTGGGCTCCCGCCGGGTGGGGAAGGGGCGGGCACCTGGCAGCTCACAGCTGGGGGTGTTTCTGAAACTTCCTCCCTCCAAGCTCCAAAGGAACCGGCTCCCCCACTTCCCGAGACTTTTAGGGGCTTGGGAGGGCAGACGGGCTTGTGCTCGGCTCTCCCTGCCATGGTCTTAGGGTTCCGTGTTTTGGGGTTCGCTTTCCAACACCCTCGTGTTATAGTCCTCTCCTCCTCCTCCTCCTCCTCCTCCTCCTCTCCTTCCTCATCAGAAACCCTCCTGCTCTCACCTTCCTGAGGCTCAGGGAGGGAGAAGCCAGAAGTGGGGTTCCATCCACCATCTCCTCCCGGAGCCCCCTGAGCCACCCACTCTGCCTTGCAGTTCTCCAACCTCCGGGAAGAGAAGAAGCAGAAAGAGGTGATGGGGCTCATCGAGAAGGACAACCTCCTCCTGCGACAGGTGACCGCGGGGGGGGGGACCCCTCCCGGGGGAGGCAGCACCCCACTCGACACACTCAGGGCGCAGGGGCACACAGAGGCCGCGCCAGCCCTGGGTCCCGATTTGTCTTTGGGGGAGGCGGGGTGGGGATGAGTGGGCCTACTCCTCCGCCCCCGGCCCCGCCCCCAGCAAGTGTGGGAGCTGGAGCATGAGCTCGCCACGCGGGAGCACGCCATCGCGGAGGCCGAGGCCAAGGCGGGCCAGCTGCAGGCCCAGGTGAGCCAGTGCCAGGACCACCTGGAGCGGCGGAAGCAGCTGCAGGAGCAGGCGCAGAGTAAGATCGAGGCGGCGCAGCAGGCGGAGCAGCAGGTCCGGGTGGCGCTGGAGAGCGCGCAGTCCAGGGTACGCCGCTCCCTCGCCCCCGCCAGCAGCAGGGCCCCGAGCTCCAGGGCCCCTGCCCACCTCATCCACCGTGGGGACCCCAGGGGCTTGTGATGTCCACAGCGAGAGGGTGGAGTTCGCAGGAGGGTCAGGGGTCAGGGAGTCTCCCCGGGTCAGAAGGGAGCTCCTCTGGGGAAGGAGGTGGCTTGGGGTCCTTCTCAGTTTTATGATGTTTTATTTATTTATAAATATACTAGAGGCCTGGTGCATGAAATTTGTGCACTGGGCGGGGGCGGGGGCGGGGGGGTGTCCCTCAGCTCGGCCTGAGCCCTCTCGCAGTCGGGGAGCCCTCGGGGGATGTCTGACTGACGGCTTAGGCCCACCCCCTGCCATCAGTCAGACATCCTTAGTGATGCTGGGGCTTCTGGCTGAGCCATGCTCCCCCTGTGGGAGCACACTGACCACCACGGGGCAGCTCCTGCATTGAGCGCCTGCCCCCGGTGGCCCCATGATGCACATGGGACCGGTAGTTCTGCCATTTGGTCAATTTGCATATTAGCATTTTATTATTTATAAATATATAGTTTTATTGATTTCAGAGAGGAAGGGAGAGGGAGAGAGAGACAGAAACATCAACAATGAGAGAGAATTATTGATCAGCTGCCTCCTGCACGCCCCCCACTGGGGATTGAACCTGCAATCGGGCATGTGCCCTGACCAGGAATCGAACCATGACCTCCTGGTTCATAGGCCAGCGCTCCACCACTGAGCCACGCTGGCCGGGCTGATTTTATTTTTTAATCATGTGCAGGTTTTACTTGTTTAATTAAAAAAGTTGATGAGGTCCTGGCCAGTTGGGCTCAGTCGGCCTGCAAACTGAAAGGTCCTAGGGTCGATCCTGGTCAGGGCACAGGCCCGGGTTGCAGGCTCGAACCCCAGCAGGGGGCGTGCAGGAGGCAGCGATCCATGATTCTCTCTCATCATGGATGTTTCTCTCTCTCTCCCTTCCTCTCTGAAGTCAATAAAAAAATATATATTTTTTTAAAAAAGGGGCCCCTTTAAAAGAAAAAGGTTGGCGAGGCCCTGGCTGGTTGCTCAGTGGTTAGAGCGTCAGCCTGCACACCCAAAGGGTTGGGAGTTTGATTCCCAGTCAAGGGCACGTACCTGGATTGCAGGTTCAGTCCTCAGCCCTGCCTGGTCTGGGCACGTGCAGGAGGCAACCAGTCAGTATCTCACATCACTGTCTCTCTCGTCCACCCTCTCTAAAAATCACCTCCACTCTCTCTATAAATCAACGGGAAAAATATCCTCAGGGGATGATTAACAAACAAACAAACAAACAAACAAACAAACCAACCAAAAGCTGGTGAGGTAGAGGGTCCTTGCGTGAGGCCACCCCAGGCCTGTCTAGCTCGCAGGTAGACGCTGTCCCTCCAGCCTCAGTTTCCGGTTCCTAAGCTGGGAAGGAGGGGGTCCCGGCGGTGGGCGGCCCCTCCGCCCCCCAAGGCCAGCGGTGACTGTCCCTTCGCTCGCCCGCAGCTGGAAAGACTGAGGAACAAGGTCATCCAGGCCGCCTTCAGCACCCCCGGGATCAGGTCCTTCGCCTCCGAGATCTCTGACAACGACATCCTGGAGGCCTTGCAGGTAGGACAGCTCCGCTGCAGCCGGGCGGAGGGAGAGGTCGGGACGGGCGCTGGTGGCCCTGCTGGTCCCGCAGGGTCTCTGTTCTGGGATGGGGACTGTCCAGGCAGAAGGGACCAGGTCTCCCAGGGGTTGCTGGTGTCCTGAGCCTGAGGCGGGGCTGCTCTCAGCATTGAATGGGCAGCAAGCCCTCCGGGCATCGGGCAGGGCAGGCGCGGGGCCCGGAGGGTTCTGGAAGCAGGAGCCGCCAGGCCACGCCCCGCTCAGCCTCCTCCGGACGCTTCTTAGCACCTCAGTGGGGTCTCCATCTGCCGAGCCAAGGCCCTGACCCGGACCCCCTTCCATGGCTTGGGCCCAGGCTATCCCTCATCCACCCCCACCCCCCACCCCAGGACTCGGAGGCGGGCTGGGCCTCAGGGAGCCACCCCCCCGCCTGCCTGGCTGGAGGAGCTGAGGGCTGGTCACCGCCCCGGGAGGGAGCGCCTACCTCAGGTGCAGGGCCAGACGGGGCGAAGAGCCCCCGGCTGACTCAGCTCTGGGGAGCTGGGCACCTGTCCCTAGGTGGCTGCGCCCCAGGCTCTGCGGGCTGAGCAGGTGCCGTCGGCCTTGGCCTTCTAGCACCCTCAGTTCCCGGAGACCTGGCTCCTCCCCTCCGATTGTGGGGGGGCGGTGAGGGGACGCTGGCCAATGGTGCTCCTGTCAGGTGGCAACAGGCCTCAGGGGAGAGGGAGACCCTGTGTGGGGCCTGGGCAGGGGCCTCTGGGGCCTGGGTACTGTTTGGACTAAGGGAAGGGGGGTGGGGAGGGGAGAGGATGAATAGAGGAGGGAGGGAGGGAGAAAAAGAAAGGGGGAGGGAGAGGGTGGGAGGGGGAAGGGGAGGATGGGAAGGGTCACCAGCACCACCCAGGAGCCGGGGAGCCTTTCCTTGGTCCCCGGGCCAGAGGAGGCCTTGGGAGGGGGTGGGGCCGCCTCCGTGGGGGACGGACCCGAGGCCCCAGGGCGGTCCCTGCGTCACCAGCTCCAGGGCCCCTGGAGCCCGTCATGGCTTCTCCTCCCGGTCAGCCAGGAGGAGGGTTTCCCCCGAATAGACTGATGCTGCCCCCAGAGCTGCCCCCCTCGGAGGCCGTGGGGGTGGGGGGGGAGGGGGGGCGAGGAGCAGCCTGGGCAGCGGTGCGTCCTTCCCCAGCGGATCATCTCGGAGCGGATGGACTACTACAACCAGCTGAAGCACAAGGGCGTCAAGGTGCCGCCGCTGCTGATGGCGGAGGTGTTCTCGTCCAGCAAGTCCAAGAAGGTGACCTCCAAGTAGCTGGGCGGGCCCCCCGCTTCGGCTCCGGTTCAGAATTAAACTCTGTTGTTGGCCACGGGCTCCGCTTCCTCTCCCGGCACTCACACGGGGCTTGGGCTCCGGCGACACCCCCAGTCCAAAGCCCACTCTCCGGCGACACCCCCAGTCCAAAAGCCCACTCTCTGGCGACACCCCCAGTCCAAAGCCCACTCTCCGGGAGTCCGCACCGCAGCCGGCACCGCCCTGGAGACACCCGCACCGAGCAGGGGCCCCGTGGCCCAGCTTTCGGAGCCACCGGCCCATGCAGTTCGGACCCGCAGGGCTCCTTCTGGTTGTGGGCGTGGGAGCGGCACCGGGTGTCTGACCCGAGGGGTCTGCCCGGACCTGGGTTCGGCAACCCCGGTTCTCGGGTTCTGGCTGGGGCAGAATTAGCCCAGACGCAAACCGTAAGGGACCATCCCCTTGGGAAACCACAGGAGAAATGGGCTCAGGAAACAAGCTATGGAGGCGAAGGAAGGGCCCTGGGGCTTGGGATGCGGACGCTGAGGGTAAACGCCCGGTGGGAGGAGGGAGAGGGAACGGCTGGGGGGAGGGGGTCCTCCTGAGGGTTTAGCGTTAGGGGGGTCCTGGGGGACGGTCTCAGGAGGACATTCGCAGCCTCCCAGGGCCTCGGTCTCCACTTGGGGTTGCAGTGAGGCTGACGGGAGCAGAGCCAGGACAATGGGCCAGCTGGAAGGTCGCCAGGGCGGACGGGCCGGACCGCTGGCCAAGGAAGGGAGAGGGAGAGCAAGTCCTGGGGACACTGCTCATCAGGACCCGGCCCCTGAGACCCTCCCCCCGGGCACGCCCCGGCACGCAGGTGGGGTCCTTCTGACCTCTCCTCCCCGCCTCGGGGTGTCCTGTGCACACCCCACCCTTCCAGAACCGGGGCTGGAGGGGAGGACCCGGCAGACCCATGGGTCAGTCTGCAGGAGAAAGCAGTCACCCCTCCGAGGGGTTAGGGAGCCCTGCCCACGCCCTGAAATCTCTCTTCAGGGGTCCTTTCTCTCTGCGCGCCCAGGAACCCTTCCAGCTTGAGTCTCGGCTCTGAATTCTTTTCTCAGCCAGAACTCAGGTAGGTCAGACACCTGGTGCCGTGCCTTCCGGGTCACCAGTCCGGCCACTGGTCTGGTTTTACTGCTTTTCTGGGCCTGGAGCTGAAATACAACTGCGGCGTACATGTTGTTAACATAAAACCATGGAAACCTGTAAAGAATTGTTGTGAGTTTATTTGAGCCAAACTGTCGACATATGCCGGGAGGCAGAACCTCAAGGGATTGAGATAATGCTCCGGAGAATGGCGGGTTACATCTGTATTTATACATTTTAATCAAAGGAGGGACATAGGTGGGTTACATGGAATCTATTGGTGATAGACTAGAGAGGCGGGAGAAAGCCAAGTGGGAAACCCCTGGGATTGGATACAAAGTAAAATGATGGACACATGCTTAGGTGGGTGCAGGATCAATTAACATGATAGTGAAGGGATTGGTGGTCTCTGTCCTGGCGTCCTGCACATGTGGTTGTGCCCCAGGGGCTCCAGAAAAAGGGAAGTTACAAGTTACCCAGACATTTCAAGGGTGTGTTATCATAGATGCAAAAAGACAGGTAGGCTCAGTGAAGGTCAAGCTTGACCTTGACAGTGAAGATACCGGCCTAGGACATAACTGCCCACTGTTAGGTTAGGTGGCTCAGGAGGCGGCATAGGAAATAAAGAGAGTTGATCAGAAAAGGGAAGAGAGGTTTTATTCTGTGACCCACGAACCCCAAAGACAGGGCACGTGGATCCACGCCAACAGGGAGGGGGGCGCTTTTTTTATACAGCTGTTCAGTGAGGGCGGGGGAGCATGGGCTGTGGGAGTTCCCGCCACGGGGGTCGTCACGGTTTTTCCAGGTGTCCTCATCTGTCTGGTAGCTGACCTGTTAGGAATTCCAGGGCGGGACCGGCATCTGCGTCACCATCTACCTGGTGCCCTGGCCTGTTACGGATTCTAGGAAGGGCCCAGTATCTGCGTCACCATCTGCCTGGCGGAGGCTGCATCCGCTCCTGGACCCCCTTTCAACCTAACACCCACCATCACTGCTTTAGTTTAAGTTTAATGTCAGACCATCCTTTGTGGTCACGTAGGTCTGAGTTTGCAGGGCCGCCATGCAGGCCTTCCCTGAGCTGTCAGGTCAGCACGTGGCCCCTTCCGTCCACCATGTCATCTGTAGGGAGACAGGTCAGGGGGTCCCACCCTCAGGCCCAGGGAGATGCTAGGGGAGGAGAGGTCCCCTGGGGGCGAGGTCCCGCCCTACGGGCTACCACAGGGAGCTTTCCACCTGGTGACCTTCTGACCTTCGCCCTTGCTCTGCCCACCACACTTCCCTCCCCTGCCCCAGCCCCAGCCCCAGGGGCTCCCTGCCTGGGGCCGTTGTCTTGCAAGGGCGACTCCTTCGGAGGAAGGTGGCCGGGCTGGGTACTCTGTTCCCACCGTGGCTGAAAAGGGGCCACAACTAAACCCCACAAGCTCGCGGGAGGCCTGCGGGGCAGCCTTACAATCCCAGACGGAAAGCCACCCCATGGGAGGGTGTGGAATGGAAACTTGGTAACTGAAAGCTGTCCATGGCCGGTCGTCCAGTCCCAGGCTAGAATCCCCCTGCAAAGGTCAATCTTGACCTTCACCGGCCAGTTCATTGCCTTTTGCATCTCAGATAACGTGCCTTCGAAATGTCAAGGTAACTCCTCATTTTCCAGACCCCAGGGCCAACCCACACACCGGCCGAGACCCGGAACCCTCTCGCTGCTGCGTTAATTGCCGGCCTCACCCAGACCCACTCGTGCGGAAGGTGCATGTGTCAGTCATCTTACTTTCATCCGATCCCAGAGGCCCCGCCCCCTGACCGACCCCCGGGGGTTCCATGCAGCCCCCCTCGATTGTAATGAGGGAAATAAGGGGCACGACTGCGCTCTCCCGAGAGAACGTCCACCCGGTGAGACGCTGCTCCTCAGCTGGGCTCAGATGACCGCGCACACGGTCCCCGGGTTTGACGGGGCGGCAGGCTCCTCCCAGAGGCCCCAAGTCCAGGCGCCTGAGCACGTGCGGACGCGGGAGGCGCTGGGGCGTCGCTCTGCCCCGCGCCCGCCCGCCCGCCCGGCCGGCCCTGCACCCGCGCTGAGGTCCGGCTCCCCGGCCTCTGGTTCCAGCAGCCCGCAGCCCGGACGGCCGACCGCAACCGCGCCGGCGCGGGGAGACCCAGCCCAGCGCCGCGCCTTTGGGTGCAAACCCAGGCGCCCCGGGGGCTCCGGGGGCCCCGCTCTGAGTTCGGCTCCCCGAGTCTCCCCGCTCCCGCGGGGTCGGGGTCCTGGGGAGACGCGCCCAGCCGCCCCAGTCCCGGAGGCCCGTCACCCCAGCAGCCCCGACCTGGGGGCCGCCCCCCGCTGGCCCCGCCCCTGTCCCGCCCTCGGGCACGGTCCCGCCTCCAGGTCCCTCCGGGCTCGGACCTCCCCGTCCGCTCCCCACTCCCGCCCCGCCCCCGCCCCCGGGCCCCGCCCCCGGCTCCGCGCCCTCTGGCCACTTGGACGGTCCGCGCCAGGTGATGCGAGGTCGTGTGCAGCCTCCTCGTGCGTCCGGGGCTGGGGGGGGGGGGGGTTGGAGCGGGTGTGGGGGGCCTTGGCGGCGGCAGCCCCCGTCCCTCCGAGGCCGCGGCCTCCCCGGCCTGAGACCGGTCTGCGCGGTGCGGGTCGGGGCCCATGCGCTGTCCCGGTCCCACGGGTTCTGGCCTGACCCCTGGGGAGCCGCGGGAGGCCCGGGGCCGCCCGTCACCTTCTCTTTCCTATTTAAGGTTGAGCTCCGCCGCAGGCTCCGCCCAGCTCCCTGGACCGCGGGCTGCAGTCGGCCCCCCTGGCCAGGACCCCTTTGTAAGTTGTGGGCTGCCCAGAGGTGCTTCGGGGTGAAGGGGGCTAAGGTACGTGGAGCTGCCTCAGGCTCCCAGGAGCTGGTGGTTGGTACCCGGGCTCCCAGGGCTTGGCATGTCGCCGCCAGGTGGCACGGCCCCAGGCCTCTGGGACACGGTGTGCCCGGTGTGTGGGCTGGACAGCCGATTCCGAGCAGGCGCCGCCCGGCTCTGAGCACCTCACCCGCTCCTGGGGCTTGGTCCAGCGGGACGGCTGAGCCACGGCGCCTGTTTGGAACGCGTCCTGCTGAGTGACAAGAACCCCCTGGCCGGCCGCGCGAGGTTGGGGCGACTCTCCTGGCATCAGAAGCCCCCAGTGGGCAGTGGGTGTGGCTTCGGGGAAGCGCCCCTCGGGTTGCTGTGGCATCCAGGTCACAAGGCAGCTGCCAGCGCTCCGGCCCTCACATGAGGGCAGCAGGAAGGAGGTGGCTGCCTTTCAGGAAAGCAGAAGCTCCCCACTGCCCCCCCCCCCCCCCCCGCACCCCTGGCCCAGGAGAGCGCCGGCCCACCCCTGGTGACGGGACGGCAGGGGCAGGGGATGGGGATGAAGCTGGCCTGAGCCCGGTGTCACTGGGCGGCAGCAGGCACAGTGCTGCAGGGAAGATGAGGATTCTGCCCACAGGAGGGAGGGTGGTGTGAAGCCCTCCCTCAGGCCTCCCTTCCTCCCATGCCTGGGCCCTAGAAAGGGTGACTACCAGCGAGCCGGGGGTTAACCGCCTGGGGCTGGCTTCTCCCAGCAAAGGGCCCTCTGTGCTTTTTTTAAATCCTCACCTGAGGATAGGTTTTTCCTTGTTTTTTCAGAAAGAGTGGAAGGGAGGGAGGGGGAGGGAGAGAGGGAAAAATGGATGCGACACGTTGACTGGTTGCCTCCCACACGTACCCGTACCCTGACCAGGTCCCATTCGAAACCATGACCCTTCAGTCCTGGGGCCTGTGCTCAAACCACTGAGCACACGGGCCAGGGTGCCCTCTGTGTCCAAGACTAGCTGGGACCCAGTCAGCGTCTCCCAGGCTGGTGGGGGCTGAGCCAAGTCTCAGCCCCTAGAAGTGAGGGGCCAACTGCTGCAGCCTCCCCAGCAGGCCCGGGCGCCCCCAAGCCCTGGCTCCTCCCGCAGGCAGTGCTGGGGGAGGGACTAGAGAGCTACAGGCCAGAGCGTAGCCACTGTGGGGCCCGCCGGGGCGCCCCCACCCCCCACAGGGCCGAGCTCGCCAGCCACAGCCCCCTCCCTTTCCTTCCCGACCTCCAGAGACGGCCGGGCCTTATCTGTCAGGGACGGGCAGCAGGAAGTGGTCATCGGCCCTGGCCCGCGCCGGAGGCCCAGGGCTGGGTGGATGCGCGCATTCCTGAGCACAGCGTTCTTGGACTTGCAGCCTCCGGGGCAGGAATGTCCACTTTGCCCCTCCCACGTGACTGGGCCAGTGGCATAGCACTCTGGCCCTGGTCACCTCGTAAGGCGGGTGGGGGGTGTGGGTAGAGCCGCCACCCACCTTAGTGTCTCTCCCCCCTCCCCGCGCCCAGGGAGACTCCCCCTGAAAGCACCCCTCCCCTCACTGTCCGCAGGGTCCTGCCCTACAGTGAGCCCAGCGAGGCTGCCACGCCCCCAGCCACATCAGCTCCCCACCCAGCATGGAGCCCCAGGACCCCAGTGTGCAGTACAGCAGGTGGGATGAGGTCAGTGTGGGGGCTGCGTCCAGCCCGGAAGAGGCCCCCTGCTGCGAGAGGTGAGTGGGGGCAGCCTCCGCTCCACACCCCGGGTGCCTCCCTCCCCTGGCCTCTGAGCACACCTGGGCCCTCGGCCTCTGCTCCTTCCCCGCGGGCTCCCTCCTGTTGCCCACATCAGCAGAGCGCCCCAGCACCCCCACTTCCTTTGGGGCCCACCTGCCCTGGGGCTCCCCCCACCCAGGGGCTCACTGCTGCCCTCTCACCCTAGGCTCTCCCGGAAGCTGTGCTCGGGCCGGCTGGGGGTCACCATGAGGATGCTGGGAGGAGTGGCCCTCTTCTGGGTCATCTTCATCTTGGGCTACGTGGCCGGCTACCTAGTCCACAAGTGCAAATAGTGCTGCCGGGGCCACGGCCACGGGCACAGGCCAGGGGCCTTCATGCAGACCCCGCAACACACATCCTATACAGACTCCCCCATACATGCATCTGTACAGGCTCCCCCCTTATACACACCCCCCCATAGGCCCTCCCATGTACATGCATCTGTATACAGACCCTCCCACAAACATGCATCTGTATGGACTCCCCCCATAAACACGCATCCCCCTATAGACCCTCCTATACACACGCATCTGTATACAGACCCACACATATGCATCTGTACAGATTCCCCCATATACACGCATCCCTATATAGATTCCCCCAACACACATCCTATACAGACTCTCCCCACAGACATGCATCTATATACTGGCCCCTACATACATGCATCCCTATACAGACCCCCACATACACGCATCTGTATAGACTCCCCCCAGATACACGCATCCCTATACAGACCCTCCCCTATATACGTGCATCGGTATACAGACACCACCCCCCATACAGAGGCCCCCAAGCGCGCTGAGGGGAGCTGTGTGTGCCCCTCTGCCCGCCCTCCCAGGGGCCGAGACCTGTTCCTGGAAGACACTTCCGAGGCAGAGCAGGGAGCGGCCTCCACTCTCACCCCTGGTCTGTCCGCTTCTTTCCTTCCGCTGGGGAAGAGTGTGTTAGTCATTAAATTAAATGTCTGTTGAATGAAAGATGCTGGTGGCCATGTTCCCCCAGGCCAGGTGTGACTAGTGCCTGGACAGCTGTGAGGGGGCCTGTGGTGAGGCTGCCTGGCTCAGGGCCTTGGGATGTGCCCTCCTGGCTGGGCCTGAGGGCCGGGGTGTGGCCAGACCTGCTCCTGTCCCAGGGCAGGCATCTCAGGACGAGGGTGGGAGATGAGGAGTCACTGTCCTCGCGGGCCCTGTGTTAAGTCCCCCTTGTCAGGCCAAGCTGCCTACAGGGGCACCCGTGGCTGGTGGGGGGACGTCAGGAGTCTGCATCCAGGTGGTGTCCGGCTCTGACCCCAAGGCGGGCAGGGACCGGGTCCTGTGGGCCTGCTGGAGGGGCCTCAGGGAGGGTCCTGTCCAGCTCTGGTCTTGGCCTCCGCACCCTTCTGGCCCCATCAGGGGAGGGAGGGGGTGCAGCTGGCGCACCTCTCCCAGCCTCACCCTCTGGCGCCGATCCAGGAAAGGCCGTGGGGTGGGGGCTGCGGGGAGGTGGGCAGGGGCATGGGCCTTCATGGGGCCAGTCTGCCCTGGGGGTACCGGGACTGGCAGAGGGTGAGGATGGAAGGGGTCCTGGTAGCCCTTGCCCAATCCTCCCCGACTTCCCAGGTGCACTGCAGGCTCCGGCCTTGCTGATGGATAGGTATGAGTGGCCTGGGGCAAGGCCGACAGTCCGGGGCAGGTATCCAGGGCAGGGAGGGGCGAGCAGGTGGCAGGTGACCCACGCTGAGGGCACTGCTGGGAGCCAGCACTGCCTGGACACGGAGGACCTCCTCCAGCCTCCTCCTGGGCTGACCAGATGTCAGGCCAACACGATGCCTGCTCGAGCCGGGCACATGCACGCACCCCGCGGGTCTCAGGAGCCAGTGTCCCTGCCCCGGGGGCATGAGGCCTCTGAGACTGATCCCCCAGGGTCCCCAGCGTACAGGGAAGTCCTTAGGGCCCCTGCTGAGTCGGTGCCCAGCCTCCCGACAACAGGCACAGGAGAGTGGGCAGGCCCGGGAGGCAGGGCTGCAGGTGGGCCGAGCAGCCTGGGGTCTGTTTTGCAGACCTGCCAACCCCCACTGAGAGCGGCCGGGGAGGAGCAGGCGCTCCCACTAAGGTCGCTGGAGATGCAGGATGGGGAGAGTGGCACCAGGAGCAGCAGGTGGGGGCGGCCTCGTCAACGTGGAGGTCGCACCAGGTGCGCTGAGCCAGGGGCCTGGAGGACAGCTGGGCTCTGGCCCCCCTTCATGCTCCACTGTGACCCGCAGACCCCACGCCTGCCAGTGTCAGCGCTGACTGCCCGAGGCCCTGTGTGTGAGCCAGGCACCAGCAGACACTGCACAGGAGGCTCGAGGGTGGGGTGGGGGGAGCAGGGCAGCAAGGAGTGCCTTTGGCGGCTCACCCACGTCAGCCCAGGGACAACGGTGGGAAGGCCTGGTGATCGAGAGCCAGGTCGGGGTCTCAGCCACCCACCCCGTCCCGCAGAGCAGGCTGGCTGAGCTCCCAGGCCCCGTGCGGCTGCTTCCGATGGCTAAGCGCCCCTCCCCCAGACGGACATGGGCCTCTGCAGGTTGGGGCCGTGGAATCAACGGCCGCGAAACACGGAAGCTGAGGAGGCCCTCCCCGCTCCAGCCAGAGCCTGACGGCAGTCGGCCCCGCGGCCGCTCCTGAACCCAAGCACCTGGCCCTGGGAGGGCACATGCGTGTGCTCACACAACACACGCAGACACAGGCTTCCTGCCGAGACATTTAACACCAGAAACACCTACAGTAAGATGCTGCAGCCCCATCCACCTGCATGTCCCCCTGAGACTGGGGTCTGCCATCTGCTCGTCACCACAGGCTCACTCACCAGCGGCTCTAAGTCCCGCTGACTCCTCCCCCGGCAGGCACCCCTCTGAATCGCCACCCCTAAGCGCCCACCAGCAATGCGTTCAGCGCAGGCTGAGGAGGAGGCTGCGCGCTCAGTGCCCCGGCAGCGGTGGGAGAGGCGATGCCCGCGGCGCAGGCTCCGGCTGGGACGGAACGCCACGTCCACGGAGTCTCCCGGGAGCAGCTGGCTGTGCCCACATGACCCCAGCGCGTTCTCACAGTGCAGTGCGCTGAGGAACGCCGTCCAAAGCCTTAGTGAAAGCTGGAGGCAGGAGAGTGTAAGCACGTGACAGCGTGGCACACGTGACAGCGTGGCACACGTGACAGCGTGGCACACGTGACAGCGTGGCACGTCTTCAAGGCAGGATCTTCTGCAAACTGGACAAAGACTGCAGACAGCTTCAAAACCGCCAGGGGGCAGGGCAGCCAGTAACTCAGTGCCCCCACGCGTGAGCCCCACGGGGGCAGAGCTGTCCAGGTGGCTGGAGGCGCTGGCGGCGTCTCAGCGGATGACCGTCACGTGGGCAGCGGTGATGTCCAGGTCCGTCTTGGACGGGTACACCACCTTCAGGTGCCCCTCCTCGTCCACCACCCGCACCTGCTCCACCAGCAGGGGGGCGCTCCCATCTCGCTCAGGGCTGGGGTGCCTTCCAGGCTCCGAGAGGTGTCCGGAAGCGGCGTCCGCTTCAGTGTCGGAGACAGAGCCCTCCTCCTTGTTTTCTAAGGTGTACTTGTTGATTTCTGCCATTTTCTGCAAATGACCCAGAGATCAGAGGCAGCCCTGGGAGGCGCCCGGAGACCCACGCGGCCCTCTGCCCGTCGCCTGGAGGCGGGGCTACTCACCAGAACGAGGGCGTCCATGATGTCTTTGCAGATCTGCAGACTGGTCGCACTTGTCACTTCCAGAAACAAATCGCAGGTTGTTTTCTTAATCTTAAAGAGAAACCAGGAACATGTCAGAAAAGAGTCAAGTTACCAACAGCGACACCAGCAACTGCAACACTGAATCTGGGGAAGCCTCACACACGTGCCACTCAAGCCGACAGACACAGACCGCGGGCTGCGCGCACCCTGACATGGTGTGGCCCAGGCTGGGCCGTGCGCGCCTGACGTCGCATGGAAGACGCAGGGACGCCTACTCTCAGCCCACCTTGGTCTTCTCGCTGTTGGTTATCGGCGGGAAGGAAATGACGTCGCCATCGGCGTCCAGGAGGCAGGGGTACTGCTCCTTCCCGTCCAGCAGGTGGAGGTATCTGTGCAGAGAAGCCGTTAACAGTGAAGCTGCCACAGCGCCCGCACGTTAAACCAGGCAAATCAAAGCCCTTGGCCCCAAGAAAGACCTAGGCACGTCCCACAGCTCAAGGCACAGAGTGTCCCGAAACCGTGTTTGCGGGGACGGCATCTGGGCTAAGGAGGCAGGGCCAAGGCCCGCGGTCATTCCCAGCTGTGAGACCTGGGAAACTGCTGGGGGTGTGAGGGTTCGTCTCCCTCGGGCTGTGGGTGACTTGGTTCCCCCACTACCTGCGTCCTTGGTGCCAAGAGCCACCCTCCCGAGGCAACACAGGCTCCCTCGGAAGTGGCGTCCACGCCACACGGTCTCGGGCACTGCCTTTCACCCCACCCGCAGGGAGGCCCTCGCAGGAGAGGGATGGACTCCGGGAGAGGCCTCAGTCCCTGGCAAGGTCAGGCACTTCCTAACTGGCGGTGGACGAGATGGAGGAGGGGGCCGGGACCAGGGGCCACCTGTGCAGGCCCGAGACAGTCTGCCTCTTCCTCTGCTTCCGGTGCTCCTCCGCCTCCGCCTGCAGCTGCCGCACCAGGTCCTTGGCCTTGATCTCCTTGCGCCCCAGGGGGACGATCTTTGGGGTGAAACCTCAGGTCAGCTCATGTGGAGACGCTCTCGGCCACTCACTCCAGCAGCCCCGCCCCTGCCCCCTCCTCCTTCACGACGGGAGAGCCGGCTGCCCCACGGCTGCCCCACGGCTGCCATTCTGCCCCCGCATCACGCGTGCTCACATGTGCCTCAGAGGTCACCTAGGAGCCCCAACACCCAAACACCCCAGTGCTTAAACTGAGCTAAACCTCAAACCCAACACACAGCTGCGTCTCCAAGACTACAGATCCTGTAAGGCCAAGGGCCGGCCAGCAGCGCCCGTCGAGCAGGCACAGGACGCGGCCCACCCGGGACCTCACGCCCGTGCAGAGGCCAACAGCATGGCCGGACCTGCCGGGACAGCCGGCCAAGGTCAGGCCCCACTGGGGCTTTGCCATTGGGATGCAAAGCAGGAGTTTCTGGTTTAAAGCGAGTCAGCAAGTGAAGGAACCCCTTTACTGGTCCCACTCCTGAGCCTGTGCCGCGGCGTGAACAGGCCCCTGCTGCCCCGGGAGCCAGAGGGCGAGGAGCTGCCGGCTACCTGCAGATGCTCCGGCACCAGAACCACCCTGGACAGCCCGGAGGGGGCGTCACCTTGAGGTCCTGCGGGGGGCGGGCGGTGTACAGCAGCGGCCCGCGGACGGCACGGAGGTCGTGGGTCGCGATGGTGGCTGCCGTCCGCTTCTCGCAGACGTCCTCGTGCAGCTTCGTCTGCAACGCGAGATCGCAGGCGCTCAGAGCCAGGCGTGCGCGGGCGGGAGCCGCCCACCCGCTCGGCACTGCCACCTCCGGCCAGTAGCATCCGGTAAAACCGCCCCCGGCAAACAGCTTCTGCCCGTCACCAGGGCTTTCCTCGTCCCTGACACCAGGGCACAATGTGGGAGGCGTCCGTCCGAGAAGCCACGGGAACCACACTCCTGGCTGCGCTCACAGCAGCAAGACTCAAACATGGCCCCACGGCGTTCCCCTGAACGCGAGCTCCGCGCTGGACGCCTGGCCCGGCCTCTGCCCCTCCCAGGGCAGGACTCCTGACCCGCGGGAGCCTCCGGAAGCCGCCTGTCCCCGGGCCACCCCAGGGCCTCCTCACGTCAGAGACGCGCCTGCTATTTTAAAAGAGGGGCATGGGCACGGAGACAACCCATCGGGACGTCTGTCTCGCTAAAACCTAAACAAACAGCACGACTCGCGTGGGAATGTGCTGGTGGGAGCTGCTGACTCCGACACCATCTTCTGTGGAACTGAGTGTGATTCACTGCGGAACCAGAAACTCCAGCAGCTCGGGAACTGGAGGAGCACTCAGGCCCAGGGCGACAAGGCCGCCCGCGGAAGCGCGGCTCACTGTGAGCTGTGGGCGAGGAGCAGGAGCCCCTGCCGGCTCCGCCAGGCACACCGGCTCTGTGTGCGCGAGGCGCCCTCGACGTGCCCAGCACACTCGGCTGCCCACGGCCCACACGCCGCTCACCAATATCCAGAGCAGGGCCGCTGCGTTCCCATTTCCCAGGAGAGGAAACTGAGGCACTCAGAGGTGGTGTCTCCTCACCCCACCCACCCGCTGGCCGCCTGCACCCACCTGAGAGGTGAGGAAGCGCTTGAGTGCGTTGCCCGTCTGCAGGTCCATGCCCCTCACGACAGCCCCCACGAGGAACGGCCGCACGCCCTTGACCTCAGGGCCGGCTGTGATGGTCAGCGGGGCCGGGTTCTCTGAGACGTGCAGCACGCGGAGCAGCAGCCGGCTGGCCTCGGCCACCTCCTCCTCCTCGCCCTCCCTCTTCCTCCGCTCCCTCCTCTGGCGCCGGCTCTCTTCCTTCTCGGGGTCGGCCCTGCCCTTGGCCCTGCCGCGGCCCCCAGCCCGCAGGTACTCCAGGATGGACTTGGTCTGGCAGCTGCCCAGCATCTTCTCCAGGCGCCTGTCCTTCAGCTGGTTCCCGTGGAGGTTGAGCTCCCTGAGCTTGGGGCAGTCGGCAAGCTCCGCGGGGACCTCGCTCAGCTGGTTGTTGGCGAGGTCCAGCGTCTGCAGGGCAGAGCGCGCGTCAGGCACGGAGCACCCCACGCGCCGGCGACGTGGCCAGGGGTCTCCATGAAACACCTGCCCTGACCCTCAGGCTCCTCGGGTCACAGCTATAGCAACGTTTCAGGGGGACGGTTAGGTCAGGGGACAAGGCAGCAAGGGGCAGGGGAAGGCGCAATCTAGCTGTGACCCCTGGTTCTTCAGGGGCCAACAGGTGCCCCGCACAATGGCGCTAACAGCTCTCTCCCCCCACTGACACGCAGTGCAGGACGCACTCACATCCGCGGGCCCACGGGGAACAGGGCTGACACTGCAGGGCCGCTGTCTGCCCGGAGAGCAGGGGCAGATCCTGCCCTCAAAACAGGAATCAAAGAAAAGGGGCCCAGGAAGCCAGACGGGTCTTCAGTTCCCAGGGTCCGAGCAGCGGAGGGGCCTCTGCTGGTCACCCCGCCACAGGTGGTGTGTCTCCTCACCCCACCCACCAGCTGCACCTGCGTCACCCTCATCCCGGCACCAAAACACGCTGGCTGCGTGGCTGGGACGTGTCTGCTCCAGAATGAAGAGCCGGCAGGGGAGGGGGGTGAGGGAGGGGCCCTGTAGAGCACGGCAGAATGGAGGCACCCTCAGGACCCGCAAACGCGCTGGGGCAGGAGGCTGAGCAAGGCTCTCCCAGGGGAAGCTGTGCCCCAACCAGAGGACGTGAAACCCATATTTCCTCAAAGGGGGATGAACGTGTGGGAGTGGCCCCAGCAATAGCCTGGACCTGACACACGGAGGGGAGGGGATGGGGGGAGGGGGGGAGGGGACTCAAGCTGCTCCCCGCTCGCTGGTAACAACCCCCACGGGCAGAGCAGGCCAGTCTCTGAGCCCAGGCGGCGCCCTGTTCCCGCTTGGGACCTGCTGCTGGGAAAGGACCCTGAGCTCCTGGGGAGCGACCGAGAGCCCCCCCTGGAGGGGTGCAAGGACCGGTCTTGGTTGCAACAGACGACTGAGGGCACCTGGCGACACCCGCCCCCCCCCCCTCCCCCCGTGAGCCCCACCTCCGGCAGCAGCTCAGGAAAAAAACAAAAAACGGGATTTTCTTTTAACGTCCATTTCTCTTATCACTGCACAAAGGGTTTCACTTCGGAGCGTAACTTCCCTCTGAAACCTGCGTGGGGAGCCCCACACTGAGTCGCACTGGGTGACAGAGCGACAGGGCTCCCGGCAGGAAGGCGGACCCTGGATGAATGGTCCTGGCTAAGGAACGTGCGGCTCGTCCTCTGCCCGCCCCTCCCTCCACCCGTCCCAGGTGGGCAGCACCTCCGGTCCGGGTAGGAGTCACGAGGAGCGCAGGCAGCCAGAGCCATGAGGGAGCCACCCCTCCTTGGCCTGCTGCGGCCCTGGCAGTGGGGCCCGGGCCAGGGCAGAGAAGCCCGCGCCGCACTCTCAGGTCTCCCCGGGGGCAGCCAAGCTGATGGGTCAGAGGCCCGGGGTTGGCAGAGCCCGGCGCCCCAGAGGGAAAGCGGTCAACGGCGCCGCCTCTCAGCGTCCCCGCCCCCGGCCTGGAGTACGGGGCAGGGTCTGGGCCCCTCCTGGGCTCTCCCCGCTCTGGGGAGGGGAGTGGAAGAAGCCGAGGCTGGGGTTACTTCGGGGTGCGGGGGACGTGGGGGGACGGATCGCTTCCCTGCCCCTGGCCCGGGCCGAGGCCGCCCGCCCGCCCGCCGGGTCGCCCTGCTGACCTTGAGCGAGGCCAGGTGGGCGATGTCGGGGCTGAGCTCCCGCAGGCAGTTGTCGGCGGCCGCCAGCTCGCTGAGCAGGGGCAGCGCGCCGGGGCGGAAGAGCTCGGCGGGGAAGGAGTGCAGGCAGTTGCCGGTGAGGTTGAGGGTCTGCAGGCGCGGGGCGCAGCGCGCCAGGTCGGCGGGCAGCTCGCGCAGCCGGTTGCCGCTGAGGTTGAGGGTCTGCAGCTGCGGGAGGCCCGGCGGCTCGGCGGGGCCCAGGCCCTGGCCCGGCGGCAGCGCCTCCAGCGCGTTGCCCGACAGATCGAGCACGCGCAGCGCGGGCAGCGGGCCGAGCTCGGGGCTGAGGCCGGGGCCCAGCGCGTTGCGCCGGAGCACGAGGCTCTGCAGCTGCGGGAGGCCCCGCGCCAGGCCCGGGCCCGGCTCGCGCAGGCTGCCGCAGCCGCTCACCTCCAGGTAGTGCAGCAGCGAGAGCGAGAAGAGCCGCGGCGGCAGCCGCCCGCCCGCCGCCCGCACCCGCTCCTCCAGCGCCGGCCCCGTCAGCAGCAGCTCCCGCCGCCGCTGCCGCTCCGCCAGCTCCAGCTCCGGCCAGGCCTCGGACACCGCCGCCGCCGCCATCGCGATGCCGCTCCCGCAGCCCGCGGGCGCTTCCGGGGCGCGCGGCGTCACTTCCGGCGCGGACCGGAAAGAGCCACGCGGCCAGCCCTCCGGCGCCTGGACCACCTGGGCGCCCGAGGTTCCGGCCGCGCCTCTGCTCGGAGAGTCCGGCTCCGGGCCGAGGGCCGCCTGGCCCGCCTGGCCCGCCTGGCGGGGTCCGCACCGCGGAGTCGCCCTCGCAGAGACTGGGGAGCAGCAGGGACCGCCCCGCCGCCTGGGACCCTGTGACAGAGGCGGAGTGACCAGTCCATCGGCGATGCCCGCGGAGGAGTGGCCCGAGGAGACTTAGAATCCGGGCTTCGCCGCCGTCGGGAGGACGGCCGGGTGCGCCCCTGTCCTTGAGCGAAGGGGCGACAGTCTGTCGGGTGTGCATCTCGAGTCCCCTCCCGACCACAGCGCCCCCTCCTGGCCCCGACACTGCGAGGGGCTGGTGGCAGTGGCTCCTTTGGGGGGAATGTGGGGGCAGCGGGGTGCCGAGAAGGCGCCCCCCGCATCGGCGGGTTTCCCAGAGCCCACGGGTCAGAAGAGCCCGTACACAACCCGGCAAATTTGGGGGGTCCTGTCGCGCTTCCCTCCAGCGCGGTCAACAGGACATGGATGAGGCCACTGCCAGGGTAGAACAGAAGCTGTAAAAGCGGGTGCCAGGCGCACACCCCAAAAAGGCGACGGAAGTACAGCAGACACACACCAGCAGCAGTCGCCGTGGGCACCATGCGGTGGGTGGCACCCGCGTCCCCACGAGCCGCGAGGGGTGCGCGGTGCTCTGCGGGCACCAAGGCTATGACGTCACTGCTCTGAGGGCACCAAGGCCATGACGTCATTGGAGACAGGCTTTTTCCTTCCATCACGCCCTCCTGGGACCACCGTCCCCAGTCCTCCCGAGAGGCCATTGCAGCACACCGCCCCCCGAAGTAGGATAAGACATTGGAAGCCACTTTGCTGTTTTCAGCTGCGATACCCCAAATTTCAAGTTGGTACCCATTTGTGTAAAGGAAAAAGCTGTACATAAGTTAAAATAGAGACAATTACAAACTTAGCGGTGCTGATGGAAGCTTAAACCCGCTCCACACACTTACAGAGAAGCGCTGCCATGTTTCCTATTTGAAAAGCTGAGGGCTCACTGGCTGGCTGGAGGGAAACGGGTGACTAGAGGGAAACCGGCCGGGCCGCGCATCCCTGGACACCCTGGTTCTACTCCACAGGGTAGACGTGGCCAGTAACGCCTTCTAATTCCTCTGCAGTTTAACATCTTCGCTTCTTCAGCACTAAATCCGTTTTGACAGATAACTTATTTTAGGGCCAAACTCTCTACTGGCAACTTACCATTCAGAGCCCTGGTCAGCCCCCGGCTGCCCTCGGAGGTGCCTGCCCTGCCTTACCCCCCTGTTTACAGATGGAAATAGAACCTACAAATTGCTTTTAAATTATCGAAATAAAAGTGAAATGTTCAGTGACCTTTTTATTATATGAATATTCTTGGGGTGAATTAACTAAGTCCTGAATAGCAACAAAAATATATTACTCAGATATTTTATGATACCTAAAATAAGGATAAATAGAAAACTATGCTAAAACATTAAAAAATTGTAAATTTTCATGAAAAGGATTTACATTTGTATCCTAATGCCAATTTATACATATAATTCTTTTAAATTAGATATGCTATTCTGATATGAAAATAACAAATATTGTTAAATACCCACAACATACTCATAAATAAATTCAACTATTACTGTTCCAAATTCAGATGCTTACGTGAGGCTGACAGAGTACTCAGTTCCTTTTACATTTTTACTGATTCTTGGTTCAACAGTACATAACTCGGTAAGGCTTTCATGGCCACGAACCACTGCCACGGATCATTTCACCACAAATGCATGAAGCTTCTATAACCAGCAAGACTAACCTTTTAATATTTTCATTTTAAAAATTTTTATTGATTTTTAGAGAGAGAGAAGGACAGAGAGAAACATCTATGTGAGAGCAGAACATCAATCGGGTGCCTTCTGCACGCCCCCTACTGGGGATGGAGCCAGCAGCCTGGGCATATGCCCTTAAGGGGAATTGAACTAGCAAACCTTTTGGTGATGGGACAACGCCCAACCAACTGAGCCACACCGGTCAGGGCAAGACTAACCTGTTTTAAATGCACCCAATTTTGTCAATCATTAAAAACTAAACATTTTTACAAATATTTTTAGGTTATAATATATAGAAAACATTATACCTATTCAAAGTTTTGGAGAGAAAATAATTGCTTAGTTAACTTTTCTCATTATTGTTCTGTTTAAAAAAATGTTTTATCTGTATTTCAAAAATGGACTAGAAAACAGCCAACATCTTTTGAAGCCGAAAAAGATCGTTGAGTGATCATCTCGGCAGCTGTATTCCACTTGGTCGAGGAGCATTTTACCTCGTCTCCCCACATTTTAGTATTTTTTTAAAGGTAATTCCATTGGTCAGTCTCACTCAGCATTTCTAGTCAACCATACGAAACGGTGTTAATTTACCAAAAACGGTGATAGATTAGTGCGAACCCGTGGTTGCTAACGTGGCCGGGGAGTATACCGCTCACATAGCTATTAGTTGACGTGTTCTTGTTCCCCAGGCTGGGAACTAGAAAGAGCGATACACTAGCTGTGTGGTACAAATGTCATCCCTTCCGGCGGCATTCTGACAGCCCGCCGTACGCTCGGCAGTGGGCGTCGGGCCCCTGGCCACAGGAGGGGACAGAGGGGGCAGCCGCTGGGGTGCTGTGGGGCACCACCTGGACGGGAAGACCTGGGCGTGGCCTAGCAGGTCTCAGACACTGCCCCCCCCCCCACCCCCGCAGATGAGGCAGGCGGAACCACTGGTGGGGGAGGGGTTGGGCAGGAGCTGGGAGGAGACTGGGTTTGGAGGTTTGGTTGTATCACTGTGAGTGATGCTTTGGGTTTAAGTATCTGGAGTGTTTGAGAAAGTGCCTTCAGCTCCAATTCCAGCCTGGCTTTGAGAGGGATGGGGACGGGGACAGGCCAGCCCAGATGTGAGTGCTGGAGGGACCAGTTCTTGGTGACCGCCATTGCCTTTAATTAACCTTTATTCTGTCACAAAGGAAAACACAGGCTCTGCAGCCGCTGCCTATGGCGAAGGCGCGGGAGAAGGCATGGGGGAGCTCGAGCCACCCCGCTCTCCTGTCCTGTGACCCGCAGTGACCACAGCCCTGTGGCCGGGACAGATCACAAGCGAGGTTACTGCGAAGGAAGAGGGTTCTGTGCCTGCGGGACGCCCTCGACACGCTGGCCCGACCTGGCACCTGCTTCCGGGCGCTTCCTCGGCACTGGTTTTGGGGTCTCTTCCAATAGCACGGCTACGTGTATGGCTCCCGGCCCGAGAAAGTCAGACCTGCCAGCTGGACACGGGAGGGAGCGCCGGTCGTCGGGGCCACCGCCTTGGCCATCCCCACACACGTGTGAGGACAGCGGGCGGAGCATGGCCGCCGGCCGCAGATGGCTGTTCGGAGACGTGTGCATGATCAGGAACTGGCTCGGTCCGCTCACACCAAGGGGCTTGGTCCCGTCGGGTCATCGCTTCCTGTAGGTCCTGCCAGAGCACCTGCTCAGGCCGCCCTTTGGGGTGGGGATCTTGCTTCCAGCCTTCAGCCCCGAGGTCCCTGGCTTGGCCGTGTCTGGGCCTTTGCCTGCGGTGGACACGGAACATAAAGCACAGGCACCGTGTCACAAGGAAACTGACGCACGAGGGGAGCGCACAGCACCTGACGGTATGGAGGCGGCGTCAGCAGACACGGGGAGCACAGCAGGAGGGCTGGGACCTAGGCACTTGTCCACAGGAGCTGGCCTGACCGTGGGGGGTCAGCAGAGGACAGCGGTCACCTGGTGGTGACGTGAGGTGGCCGCTGCAGACGCACCGGGATGGCAGGAGTGGAAGGACCCTGAGCTCAGAGGAGAGACCGAGCCATTGGCCTGCTTTTGGCCTCATCAGTTCAGCTCCAGAACAGAATGAGCAGCCATGTGACTAGGGCTTCCTCCCTGGAGTGACCTTGGCCCGCCCTCCCCGCCCTCAGCGTCCTGGTATGGGACCAGGGTGTGCCGCCCAGCACAGCGCCTGGCACAGACGCGCACATGCCGCTTACTCCCATCCTCGCCTCTCTCACCCTGACGTAGGGGTGCACCCGCGCCTCCGGCCAGAACAGTCTTCTAATGAAAAGCACTGCAGGTCTGACCAAGCCACTGCTTAAGGAACTGGCGCCTGGCGGGAAGCCGTCAGGCTGAGTGGCCGTGGAGGACGCGACCCGGCCCATCCTCACCCTGCAGTGGAGCTGGAGCCTTCAGCAGCAGGCACGTCCTGCGCAGATTCATCGCGCAGCCCACGGGGCCCATCAGGTGGACTTTCCACGCCTGAAACGAGAGGCTGCGGGTGTAACCGGGGGGTGGGGCCTCCGCTTCGGTCCCAGCCCACACGCCTGTCATGAAAGACGCAGCCAGAGGCAGCGTGCGGAGTTGGTGTCTGTGGCCTCAGGGCTCACTTGATCATAAGACGCAGCCCACCTCCCACAGCCCTCCCTGGGCAGCGCACAGTGAGACCGTCACAGGAGGGTGTGCGGAAGGGTCACAGTTCAGGGAGGGCACGGTGGGGCCAGGAGCCGGGAGCTGAGAGCATGAGCACAGTGCAGCCCCTGGCCGACAGCCGGCAGGAAAGGGGATCCGTCCTCCGATGACCAAGCAAGCAGCCCTGCCCGCCCTGGAGGGAGCTTGAAGAGGATCTTCCCTGTGGAGCCCTCTGGTGGGAACATGGCCCCCAATGCCCGCCACCACTTGTGGGGCCCCAAGAGAGGGCCGGCGGGTCCCATGCCGGCTCCTGAGCCACAGCGACGGTGAGGTGCTAAGGGCCTGGAAGCCGCACGAGGTCACGGGTGCAGCACGGACGGGCGTGGAGAAAGCCATGGCCTCGGAGCGTGTGCCATGAGAGGCCGCCAGCTCACAGCCGTGGGACGAGAGTCTAGGAGCACGGAGGCTTCAGCCATGTCTGCAGGGCTCAGGGCGAGGAGAGAAGGCCTGAGCCCACTCCACCTGTGCAGTGTGGCTAACGCAGGGGAGGGAGGAGCGCCTGGCGTTGGACAGGAAGTAGACTCTCCAAACCCGACCAGCTGACCCACTTTCATGAATCAAAGGGACCAGAATGTGAGCGAGGGTGGCCACGCCTCCAGGTAGGGCCCACATGTAGGGGGCAGACGGGAACGGGCTCCCTCGGCGCGCCTGTCCCCGGGGCTGAGCCTCCTCACAGTGGAGGGACACGGACGGCACTAAACAGGCACGAAACTGCTCAGCCCCCCTGCGCTGGCCCCGGCGAGCCTCACCTCCTCTCCAGGGGCGAAGTTCTCGTGGCACAGAGGGCACCGGTTGGCCAGCTTCTCTGGTTTGGCAGCTGAAATGGTGTCAGTGAGACAAGACTCAGTTGCCCGGTGGGTGGCGGGTGAGGCAGGGAACCAGGGGGTGCCCGTGGACCTGTTGCTGGGCCTCCCCGGCAGCTGGGGCCCGGGCCCCGAGGGCACTCACGGTGGCAGTCCTTGGATGCGACGTGCCTGGGCAGCTCCTCCTTGGGGACAGCCTCGCTGCAGCGGCAGCACCTCCCGAACCCGTCCCTCTTGTCGCACTCCGTCAGCAGGTGGTCCGTCAGGCCGGCGATCTCCACCACCTGCAGCCGAAATGCAGGTCCTGCCCCAGCCGCCGGCAGCCCCGCACTCGCGCCCGTGCCTGGTCCTCAGAGTTCCCAGCGCCCAAGGTGAAGGTCGGCACGTACTGTTACCTCTGGGACCCACCCCGCTGAGCTCGTCACTTAGTTCCTCGGCTAAAGACCCACGTCCTGCTCAATCCCAGTCTTAAGGGCCTTAGCACCCGGGCGGCCGCTCAGGGCGGAGGGAGCGCGGCCGCCGGCCTGACCTGTCTGCAGTAGCCGCAGCGGGTCAGCATGAGGCAGTGCTTCCAGTAGTGCAGGTCCAGGCCCTCCTCCGTGAAGGCCGCGCTCCGCTCCCCGCAGAAGATGCACAGGCTGCAACGGGAGGCGGGCGTGAGGCTCGGTCGGCCTCGCTGGCTGTCGGCCTTGGTGGCTGTCTGTGCCTCCGGCAGCGGTGGGCCTCCAGCGAGGGGTGGGGCACTGGGGGCTTCTCTATTAAACTGCCCTGAAGAGGCTCCACGGAGTCGGGGTGTCAGCTTCCCCAGGACCCCTTCCAGCAGGAAGGATCCCGAGTCACAGCAGAGGCAGAGACGTGCCTGGCTCTGCAGACGCGCTGCACCGCCGGGAGCCTCTGGGGCTCTGACACTGTGAGCCGGGACCAGCACTTGTGACCAACGGGCCGTCTGCTGGGCGCAGGGGCAGCCGCCTGCCTGGCTCAGAGTCGAGGCTGACTGTGGGGGGCAGGTCCCAGCTGTAAGGTACCGAGAGGGGCGGCTGGTCTACAGAACCCTGGGCAGCGTGTACGCGGTGAGTCCCCCATCACTCCCCACGGGGCGAGGGCAGCTGTACGCACTTGTCCAGGCCCGGATTCTCGGCGGCTTCGGGGGGACTGCGGGGGGCCGTGCTCCGTCCGTCAGGGTCTGAGAATTTAAAGAGGAAGAAATTTAACTCACTTTTTGTGGGAACTATTTTCAAAGTTTTAGCAGCCGGTCTTTTAAAGTTGGTGACGTTTGATGTGAAATGTATTTAAAAACACCAGTTAACAGGGGATCTTCACAACCCGCCGTGTCTGAGCGCCGCCTGCGGTGAGCAGAGGTTCCCCACGGCTCAGGCCGCGCACTCACCTACCTGGACTCTTCGCCTTGGCAGCCTCGCTTCCTTTTTCCTAAAACAGAAGCAGAGGTCAGGCCAGTGCTCAGAGCGAGTCTATGCAGATGCGTCTCGATCCTGAAACTGTTCCTAAGTTTTGCTCTTGTTCCTGCCAACACGGCGCTGACCCGCCTGCACCCCCCCCCGCCCCCCCCCGGCAGCCACGTCCATCCGGCGCACAGGGCACTGCTCTGGGAAAAAGGCTCCACGACTCAAGCTCTGCGGTCTCCTCCTCGGGCCTCCCTCCAGGGCCTCCCCAGGACTCCAGGGAAACCCACCTTTGTCAAGGCCACCCCCCCCCCCCCGCCGCTCACCCGTCGCCAGCACCCGCCCACCTGGGCCCCGGCCTGCATTTCCTTCAGGGCTGCCAGCTGCCCCTGTAGAGCTTTAATTTCTTCTTTCTTCTGTTTCTCTGCTTCTTCTGTGGCTGCTCTTTTCTGTGCCTGGTAGGAAATGATTTTCCCGTCAGAACAACTTTTTAGAGTCGTCTTTGAATTGGGAGACAAGTCACAGGTGTCGGTGTAACAGTTGCTACGAATGGTCACATGGGGAGCGACAAAGGTCAGCTCCCGGTGACGTAAGAGCTTCTCCGGTGGCCCAGACGCAGGTGCTCGCGCCACCGCCTCTCCAGGCGGGAAGGCCTGGCAGGCACAGGGAGGCAGAGGCCTGGGCGGGCTCCTGCACCCCTTGGCGCGCTGCCCTGCCTGACCGCCTCCGCAGGACACGGCCGCACTCCCAGTCCCCTACCCTGATCTCAGCATCCGTGGGCCTGCCGTCGATTTCGGCAAACCCCTCGAAGATGGTTTTGAAGAGGATGTTCTTGCGCGAGGTGCTGTCGTCGGGGGGCAGGTACTCGAGCACGATGGAGCGGCGCTGCCGGTACAGGTCCAGGATCACGCAGACCGCCATCTCCCGCACCTGCAACACCCGGTGCTGCAGGGCGCGCACTGCGAACTGAACGGACAGGCAGGGCCGGTGTCACCCCCGAGAGCAGAGGGAACGAAGGGCGCTCAGGGCCGCGCGGTGAGGACAGCGCCCTCGGGAGGGACGCAGAGCAGGTTTTGCTCTCATCCACGCCCTGTGTCCACAATCGCTTTTCGGTGCATCCTTCCCTACGTGTGACCTTGCGCATCCCACACCGTGAGGCAGAGGAGAGGAGGCAGGATCAGCTCCAGGCCTCGCCACCTGGGTTGGCCAGGGTTACAGTTTCTGCTCTTAGCAATAAAGCACTGGCCTTCCTGGCGACCGGCTCCGCGGCCTCCCCGGAGGCGGGCTCTCTGGGAGGGCCTGCCCGCGCCTTCACCTCACCGTGCACATCCCCAAGTGTGTCATTCTGAAGCCATGCTTTGAACACTCGTGCCTGTCATTTGTCACAACCCATTTAGCTGCGTTACGGCGATCTGTCCCAGACGTGTCGCCAGGCATGGATCCCCTCTCCGACGGACGCTCCCACGCTTACCGTCATCACGTTCTCCACGGTGAAGCCCGTGCTGTCGGTGCCCAGGTCTCTCAGCAGCCGGGACAGGAGGGCCACCTGGCTCAGGGCCAGGTGCGCCGACGCGTTGGCCTTCAGGGGCTGCACCAAGTAGGACGGGACCATCTGTAGGGACCTCACTTCCTTACACAGGGCCATCTCCTGGAAGAGCCACAGTTACCCATCCCTCCGTCGGTCCTGAAAATGCTGGCGGCAACTTAGTCCCATCTGATAGGACCCACAGTAACCGGGCGGTGACACATGGGTGTGAGATCGCCGGTCCCTAAGCTCACCCTTCTGTGTAAGACACAATAACCCAGAAACTAGAGCAAAACCCAAAGGGGAAGAAATGAAGCCACAGCCGCCTGGAGCTTAGTGAGAGCATCAGGGAAAACGGATCCAAGACCCAGGGCTTCTCCCCGGAATTTCCCAAGGAAGGAAAGGGGTTTCTAGTCTCTCGAATCCTGAGAGCAATCAGCTCTGCTTTGTGGGTCATTTCAGCATTTATTAAAGGTCGACCCACGTGTAACCACGGCCTGTAGCCAAGGGGCTGTTGATGGCTAAGATGGGAAATGCAAGCTCCGCCACACATTTACCAAGATTACAGAAGGAGACACACCTGTCACTGAGTTACCCAGATCAGAGGAGAAAAGGGGAAATACTGAGCTTATAAGAGGCTGCACGGAGAGCAGTCTGCGTTTAGTCGCCTGCAGGGCCCAGCCCCAAACACCCTCTCTCCACACAGCTCCCTCATGCTGGGCCCGCCAGCGACTCAGCGACAAGCCAGCCCCATGCCCGGGCCCCAGCGGCCTCAGTGACAAGCAGACGCCTTGGGCTGGGAGCTCAGGGCCGCCCTGGCCGCGTGCGGAGCAGAGCCAGCCCCGTGCCCGGGCCCCAGCGGCCTCAGCAGAGGTGTCAGCACCCTGATACTTGGAGTCAAAGGGCTCAACCTTCCGGAGTGGACGTGTCCGCCCTCAACACGTCTCCCCAGGGGCCCCTCCCCAGCTGCGCTGTGTCCACAGGAGGCACCGCACGACTGGACTACGTAACTGCTCTCACCTGCGCGGCAGGACTGCATCCTCATTTACTGAAACTGTAGGTTTACTGAGTCACGAAGCTGACTCCTCAGAGGGGAGAGTGATCCCGGGGAGAGATCTGGAAGCTTTAGATCCCGTCCCGAGAAAGGCGTGCGGCTCACACGTGCGGATACACGTTTAAGAGATGCACAGGGTTTCTGAAGGCCACACGCAGGCCTTCGCTCCAGACCCCAGGCGAGCTGAGGCACCGCTGAGTTAAAGACACAGCTGCCTCCCAGGGCGGCCGCGCTCCCAAACTGGCACAGCTCCCGCCAGCTCAGCGCTCCCCTCGCCTGGCCTGGAGGCCGCACGCTCGTCCAGAGGGAAATGTTTACATCAAGACAGTGACACACTTGCTATCGTTTTTCCCGTGTTTCCTATTCTGATTTAGTTTGTCACAAATTTTTATTTTAAAAGTCAACAGCGTGTGTTAACTTAGAGAAACCCTAGAAAGCAGTGTCCCTTTCCCTCAATGTTCACGTCAAAGACCAACGGCCCTTTCAGAGCCCAGGGAAGTCCAGGCGGGGCCCTAAGGGTGAGGCAGGTGCTCCGAGCAGAGGGGACCTGCCACGTCTGAACCACGTCCGGCCCCGCAGGGCTGTGCCCCCCGCAGTGCACCTGCGCACGGTGTACCTGGATGAAGTTGGAGGCCATGGCCCGCAGGGCTGTGCCCCCGCAGCGCACACCTGCGCACGGCGTACCTGGATGAAGTTGGAGGCCATGGCCCGCAGGCGAGCAGAGGAGTCTCCGGTCCTGGCGAGCAGCACGGGGACGGTCCTCTCCACACAGTGCGTCGTCTCGAGCTTGCTCAGCTTGTGCTTGGGGATGTACTGGGTGAGGAGCATCTTCAGCACCTTCAGTGAAGCCTGGAAGACCTGGGGGAGGGGAGGAGACGGGCGAGCCGTGCTGATGGAATTCCGCGGCGAGGGAACACGAGCCTTCCTCTCAGGGATAAACAGGAGCCCGTGCCATGCCACGCCGTCTGCAGGGCTGGGACAGGCACCTGAGAACGACTGTCTAAATAGGTCGTCGCGGGCGGAGACCCTCGCTCTCACTTCCTGGTGCCCCCGTGCCCGGGTCACAGAGCCCCGCTGAGTTGGGGAAGCTCCCGCAGGCGGCGGCGCACCAGGGCGCTCACCGGAGGCCTCGCACAGTCCGTCAGCTCAACAGCAACGCCCAGCCCAGGTTCCCGAACGGTGAGCCGGGCCTGGATGCCCGTGAGTCCGGAGCCCAGGCCTGTGACCGGCTCTGAGGAGCACAGGGGAGGCTGATCAGACCGGACCGAGGACGGGTGCCTGGCGCACGGACACTCCTAGCGCCGCGGTGCTGGCCC
Source organism: Myotis nattereri (assembly GCF_964212035.1). Classification (NCBI taxonomy): domain Eukaryota; kingdom Metazoa; phylum Chordata; class Mammalia; order Chiroptera; family Vespertilionidae; genus Myotis; species Myotis nattereri. Next base: position 214,698,015 of record NC_138077.1, on the reverse strand, counting down.
TGCGGAGGGAGCCGGCCGTGACGGGGACTTCCTGTCTGCTCTCCCTCTTGGGCGCGGCAGGCATTGCGGCAGACACTGGCCCCAAGGGCCGGGGAACTCACTGGGGTCACGATGTCCCGGATGGACCTCCGGATGAGAAAGACGGCTGCGCGCAGCAAGCCCTTCAGGTCCTCCTTCGGGGTTCCGACCGGCGTGTCCACCAGCTGCTGGTACAGGGTGAGCAGCGCGTCTTCCCGGAACGACCACGTCTTGGAATAGGCCTGAGCCACCTGCGGGCGGGAGCCCTGCTCACTCCCTGCGTGTCGGCGACACCACCGCCAGCACTGTGCCACCCGCGCCTTTGTTTCAAATGAGAACGACACCTTTTCTACAACCAGGCCCCTACAGAGAGAGCACGCACTGTGCGATCAGAGAACCGCTTTTCTCTAGGAAAACCTGAGGGCGCTGAACCGCGGCGAGTGCTGCGGGCTGGGAACTGGTGAGGTGGGCGCCCTGTGCGAGGACACGCGCTGCCGTTCCCGCTGCGGTCGCTCCCGGGATCGGCTGGTGGCACAGGGGAGCTGGTTTCCTGGCCAGCTCTGAGCTCCAGGACACAGCGTTAAGTGAGTCCTCACTCGGGAGATCTGAAACCCTCGCTTCCGTTTCCCTGTCTTGTACGCTGAGTAATCAGCACAAGACTCGCCCCTCCCTCTCCCCGTCCCCCTCTCCCCTCCCTCCCTCCCTCCCTCCCTCCCTCCCTCCCTCCCTCCCTCCTTCCCACAGGGGACGAATTCAGGCAGATCCCCGAGGGCACAGACGTGCCATCAGAGACGAGCTGAGCCCGTCCATAGCCTCGGACCCCAGGGACTCGGCGCGGGTGCGGGAGCTGGACAGCGAGGGGGCTGCTGGGAAAACAATGGTTCCTCTGAAACATGGTGTTGGAGGAGGCTCTACGGAGACCCTGGACCAAAGACCAGCAAGGGGCTCCCCCAGCAAATGAGCCTGAAGCATCGCCGGAGGCAACGACAAAGCGAAGCCGCCCTCGGGGGGACGCGGCACGAGAAGGTAGGGTTCTTGGAGAAAGATGGTCATGCTGGGGAAGGGAAGGCAGCAGAAGGAGGGAGACCAAGTCTGCATGGACTGAGGCCATCACAAGCCACAGGCAGCAGGCTGCGCAGCTGAGCAGGGCCGAGAGGACAGGACACTGTGGTTGTCACTCAGTCACTCATGGGGTTGCCACGTGGGCACACGTGGGCACGCGCATACACACACACACACACACACAGGGGTGCATGCGCGAACACACACATGCACAGGGGCACACACACATGCACAGAGGTGCACGTGCACACACACTGGTGCACACACTCAAGGGTGCATGCACACACATGGACACACATGCACAGGGGCGCACACACATGCACAGGGGCACACACGCACAGGGCACACACACACACATGCACAGAGGTGCACGTGCACACACAGTGGTGCACACACACAGGGGTGCACGCACACACATGCACAGGGGCACACACACGCATGCACAGAGGTGCACGTGCACACACAGTGGTGCACACACACAGGGGTGCGTGCACGCACATGGACACACATGCACAGGGGTGCGTGCGCACACACACACAATGGTGCACGCGCACAAGCACACGCACACATTGTGGCATCCTCTTACCAGGGCTTCCCCCAGCACTTCGATGGCAGAGCTGGCTTCCCTCAGGGCCTTCTCTGTTAGGGGCTCGGGCTCGCCCACAGCACCCACTCGGGGAGCCTCACGGATGTCTAGGTCCCTCTTCTCCGGCTCCACGGCCGCCCCGGGCTGCTTGTGGACGGCGGGCAGGGGGCGCTCGTCATAGGGCAGGGCCTCGGGCTGCAGGGGAGGAAGGGGCTGCAGAGCTCCCGTGCGGACCCGCCCGCCACCCGTCTACACGGCAGGCTCAGTGCCGTGGCCTTCCCAGTCTGGACGAGGGTACGTGCTAAATCCCAGTGTCATCAGGACAGGTTATCCGACAGCAGGAGCAACTGACCAAATGCACTCAGGGTTCCTACTCCCCGACCCCATCGCAGCCTAATAAGCGATGCCGATGCTGCCTCCTAACCTTTACCTCCAGCGGGTCGGCTCACCGGGTAAGCAGGCCAGTTTCCCTAGTCACGGCTTGGAAGTGTCCTGCCCGAGCTCATGGGCTCGCTGTCCAGCGGCCTCCACGTCGCCACCCGCCTCCTCGCAGGCGTGGGCTCTCCTGAGCCGGCCTGGGCCCTGGGCTGCTGCCCCCGTGGAGCAGTGGGCAGGAGGCCCGCCCCCCGCTGACACCTCCCGGAGGACAGACATGCAGACAAGTCCACGTGACACTGACTTCCAGGTGAGTGAGCGAGGCCCTGCACCAGGACAGCGCCGCCGCCGCCCCCCCCCCCCCCATGCCGGCGCCTGGCCCGCCTGCTGAGTGAACCTCACGCCACGGGACTGAGGGACCTACGTGGGCCCTGTGGGAAGGGTGCGAGGGGGACAGCGGCTGGTCCGAGGGAGAGCGCTGAAGAGAAACGTCCAGGGAGTGGGACGAGGGCTGCTCCAGAGGGACGGGCTCTGCACGCTGGTTTTCGGTCACACTGTCGTCCTGAGGTGGTGGCAGTGCTGGCGGCAGGTGGCAAGAACTGCTGGAGTGAACGAGGGGCTGGAGCGGTAAATCCAACGGCCTTGGCACCTAGGGAGAAGGGAGGCGTGATCCCCAGGCCACCACCCCAGGCCCGCACCTTCCCCGGAGCACCAGCCTCAGAAGGCAGAGCCATCGCCGCCCTCACTGCCCGCAGGTCACTGTGTGGGCCACACAGGGGACACACAGAGGATCCGTGTCATCACGAGCACGTGGGTGAGTCACTAGCGTGGGGGCACACCTCGTGGTTGTGCCAGCGGAGAGGCACATGGGCACCTGGTGGCCCTGAGGACGCCGCCAGCCGGGCACCGCTCACTACCCCACGTCATCCTAACAAGTGCGAGGCACTGGGCGGGGTGGTCAGTGCTTCAGACAGATTAGCTCATTCAGTGCCCTCCACTGCCCCCTGGCAAATGTGACGGGGAAACCGAGGCACAGGTGGAGCAGGGGTTAGTCTGATCACACAACTAGAGCGGCACAGTGGGATCTGGACCCAGGCGGGGTCTCCCGTCTGCACTCAGCCTCCGTCTCCTCATCTGTGGCGGGCGCACTCCTGCCCGAGGGGGTCTGAGGATGGGGAAGCGCCTCCATGGAGGTGTTCTCAGCAGCGGAGGCCCCTGGGGTTTCTTTCCCACGGCTCCCGGGAGCAGGCAACTCCTTCTCACTAACGAGGAACACTGGGGAGCAAGTGCCCCTCCAGCTCCGCCCCTTCCTGCCCTACCGTGAGGCCTGCCAGAGCCGGGCGAGGCGGGAGCCACAGTGGTGGGCACAGGGGTGCTGATGTTCCTGAGCGCGGCCGGTCTGCCAGGCTTCACAGAACAGACGCCGGCGATGCAGACAGCACGGCAGACCCTCGCCCGAAGTCAGTGATGGCGAACCTTGTGAGCTCGGCGTGTCAGCATTTTGAAAACCCTAACTTAACTCTGGTGCCGTGTCACATATAGAAATTTTTTGATATTTGCCATCAGAGTAAAACAAAGACTTACATTTTTGATATTTATTTTATATATTTAAATGCCATTTAACAAAGAAAAATCAACGAAAAAAATGAGTTCGCGTGTCACCTCTGACACCGCGTCACAGGTTCGCCATCGCTGCCCTAGGCCAAGCCGCACCTACCAGCTCCATGTCCACCAGGCTGTGCAGCTCCAGCTGCGCGTACACCTGGGCGCGGTACTGGTCCATCTGCCGCTTCTTGTGCTTGGCCAGGTCGTAGTCCTCCTTCTCCACGGCGCAGCGCTTCTCCACCTCGTAGCGCCCCAGCCGCTCCCCGACCTGCACACAACACCCGCTGTCTCCGCGCTCCGCCCGCCCGGCAGACGGCGGTTAGTCATGCCCACTCGACGGAGGCGCTGACCAGGGTTCCGGGGGTCCCTGGAGCAGCGGGAGGCACAGCCATATGGCCACGCCCTGCAAAGTGAGTGCTGCCTCTGGCCACAGCAGCGCCTGAACCCCCGAGAGTTTTGGGATGTCTAACACGTCTGCGATGTGTCCCTACCCGGCGTCTGGGGTGACGTCTGGAGAGGGACCCAGGGGCTCATGACAGGTTTGCCCAGGTGCTCGTCGGCCGCGCTTCTATTTTGCCCGGGTCATTGAGCCCACGCCCACTCCTGCAGGCCAGGCACCGCCCACAGCTGGACGGCATATTTAGTGCGAGCCCCGGGCGCACAGGGGACGTCCCTCTGGAGCAGTACCTTCTGCAAGTCCGCGATCGCCTGCTTCAGCTTCTTGGCGTAGTCGTAGCGCTCCTGCTGCACGGCTTCGCGCTTCCTCTCGTCTAACTTGCGGATAATCTGCGCGACTTCCGGGTCCTGGTACATATCGAAGGCTAAGTCGTCCAGTGGGGAGATGTGGTCAGACTTCCTGAAGGAGAGAAGCGGACGCTTCAGCACCAGGTTCCCCTGTGGGAGGCGCGCGGAGGGCCCGGCTCAGTGCGGAGGCAGCCGGGAGAGCGTCCCAGCCCAGTTCCTGGAGGCGCTGCCCGAGGACTCAGTGCGGCTTCGGGAGCACAGCTGCAGTGGGGCGGCTGCGCAGCTCACACTCTGGCCCGTGTCCAAGTACACGCACTCGGCGTCCTCGTCCCCGCGCCCCACCCCCTCGTGCTGGCCATCCAGGCTCTCTCTAGGCACGCGGACAGCGATGTGGGGCAGAACCCAACCTCAGACCAATGCTGACCAGGCCCTTCACTGAGCCGACCTGATAGGCCAGGCAGCCAGGTGTCCGCTTCACACCAGCGCCCAGCACCCAGCGCTGTGACTGGCGAACATGACGGCCGGGCAGCTGCTTCCACGGCGCTTTTACCTCACAGGGTCCAATGCTGCCATCAGCCCTCCTGCCCGCAGATGAGAAACCCTTCGGGGGACACGCATCTCAGCCGCACAGCCCGCGCCTGACCAGGCATCCGCTCTACTTTCTCAGCTTCCCCGCAGGCAGGTCTAATGCTGACGTCAACATTGACGCTGACACTGACAATGCCCATCTAGGATCGCAGCAGAACCGTAACGGAGGACACCAGCGACAGGAAACGCCACTGTCAGCTTTGGCTTCACATATAGGCACATTTTAATTAAAGTGGTATTTGCCCTCAAATAAACCGGTTGGAAAATTGTATAGTAATGAGTTCAAAGAGGACACAGGAGACGTGCACTTCCGAAGGACCAAGCCCCCCATTCTAGGCCCTGGCAGCCCCGAACACGGTCAGTGTGCCCAGCGATGATCCACTGGGCCACCTTCTACTGTGTCCACAAAGCCACGTAACTACTTTCACCAAAAGGCAGGTTCCACGCTAAGTCTAAGTCACTCGGCCTTAAAGTCCCAGAGATGAAACAAAGACCTCATTTCATTATAGAAATCTAACAAAGAAAAAAGTGAGGTCATATGACATCCGCCCAGGGCTCCAGGGCCGTCCTGTCCCAGAATGCTCTCCACTTTCCCAGAAACCCGCTGGAGGTCAGCCACGGATCGCATGTTAGTGGTCAGTGATGTTCGCCCTCAGCACTCACACAGCCCCGGCTCGCCTCAGGCTGAGGGGTGTCAGAAAGGCCAGCCTGTGGGGCAGGGCGGCCTCTGCAGACAGCGAGGCTCACTGCCCACACTGGGCGAGGCCCAGGCTCCTGAGCGGCCGCAGACGCTTATCTGTGCAAACGCAGCGGTGGCTCGAGTCCCAATGGCTGTGCCGCAGCCCTGACTCTGTGCGGCCAAGGCCAATCTCACCTGCAGCTGTGCGGCGGCCAACCTCCTGCCACACCCGCATGCCGCCTGTTCCTGCGGGGCGTGCGGTTAGGAGGGGCCGGGTGGCCTCGGTTCCGCGTTTTGGGACCAGCCCCTCTGCCTGTAAACCGCAGGCAGGCCTGAGGGTGCGGAGGCGGAGCAGAGGGAGCAGGGGCGTGCGGAGCGGGGTCCGTAGCTCCCTCCACTCTGACCTACCAAGGCCCTACTTCCAAACAAGAGGCAGCAAAACCAATGCGCACGTCCAGCCGTTACTGTGAGGAGGGGGAGAGGAACTGGGAACACTGCGCGTACAGACACAGACGTGGCATCTACTTCTCACTTCCTTCAAACAGTCTCCACGCAGACGGACGGGAAGCCTCGGTAACTGACCGTTTCCCCTGTGCATGTGTCCGAGCCAATAAATACCCCCAGGCGGTGGCAGGCCTTTTCCCGAACGCACTAGAAGCCTCTAGTAAGAAACCCCTGAGCCAACGAGAAACGGTCGCCTCTGAAGGGCAACACCGGAGACGGCTACACCGGGCCTTCACCCATCAGAGGCGCCGGTGGCCGCAGGGCACCCGGAGGCCTGGGCCGGCCCCCCTGGAGGCGATGCTCACCTGGGGGGCGGCCCTGGAGCCCCGCTCACTGCCTGCGGGAGGGGCTCTTACCCAGAGCAGGTTCCTTCCAGGGCTGGGTCCTCCGGGCGCTGCCCCAGGTAGTGGTCAATCAGCTTCTCCCTCGAGGCCTGGGGGGCGAGAAGGCTGGTTAGCATCTCGGAGGAGAAAGGAGCAGCACAGAAGCGTAACTATGGGCGGCCGGAGGCCAGCAAAGAGGCCAGCAAGCGCCAGGGCCAGGCTCCCGGAGGGGCGGCCTCAGTTCTCGCGTCAAGGAAAGCCTGTTATTCATCCATCACTTCTGCACAGATTTTACGATGACGCCTTTTGTGACAATAATCCTTCCCTCCTGTTGGAAACAGTCTCTTCTGTAGAAATGAAACTCCCACACTCACAATGTTGCTCTCATCGCTGCAGCCCACGGGGTCCCCGATGACGTTCATGGCAACCAGGGCGACCTGGGGGAGCAACAGAAACCACGTGTGGAAGGTGGGCAGCCGTCGTCTTTGTCACAGCCGCCAGGGCGAGGCCGCCACGGGAGCGTGTCCCTGGTGACATGCTGTGCTAATGTGCAGGCTACCAGTGAGCACTGCTGTAAGTCACATAAGCTCACATTCTGAGGCTGAACCAAGTGGCTATTTTAATGTTTAGAGGATATGAAAACAATAATAGCTAAAAGCCTCCCAGTTTTTTAAAAAAATAAATATGACTTTATTGATTTCAGAGAGGAAGGGAGAGGGAGAGACAGACAGAAACATCCATGATGAGAGAGAATCATGGATCGGCTGCTTCCTGCACGCCCCCCACTGGGATCGAGCCCACAACCTGGGCATGTGTCCTTGACCGGAATCGAACCCGGGACCCTTCAGTCCGCAGGCTGACGCTCTAGCCACTGAGCAACACTGGCCAGGGCAAACCTCCCAGTTTTAACCCAGCCGCTCAGGGAACCCTCTGCTCGAGGCTCATGTGGGTCACCCCAACATGCTTGGTAAATTAGACAAAGAAATGAATGCCAAGGTTCCCACGGCTCATCGGTATGATTCTCACCGGAGGGGGAGGAGCCCCCTTCCCACCCACTTTCTGAGAATCACTGCAGCTGAAGTAGGAACCCACCTGGACGTCACTGGTGAAAACAAGTGGGGGAGGCGTGTAGAGGAAGGACAAGGTGAGGAGCCCTCCAGCTCCCCATCAGCACCCCCTCCAGCTCCCCGTCAGCTCCCCGTCCACCTCCCTGCCTGTGGTGGGACCAGTGGGGCTCCCTGCCTGCATAGCAGCTGGGCCAGCGGCTCCCTCTAGGGGAGCTTAGCATTCCCCATAGAGGTGCCACCTCACAGAAGACTGAAAGTGCCTCTTCGCAAAGACACGGGACACAGGGCCCCGCCGGAGCTGGCGGTCAGCACGGGGAGGCGTGTCACCTGATTGTAGACATTGTACTTGTTGGCGTGATTTTGGTGAAAAACGAGTTTCAGAAACTGCCCCTCGGTGTCCACATAGACCGACTTCAGCTCCCGCGCTCTGCAGCCCGTCTTCTCGTTGTCGCAGAGGGAGACGTAGCTGCGAGGGCACAGAGCAGGCTCGGCTGGGCGAGTGCGCCTCGTAGGAAACCCAGGGAGAGAGCCGGGGCGGGGGCGGGGGGGGCCGGGACCCGGATCCGAGTGTGGGGCCCGGGACGCGGACCCGAGTGTGGGGCCCGGGACCCGGATCCGAGTGTGGGGCCCGGGACCCGGATCCGAGTATGGGGCCCGGGACCCGGATCCGAGTGTGGGGCCCGGGACCCGGATCCGAGTGTGGGGCCCGGGACCCGGAGGAGGGGCGCTCAGGAGAGCCTCGGGCTTTCAGGAAGGGGTCCCGAAAGTGGCCTTCACACTCGCACCCTCCTGCTCACCCGAGCCGGCGGAAGCGCTCCGCCTGGAACGGGGGCAGGCACTCGGGCAGGCAGTGGCTGACGTAGAACTCCACCTTGCTGGGGATCATGTACTGGTGGGCCAGCAGCTGCAGCTTCCGGATGCGGCATCGCTCCACCATCTGCACCACGATCTCTTGTGGGAACTGGCAACACCTGAGAACAGATGGGCTTCGGTTCTGCAGGACGCCCGGCGCCGCTCTTCCCAGGTCCCCGGTGACGGGACTCGGGGGCGGGGACCGCAGCTCGGAGTGGGGCGGGCTCTGACCTGCCTGCCACCTGGGCAACAGCAGCGGGGAGAGGCTCCACGTGAAACTGGTTTATCACAAGATCAGCCCGTGCCTCCAAGAGGCTGTGCGGGCAGGCAGGCCGGAGCCTCGGACTCCCCGTGGGCGACACACGTCGGAGCCCGGCGAGAGGGCGTCCTGCCATGCGTGGCAGCAGCCTTCCTGCTCCATGTGTGCCCCCCGCGCAGGCGCAGCGGCCTGGAGGCGGCGCCTGCATCGCCCACGCCGCACCTGCGTCTTTCTGGGAAGTGACACTCACACTCAGCCCCAGAGCCGCAGCGCCAGCCCCGCCTCATGGGACGTGACCGTGACCGTGACCGTGACGCGGCCACGCAGCAGGGCCAGGACGGAGGAACCATGTGCGCTGAGCTGGCGACACTGGGCTCAGGACCAGCACACAGGGCGTCTGGAGCAGGGGACACGCTGCTAGTCACTGCCTCCGGCGTTCCTGCCCACTGGCCACACCGGCCTGTCCGTCACCCCCACCTCTCCTCCCAGCAGCCGCTCTTCACAAACCCTGCAATCCCGCTGAACCCCCCCTCTCCCCCCCGAGCCAGGGGCCCCGGCCAGACCCGCCGCCTCTCCTCCATCATTCCCATCAAGACTCAGACTCTCGAAATCCCCAGGTCAAGAAAAGCCTCCGGTGGCCCCTGCCCCCTCCAGTTCCCAGCATTTCTGAGCTGCCCCTGAGCCAGCATCAGGCAGGAGCAGGAGGCCCTCCCTGTGCCCCACACACAGGGCCCTGACCCCATGGTGCCGAGACCTCGCTCAGCCCACTGGCCTCCCGGCCCGTGACCTAGGCTGGGTCCCAGCCTCCTCTCCGCACTCACCACGGGGGTGAGCTGTCAGTCATGGCTTCAAAAACCTCTGATCAAGGACCCCCAACTAAACGTCGCCCTGGGCCCCATCCCATAATCCAGCTGGTGACTGGCCATTCCCAGCAGACATCTGAGCGCGGCATCATGGGACCATGACCTCGGCGGCAGCAGCGGCACCCTCCGGCGGCCCAGCCTATCCTGAGCTTCTGACACGGGGAGCAGGCCTCCCCCATCCAGGGGCCCCGCTTGGCTCCCTGCTGGGTAAACCCGGCACCACACCAGGCTGATGCCAGCTGGAGGCGGGCTCCCTGGGGACAGAGGAGGAGGACAGTGAAGGTTGTGAATGCGCTGCGCCTGCGGGTGCCGGTCCTCCCGCCCCTGCCCAGCGAGAGGCAGCCACTCAGGCAGCGGGCCCGGGCCCAGGCGAACGGTCACCACTACTAGCTCAGTGGCTCTGACGGTCGCTGTGATGCAGTGATGAGGGTGGTCCTGTCTCGGGCTCCTGCCCAGGGCCCCACAGAGGCTCCACTTTCTGGGAAACTCCTCCCTGTGGGTCGGAACATGCTTTCCGCTGTCTTCCACCCACAAACCCAATGCCGCTGCCCTCCTAACAGGCACTCATCCTGCTCCGTGGCCGGAACCCTCGTGGGCCAAGGCGAGATGCAAAGGAAGGAACCCCTCTTCCCCCCTCAGGTCCCGGGGGACAGGAGAGTCGCCCTCACCGTGGACCTCCCCAGACTCAGCACAGGGTTTCTTTCCATGAAGGCGAGACCTTGCCCCGCTCACCCACAGGAAGCACCTTCCGGCTTCCCTTGGGCACCTCTGAGCTGCCAGCAGCCCCCCCCGCGCGCTGGGCCCGTTGCCAAGGGAAACCAGGGTGGCTGGGACACAAGCGCTGAGATACGTGACTGGCGGGCGGAGAGTGTCCACAGTGCGGGACGCTGGACAAAGGGATGATTCACGTCCCTGGGACAGCTCAGGATTGCATCACGCGTCTCAGAACAGCAGGCAATTTCAAATGTATGCCCTGTTTATTTCTGGAATTTTCCATGAAATATTTTCATTCTGTGGTTGAACTGAGACCCTGGACGAGTGGGGACGACTGTATGTTGAACTCTGAGGGACATAAAGGGACGAGCGGGGTAGTGAGACGAGAAGGGGGGTGGTTGGCAACCAGGGGCCGGATCAGACGGGCTCTGGTTCAGGGCACCTCGCCTGGCATTTCCTGACACTGAGTTTTTGCAAAGCAGAGGTCGAGAGGTGCCGTGGGAAGGGCGGCGGCAGGAACACGGGAACCAGCAGCTGTGACACAGACCCTCTCCCGCCCCATGCGAGTCAGGAGGAAGCGCACACTCTGCGGTGAGAACGCGCGGCGGGGCACAGGCTCTCAGCAACCCGCGGGAGAACCTCCCGCACTGCAGCCTCCACAGCGGCTTAGAGGGAATGCAGACAACTGACCAGGTGTTAAAGTCCTTTAAAGTCTAGGATGCGGCTGTTCAAATGCAGGTTACAGAGATCATCGATGAAGCAAACAGCCTCCAGACCACTGCACAGGGAGCCGCCTCGGGTGGCGGATGGCTTAGGTTCCTCCAGGCCCCAGGCTCAGCGCGGGTGGGAGCTGCCCGCCTCAGAGCCGCCTCTGCCCTGAAGCTTTCAGACTCAAGGTCCGAGGTGGCCGGTCAGAGGGGCTCCCCATGCCCGGGTAGGACCCGAGCCCCACCCCAGTCTGTGCTGCAGGCAGGAGCCCCCAGCAAGCACAGTGTGAGCCCGTGTGGCGGCGGCGGGTCCACGTCTACTCGCTGTGCTGCAGGCTGGGCCTCACCACTAAGACGAGCCTGGGCTACGCCTGAGACAAACGCACGCCCGCGTCAGGGCCCAGAAGGCCCCATTAGCTACTTCCATGTGGTGACTTGTCCCCACAAAAGGGGAGCAAGTGCGTGAGCACCAAGGACTCTGCGGAAGGGAGAGAAGGGTGGGGTGGGTGCCTCTGCAGGACACGGGGGCCCAGGGAGAGCAGCACTGGGGTGACTGGGGCCTGGGGAAGGCACAGCCAGAGGCGTCCCTCCTGCTCCCCTGCGGCTGACCGGGGGGATGGGCGTGGCCGTGGGCGGCTGACCGGGGAGCGGGCCTGGCCGTGGGCGGCTGACTGGGGAGGCGGGCCTGGCTGTGGGCGGCTGACGGGGGGGGGGGCGGGGGGGGGCGGGCGTGGCCATGGGCGCTGAGTCCTGCGCCGTTGACTTGCCTGCAGACACAGCCCTGCTCCCCAGTATCAGCCTCGCCCACAATAGGAGCCATTTCGTCCCCCTGCACGACGCGTTCATTTCTCAGCTCCTCCAGAGCTCAGGCGGGGACAGGAGACTGGCTTATTGGGTCCCCTCAAAAAAACGCCAAGAGGAAAAATGTTTTCATTTAAAGTGGGACCTATATTCACCTTGTCAGCAGCACAAGTGAGTCGCAGGCATGTGACGGGATTTGCACTGTGATACGTGTTACATGTGTGTGTTAGGAGCAAACAGCACCTTCTGCTCAGACGGGGACAAGGAGTGGGGGTACTGAGGAGGTGACGGGGCTGGGGGGAAGGCCACCCCAGGGCACTGACGATGCTGACAGCCTGACCCAGCTCTCAACAAATATCCCCCCGCCCACCCCCGTGTCAGAAACAGAGCACCCAGTATCATCACTCCAGCAGCGAACACGTGCGTAAAGGCGCACAGACGTCAGGACACACCCCCGAGCCTTCCTTGGCTAAAGCTCGGTGTGATCTCCGAGCGGTCAGATGCGAAACCAGGAGCTCTGCAAACCCAAACTGCAGCTCAGAACAGACGCTGGCGAGAGCCGGGGCGGACGGCTGGGCTTCGACACCTGGGGGGGGGTCTCTGTCTTTCTCCTCCTCTCTCGTATTTGCACATTTCTTAAGTGGACGTGGGCCATGTTACGAGGCAAAAGGCCCAACAAGTTCTCTTTAAAAACCTAAGCCGCAGGACGAAGACGCACCACCACACCAGGCAGGTGGGGGCGCGGCAGCAGCTGACAGCCCGCGGCTCTGACGTCTGAGTTCTGACACGTGAGAACGAAAGGAGCCCACCTGCCTGCCAGCCCCCGCCGCCCCCACCCGAGGCCCCTCGCCCAGCCCACCTTGGCGACCTCCACCCGCGGACGGTCGGAGCGTGGATCATTAGTTCCCGGGCGCTGAAGCCGTCCTCGTGCCCAGATGAGCTGACGACGACGAATCCGATCTTGTGGGGCATCCTGTGCGCTGGGGCTGTTGGGAAGAGCAGGAAACGCTCCTTTAAAACACGGGAACTGAGTAACATATTTATAACAGGGATAAGTGATCGAGTTGGAGCTGCTAGTTCAGGCCTCGCTCACACACAAAGTAATCCTCAATGTCTTCACAGTGTTTCCACCGCCGGGACAGAATCCTGTTTCTCCTTAAGCACCTTGCTTCCTTTAGCCACACCCCAATATCTCACGTAACACATGGCGGTTTATAAAGGGGGCCCCCGGGTACAAGGTGGAAGGGCTCTGGAAGGGGGTGGCCAAAACGGAGTCCTTCTCAGACACCCTGGGAGGGTGCCCCTGCCGTGCCCAGGCATTTCCCCTGCCTGGTCCCTAAGCGCCAGTCCTGTGGTTTGGATTTATCCAGGCAACATGGTATCGCGGCCACATCCTCCCCGTGGGCTTCACAGGTCCTTTATCAGTCTTAGCGCCGCAGCGGAGGGTGTTGGAACCTGACCACCGACAGCTGGGCACCGACCCTGCCTGCGTGCCTCGCAGCTGGGTGACCCCGGCCTGGGCCTGGCCGTGCCTCAGTTTCCCTGTCTCTGGAGTTGGGGGGACAGCTGCCCCTGTGTCCGCTGTCATGCAGGTTTGAAGGACAGGCCCTCAAGGCCTTGCCCACCGTAGTGCCAAGTGCGGGGGGGGGGAGGGGGGGAGGAGGAGCGAGTCTACTGGGCGAGTAGGACTTCAAATCTGTACGGATTTGAGGTCCACCATCGCACTCAGCCGAGAACAGGGAGACACCCGGCTAGGAAGCAGCAGGTCCTGCTCCTAGAGACGAGGCCGGACCTGGGGGTCCCCGAGCTGAGGGATGCAACTTTGATGCCCAGGAAGTGTGGCCGGGCAGGGCCGGGGTGGCACATTGGGTGCAGACACGAGGTTGGCCTGGCCACCTGGACGGAGGGCCCCGAGGGGTTCCCGAGTCAGGACCGGAGGCCGCGACCCGCGCTGGGCTGCAGGAGGGCTCATCCGGGGAGCACAGGCTCCATAAAACCACCGATGATTCCGGGAGCACCGCCGAGCGCTCAGAGTGGCCCCGGGACCCCGACTGCCCCGTGCAGGGCAGGGGTCACCCCCAGCCAGGGCCGCCTGCAGGCGTCCCCAGGCTCCCCCACGACACAGGCCGGTCCCGCGGGGAGAGGTGACGCCGGGTCCCTTTCCGGAGTCTGCTCAGGGCGCGCCTTCCAGGGGCACTGGCGTCTCCACAGCAAATTGTAACATTTTAGCGGCTTCCGGACGCTTCGCTACAAGAAGATGTCTGTGAGCTCGCTTTCATTCTCCAGGAAACCTCCATGTCGCACAGCGAAGGGGTTCGGAAGCGAGGGGACCCCAAGTAACTAAGTCGGGGCCAGGACGCGAACCGAACCTGCGCGGGCAGCGAGTCACCGTCGCCGGGCGCCCCGCACAGACAGGTCGGGACACCGGGATGCGGCATCCGGCGCGAACCGCCAGGAACCGAGCGCCCACCTGTCAGGACGGAGGGCCGCCGGACCTCGGCGTCCACACGACCTCCGCGCCTTCGGCGGGGCTCAGGTAGCGCCGCCTCCGCCGCCCCGAGTCGCAGCGGCGGCGACCAGCGCCGGGGCCGCCGCTCTCATGACAACCAGACCGGGCCCGGCCCGGCCGGCCTCCGCGCCTGCGCGACCCAGTCCACGGCGCCGCACTGGCGCACGCCTTCCCAGGCCTTCTGGGTAACGGAGTTTCTGGGAAATGGCGCATGCCCACAAGGATAGCACCGCCCCTTTCCCGGGCATTCTGGGAAGTGTAGTTCCCAGGGGCGGCGCGCGGCCGTCTTCCTCTCCGGGTAAGGACTCCCTGAGCAGCGGGCCAAGCAGGTGCTGCCCGCGGGGCCGGGGCCCTGAAGATGTCTGCGCCCCGGAAGCCCAAGACGTTCAAGCTGCGGGCCTTGCACAGCCCGCAGAAGTTTGGGATAGCGGGGAGGAGCTGCCAGGAGGTGCTGCGGAAGGGGTGCCTCCACTTCCAGGTGCGCTGGGCAAGGGGCGGGAGCCTCCACTTCCAGGTGCGCGGGGCGGGGGGCGGGAGCCTCCACTTCCAGGTGCGCGGGGCGGGGGGCGGGAGCCTCCACTTCCAGGTGCGCGGGGCGGGGGGCGGGAGCCTCCACTTCCAGGTGCGCGGGGCTGGGGGCGGGAGCCTCCACTTCCAGGTGCGCGGGGCTGGGGGCGGGAGCCTCCACTTCCAGGTGCGCTGGGCAAGGGGCGGGAGCCTCCACTTCCAGGTGCGCGGGGCTGGGGGCGGGAGCCTCCACTTCCAGGTGCGCGGGGCGGGGGGCGGGAGCCTCCACTTCCAGGTGCGCGGGGCTGGGGGCGGGAGCCTCCACTTCCAGGTGCGCGGGGCTGGGGGCGGGAGCCTCCACTTCCAGGTGCGCGGGGCTGGGGGCGGGAGCCTCCACTTCCAGGTGCGCGGGGCGGGGGGCGGGAGCCTCCACTTCCAGGTGCGCGGGGCGGGGGGCGGGAGCCTCCACTTCCAGGTGCGCGGGGCGGGGGGCGGGAGCCTCCACTTCCAGGTGCGCGGGGCGGGGGGCGGGAGCCTCCACTTCCAGGTGCGCGGGGCGGGGGGCGGGAGCCTCCACTTCCAGGTGCGCGGGGCGGGGGGCGGGAGCCTCCACTTCCAGGTGCGCGGGGCGGGGGGCGGGAGCCTCCACTTCCAGGTGCGCGGGGCGGGGCGGGTGAGGACGGCCCCGCGAGCTTGCCCGGAGGCTCTGGGTGGGATGGGACTGTTTGGCCGGCCATCTGTCACCATCAGCACCGGCGGAGCCCCGTGTGACCCCGGCGGACCACGTGTGACAGATGCCCCGGGAGGCGGGGACCCCAAACAGGACCTCGGTGGACCCCCGGGGGCGGCACCGTCTGGGTTCCCCACGGTAACTGCTTCGGGGGCCACGACAAAACCCTGCGATTCTGTGCTGACGCCTCCACTTCAGGGCAGGAGCCAGGTGGCAGAGCCTGGAAGGGCGCGGGGGTGCTGCAGAGTGGGTGGAATTGGAGTCTGCAGATTTCTGGGGGTTCTCGGACTTTGGGGGGCCCTCAGACTTCCCCCGGCCCAGAGGTGCCGGGTCTGGCACCCAGCGTTAGCGAAGCCTCTGCCCTGCTCAGGTACTGACCCGCTTGGGAGAGATTTGGGAGAATCAGAGGTGCAGCGTCCAGGGTGTGTGTGTGTGTGGGGGGGGGGGGGGGCTGGGGTGGGGGGGAGAGGGGGAGGGTCCAGGGAAAAGCCATTTCCTGCCATTGGTCCCTTGAGACCCCGAAGAGGCACTTCCTCCCGCAGCTCCTCTGGGTGCAGAGTGCAGGCCTGTGGAGGGCTGGGGGCATCTTCCCTCCCCTGACTGTGAGGGTCCTGACCTCTGGCTTGAGATTCGGGGACCGTTTCCAGGGCACACCTGCCAGTTCCCTGCGAGCTAGGACACAGCCTTTGGCCTCCGTGGGGCTCGGGTTCCCCTCGTGTGGGATGAAGGGCTTGGGCTGGGAGGCCCTCCGGCCCTGCAGCACGAATGTGGCTCATCCGCCGTGGCTCTTGCTCTCGCTGACGTTGTTTCCATGGCTGGGCCTGGACCAGCGCTGGGGTGTGTACACGTGCGGTGGGGGTGACACAGGAGTTGCCCTAAAAATTCACAAAACCGACCAGGGTGGAGCAACAGAGCGCCCACCTCCGCCAGGGAACGGCCCGGGTGGCGGCCATTCTGGACGATGGCCGGCGTCATCTTCAGCGAGATGTCCTCCTAACCCAGGGGTCCTCAAACTACGGCCCGCGGGCCACATGCAATACAAATATTGTATTTGTTCCCTTTTTTTTTTTTTTTTTACTTCAAAATAAGATATGTGCAGTGTGCATAGGAATTTGTTCATAGTTTTTCTTTAAACTATAGTCTGGCCCTCCAACGGTCTGAGGGACAGTGAACTGGCCCCCTGTTTAAAAAGTTTGAGGACCCCTGTCCTAACCAATCAGCGCCCGGGAAACCAGACCCACGCCAGGCCCGTGGTCCTGGCCGTCGGGCCATGTGCCCTCACGGATGGGGGTGCGTTTGCTGGCTCCGGGGCAGCAGTCACGTGTCATGTGCGGGGACGGGTTTGGCTTGAAGTGCTCTGAGCAGCAGCTGGAAAGGTCCGTGTCGTGCCTCCCGCAGAGCGGGGACCAGTCTGTCTTAGAACGACCTGCAGGAGGCGCCCTGGTTCCGACAGGCTGATTCTGTAGACCAGCCTTGGGCAAACTTCGGCCCGCGGCCGGATCCGGCCCGTTTGAAATGAATAAAACTAAAAAAAAAAAAAAGACCGTACCCTTTTATGTAATGATGTTTACTTGGAATTTATATTAGTTCACACAAACACTCCATCCATGCTTTTGTTCCGGCCCTCCGGTCCGGTTTAAGAACCCATTGTGGCCCTCGAGTCAAAAAGTTTGCCCACCCCTGCTCTAGACACACGTGTCTGCCTCTGGTGTGCGCCCGCTGGCGTGCAGGCAGCGTGGTGAGCGTGATTCTTGTTCCTCGTGAGGCTGCTGTGGGGAGCCCTCGTGCTGCTGTGTGGAGGGGGGCCTGCCTAAGGCCCTAAGCAAGCGTCCTGCCTTCTCCTCTCCTCTCCTCTCCGCTCCGCTCCTCCCAGGTGCCCGTGCCCGGCTCCCGCCTGTGCCTCTGGGAGGACGGCACGGAGCTGACTGCAGATGGCTTCTGGAGCGTCCCCGACAACGCGGAGCTGGTGCTGCTCACCAAGGGCCAGGCCTGGCAGGGCTGTGAGTAGCGGGGCCTGGGAGTGTGGTGGGGATCGTGGCGGGGATCGTGGCGGGGATCGTGGCAGGGAGTGTGGCGGGCCCTGGGCGCTGAGGGGAAGAGTCTGGTGCGCATTCCTCCAAGCAGGATGTTCGAATAGTCCGTCCACGGGTGGCGTGATCATTAGCCATCGGGGATGTGCAGACCGAACCCAGGGTGAGACTGCACCTCGCCTGCTAGCGGACAGGGACTGGGGAGGAGGGGGAGGAAGTGGCCCTCACGCTCTGCCCGTGGGACATCAAATGGTGCAGCCGCGTGGGCCAGTCTGGTGGTTCCTGGAACCACAGACGCCCCCCAGGTGACCTGGCAGTGCTCCCCTAGGTGCGTACCCCAGAGAACTGAAAGCATCGGCCACACAAAGGGTTATGCCAGGGGGTCTCAGAATGAGTTATTTTTTTTTTAAATATATTTTATTGAGTTTTTACAGAGAGGAAAGGAGAGAGATAGAGAGTTAGAAACATCGATGAGAGAGAAACATCGACCAGCTGCCTCCTGTACACTCCCCACTGGGGATGTGCCCACAACCGAGGTACATGCCCTTGACCGGAATCGAACGTGGGAACTTTCAGTCCGCAGGCTGACGCTCTATCCACTGAGCCAAACCGGTTTCGGCAGAATGAGTTATTAATAGTGATTTTTTTGCATTTCTTATGGTTCTAGGCACCTCATATAGTATATAAATATATGTTGTGACATACAAATTTCAGTTCTCTAATATATTCTGAAACTTTATTTGCTACTTTTTCATATCACTTCATATTATTATTTTTTAAACAAATTCTGAGTGATTTCTTTCTCAGGACTTCAACTGTCCTTTCATTCTTTTATTTTTCTCTTTCATGGATGCCATGTTCTTTGGAAGCTTGGTTAGACTAAGTTCATGGCCTTTTAGGCTTCCTCCACATGACTAGGGGTTCACTTTTTTTAAAAAAATATACTTTATTGATATTTTTTACAGAGAGGAAGGGAGAGGGACAGAGAGTTAGAAACATCAATGAGAAACATCGATCAGCTGCCTCCTGCACACCCCCCACTGGGGATGTGCCCACAACCGAGGTACATGCCCTTGACCGGACTCGAACCTGGGACCCTTCGGTCTGCAGGCCGACGCTCTATCCACTGAGCCAAACTGGTCAGGGCAGGGGTTCACTTTTTGAATAATAAGAATTCTATGTCACGGGGGGGGGGGGGGAGGGGTGGCATCAGGATGTTAGAGATGCTTAGATGGGGTGTGGCCAAAGGAAGGCGGGGAGCCACTGGGTTATGCCCAGATGTGCACAGCAGCTTTATGCCCAATGGCCCGAAGGTGGAAACAGCTCTGTGTTCACTGGTTCCAACAGTGAGATGTTATTCTGCCCGGAAAGGAGTGAAGCCCCGCCTCCAAAACGTCACGTGGGAGGTGGTCAGCGCTGTGTCGGCCCAAGGCGGTGCCCAAGGACTGATGGCTCTTCTGTTTGTCCCCCTCCTGGTGGCAGACGTGAGTGACATCAGTCGCTTCCTCAGCGTGTTCCACAGGCCGCACGCGGGGGTCATCCAGGCCGCCCGGCAGCTGCTGTCCGACGAGCAGGCGCCGCTGCGGCAGAAGCTGCTGGCCGACCTGCTGCACGCGGTCAGCGAGAACATCGCGGCCGAGACAAGGGCCGAGGACCCGCCCTGGTTCGAAGGTGCCTGGGAGCTGGGGCCTGGGGAGCTGGGCGTGGGAGGGTTCCCCAGAGCCGGACACCCTGGGAGAGGCCGGGTTCTACTTCAGTTCCCAAAACTAGGGGCTCCGCAAACTAGGGGCTTGCAGCCTCCCTGATCATGGTGGGCTGGTCCCAGGCAGCCCAGGATGGTGGTGAAGTCCATATGACATACAGCTCCCCATCCTAGCCATTGGTAAGGGCGCAGCTCGGCCATTACATACATTCCCATTGCTGTGCAGCCCTCCCCATCATCAGCTCCCGAACTGTCCATCTTCCCACATTGCACCTCTGTCCCCACTAACCACTAACCGCCATCCGCTCCCCCCGCCCCTGGCGCCCACCCTTCCTTCCTGTCTCTGTGGCCCTGACTCCTCCAGGGACCTCACCGAGGTGCAGTCAGACTACTTGCCTCTGCGACTGGCTGCTTTCCTGAGCCCCGTCCACGAGGTCCCTCCTGGCCGTCGTGGGTGAAACCTGTCTCACTGTGTGGGGACCCCGTGTTCTTGATCCGTTCACCCGCCCATGGACAGACACCTAGGTGGCTTTGGACTAGCCCAGCCGTGGGCAAACTACGGCCCGCGGGCCGGATCCGGCCCGTTCGGCTGTTCTATCCGGCCCGAGGAGCCGAAAGAGTGGAGGGTTCTCTTGCTCTCCCCTCCGCTCCTTCACCAGCAGCAGTGTTAACATGTATTAGTTCACACAAACACTCCATCCGTGCTTTTGTTCCGGCCCTCCGGTCCAGTTTAAGAACCCATTGTGGCCCTCGAGTCAGAAAGTTTGCCCACCCCTGGACTAGCCTGTTGAGCAGCCCTGAGATGCTAGCATCTTGAGAAGGTGGCACCAGGCAGGAGCCCTGGCCCGGGGTGGCAGCTGAGATCCCTTCGTGGACAAAGACTCCCCACACACGCCCGGCAGGACATTTCTCAGACGACGCCCTGACCCCCACCTCCCGGCCCCCCTCCTGCCCAGGACGGCATGGACTACAGGGTCCCCTACCTTCCTCTTCACCCCCACCCCCCACCCCCCACCCCCACCCCCGCCCAGGACGGCATGAATGCAGGCCCTTGCCTGGCTCCCCTGCAGGTCTGGAGTCCCGGTTTAGGAACAAGTGCGCCTACCTGAGGTTCAGCTGTGCGAGCAGGATCCGGACCTACCTGAGAGAGGTGGGCCCTGCACGCAGAGGGCGGGGGGCGTGGGGCTCCGCTGTGGGAGGTGAGGCCGCTTGGCTCGGGCTTCCTGGAGCTCCTGGGTCAGCACTGGACGCCCAGCCCCGCAGTGCCTGGTGCTGCCTTTGCCTGGGGCAGCTCAGGAAGGGGCGCTGGTGCTGGGCACAGCCCGGAGCACCCCTGGGGCCAGTGTCCACCTGCGCTTGAGCAGGCGGTATGGCAGGCAGGTGGGGACGCAGCACGACGGTAGCTCCTCGTCGGCCCTCTTCCCCTCAGCCTCCTCCTGGGCAGCAGCGGCCAGTGCGGAGCCCAGGGGGGTGGGCAGGGTGTCCGGAGCCCGAGTGTGTGTCCGCCGCCTGAGATGTAGCTCCGTCTGTGGAGACTTCCCGGGTTGGATGGCGAGGGCCCGTCTGAACCCCGAAGGCTGTGGGCTGGGCTGGGCTCCCACTGCAGGCTTCGGCATCGCGCACCAGCCCCAGCCACGTCCTTGCCGCCTCCAGGTGAGCTCGCACACGTCCGTGGTGGGCGCGCAGGCTCGGGAGGAGTACGCACGGGCCGTGGCCGCCATGGCCCAGAAGCTCAGGGCTGCGCAGTACAACGGCAGCTACTTCGACAGGGGCGCCAAGGCCAGCGGCCGGCTCTGCACGCCCGAAGGCTGGTTCTCCTGCCAGGTGAGTGGGTGTCCTTTCCCCAGGGCCACCAGGCCAGTGCTGAGCTGCCCTCCCAAGGAGGTGGGCGGGACAACGCCCTGGGCCTCTGGCCAGCAGGCCTTGGACCCCGAGCTGCTGAAAGGCTGCTGGGCCCACCCAGGGCGCCTGCTCCAGTCGTACGGGCCTGAGAACCTGCATATCTGACAAGTTCCGGTGGTGCTCCTGCTGGTTGGGGCCCCCTGCTGTCACAGCTGCCGAGCAGAGCTCTCGCCAGCATCTGGGGGCACACGGTTCCTTTGAGGGGGCTGGGCCGAGGAGGGACATCAGGCGCCTCTGGGAAGCAAGCGTCGTGTCCCTCTGGGCAGCTTCCTCGGTGACAGCGCAGGGATGTCAGGGTCTGTGGCCACTGTGACGTCTCGGGCGCTGGGTAAGCCTGAGTCCCGGGCCGGGGGCATCGGCCGGAGCCGGCACTCTGAGCTGCATAGGCAGACCCTGCAGGAGCCTCCCCATCACCCGAGGGATCCCCGGGCACAGCTTCCCCCGGTGCCACCCCTCGGAGGACAGCGGGGACTCCGTCCCACCACCGTCCTGGCCTTCACGTCTGTGGGGTGTCAGGTGTGGTCCGGCCTCAAGTGCTGATGACAGAGCTGGGCTTTGCAGAGCTGGGCGGGGACTGAGGTGGCGCCTCCTGACCCGAGACCAGAGGGAACGGCTCCCTCCGCGGCGCTCACCTTGCTCTCTCTCGGCGCAGGGTCCTTTCGACATGGCCGACTGTGCGTCCAGACACTCCATCAACCCCTACGGCAGCCGGGAGAGCCGGGTCCTCTTCAGCACCTGGAACCTGGACCACATGTGAGTCCAGGGGTCGGGGGCTTCCTGTATTTGAACAAATAGGCGCCGGCCAGGGACACAGGCAAAGTTGCCATCATCGGGCCTTGCCAGGCAGCTGACCCGCAGCTGTGGCCACGCTCAGTGCGGCCCAGGGTCCAGTCAGTGAAGGGACATCCCCGAGTGCTCAGCCCGCGACAGCGCCGAGCCTCCCGCCCTGGTGCTGCTCCTGGGAGGCGGCCGCGTGTGGTTTCCTCTGAAATCGTCATTTCCCAGTCACCTTCTCCTGTCAGCGGCCAAGCGCCGTTCCGTGGAGCTGCCTGAGCCCGCGGTGTCAGAGCCTGTGGTGGACAGGCCGTGCCTCGGGGGCGCCAGCAGGCGTGACTGCCCTCCCCTCCCTTGCAGAATAGAGAAGAAGCGCACGGTGATCCCCGCGCTGGCGGAGGCGGTCGGCGCGCAGGCCGGGAGGCAGGTGGACTGGGAGTACTTCTACAGCCTGCTCTTCACCTGCGAGAACCTCAAGCTGGTGCACATCGCCTGCCACAAGAAGACCACCCACAGGCTCAGCTGCGACCCACGCAGGATCTACAGGCGCCAGGCCAAGCCCACGAGGAGGCGGGCTGCGCGCAAGCGTCCCTGACTCGGGCGGCGTCCTGGTGCCGTGCGGGATTTTAACTGGTGCTGTTTTTCTGCCACTGCAATAGCTTCTGAAAAACACGCTTACAGAATCTCCCTAGATTTCTGGCCTCAGCGCGTTTCGGCATGTTTCCTGCGCCTGAGAGCTGCGGACACCGGGGCCTGGGGCCTGGTCGGCGGGTCAGGGACCGGAGTCCTCCGACTTGACCCACTCTGCTTGCTTTGTGGCAGTTGCCACGGGAACGGCGTCATGGCCAAAGCCGCCGCCCTTGCCTGAGGGACAGCTCTGCCAGGTCTCCACTCCCCAGACCGAAGCTCCATCCTCTGGACTCTTCCAAATGCTGGGATCGTGACCCTTTCGGGGTGAACTGCTCACACCCCACAAGGAGCACAAGGGTGCTCGCTGCTGTGCCGTTCCGGCCGGAAGCGGGCCTCCCACGCCCGTCGGAGGGGCGTGGCGATCGTGGCCCCACGCTCAGCCACCAGATCGCGGGCTGCTAGGCCAAGCGGCCAGTGTTGTTGATTTCACGGTTCAACCTCACACGCGTAGCGAGGCCCCGCCGTGCACAGCGCGGGTGTTTGTGACTGGACACGGGAGCTGCCTGTTAAATGCACCGGCAAGTGGCCTAACGCTAAGGCCACGAGTGTGTCACACACGTGCTAGTGTGAGGCAGCTCGTCTGTGACAGCAGTGATCCTGGGGACGGTGGGTGCGCCGGTCACAAGGACTGATGTTCTAAACCGTGTTTTATGGGAGTCGGCTCCATGTCTGCCGGCTTTGTGTCGCAGCTGGGATCCTCGGGTGCGGGGGGCCGACGGCACGCCTGCTCTTCCTGTTCTACATCAGGGCCTGAGCATCCTCAGATTTTTGGTGTTGGGGTGGGGTTCTGGAACCAGCCTCCTGTGGGTACCGAGGAACGCTTGTACTTGAAGTTTTTAAAATGAGCATTTATTTCAGAATTTTTAAAACTTAGTTTTTTACCTTTTGTAACATTTGAATTTTCATATTTGTTGTAGAACCAGGAAAAGCAGTAAAGGTTTTTCACAAATAGACGTGTCAGAAACGTTTGCACTCACTGACAATGATGGAAATGAGGATAAAAAAAGGGTCAGTGACTTTTAAAAACCTGACCCAAATCGTCCCGTTCTCCTACTGGAGTACGGGAGCGCCGTGGCCTGAGCCAGGCCTGCGGGGTCGAGCAGTCTCATCTCACGGAGCTCACCTGTCTGTCAGGCAGTGCGGCAGGGCACTGTGTCCCCTCCGGCCTGTGCCTGGAGGGAAGGTGAGGGGCTGCCAAGGTCCTTGCACTCTGGGGGT
This sequence comes from Myotis nattereri, assembly GCF_964212035.1. Classification (NCBI taxonomy): domain Eukaryota; kingdom Metazoa; phylum Chordata; class Mammalia; order Chiroptera; family Vespertilionidae; genus Myotis; species Myotis nattereri. The sequence continues at coordinate 214,674,206 of NC_138077.1, read as the reverse complement.
GGGTTTTGGGGGTGGCGGTTCCATTTCCAGCCACAGAAGTGGGGGTTTCCTGCCTGTCGGTGTGCGCAGCCTTCTTGGTGGTGGGTGGTCTTAGGTGTTCGGATGCTCTCTGCGACACAGCATGGGTGACCCTGCCGCCCGCCTGGCTGTGGACACAGGGCCGCGTCCCTACCGCAGCGGGCTGTGTGACTGTGTATCACTCTGCAGACCAGTCTCAGAGCCTTTCCTTCCACTGGCAAGAATGCGGCACAAGATGCTCCTTGTGGCCAGGCGCCTAGGAGGTGTCGTCCTTGGGGGCGGGGGGGGGGGGCAGCTGTGCCTGGTAACTGCTACACCACGGAGGCCAGCTCGGAGAGCGCAGGGGGACACACTACTGGTTTAGGTAAAAGGTTAGACGCCAACAGCTCAGGAAGAGGTGCACAGGGCCAGGTAGGCGGGACCCGGCGGAGCTTCCGGCCCAGGCTCACCAGGCTCTCCGCGTGTTCACCCACCAGCAGGAAGGTCTCCGAGAGACCAGCGAGCTGTGCGGTCCTCCGGTTTCAGTGTGGCTTCATCACAGTCCCGACCGGCCACGTCCTTGGCCATTGGAGACAGATTCAACCTCCAGGCTCTCCTCTCCCCGGAGGCCCACCCTTGGGGCCCAAAGCCACCTGGTTAACATGGCGAGGAGGCCCCACCCTTGGGGCCCAAAGCCACCTGGTTAACATGACATCAACCAGTAAGGAAACTGCAGAGCTGCGAGCGGAGCCGAGGATGAAGATCTTATAAACCACAGGATAGCAGTGCCCACCTCAGGTGAGGAAAGTGCTGCTCACCCGCCTTAAACGCCCCCCCCTCCCTCCCCCAGGAGCCCTCAGGCCGCAGCGGCCAATTAGGGGGTTGGCTGGGTGAAGAGGCTGACCTGGACTTCGGGGCCAGGCAGGGCAGGACCCGCTTTGTCCCAAACACTTTAGAAAGGAACACAGCTTCAGGGACACAGACTTCTTTAAAATATTTTCAAAATATATTTTATTTTTTGCATATAACTCCTGCAAAAAGTCCATGGTCAACTTCACACAGAGACAGGGGTTCTCGGAACCGCCCGAATCAGCCCGAGTAGGGTCAACCTGTGAAGGGAGAGGCTGGCACATCACAGCTAACACTTACGGAGCGTTTCCTTTGCAAACCTCTCTCCTTCACCCCGGCCCACGGCCGCCTCAAACCATCCTCACGTCTGTACGGACGCAGACCAGACGCCTCGTGCAAGCAGCAGCAGCTTCCTCCCGCCAGGATGCCCGGCTCCCAGCGGAGCCCCTAGGAAGTCGGCGTAAGGACACATCCTCCCGAGGATCAGCTTCCTAAGTCCCGTAACCTTAACCTGTCAGCTGTAACCGCATCAATACGCAAGGCATTCACCGCGCGTACTTTATTCCTACATTTCGGCGTCCTCGTCGTCGTCGTCATCTTTGGCTCTGAAATGCATCTTCCGGAACTCCCGTCTGCTCACGGAAGGACAAGACGAAGATGCCGGTGGGAGGTCCTGGGGGGAGATAACACGCCCTCGTCAGTCACCCACCCTCTGCCTCGGCGCCTGCGGGGGCCACAGCGCAGCCCCCCTGCAGACAGAGGGACCACTGCCCACAGGGAGGAAAGGCAGGAAACGAGCCCAGGGCACATGGCCCGACCCACCCCTGGCGCAGGCCCTGCGGGGACGCCGCCCAGCAGCCATGCTCCCCGTGGGGGGGGTCAGGGGGGGTGTGCCCAGTGAGGAGCTGCCATCATCTGGGCTGAAAGATGACGGTGCACCTGCTACTGCGCTGAAGCAGTCCTCACACGCAGCCCCCGGAGGGGAGACGGCACCCCTCACCTGCATGAGCTCCACGTTCCCGAAGAACCGGCTCACGGGCATGGGCTGGTTGCTGTCGTCATCCAGGAAGGCGCTGCCGTCCATCTGCAGCACGGAGCCGCCCCCCGCGGTGGAGCTGCTGTCCGACTCCCCGCCGGGGAGGGCGCGGGGCAGGCCGTCCGCAGTCCTGGCCGAGCACGCGTCACTCACCACTCGGCCGTGACCGAAGGGAAGGCCTGCGGTCCCCCGTGGCGCGGAGATGCCGGCTGCCTCTCCCGGGGGGGACGGGCCGTCTCCCTCCGGCGCCAGGGGCTCATGTCCACCAGGGCTCCCCGGGGGCGCTCGGGGCGGGGCCGCACTCTCGCTCTTAGGGACCAGTTTCTGTGGTTCTGACTTCACAAGCTGACCCCGGTCACACTTGAACTTCTTGGAAGTTCGCCTGTCCGTGGCTTTGTGTGAGGAAGTCTGTTGAGGAAGAAAAATGCTGGGAAAGCAGGCCCGTCTAGGATTATGAAGCGGACGGCAAACAAAACAGTCTCACCCCCGCGGCCCCTTCCTCACACCTCAACCGGGACGAGCTGAAGCCCCGCTGCTACGGCTGGGCCGGGGCCAGGGCACTGCCGCCACCCAAGGGACAGCGGGAAGAAGCTGACCCCAACCCGCTCCCGCACGCCGTGTGCTCCGGGCTGCCCACTGCCGAGGCAAGTTCAGAAGCCCGTCCTGACAGACTACAGACTTGCAGACAGAGAATCCAGTTTCCGTTCGTTTCTGCTGGGGTGTGAGCAGCTGAGGGCAGGGACGGGGAGGTGCTCTGCAGCTCATACGTGGCTCCAGCCTGGCTTCCACGAGCCACACGGGGCTGGGACTCGGTGCCGCCGCACTGCACGGAACACGGACACGCTGGGTCCTCTCCCCTGCCCACGCTGCCTTTCTCTCGAAGCCTTAGGGGTGGACAGGAGGGTGCTATGCCACCATCACTCAAAAGGCTGCATTGAGCCCTGGCTGGCGTGCTCAGTGGTTAGAGCCTCGGCCTGCGCACCGGAGTCGCCAGTTCGATTCCTGGTCAAGAGCAAGTACCTGGGTTGCAGGTCCGACCCCTGCTCCCTCCCCACTGGGGGGGCGTGCAGGAGGCAACAGGCCAATGTGTCTCACATCATTGTTTCTGTTTCTCTCCCCTCCCCTCCATTCTCTCTGAAATCAATGGGAAAAAATCCTTGCTCCTTGGTGAGGATTAAAAAAAAAAGGCCACATCAAAGGCGACAGGACCCGAGCCAGGCCTGCTGACGGCCAGACACTCCCTGGACCACCCAACCTCCTGTTCCGGTCCCCAATCAGCACACCGCAGAACGCACGCTGTGTAGACACAGCGGACACCCGAGCCCTGGCCCGTGTCTCCCTGGCAGAGGCTCACCTGACATGCTGTCCTGCTGGACGGGGCGGTCCTGCCTTCCTGGGCAGAGGTCAACTTGGCTGAGCAACTCCGGGCTCTCAGACGCTCTGAAGACCGCACTGCCCCTGTGAGCTGGACGGAGGCAAGGCTGTCAGAGGCCGTGCCCTGAAATGTGGGCACGGAGGGGCTTCCTAACCAGGAGGACAATGGACACCGTCCCCCACTTTCCATTGTGTGGAAGGACACTGGACACGGTCCCCCACTTTCCATGGTTATGGAAGGACATGGGACACGGTCCCCCACTTTCCATGGTTATGGAAGGACACTTGACATAGCCCCCCCCCCCCACTTCCCATCATGTGGAAGGACACTGGACACGGTCCCCCCACTTTCCGTCGTGTGGAAGGACACTGGTGGCCTGAGTGTGGGAATCCAAACAATTCTGGGCTTAAGATGCAAGACCTCCTCTCCCCACTGTCTTGGGAACTTGGGGTGACTTGCCCTATCACCCGTCTCTAGGAACCTCCATTCATAAGGTAACTGTTCTGAAGCAGCAGCACACAGCCTTCCTCAGAAGCTTCTCCAGCTTCCATGTGGTGCCAGGTTCTGGGTGAAAGGCAACATGAACAAGCCCCCCAACCCCAGACCCTGAGCCCCTCAACAGTAAGAAACGGGTCGCCTCCTATTTACTCCGGATGCTAAAGACGCCTTCTAATAACAAGGAAGAAGTTAGTTAAGATGAAAACTTGGACGAATGGTACTTAGGAGTGGGTGTAGGCCTTGGCACAGGGAGTCCTGTGTGTGCTGCCCTCAGCTGCCCCGACGTCACACCACCGCACACACTGGTTCGCAGGCAGCTCGCCTTGGACAGCACTGCTCACCGGGCTGCTGGCTTCCCCGGAGGTGCAGCAGCTCTTCCTGTGACTCCCCTTTCCTGGCCCAGACGCTCAGGAACTGATGGGAGCGAGTAAGAAAGAGAAGGAGCACCCCAGGGACACCGGGTGACAGGCCTGAAGCTGTCCTCACCTCACGCCCTGGGGCTGGGAACCCACAGGGCAGATGAAAGGCCACACAGAGGGAAAGAGATCAAAGAGGAAGAAGGTCGCTTAGAAGCTTACAGGAGCATCTCATCCATCCTGCCCCGGCTCCTGGGGGCTCAGGGCTGCTGCCACACCCCTCCCCGAGCCCCAGCTCCACTGGCTGCTGCCACGCCCCTCCCTGAGCCCCAGCTCCCCTGGCTGCTGCCACGCCCCTCCCCGAGCCCCAGCTCCCCTGGCTGCTGCCACGCCCCTCCCCGAGCCCCAGCTCCCCTGGCTGCTGCCACGCCCCTCCCCGAGCCCCAGCTCCCCTGGCTGCTGCCACGCCCCTCCCCGAGCCCCAGCTCCCCTGGCTGCTGCCACGCCCCTCCCCGAGCCCCAGCTCCCCTGGCTGCTGCCACGCCCCTCCCTGAGCCCCAGCTCCCCTGGCTGCTGCCACACCCTGCCCGAGCCCCAGCTCCCCTGGCTGCTGCCACACCCCTCCCCAGCCCAGCTCCCCTGGCTGCTGCCACGCCCCTCCCTGAGCCCCAGCTCCCCTGGCTGCTGCCACACCCCTCCCCGAGCCCCAGCTCCCCTGGCTGCTGCCACACCCCTCCCCGAGCCCTCAGCTCCTGGGGCAGGGGCCTCACACTGAGGCCTGTCCCTGTCCCGGCTAAATGGAGCCCTGGCTCAGATGTGGCCTGGGGGACAGGCAGCATCCAAGCAGAGCTCTTCATCTCTTCCCAGAGGAGCTGACTCCAGTGCCGCACAGTGGGCAGCCCGGCCTCAGGGCTCCCAGGACAGTGGCAGCCGGGGTCCTGGAGCAGCTCCTTGCAGGGGGGCCCCCTGGGACCCGAACAAAATCAGGCACTTGCGTAGAAGCTATTCCCTCAGAGAAGCCAGAATGTGACTGGATTCGTTTGTGGAGCAAGTTATGCCCCAGGTCACAGCTGAAAACAACTGAGCAATCAGCCGGTTTACCAGCTGGGTGTGGTCAGAGGAAGGCAGTCCTAGGAGCAGTCATCTGGGGTGACTGGGTAACCCAGTGCTGCTCTGTGGGAGGGAACAGACTCTCACAGCACAACCCACTACGTCACTGAACTAACAGCACACCAGCACCAGCAAGCTGGGCGATCAGCATGCAGAACAGCGACAAGATGGTACCTAAAATACCCAGTTTCAACAAAAAGGTATGGCATGCAGGGAAACAAGAAAGCAGATCCAGGCCCTGGAATAAAAGCAGACAGCACTGCCTGTGAGAGGGCCCAGATCTTGCATTTACCAGAAAAGACTTTAAAGTAGCCGTTATAAACTTGTGAAAAAGAGATGAGACCGGGAGTTAAAAAGTAAAGGCAGATCTGATGATAATGTTTCATCAAATACAAAATATCAATAAAAAGACAGAAATTATAAAAACGAACCACATGGAAGTCCTGTAGTTGGAAAATATGACTAAAATGAAACCTTCACTAGAGGGCTCAACAGCGGGATGAACTGGCAGAATAATAAGCAAACGGGACGACTGGCTGATAAATGTGCAGCCCTGAGAGAAAAACGAATGTAGGGTCTTAGAGAAATGCTGGGCACACAGCATACGCGTCGTGGGAGTCCCACCAGGAGAGAGGAGCAGGAGGCGAGTCAGAGGAAGGATGGCTGGAAACTCCCCAAAAGACTGAGATCGCCACCTGCACATCAGGCGTCTCCAAGAACCGAGTTCTGAGGAGGACAGATGTAAAGAGCCACAGACATCACTGTGAGAAAGCCGAGAGCCACAGACAAGGAGACATCCTGACGCAGCAAGAGGAAGATGACCCAGGCTTACGAGGGCACCAGCTGCTGACTCACCAGCAGAGGCCTGGAGGCCACAGCACGCGGGTACATTCAAACGTACTCAAAGTTCGCAGCCAAGATCCCACAAGCCAGCAAAGCTCTTCTTCAAAAATGAAGGCAAAATAGACGCTGTCGGCTAAACAAGCACCGAGAGGACTTGCCGCCAGCACACCCACCGTACAGGAAACACTGGACGCTTCAGGCGGAAAGGAAGCGATCCCGGATGGCGATCCGGATCAAGGGAACAGAAAGCCCCCGAATGCACCTGTGTCCCAAGTGGACAGCAGTCCTTCTCTTACCCGACTTAAAAAGCAATCACACAGAATAACATGCACACAACGCATACAGAAACGTGCCAGCCTATCTAATAAAGCGGGAGTATGCAAATTGACCGTTACACCATAACAAGATGGCTGCACCCACAGCAGAGGCAGGGATCCCGCAACGAGCCTTAACAAGCGATCAGCGGGGACCTGAGGCTGAGCCCCCCCACCACCCCCAACCTGGTGGTGCTTGACAGGGAACCTTGGCCACACCCCCGCCCCCACGCCAGGCTGGGAGACCTCAGGCCGTGGCCCCTGCCAGGCAGGGCTTGACCGGGGTGGGGCTGGCCAGGTCTGAATCTAGCCCAATGGGGGTGGGGCCAGCCGGGTCCGGGTCTCGAGCAATTTCAAGGAGCATATGGGTGGATGGGGACTTGACTCTGGTTCCCATGGTGCACCTCAGACTCTGACAGGAGGAAGGTTTTCATATACATTTTACTAATTTTCTTTCATCTCTGACACTTCTACTCTAGAGAAAGGGCAAATAGCAATATTAAAATATTTCCTCTAATTAATTCCTTTTTTAATTTTTATATTTTTATTGATTTCAGAGCAGAAGGAAGAGGGAGACAGAAACATCCATGATGAGAAAGAATTATGGATTGGCTGCTTCCTGCAAGTCCCCCACTGGGGATCGAGCCCACAACCCAGGCATGTGCCCTTGACCGGAATCGAACCTGGGACCCCCCAGTTTGCAGGCCAATGCTCTATCCACTGAGCCAAACCGGGCAGGACATTAATTCCCTTTAATTAATGTGCATGAATTTCGTGCACCGGGTCACTAGTTTGCAATAACAGCATAAAGGAGGTGAGTGGGAGCAAGGCTGTACTGGGCTAAGAAAATGGCTACCAATGGAAAAGCAGGCACGGCATCACACTACTGCGCTTGTAACAAGAAATGTAACATTCATAAGCGCACACCATGAAAGCGGGTAGAGAGCATAGAGCTATCCGGGCCTAGCATTTCTGCACGTGTGGAACGAAGCTGGTACAAATCTGAAGTGGATTCTGCTGTTACGAAGGACACATTAAACCTACAGAGGCCACTGGAAAAGAAACCTTTTAAACCAGGGGGAAAAATCATTAGTGTTATATTAAAAAAACATCCACTTTGCCCGGCGGGTGCGGCTCCGTGGTTGAGTGTCAACCTACGAACCAGGAAGTCACGCTTCCATTCCTGTCAGGGCAGGTGGGGGTTTGCAGGCTCCATCCCCAGTGGGGGCGGGTGTGCAGGAGGCAGCTGATCTATGATTCTCTCTCATCATTGATGTTTCTCTCTCTCTCTCTCCCTTCCTCTCTCTGAAATCAATAAAAACATTTTTTTAAAAATTTTAATAAAAAGCATTCACTTTAACCCATTTAAATGAGGAACAGAACAAAACAGAGACCACATGACGGGAGCAAAAGGAAAACAGCATAGGTGTGTGCACCCACCTACACCAGTAACGTTACATGTGAGCTGCTGCACAACGTAATCAGGAGCAGACAGGTCAGCCTGGGACCCACCACCGCTGCCCACAAGACCCAACCGCATGCCGCCTGCAGGGGGACCTCAGGCTCGAAGCCGCTCGGGGTAAAAGGAGTTGGGATTCGCTCCTGAGCAAACCCGGCTGAGGCAAACCCGGAGAGCCCAGGTGCAGCGCCCCCTCCGCAGGAGGCCCCCCTGGTCGGGTCCCCCGGGAATAGGGGTGACTTGTGTCCCAGCCCCTTGCCTCAGTTCACACACTGCACCGTCACCAAGTGCCAGGAACCGGGCATCTTCAGTCCTCACCCCTCTCCGGGTGGATTCCACGTCACCCCACTTTGCACAGGGGATAACTGCGGCCAAGCTGAAGGTCACCCAGGCTTGAGTCGTGGCAACAGAAAAACACGAACCCCTGGCGTGGCAGCACCGGAAACGCCCGGGGTTCAGACCAGTTCCGGAGAGGGAGCTCTGGTCCCCATTCTGGGATGTAGCCTGCAAGGCCCCTTCCGGGAGGCGTGGCCTTAGGAGGCGTGGCCTGAGAATCCCCTCCCAGAGGAGGCGTGGCCTGCGAGCCCCTTCCCTTCCTCACGTCTGCGAGGAGGCGTGGCGTGCGAAGCCCTCCAGGAGGCGTGGCCTGCGAGACCCCAGCCAGGAGGCGTGGCCTGGGAGCCTCCTCGACCTGGGAGCGTGGCCTGAGCGCTCACGGAGGACCAGGCCCAAGCAGAGGTACCCCCCGAACCCGAGACGTCCCTCCTCAGCTCCCAGGCCACCGGCGGCCGGCGCCCTCGCCTCGGTCCCCGCCGCACCGACCCAGCTCCCGCCCGGCCGCGGCCCCTCACCTTCCGGCTCCTCATGAGTGTGAGAGGCGCTCCGCACCGCCAAGCCCCTGGCTCCTGCCTAACGCTTCCCAGCGCCGCGGCACCCTCCAGCCCTCGGCCCGCGCGGCGTCGTCTGACGTCACCAGAGGGCTGGCCAATCACAGCCCGGGGCCCTCCGGCACGTGACCCAACAAAATTGGCGCCTCGCGGAGCTGGCGGTGTCGGCCGTGATTGTGACGGCACTTCCGTCGCTGCTCTGCGCCGCCATCTAAGAGGGGCGCGGCCCTGCTGGTGAGGGCGCCTCCCTGCGGCCCCGGGCCACGTGTCGGGAGGGGCGTGGGGGTGGCCGCGGGGGCCTCGGGCCCGCTTCCCGCGAGCGGTGCCGCAGCCCGTCCGGCCGAGACCGCTTCCCGTCGGTGGGGCGGCGGCCCAGAGGTCCCGCACCTCCCGCGGGTGGAACGTGGCCGGAGGCTCCGCGCCCTGGGCCGGGCTGCACCCGCGCTGCAGGCGGGCGAGGTGCTGGGGGGCCGTGCGGGGTGTCGGTGGGGCCGGCCCAGGACCCGCGTGGTTGCCGGAGCGAACCCAGCCGCCGGCCGCCCGTTGCTTAGCCTTTGGAGGAAGGATTGCAGCGGCCCCTCCGCCATTGACCCCCATCCCGTCCGGCGTCCACCTAACAGCCTCCCCGCCCGCGGGCCAGGAGGTCTCGCTTAGGTTCCGGGGCTGCGGGCTCCATCCTCAGCAGGGGGCGTGCAGGAGGCAGCCGATCGGTTCTCACTGATGCTTCTCTCTCCCCTCCTCTCTGAAATCGATAAGAATATATTAAAAAAACAAAAGGCCTTTCAAAGCCAAGGAGGACCAGCATTGATATGCGATCAAAGAATGGCATTTGGGGAACGCGAACGCGAACTCGGTGTGCGGCTCCGCTTGTGCGAGAGGGAGGGCGGCCATCGCATCTATGGGCGGGGGAGGCGTTTCCACAGGTGCAGGTCAACTGACGCGGCGATGCTAACTGCGTGTTTAAAATCAATACAGTTTCGTTGGTTTCAGAGAGGAAGGGAGAGGGAGAGAGAGAAACATCCATGATGAGAGTCATGGACCAGCCGCCTCCTGCACGCCCCCCACTGGGGATGGAGCCCAGGACCCAGGCCTGTGCCCCGACCTCCTGGTTCACAGGTCGGCGCACAGCCACTGAGCCAGGCTGGCTGTAGACAAGGTTTTGACTCTCAGCCCTGTAGCCATCAGCCCCTGGGTCATAGTGTCTGTGTTGTCACCCGCTTTGCACGCAGTTCTCTGGGACACGAGCTTAAGCCCCGTCCAGAGGTTATTTTGCTCCATTTTAACATCCCAAAGGCTGGAGGCACAAGGTGTGCAAGGCAGTTTTTCCATCTTTAAAGAGGCTCCGTGTGTATTGTGTTTCAGAGGAGGGGACCTAACCCCTTCACCCCCATCCCTCCCCTCGCCCCTCCTGTCCCTCAGGGAGGCCGAGCCACGCGGCCCCCTTTCCACAGCCCCTGGCGAGGTGCTGGCTCCTGTCAGCCCAGGGCCAGCGTTGGACATTTTCCAAAGGCGCCGTCCAGCCTTGCCCTCAAACACCCCAGGCCCCAGCTCCAGCTCCTGGGCTCTGGGACGTGCCTCCGAAAAGGGCACAGCGGGCTCCAGGGCCCATCCAGGCTGCAGGACCCCCAGCCCTGACTGAGCGCAGAAGGCCGGCTGCTGCTCCTGGAACCAGCCGTGCTTTGCCAACAACAGAGCCTGGGCTGCCCTTCCTTCTGCTTTCTCTTCCAGTGAGAACATTTAAATCAGGCAGTTTCGTCAGAAGCATCAGCTTTTCCAGTTGAAGCTGTAAAGCTGCTGGAGGGCCCCTCTGTACATTGTTTCCCCGGGAGGCAGGCGAGGCGAGGCGCGACTCACATCCTCCCCTGGAAGCTTGAATGTTCGCTGCTTGCAGGGCATGACTCCCTCCGAGCCCGCGAATACCGCTGAGGCCTCTTGAGGGCAGAGCAAGTGAGGGCACCTGAGGACCCGCCAGCTCTTCCCCCTGCAGAGAACCTGCAATTAGACGGCACCTGGGTCGCTCTTGGCAGTGAGTGAGGGCACATGCAGTCTTCCTGTGTACACATGCATGCACATGCACGCGTGTGCACACACAGAGGCATGACGTGTATACACCTCCCCCCGCATGCACACACATGCACATGCATGCACACACGCAAGCATGGACACACAGCCACCTCCCTGGCAGTCGTACCCTCTCCCTCCCCAGGCCTTGCTTCTCCGCGCTGTTTCACACGGAGGGAGAAGACGGCTGTGGCCTGGCAGGCAGCCCATCGGACAAGAAGCCAGTCGACTGCTGGCTGTTAAGAAACAAACAAAGCAAAACTGTGTTAAACGCCACCCGCCCGTTCGCACTGGACCTGCCTTCAGGACTGGCTGGGGCAGTGGCTCCATTACTGTGGAGCCCTTCAGAGCTCAGAGCTCCCATAACCAGCGCGGGCTGCCAGCAGGCAGCTGTGCTCGCCGTTGTTTATGGCTCTGCCTCAGTGTGCCTGGCGGGGCCCCCGGAGCTCAGCCTCCTGAGGGGCTCCTGACTGCCCACAGGGACCCTCTGCTCCCCGCTCCCCCCTCCCATCCCAGGTACCTGTGTATTTCCAGCTGCTCAGGCCTGACACTCAAATTTGTACTCCTCTCTCTCTCTCTCTCTCTCTCTCTCTCTCTCCCCCTCTCTCTCTCTCCCCCCTCTCCCCCGCCCCAGCTCATACAGGGCACACAGGAAAGCTCAGCAAACATGTTGCATGAGTGCACGCGTGAATCTGAGAAAAGGGCATCTGCTGCCCGGTCCTGACGTGTCAACGGACGCACCCAATCAGCAGCCTCTCCTGCTGACTGGGCTGCAGAGCGTCCCAGCTTTCTCCTCCCGCTCGAGTGCCCCTGGCAGCGGGTGACCCCTTACCGGTGGTGGCCTGAGCCCGGCTCACGCTCCTCAGGGCTTCCCCACTCTCCAGGGTCAAGACCAGAGGTTGCAGCATGACTGGCAAGGCCCAGCGCGGTGCGTGTGTGTTGAGGGAATGTAGACCAGGCCCGTGAGGTTGCCCCCGGCCCCTCCTCCTGACGCACCTGGTCCCACTGCCCTCCCCTCCCTCTCTGCATGCTGTGCCCTCTGCCCCGCGCGGCCACAGAGCCCCTTCCCCCTGCATGCACTGCTCCCTCTGCCTGGAGACCCGCCTCGCCCTCCCCCATTTTGCTGGGGAATCTATTCTTCAGACCTCAGCTCAGCTTTAAGTTCGTGTCCTGGGGGCATTACCAGAGTCGCCCTTCCCCACCACACACACACACACACACACACAATGAAATCTGCCCCTTCTCGCTTTCTTTCCATTCGGAACTTTCCCTTTAGGACATGGGAGCAGGTGGCTCTGTTCTCCCAGGCTCACTCACTCACTCAGCACGTGTGCTGAGCTCCCCATGCACCTGGCCCCAGCTGGGCCCGGGGTGATGGTGGCAGTGAGCCCCAGCCGGACTCCGGACCCGCCTGGTCGGTGCTTGTTTTCCAGGGATGGGGAGACGAGCGTCTGTGGGACCATCTCAATGGGAGGAGTCACAGCACGGGCCGCGGACCCCCCGGGCATCAGACCTACGCAGGGAGGTCAGACCAGGCTCCGCCAGAAGTGCCAGTGGGAGGGGCCCGGAGCCGCCTCTCCCTCTAGGATGCTGGCAGGTGTAGGTCGGGCGTCATTTGGTTCCGGGTCAGGGCGGCAGCTGACTGATGCTTAGTTCTCACGTCGATGTCTCTCTACTTCGGTGGCACCTTCTAGATCAGACACTCACATCAATTTATTTAATCTCCAGGGCGACTTGAGGAGACGGTGCTCACACCTCCATGCTGCAGGTGAGGACATGAGGACCCCGCGAGGCCTACACAGGCAGAGAGCTGGGCTGGGGTGTGGACACACGTCTGTCCCATGGACGGCCCGCCTCCTCGCCGTCATGCCAGGTATATCCATCCTTTCCATCCAGACGTGTCTCGGAGGAATTCTGGAGGGAAGAACAGCGAGTGCCATTGGGCGGGGCAGACAGACGCACGTAGGTGGTGTCTAGAGGGTCAGCTCTGACAATGCTTGCCCCCTCTGCCTTCGGGAGGTCACCTGGCAGATTCCAGAGGCACTGGCAGCGGCGGAAGGGAGTCTGGCCTTTTGGAAAGTGGCTAATGGCTGGGAAGTGGCCAGTGGCACTGTTCCCAAGCCCCCAGCCGGTGGGCTGTTGTCCAGGGGTCCTGTGGGAGGCGGCGGCAGCGGCGGAGCGCCTGGCCCAGGGTTTCTGCAGTCAGTGGGTGTTCATGGCAGGAAGATGGTCCTTGCTTCCTTCCCAGGCTGGACACGCTGTGGCTGGTGCTGCTCCAGATTCAGACCTGGCCCTGTGCCCGCTGGGCCGGAGCCACCTGGTTGATCTGAGGTCGCCTCTCTCCAGAGAAGGCAATTCCGTGCACATGCTGTGCAGTGAGGAAGGACGCCTCCCCTTCCAAGTCCTCTTTGGGCAGAAACACCTGCAGGCATGTTGCAGGGGCTGCTTGTTCCGGGGGAGGGGCTCATCTGCACGGCATCTGCGCCTCAGCACCTGTGAGTGTGGTTATGGACGTGAGAGCACGTGGGCGTGTGAGTGTGAGAGTGTGTGCGCATGGGTGTGAGAGTGCATATGTGTGTGTGAGGGCGTGTGTATGGGTGTGTGTGTGTGTGAGGGTGTGCATATATGTGCGTGTGAGTGTGAGAGTGTGTGCATGGGTATGAGAGTGCATATGTGTGTGTGAGAGCGTGTGTATGGGTATGAGTGTGTGTGAGAGTGTGCATATATGTGTGTGAGTGTGAGAGAATGTGCATATGGCTATGAGAGTGTGGGAGTGTGTATGGGTGTGTGAGTGTGTGCTTGAGGATGTGAAAGAGTGAGTTGTGTATGTGACTGTGTGAGAGTGTACATGCGCATATATGTGAGTGTGTTTGTGAGTGTGTATGGGTGTAAGTGTGTGAGAGCATGCATAAGTGAGTGCGAGAATGTGTGTATAGATGTGAGCATGGGGTACATGGCATTATGGTGAGAGAGAGAGAGAGAGAGCGCGCGCACGTGTGCGAAGCAAGGGAAGACCATCGAGGCACCATCACAGAAAAGCAGCTGCAGGCCTGGGACTGAGTGTAGAAGTGAAGGAAGGCGCTGTCAGCCTGTGGGAAAGTTGAAGGATGATGGCGGGGGCGGGGGTGGGTTCCCTCTACCTGTCCTGTCAGATCCTCCCGCAGCCCCGAGTGCCCAGGGATACATGGAGGCTCAGAGAGGCCACGTGTGAGTGGAGGGGGCCTCATGAGGGAGAACTGCTGAGCTCTCTAGGGACCAAGGGCTTAAACCAGTGGTTCTCAACCTTGGCTGCACATTAGAATCACCTGGGAATCTTGTTAAAATCCTGATTTCTGGGCCTCATCATTAGTAACAAAGAAACAGAATTTCCGGAGGATGAGGCCCAGAACGAGGGGCCTCTTTAACGGCAGGGCTTTTGTATGATGTTGGGGAGTTTACCAAGAGCGCTCATAGCCCCTCAATCTTTCTCAAGCGGCTTAGATGGTGGAACACACGGTCTGCTCCTTGTGCAGAGCCTTGGGCCAGCCCCTAAGGTTGGGGGGCGGGAAGGGGGTCTGAGTATCTTACCTCACAGAGCTGCTGTGAAAATGGAGAAAGAAGGCCTTGTGGGGGGAGGTGTTGGGCATTTGCCTTTTTTGTTGTTATTTTCATTACCTGAGGATATTTTTTTCCATTGCTTTTCAGGGTGTGTGTATGTGTGTGTGTGTGAGGTGTGTGTCTACCTGTGTTTCCTTGGCTCTGTGTGTGCCTCCATCGAGCTGTGTGCATGCATGTTCATTGTCCCTGACAGGTGACATCCTATCTACATGGGGATTCCTGGTGGGGGGAGGTGGCTCCTCACCCCTCACCACCTCCCTTAGTGCCTCCATCTCTCCTGTTTATAGGCCTTCTATCCCCCTTCTGGAAACGTCCACCTCAGCTCTGCACTTAGTTCCCGGACCGCAGTGACTGGCTCCCCGCCTCTCCCAGCTCCTCCCGAGGCCTTGCTCTCTGCCTTGCTCCCCGCCCAGGGCCATTTCCTGCCAAGGTCGTGTGCATTGTCTGAGTGGCAGGAGCTTCTATGGGGCCTGCACGTCTCTGGCAGCCAGATCCTCTTCATTTCATAATTGCCCGTTCTAAATGGATTCATCTAGGACGAGCCCTAACCGCTGGAAACAGAACTCTTTATTTGTCCTCTCTCATAAAGAAGCCGCTCGATTAATTATGCCAACTTGCATTTTATTAAGTGTGGCATTCATTTTGATTTAAGAATATTTTTACCTCTTCAAGTGCTTTTAAGAAAGGTTATGGCCAAAAAAAAAAAAAAAAGGTCTATTCATCTCTGCAGTATATTTGGTTGCTTTTCATAAATTGTCTAGATTGCATTTTAAGGGAGTGGAAATTGAATCTAGTCTTTTTTCTTTAAATTGCTGAAGCCAATTAGCAGCTAATGTGTTCAGGAGGAGAGAAGCACTCAGATCTATAATTGAGCAGAGCCTTCCGAACGCTGCATTTCAGCTCAGTCCTGCCCGCTCTTTCAGTCTTCCCCCAGTCTCATTTCCCAAAGAACAGCTTCCCTTACCAGCCCCCTGTTGAGACCTGGGCCATTGGGAGGAGAGTGGGGGCGTCAGAGCTGCTCCCCCCCCCAGGATGCCAGGGAGGGATCAGCCCCCGGGGATTGGCTCCCATTCCCCCAGGAGCTCTCTGTGGCCCCAGGAGGACTGCCTGGGGAGACGGGGGAGAGAGATGCTCACTGGCATCTTGAACCTTCTTTATCCTTTCAGTTCTTCTAGTTGTCGAGGATGTAAAGCAAAGCTTACGAAGTTCAAATCGCAGGAGAACTAAAAAAACACACCCTTTATTGACATACAAAGCTGGTTTCTTACTGGGAAGTTCCTGGGGAGTTGTGATCTGACCACACAACCAGAGACACCCCTAGATTTCCAACTGTTTGACACCCCTCACCCCTTTCTCAGCACTGCTTCTAACTTAAAGTAGGTGTTAGCAGACCACAGCCCACAGACCAAATCTGCCTTTTGTAAATTACATGTTTTTGGGGTGGGGGAGGGACATAGCCACACCCATTAATTTAGCGGCTTTGGGCTACAAGGCCGAGGAGAAGTTTTGACAGAGACGGTATGGTCTGCAAAGCCAACATGTTTACATCTGGTCTTTTCAGAAGACATTTGTTGACTTCTAGTTTAAAGCATTGCAAGAAAAAGTGTGTAATTTAGATTTAACTTCCCCCTCTTTTTTGGGGAGGGGGGCAGGGGAAGTAGTTAAAACTCTCTTAGGAAACTTGGGGGAATCCAATGCTCTGTCCAAGGCCCCTGCAACCTGGCGCGCTGTCCATGGTCCTGAACGCTCCGCCCTTGAAAAAAAGCCTGGCGCTGTCCACCGGACCGAACTCGCTTGGTCTTCACTCGTTAAAAGCATTGTTAACGGGAGAGAAGAGAGGATTTCTAGGCAGGTGGAGAATAACGGGAGAGAAGAGAGGATTTCTAGGCAGGTGGAGACCAACCCGCATGCGCTTCGTGTGGGCGGACACGCTACTTATGCTCAGCGTCTCTCCAGGCTTCTCGGAGTGAGCAGGCGGAGGTGGCTCTTGTCGAGGGAGGGTTCTGTATGTCTCTGCTTTTTAATGAAGAGGAATGGCTTGGAGAGCGCGTTCCTAGCCAGCGGATATTGCATTGCTGATGAAAGGAGACTCCAATCCCGGCGAGTCCACGCGTGCCATCTACTTTAGGTGCCTGAAGGTCAATTAAAAGTATGTTTATGTTTTCACTGCCGCTCTGTGACAGGGAGGTATAACATTTAGACAGCGTGGCTGTATTTATGTCCGAAATGTGGACATAAACTTCCTGTTTTACACGGGAACTAAAATCAATAATGACACAGAGCAGCATTTCATCAAATGAATTCTGAAAGGTTCCTGAAGTCGATCCAAATTGCAGGAAGAGAGATGAATGTAGTAAAAAAAAAAATATTCAGGCCAGCTAATTTTGCCAAGTTTGGGAGAGGGTGTACATCATAAAAAATAAGGGTAGTTCTGGGGTTTCTTTTAATAATTCTGGTCTCTTAAAATTGATCTCGTTTTCTCCGAGGTGACATATGGAATGGGGCGTCACCACGCTCTGCTTATTTTGATATCAAACCTGCCAGAATGTAGAGAGAGGCAACCTGAAATATGCCTATGTTGATTTTTTTTGTTAAAAGATATATAAAACCTTGGTTGTCTAGCCTCAGAATTTAAAAAATCGACACATAGCAACATTTGACACCTCATTTCCTAATACGCTTAAATTATTGCTGTATTCCTAGGGGAAAGCTGGGACTGGGTGTTACTCAATGTCTTCGTGACCTAGAATTGCTCAGTGGCTGCCTCGCCAAGGTCAGGTGGGAGGCCATGTTGACGCTGTTGGATGGTCTCATTTGAAGGAATGAAATGCTATGGTGCAGGCCGAGTGTGGAGGGGCAGGAGGGAGCCCAGTGAGAGTGAGGTCTTCAGGGTCCGCTGCTGGAAACAGGATGAGGTTTCTGAGAAAATCTTAGCATTTGCTGCATGACCTGCCCCCAGGCTGTTCCAAACACAGTGATAATCCTGTAAGAACTGGGTCAAAGAGGAACAATGTGGGACTATTCCAAACAACTCTTTTATTGTTGAGATATGTAAAAAAAATAGCCTCTCTCTCTCTCTCTCTCTCTCTCTCTCTCTCTCAAAAGGAAACTCCAGGGTCTAGTCTTGCATTTTTTTTTTTTTACCACTGTTTAAAACTGCTCTCTACAACCATTTGAAGCTTGAATTCTAAAGTACAGATAGCAGGTTGATGTGTCTGCATTTGGTGAATCTCCTACAAGGACCAGGGTGCTGTGGGGAGCTCCAGTCTGCATGCAGAAACCTTGGGGAAAGATTCTGTGTGAACCAAAGAAATGGAAAGACGATGAATGAGTGGAAGGATGGGTGGATGGATGGATGGGTGGATGATGAATGGATGATGGATTGAAGGCGAAGGATGCATGAATGGATGGATGATGATGGATTGAAAGGGAAGGATGAATGGATGGATGGATGGATGGGTGGAAGGATACATGGGTGGATGGGTGGATGGGTGGAAGGATGCATGGGTGGATGGGTGGAAAGAAGGAATGGCTTCTTTGGTGGACTATAGTAACTGCATTACACCCCAAGGTTCTTATGAAAACCTGCAAGTCCTCGACTCTTGCCCCTCTCATTGTTTCTCTTTTGCTCTGAGAAAGGGTTTGCTGGAGGTTGGGGAGGCTCAGCTGTTAGCATCTGATAAGCACTGACCTCTGTCGGAGGAGGGCAACCGCCTCTGCTTGGTGGAGGCTCCAGCAGAGAAGGGGGGCCTCGGAGTAGGCTCACTCAGCTTCCCTTAAACTGGTCACGTCTAACCTGACGAACTTGGCATTTTCAGAAGCATCATGTGGTGCCAGCTGATGTCTACGTGCATGTCACTGACAAGAGTTGGTCATTGTGGGGGTCAGAGACTTGGGTGGCATTTGGTTGTGACAGGCCAGAGAGAACATGAAATGTTAAGATGTTTTAGGTTATGGCTCTAATTATTCCTGGGCTCCTTGACCAAGGGGGTGGTGTGTGTGTGTGTGTGTGTGTGTGTGCATGCACACACACACACGTGCACATGCATGTGTGAGTTTACAGTGGTGGCGGGTGGCGGAAGACTGAATGATTAGAGGTCAGGGGCACAGTCGCTACAGTGGATGTTTTCTTTTGGTGGGGATTGGTTCTGGTCCACTGGGGCCTGGGGCTGTATGCCTGGATCCTGGGGAACAGATGAGCCCTAGCCCTTCAAGACAGAGAGGTAGTGAGCCCTACATTGAGGAAGAGGTGAGACTTCCGGATCATGGAGCTGAGAACTGAACGGAGAATATCCTAATAACAGTGATACAGGATTTTGAAATCTATTTTTGAGAAGCTGTGTTTTGAGAAGGGATTGAAAGAAACAGCTTAACTTTCTTAGGGGTTAGAAATGGTAAAAACAATGCATTTGTGAGGTTTTCATTTCAGTGGCCTTCCCTCAAGCCCTGTGAGGTCCATGGGAAAGACACCACTGTCCCCGATGGGTATGAATAAGGAGATGACTACAATGATGAGAGTGGTGACAGTGATGATAACGAGGGTGATGATGGTGGTGATGGTGATGATGGTGGTGGTGATGATGGTGGTGGTGATGATGGTGGTGGTGATGATGAGGATGATGTGAGGAAAGCGATGGTGATGGTGGTGATGATGGTGATGATGATGGTGGTGATGGTGGTGATGATGGTGGTGGTGATGGTGGTGGTGGTGGTGATGGTGGTGATGATGGTGGTGATGGTGATGATGGTGGTGGTGATGATGAGGATGATGTGAGGAAAGCGATGGTGATGGTGGTGATGATGGTGATGATGATGGTGGTGATGGTGGTGATGATGGTGGTGTGGTGATGATGGTGGTGGTGATGGTGGTGGTGGTGGTGATGGTGGTGATGATGGTGGTGATGGTGATGATGGTGGTGGTGATGATGAGGATGATGTGAGGAAAGCGATGGTGATGGTGGTGATGATGGTGATGATGATGGTGGTGGTGATGATGGTGGTGGTGATGATGGTGAGGGTGATGATGGTGGTGATGATGAGGATGATGTGATGAAAGCGATGGTGATGGTGGTGATGGTGATGGTGATGATAGGTTGTAGCTACTCTTTAGTGTGGATTGTGTTCAATAACCACCATACCTCATTTCATTTGCGTCTCAAGACAATTCTATGCTTTTATAGAAGGGAAAGCAGAAACTCAGAGAGTGTATTTATTTATTTCTAACTTTATAAACATTAAGGCATCCCCACAACAATGCTGTGAATCGGTATTATTATCATCATCACTTTCAACTTATAGATGAGGAATCTAGGGCAGGAGAGAGTTGTAACTTACCCAAGGTTACACAGCTGGTAAGTGGCTGAGGCAGGATTGGACTCTTTGCCCCATGTGCCGTCTGCATGGATAGACCAGCTCCTGTCCCCGCTCGGCCACCTCGTGCTGGCTGGCTCTGCTCAGCTCACTTGGCGCCCCACGCCCCACGCCCCACACCCCACGCCCCACGCCCCACACCCCACGCCCCACGCCCCACACCCCACGCTCCACGCCCCACGCCCCACACCCCACGCCCCACGCCCCACGGCGTATTCCTTTCCATGGTTCTAATAACCCGCTCCTCCTGCCTCGCTTTAATTAGGTTCCATAAAACATCTCCTGCTGTGAGTTCTGGTTCCATAATTACTTCATGTTTCAGCTTCAAAGAAACCTGGATCTGCCCCCTCACTAATTTAAGAGGACGCTTCGCTCTGTGAGCTAAACGCCCTCCAAATCCCTGAGCCGGCTCCAGAGGAGCTCTGAGGGTTGTGTTTTCACGGCCGGAAAGGGCAGCTTTCCCGTTCCTCTCGCCAGCCAGTGTCTTCTGGATGCAGCCCTGGGCCTGGCGTCCCGTGCAGGCGACAAAAACCCCCACGTCAGCAGCATAGCCCGTGAGCCTAGGCCGGCACCTCCCACTGTGCACCTGGGAGCTGGGACCAGACCCCCGCTGCTCTCCACGGAGCATCCCAGGCGCAGCGGGACCTCGGTTCTCGAGCCTCATCCCTCCGGAGGCGACGCGCTAGGAAACCGACTCACTGCCTCCCGTTAGAAAGAGCCCTTTCTGAACGCCGCGGATCCTTCCGGAAAACCCTTGAACCTGAGGACAGTCAGAGACCCCCGCGAGCAATGTGCCTATGGGGGCGGGCAGAACCTCGAGAGATTCCCGTAATGTCTAATCCTCACGTCATTCCAAATCGATACCAAAGGTGCGAGCACAGTAAGGAATTCTCATATTCTCCCTCCCAAGCCAACCATTGTGCCCATTTTGGCTTTATCATCCCCTATCTATCTATCTATCTATCTATCTATCATCTATCTATCTATCTATCTATCTATCTATCTGTTATCTATCATCTATCTATCTATCTATCTATCTATCTATCTATCTGTTATCTATCATCTATCTATCTATCTATCAATCATCTATCTATTATCTATCTATCTATCTATCTATCTATCATCTATCTATCTATCTATCTATTATCTATCTATCTATCTATCTATCTATCTATCTATCTATCTCTACCTACCTTCCTTGATAGATAGACATATATGTTCAAATTCCTTCAACTGTCCCAATAATGTCCTTCAGACCCGCTTCATTTTCCACTGTCCAGGGTCTAATCCAGCTCACGCAGTGCATTTGGTCACCATCTTGTTTAGTCCCCTTCTACCTGGCTGAGTTCTCAGGGATGTTGACCTTGACATTTTAAAAGACAATAGGCCAGTGGTGATGTAATGCCCCTAAATGTGGGTTTCCTACCTTTTCCTGGTGTTTGGCTTTGACGATGCTTTCTGGGCCAAGACGCCTGAGGCGATGCTGGGCTCTCACTTCCCCACAGCAGAGGCACAGCGACCTCAGCCTTGGTGACGCTGACCTTGATCCCTGGGCGCCCACTAGGTCTTTTATTACTTCCTGTAAGTGACTCCTTCCCCTTTATACTTAATGGGTCATTTGCGGGGAGACACTTTGAGACAGGTCAGTATTGTACTTCCAGACTAAGCTTTGTAGCCACTAGGTTTTTGTTGTTGTTAATCCTCACCTGAGGCTATTTTTTTCACAATTTTTAGAGAGAGTGGAAGGGAGGAAAGGTGGGGGGGGGGTGTGTGGAGGAGGTGGGAGGGTGAGGGCCCGGAGAGAGAGAAACATTGATGTGAGAGAGACACATGGATTGGTTGCCTGCCACACATGCTGACTGGGGCCGCTGATCGAACATTCAAACCTGGTATGTGCCCTTGACTGGGAATCGAACCCTCGACCCTTCGGTGCATGGGCCTGCACTCTAACCACTGAGAAACACCAGCCAGGGCTATGTCCTCTAGTTTCAGCGTGAGTCGATGACTTCTAATTCCAGCGTTCCTTCTACACTGAGTAGCAGGCATTCTCCCACGAGGAAGAGCCTTCTCTTCTCTCCCATTAATTTATTAAAATTACCACATTAGTAGTTATTAAATCTGTTTATGCCATCTAAAATGTTTATGCAGTTCATTTATTTTTTCATTGATTTATATGTTCATGGTCTCCTGGCTTACCTATGTTTTCAATGGGCTATCATCCGTTCTTATCATTATTTTTCTGCTCAGATTGTCCCAGATTTGGCTCCTGGGGGGGACCACCCGAGGGGATGGTGACCTCTGCCTCGCGGGCATCAGGATCGGTGGGAGAGCGTTTGCAGATCCCCAGAGCGACTGACGGTCCGACTCAGGGCTGAGGCTCTGGGCGCCTTCACGGTGAGTCGGCTGCCCAACCCTCCACGGTCTGGACACTGGACGCTCCTCGGTGTGACCCCCTCGACTCGGACCCTCCAGGGTCTGCAGACGTGTCGCGCCGACTGGCTGACTGAGAGCCTCGAAGTCCGGGTGGTGGTCATGCACCGCGACGGGCCGGCCGTGGCTGCCCCGGATCTGGCTCCAGCGGGTCTGCTCGGGCCAAGTCCATCCCGTGCCGGACATGTCACACCCGCCCCTCCTGAGCCCCTGGTCTCTGGCCTGGTCGCTGCCCCCTGGCCGTGGGTGACGTGGGCCCGTCCCCCCCAGAGGGCACACCCTGCATGTTTGGAAAAGTGCCGGGGTGTCTACATGGGCCCATCACCTGTGGTGCGGCCGGCTCCCCCTAATGGATCCTGAGATTAAAGGATCAACGAGCAGACCCTGGGTCCACACAACACGACGCCCTATCACGCGCTCAATCACAGCCAGACCGAGGGGCCCGGAAACGAAATCTTGGCTGAACCCAAGCGCATGCGACAAGTTGCCAAAAGTAAAAAATACGCGTCGGGGTGGAAATGACAAAGCCGCAAACTGACGGTGTCAGGATACGACGTGGGCGAGGGGCCGGCGCGGGGAGTGAGGCCGGGTGCGTGTCCTGGTCCCACGGGAGAGGGAGCCGGAGGTGGCCGCCCCGCCATCCATCCCTCCTGCCAGTTCCCATAGACGGAGCGTGAGGGATGGCGAGGGGGCGGTGAGTCAACATCACACCCTTCACCGCCCCAGAGCGCGGCCGGTTCACTCCCGAGTCTCAAATGAAGACAGATCACCCAGCGGCAGCAGCAGCGGCGGGTCTCCCACAGCCCCAGAGGTTTCAGGGATAAATGGAGAGAAAATGTCCGCAGCTTTTTATAGCCTCAAATGTTCAGCCTCCAGCTGGGGGAGGCCCCGGCCCCTCTCCCACCCGGCACCCGGCGCAGCCACAGTGCGCGGCTGTGTTTCCAGGCCCATTTCCCCTCCCGAGCGGCAGGTCATCTCCAGCCCCGGTGCCCGCAGAGCGCCCCGCACGCGGAGGGTCTTTAAGAAATGGTTGTGCTCCCCTGGGATCACAGCAGCACAATTCACCACAGCTGAGATCTGGACACAGCCTGCGTGCCCATCAGTGATGAGTGGATTAGAAAACTGTGGTACCTCTACACCGTGGAACACTGCGCTGCTGTAAAAGGAAGGAACTCTTACCATTTGAGGCAGCATGGAGGGACCTGGAGAGCATACGCTAAGTGAAATAAGCCAGTCAGAGAAAGAAATACCACATGACCTCACTCATTTGTGGAAAATAATGAACAACATAAACTGATGAACAAAAATAGAACCAGAGACAGGGAAGCATCGATCAGACCGTCAAACCTCAGAGGGAAGGCAGGGGAGGGTGGGGGGAAGGGGGAGAGATCAACCAAAGGACTTGTATGCAGGCATATAGGCCTAACCAATGGTCACAGACACCAGGGGGTGAGGGTATGAGGGGGGAACAACCGGGGAGAGGTCAAGGGGGGGAAAAGGAGACATACGTAAAACTTTAAACAACAAAGAAAAAAAGAAACAGTTGTTTGCCTGGCTGGCATGGCTCAGTGGTTGAGTGAGCATCGACCTGTGAACCAGGAGGTCACAGTTCGATTCCCGGTCGGGGCACAGGCCCGGGTTGTGGGCTCCATGCCCAGTGTGGGGCATGCAGGAGGCAGCCGGTCCATGATCCTCTCCCATCATTGATGTTTCTCTCTCTCCCTCTCTCTTCCTCTCTGAAATGAATAAAAATATATTTTAAAAAAAGAAGCGGTTGTTTAACGAAGGACTGAGCGACGGGCTGAAAGGGACACAGTGCTGGGGGGGCATGAAGGGCAGGAAGGCCCCAGTCCAGGTGCTGAAGTGCACGTGTGTGCGCGTGTGTGCGCGTGTGTGCGTGTGTGCGTGTGTGCGCGTGTGCGTGTGCATGTGCGCGCGCGTGCGCGCGCATGTGTGTGCATGTGTGTGCGCACACACGTGCCCGTGTGGGTGCTGCGGTCTGAGTGTTTGTGTCTCCCCAAGTTCATATGTTGACGTCCCCCCTCCTGCCCAGGGTGATGGCATGAGGCAGTGAGGCATCTGGGAGGAGATTAGGGCACAGGAGGGGTTCTTATAAACGGGGTTCATGCCCTTGGGAAAGGGACCCCAAGAGACACGGGCAGAGGCCAGAGCAGGGGTGGGAAACTTTTTGACTCGAGGGCCACAATGGGTTCTTACACTGGACCGGAGGCCGGAACAAAAGCATGGATGGAGTGTTTGTGTGAACTAATATAAATTCAAAGGAAACATCATTACATAAAAGGGTACGGTCTTTTTTTTTTTTTTTTTTTAGTTTTATTCATTTCAAACGGGCCGCATCTGGCCCGAGGGCCGCAGTTTGCCCACGGCTGGGCCAGAGGCTGAGGTGCTCAGGTTCCTGATGGGAGGGCGGCTGGGACCCCGGCCCATCTGGGCCCATTGAGTTGGAGTGAGGCAATAGTGAGCTAATGCAGAGTGAAACGGGCCTGCCCTCGCCGACATCCGCTCCAGGCAGGTGCCCTGGCCCACCCTCCAGCAGCGGCCACGGGACCAGCTCCGTGTCCCACCTCCGGCCACGCCGGGGCCTGCCCGCGCCTCCTCAGGGGCCGGGCGTAGCGACTCTGAGTGACAGGGCGTTTGGGCCAAGTGAAAACCAGTGACCTGCACACGGGGGCCGGATCCACCGCCCGCCGCCCAGGGGCCCCGTCCGGCCTGTCGTCAGCGGTGGGAGCCGCCGGGTGGTGGGTGGTCACGCGGCTGGGCACCCGGCACCATTTTCCAGCCGATCTGTCTCCTGTTTACAAAAGTTCTTTCTCTTTAAAGTCATTCCCCACGTTGCCCGCTCTTCCTGTCCCTGGCGCGGATGTTCTCATTGAAAGCGAAGACGGGAGCTGTTGTCGGCCCAGAGGCGGATCAAGGGGCCGCACACTCGTGTCAGACGCGCCGTGGCGAATCCGGGCTGTTTTCCTGCAGATGTTTGCAGGCCTGGACCCAGTTCGAGGCGGCTTCAAAGTGGGAAATGTTCAAAGCGCTGTCATGGTCTTTGATATGAGCAGCGTCTGCTTGGAGTCTGACGGGCAGCCTGGCAGCGGGTGACGGCTGGCCTGTGTGTGTGTGTGGCGATGGGGCGGGGGCACTGTGGAGTCCAGCCGGCTTCCTGGAGGAGGGTGCGCGCCGCTCAGTCCCCTGCAGCCAGGAGGCGAGGCCAGGCGGCGTGCTCTGCGGTGGGCCTCTGTATGACCTTGGGCCATGACCTTCCTCCGTGGCCCTGTCCCCATCTGTGCCACGGGCAGCTGGTGACCGAGGGTCTCAGCTTTATACTGACTCAGTGCCAGGCCTGGGGGCAGGAAGGACCTTGATGCCTGAGACACAGCTGTGCCCACAGAGGCCGGAGCAGACCCTGGGGAACCAGAAACCAGGACCCTGGGGGCTCAGGGCTCCGGGCGGGGCTGCGGTGGGCCTCACACTCCCTCTCTGTGGGTCCCATGAGTTTTCCAGAACTTTGAGCTGCAGTTCAGCCAGCACACTGAGCATGTGCCAAGGCCCTGGGGCAGAGGGCCCGCCCCTCCTTCCCGATGATTCTGGGTGGACGGCTACCCACTGCCCACCTGCCCTGCTGGGCACTCGTGGTCCTTGGGGGCAGGGGGGGCCAGGGCTGGGCCAGGTGCTGCTCCTGCAGAAGCTCAGGGAGGGAGGTGTGGCGCTCAGGGGTGCGTGGCCCGTCTCCAGGCTGGAGCTGCAGCTCAAGGCTCTCCCACCAGACAAACTGGGCTTCTCGCAGGGGTTCCTCAGAGAGCCAGGGGGGCAGAGCCGGGGCCCCTGTGCGTGGGGATTTGGGTCCCCCGGCGTCTCTCCCACTGCAGGGATCCCAGGTGTGGGTCTGAGTGCCAAGTCTGACCCATAGAGGGTTTTTCATACATGCATATACATACATATATATGCACACACATATGTATATATATGTATATATACATATATATGTATACATATGTATATATATACATATATATGTCATTCTGTGTTTTTAAAAATTCAAATAATTTTCCAGCATTTACAAACCGAAACAAAGTCTATATTTTTGTTAAGAGGAAGGTCTGGCCACAGTGACCTGTGTCCCCCGCGGCCCCAGTTACCTGACCTGAGAAGCAGCTGTGTCCTCCCCCCTGGACGCCCACTCTGTTTCACATGCGGCCACTGCCCCATGGCACCCCCATGGCACCCCCATGCAGAGCCCGTTTGTTGCACATTATCACCTGGCCTGGACCTGTCCTTGGCGTGGCCGGCTCTGTGGCCTGTGAGCTCTCAGCTCCCCATATGGAGTCGGGGTGAAGCTGAGCCGCCCCGGCGTCCGAGGGCCTGGGGTCTAATTCTGCGAGAGCCGGCGGGTGAGACCAAGGACATATCCCTGACCTTCTGGAGCCTCAGCCTTGATCCGCGCAATGGCCCCAGGCTCCCAGCGCAGAGAGCTGTTGGGACGCCTACGTGAGACCATAATTCGTGTAAACAGTTAGTCTTCTGTCTGCCACATGGTAGCGATGATAACTATGTGTTATGGTTATCGTTAACCACATAATTTATGCGATAACACGGCAATACATAACAATTACAATGTGATAACATGATTTATATGATAATTACCTGACATACAACATAGTAATTGTGCTACATCACGTAATGCGACATGAGTGAGAATGTAACAGCAGCAGCCAGCACGTGGGTGGGCTTCCTGGGCAGGCGCTGTCCTGGGTGCTGGACCCGACCCGACCTCACTCATCCATCCTTCCCAGTGGACCTGGGATGCGGGTCCCATATCAGCCCCCTCACCCCCATCTCACAGATGATACCACTGAGGCCCAGAGAGATGAACATGCTTGACTGTCATCCAGGAGGAAGTGGCAGAGCTGGGACTTGAACCCAGGCCTCTGTATCCTTGGCACATACTCACCTGTATCCCAGGACCCAGTCCCCCGGCTCACCTGGTTCTGACCCAACTGTAGCATCCGGGCCACCATGTCACCTGTATCCCAGGACCCAGTCCCCGGCTCACCTGGTTCTGACCCGTCTGTAGCGTCCGTGGCTTGAAGCTGCCTAGGGTTTCCGTCCAGCTCGGTGCTGGGTCCTGATGGGCTGGGGCGGCGGGAGGCGGGTGGTGTGCAGAGGCAGGTGACCTGACCCTCAGTGACGTGACCTCCGGGGAGAAGCCAGGGGCAGAGGCAGACGGGGCATGTTTCCTGCAACTTCACGGGGGGCTGGGCTCCCTGGGACGCGTCTCCTTCCCCGTCCCCCCCATGTGCGGAGAAGAGGCGCAAGTGAACGGGAGAGCCGCGCCTCGCCTGGCACACAGCCAGACCCTCCTCCAGAACCTCGCAGCCCCACGCACTCCTGCCCCTCCCCGGAGGCCAGTGTGCGAGCGGGAGGCGGGACCAGGCACTGAGGGCCAGCAGTGCTTCCCAGTGTTCAGACACCCACTGGAGCAGAATGTAGTCCCTCAGTCACCGTGATTGGCTCAGGGGCAGACACATGACCTAGGCAGGGCCAATCAGATTCAGTCCTGGGATCTTATCCTAGTCTGCTGGTGGCCATCCTGCTGCCGTGTGGGGAGAACCTGCCTGGAAATGCAGCCACCACAGAGGAATGGGGAGCTGGGAGATCCGAGAGAGCTGGAGAGAGAGAGAGATAATTAGAGAGAGAGAGTCTGCACGTGCGCGCGCACGCACACGCACACGCACATGCACACGCACACGCACACACGGTGGCCTTTTTGGAACCCTCCAGGCCAGTCCCACCCCTTGTTGGTCTCAATCATGGAAGCTGATGCACCCCTTTCCCGCCCAGCCTGTCTGGGGGGCTTCTGTCATTGCCCCCGGGGGCTGTGCTACTTCCCGCTCTCACGTGACCCCGGGCACCTAAGATAGTCTAACTCCTGCTTTCACTGAGGGTGGTTCCGTGGCTCAGAGGGCTCCCGCCCAGAGCCCACAGCTGGGGCCACTCCTGGACCCTCCCAGGGCGCAGCCAGCCACCCACCGACGGCATCGGATAAGCGAGTGTTCAGTGACTCAGACCCTTCCTGGCTGCTGGGAGTTGAGTTCAACTTCCCTTCGCTCTGGGCACCTGTGTGTCCACAGGGGACGGGCCACCCGCTCCTGGGCATTTGCAGGCGTCGAGCTCACTGCTCCGTGTGCCCACAGCAGTCCAGCCCCAGACGCGCGGCCACGAGGCCCCCCCACACGTGGGAACACGCCCGGGACAGTTTCCGTGCACTGTGGGCGCTGGCGCTGGCTGCACCGGGGAGCCGCTCAGACGGAGCCTGTGGGGACGGTGCAGCCTTGGCGTGAGCTCGCGTTGGAAGTGAACTTCCAGTCTGATGGGAGCAGCACCAGGCCAGCCTGTTCCGGGGAATTTTAACAGAGGCCGGAGTGTGCTCTGAAGAAAGGGAACCCGTGCGGCTTCCTGGCCCCAGGGGTGAAGGCTGGGCGGCGGGGACATCAGACGCTGCCACTTTTGTTCCTGGCGGGAGGGACCACAGCCACGGTGGCGACATCTCCGGAAATGTCCCTCAGAAAGTGGGGGGCTGGCTGGGGACCAGGGAGCCTTTCCTCTGCTTCCAGTTTGTGGAACCTTTGGCTCCCTCTCTGTCCTGCCCTGGGGTCCAGGCAGGGCCGAGCGAGCGGTGGGGGGGGTGGGGGCGGGGGGTGGCGGGGCAGAGCTGGCCCCGGTTAAGACTTTTGAAAAGGGAGGACGCAGGGGTGATGCTGGGAAGGAGGCAACTGCTCTCAGTAGCTCATGCTGAGCCCTGCCTCTCACCCAACCTCATCTGTCCTCCAGGCCCTGTGTCTGTCCCCGAGGCCCTGTGTCTGTCCCCGAGGCCCTGTGTCTGTCCCCGAGGCCCTGTATCTGTCCCCGAGGCCCTGTGTCTGTCCCCGAGGCCCTGTGTCTGTCCTCCAGGCCCTGTGTCTGTCCCTGAGGCCCTGTGTCTGTCCCCGAGGCCCTGTATCTGCCCCCAGGGACCTGTGTCTGTCCCCAGGGACCTGTGTCTGTCCTCCAGGCCCTGTGTCTGTCCCCAGGCCCCTGTGTCTGTCCTCCAGGCCCCTGTGTCTGTCCCCAGGCCCTGTGTCTGTCCCCGAGGCCCCTGTGTCTGTCCTCGAGGCCCTGTGTCTATCCCCAGGCCCCTGTGTCTGTCCTCCAGGCCCCTGTGTCTGTCCCCAGGCCCTGTGTCTGTCCCCGAGGCCCCTGTGTCTGTCCCCGAGGCCCTGTGTCTGTCCCTGAGGCCCTGTGTCTGTCCCCGAGGCAGTCAGCTCGCCTGGTGCTGGGCCGAGGGAACTTTCCTGGAGGGAGGCCCCTCTTGGCCTCTCTCTTCCATCCAGGGCCTGCCTGGAGGAAATAAGACCCTGAGGGCTTGTGTTGGGGCTGGGCTGGCAGCCGTGGGCTGGGTTTCTAGAGAGGATGGGGATCTCGGGCACCGCCCTGGGCCCTGCACCCTGTCTTAGGTGGGGTCTCCAGGAGCAGACGTTGAGACAAGGATTGATTTTCCCCCCAATATATTTTTATTGATTTCAGAGAGGAAGGGAGAGGGAGAGAGCGATAGAAACATCAATGATGAGAGAGAATCATTGATCCTCTGCCTCCTGCATGCCCCTTACTGGGGACCGAGCCTGCCACCTGGAATGAAACCCAGGACCCTCAGTCCGCAGGCCGACGCGCTATCCACTGAGCAACACCAGCCAGGGCGAGACAAGGATGGATGGATGTGATTGACGGGGAAGCTGACCTCAGGAGGGCCGCAGGGAGGGGCAGCACTGGGTGTAAAGCTAGGACTGTGGGCCAGAGGTGACACGGTCACTGCTGAGCACAGTGAGGGGTGACACGGAGCTTCCTCCCCGAGTTCCCGCCAGCACCTTCGAGGAAGATGAGCTTCGAGGGCCGCGGGTCAGCTGGCAGGTCCCTCGTGTCCAGGGAAGGGCGCCCGGTACCTCCCGGCGGCCGGAGACTCCCCTCCGGCTCCTGCTCGGCTCCCCTGCCGTTTGCTTTGCGCCAGGATGTGCCGAGTCTCTTTGGAGCGAGAGGCAGGCGCTTGCCGGGCGGCCGTGTTATTGACTCACGCCTTCGCCAGCGCGCCTCTCCCAGGTTCATATTCGATCTACACCCGGGACCATCCTGGTTCTGATCTCTTTTGGACTCATTAGATCTCCCTTAACCGGCCACTCGCTTTACCCTGTGGGATGCACCCTGCGGTACAACCTCCCAAAACACAAAACACACGTGGCTGGAAACAGCCCTGGAGGCCAGGGCGTGGGGCTGTTAACTGCCACAGCCGCCCTCTGCCACGGACGCTTCTCCCACTTTACAGATGAGGAAACTGAGGCACAGAGAGGTGATTTAATTTCCCCAAAGCCACACACCAAGAAAAGTGGAAGAGCCAGATTCGAGCTCAGGCAGGGACTCTGGTGCCCACAGGCCGACTCCAGGGATGTGTGGGAGGCGGGGAGGGGCCGGGGTCTTGCTCTGAGTTACAGCCATTTGACTAGAGGCGCCTCTGGTGTTCGTTTCTCTTCCGGATTTAGAGGCTTAGCATTATTTTTACGTTAAGAAGTATGAATAGATGAGGAGTGAAATGCAAAATGAGCCTGAACTTCAAAGTTCAAACAGGAACTTTAAAGGTGGCTGTGTTTGAACCCGGCTGGGTGTGGCTCAGTGGTTGAGCATCGACCTATGAACCAGGAGGTCAGGGTTCGATTCCCGGTCAGGGCACAGGCCTGGGCTGCGGGCTCGATCCCCAGTGTGGGGCGTGCAGGAGGCAGCCGATCCATGATTCTCTCTCATCGTTGATATTTTTCTCTCTCTCTCCCTCTCCCTTCCTCTCTGAAATCAATACAAATACACATTAAAAAAGATGGCTGGGTTTGGGGTTCCCCGGGAGTCCCTGAGCCACTGGGGTCCCGCTCTTTGTGGCCTTTGGAGTTTCTCTAAGGGCCGCAGGGAGCCGAGCCGGGCGTGGGAGCCGTGGCGAAGGTGAGGTCCCCGTGTGCGGTGTTTCCAGCGGCATTTTTCTCACTCTGGCTGCTCCTCCACGTCCCCACTCTGACCACCCCTATCCGGGAGGTTGGGGGACCCTGGCCTCCAGCACCTGAAGCCTGGGCTCCGGGCTCGGGTGCAGTGGCCGGCAGGTGACAGAGGGGGGAGCTCTCGTCCCTGGAATGGAGGCCAAGGCCGCCTCTCATGGCCACGCTCGCTCTCCCAGGCTCTGTAAGTAGCTGGTTTGTGGGGAGAAGAGGCGCATCTGCGTGGAATTTGCAAATATTCACGCTCCCCCAGCCCTGCAGCCCTGCAGCCCCTGCCGCTTCTCTCTGTGGCGGAAACACGCGCCATCAGAGGGGCCGGATCCCAGCGGCAGGCGCGGCCCTCCTTAGAATAATCCAGATAAACAGCTCGGTGACCCGTCACTGCCGGTGCTCGAAGCTTCTCCATCTCCCTCTGGTTTTGAAGCACCGCTTCCCAGCCTGGGCCGTCGCCCCCGGGAACGCGCCTCCGCCCTCCCAGTTCTCAGCGCCTTGGAGATCCTTCCCACGCAGCCCCTCAACCCTGCTGGGCCCCCCCGCCCCCTGCAGAGCGAGGGCTGGGGCCGTGGGTGCTCAGAGGACACTGGCTGGCTGGTGAGGCTCCTGGTCCGAGTGGCCACTGGGTTCTGCTGGTTCCAGAAACCTGGGCTGGTGGCTGGGGTGCTGGGTGGCTGCCACAGCGCCCCGGGCTGCATCGGCGCCAGCTCTGTGCCTGAGACAGGAGGCCAGGCCCGGCCCCTGCCTATGGGCATCAGTGGCCCGGCCAGGGCTGGGCCTGGGCAGTGTCCTAGGCAGTGTCCTGAGGTGCCACCTGCTGCCCTGGGAGAGGGACCCTGAGCCGCAGCCCAATTACTGGCGGACGGGGGTGGCGTCGAGGTGCCCATTGGATGCCTGGTGCTAATGGGCTTCTCTCGCCTGCTGCTGCCTCTCTCTTCACTCCTGACCCCCTGAAAAGGTGCTGGGAGCTGGCTAAGCTGCCCCGACAGCCCTGCTCCCCCTCCTGCTCCCCCACTTCCCTGAGGCTGTCCCTAGGGGCCTCCTGGACCAGCACATTCCATGTCTGGGATCTGGGAGAAAGCCCACGTCCTGGTGCAGCGCCCCATGGCTGCCACCAGGGGTCACCAGACCCCCGGCGGGCTGGAGGGTGGATGCTGGCGGCCCAGCAGAGGGAGGCGGTGGGGCCAGCAGAGGGGGGTGGCGGGGGGCCGGCAGCCTGGGAAGAACCCAGCAGCAACCTGGAGGCAGGCTTCTGGGGTCAACCTGCCTGGGCCTCGGGGTAGCCAGGCTGTGGGCGCTGGCGGCTGTGAGCCCAGAGGTGCCAGCTGCCTCAATAAAGCTGCAGGCTCTGGGGGTCCCGGACCCCACCCTGGTGGCTCTGGGGACAGTGCTTCCGGACCTGGCGGCCTCTGGGGTCGTTCTGGGTGGGCTCTGAGTCGGAGCCTCAGTTTCCCCGTCTGCACAATGGGAGGCTGGTGGAGGGGCTGTGGCAGGACTCAGTGCTGAGCACGGCTGGGGTGGCGCTGCCACTCACCGTGACGGTCACTGTTCCCATCAATAGTTTCCAGAGGGTCCGTCCGCCAGGACGCCCGTGGCTCCTGCTGGCGTGTAATGGCCCTAATCTCCTGTTGACGATTCCCGGGGTTTCAGCTAAATAAGCATTTCCAATTAAAGCTCTCGCTGCAGCTCCGAGGTGGGTTGCCATGGCAACAGGAGGGGGCCTCGACTTCTCCCCGGAATGTACACACGTGTGTGGGTCTGTGTGGGTCCCGCCCGCGGGCCCGGAGCTGGCAGGTGAGGCGAGAGGGCGGAGGGTGGGTGCCAGCTGCGACGCCGAGGCCGCCTCTGCGTGAGCGGCCGGGCTGGGGGGAGGTGGGTGTCTGTGTGCAACCCCGGTCTCCCCAGCCAAGGCCTCAGGCCCTGGTCCGGCCAGGCGGAGGGTGATGTGCGCTGGGCGGCGGCTGGCCCTGCGGTCTCTAGAGCCCCTCAGGGTGTGCGCGTCTGCCCGTCTGCGTGTGTGCCTGAGTCTGTGTGTCCTGGGTCGTGTGTCTGTATATATATCTGTGTGTGTGTCTGTGCCCATGTCTCTGCATGCCTGTGCCCGTGTGTCTCTGTGTGTGTGTGTCTATGCTCATGTCTCTGCATGCCTGTGTCCGTGTGTCTCTGTGCCCATGTGTCTCTGTGTGTGTGTGTCTGTGCTCATGTCTCTGCATGCCTGTGTCCATGTGTCTCTGTGTCTGTCCATATGTGCGTCTGTGCCTGTGTCTGTGCATGCCTGTGTCCATGTGTCTCTGTCCATATGTGCGTCTGTGCTGTGTCTCTATGCATGCCTGTGTCCATGTGTCTCCGTGACTGTGTGTGTGTCTGTCCGTGTGTGTGTCTGTGCCTGTGTCTGTGCATGCCTGTGTCCGTGTGTCTCCGTGTCTGTGTGTGTGTCTGTCCGTGTGTGTGTCTGTGCCTGTGTCTGTGCATGCCTGTGTCCGTGTGTCTCCGTGTCTGTGTGTGTGTCTGTCTGTGTGTGTGTCTGTGCCTGTGTCTGTGCATGCCTGTGTCCGTGTGTCTCCGTGTCTGTGTGTGTGTCTGTCCGTGTGTGTGTCTGTGCCTGTGTCTGTGCATGCCTGTGTCCGTGTGTCTCTGTGTGTGTGTGTGTCTCAGGTGCCTGAGCTGAACCTCAGACAGAGAATCTGGTTGGGGTCCCGGGAGGCGCTGAGTGGAGAGGACCTGTTTCCCTGTCTTCCGAATGTCCTCGCCTCCTGCACAGACACAGCTGGGCACGGAGAGGCACGCGTGTCCCTGGCTCTCACTGCCGTGGCGCAGGCTGGTGGATGGGACACCGGGGATGGGGGTTTCCCAGTGGCTCATATGTGCTGCTGCTCAGCAGCCAATGGAGACAGCGAGCCCCCCTCAGCCCTCCCTGGCCCTCGAGGGGCAGCCACGCAGCTCAGTGGTGGAAGTGCGGTGGGTCCCAGGTGGCTCAGAGCCGTGTGTGGGCGAGGGCGTGGTCTCAGTGTGCCCGGGGCGATGGGGGGGATGGGGAGTCAGGGTGTCATCTCCAAACGGGCTACATGCTACCGACTGTCCCCTTTCCTCGTGGCCAGCAACTCGAGGACGTCCCCGGTCTCCCTCGCAGCCACGCGGCCACATGACTGCGCTCTGGGCACCGGGAGGAGATGGCAGAGCCAGAGCCCCTGCCAGGGCGACGTCTCCCGGACGCCTTTCCTGCTCCATCGCCCTGGGTCCGAGCGAGACCCGCTAGGACGCCAGGCCACCCCTCCCCGCACAGCGGCCAGCCTGCTGGGCTCAGAGAGAGCCGCACGCTGCTGTGAGCCCGGGTTCCGGGGTCTCCTCGGCAGCACACCTGGCCCCGCCTGGCTGCCGATGCGAAGTGACAGCTTGTGTTCCAGATGGTTATGCCCGTTAGCATCCTCCTCAGTGCGGCCGGGCCTGTCTGACTCCTGACTCACCCGGGATCGAATCTTCGCAATTTATTCAAAAAACGATCCATCGGAAAGCTGAGAGGAGTCTCACTGTCATTTCCATTCCTGCGATTAGTAGGGAGGTCGAACATCTCAGCCTACCCCTGGCCCACCTGGGAACCCCAGGGTTATGGACCTCCACATGTCTCCGTGGCTCCCCTGAGGACCCGGAGTCTGCGGGGTCCCCATGGGCCTCCCTTGAGGATCCTGAGCCTGTGGGGTCCCCATGGGCCTCCCCTGAGGACCCTGAGCCTACGGGGTGCCCAGCTTGTCCGGCCGCAGGGCTGGGGGTTAGTGTCTGCTGCCTCTGGTCCTGGCCCTCAGCCTGCTCCCTCCTCGTCAGGGTTTCCTGGGCGCCTTCGTGTGCCGGCACTTTGATGTGCGTGTCCTCTGCACAGCGACGTCCAGCCTGGCGTCCCCCGGAACCCTGACCTGCCAGCTCTCTGTGACGGCGCAGGACCGCTCACCGGGCCCCTCCTTCACACTCCCTCCCCCCTCTCTCCCACGGGACCCGCTGCCAGGCCCTACCATGTGGGGGAAGGTCTGTCCGGCCAGTGGGCACAGTGCAGGGGGCGTGGCTGCAGGGGGCACTGTCCAGGACCCTGGGGTTTGCCTGAAGAGCCCCCACCCCAGTCTTCATCTTCAAGAGCCTGTGGCCTTAGCCCCCTGCCCCGTCCCCTTCTTCCCTCTTGTGGGCGCCGCCTCCACCTCTCCCTCCCTTCCCTTCCCTTCCTCCCACAATTCCAAGCACCTCCCGTGTGCCAGGCGCTCTTCTAGGCCCGGGGGATTCGGCAGAAAATGAAACAAAACACAGTCCCGCTGTGTTTGCTACCAGGATGGGTTGGGGTGGGTGGCAGAGCCCTGTGCCAGCTCGCGTCTGGGCCCCGGGCACGGCCAGGGCTTGGGCTGTCCCGGCAGAGGCCGGGCCTCCACGTCACACTGCAGGTCTGCGGTAGCACCCGCTCACACCCCGAGGGCCGTGCGTGTGCCCACAGATACTGGGGGACCCTTCTGAGCTGAGA
Source organism: Myotis nattereri (assembly GCF_964212035.1). NCBI lineage: Eukaryota > Metazoa > Chordata > Mammalia > Chiroptera > Vespertilionidae > Myotis > Myotis nattereri. The sequence goes on along the minus strand of NC_138077.1, from coordinate 214,638,455 downwards.
TGGGGGCGCTGCTTGGGAGTGAAGTCTCCCGGGTCCCAGAGAGCCATCCTGGAGGTGAGCGGTGGGGCCTCTGGTCTGGCTTTTCATAGGCCCCCCACCCGGCAGTTGTCAGATGCAGGGGTCCCCCGGGCACAGCCTGAGAAACGCCGTCGGGAGCGGGTGGTGTTGACAGTGTGGATGGAATCCTCCCTTGTGTTTCTTCTTTTCTTTTTTTTTAATGTTTTTATTGACTTTTAGAGAGAGAGGAAGGGCGAGGGAGAGAGAGCGAGGACCGTCATGAAAAAGAAACACCATCGAGCGTCTGCCTCCTGCACGCCCCTGCCTGGGGATCAAGCCCGCAATCCGGGCGTGTGCTCTGACCCGGCATCGAGCTGACCTCTCCGTTCAGGGCCGAAGCTCGACCACTGAGCGCACTGGCTGGCCTGGCCCTTATTTCTTGCCTGAGACCTTGGGCGTGTCAGCAACCGGGGCGGCCTGAGATGCCCCCCTCCTTGCAGGCTAACAGGCCGCCTGCCCTGCCTTCTGCCCCTGCCCCTGCCCCTGCCCCTGCCCCCTGCCCCTGCCCCCTGCCCCCTGCCCCCTGCCCCTGCCCCTGCCCCTGCCCCTGCCCCCTGCCCCTGCCCCCTGCCCCCTGCCCCTGCCCCTGGCCCTGCCCCTGCCTCTGCCCCTGCCCCTGCCCCTGCCTCTGCCCCTGCCCCTGCCCCTGCCCCTGCCCCCTGCCCCTGCCCCTGCCCCTGCCCCCTGCCCCTGCCCCTGCCCCCTGCCCCTGCCCCCTGCCCCTGCCCCTGCCCCCTGCCCCTGCCCCCTGGCCCTGCCCCTGCCCCTGCCCCCTGCCCCCTGTCCCTGCCCCTGCCCCTGCCCCCTGCCCCTGCTGCGGCTGCGGCTGTGGCTGAGACACGCCCAGGACAGGGACTGGAGCAGCTCCCGCTGCACAGTGGGAGGCACAGGCTCCGTGATCTCATCCCCAGGTGTGGCCCTAGGCGAGGAGAGCTGTGTGTGCGGGGTAGGGGTGCCTTCAGCTGGGGATCCTGATCTTTCCCGGTGGGCTCCAGCCAGGGCCTCTCCAGCTCCAGGTGTTTGCTGCTCAAACCCTTGAAAAGGCCGCCTGGAGCAGAGTCTAAGTGCCTCTCCAAGATGCAGGAGCGCCAGAGCCCGAGGGCGGCCCAGCGGGAGGAACTGCGCCTGCTGAGCCCGCTGCTCCCTCTGCGTCTGAGTCCCCAGAAGGCGCCAGTGGGGGGGCCTGCCCCAGGGGGACACCTGGCCATCCTCTCTGCTCTGCCCCCCTCCACCGCCCCGTCCCACCCCAGAGAGGGGGGACAGGCTTGGGAGGAGACAGGCGGTGCAGACCGGGAGGTTCTGCCGATTTCCCTCATTTCCTCCATCCTCCTGCTGGTCTGGAGTGGGCACCTCTCGCAGCCCAGGCTGCTGGGACCCGTTCCTGGCCCCGTGCGTGGCCCCCGGTGGCACCGGCCCTTGTCCCGCCAGGCGGGAGAGACACGGGCAGCGAGAGGAAGGAGGCCCCTCTGCCTTACTGCTCATCTCTGTGCAGCGCGATCTGCGTCCGGCTGTGACTGAGGGATGACGGATGTGCTAGGACAGCACCCACGAAACCGCTGTTCTTCGCGCCCGGCCTGTTAATTAGTTCCGGAGCGCCATTTTCAGGTTTTAATTAATGGCGGGCCGTGCGGGGCGGGCTGTCCTCACATGCAGTCTCACCCTGCCCCCTCTCCAGGGAAGCGCTCGGAGCAGGTGTCCCCCCAAGGCCCCACCCGCGGGACTCGCGGGACTCGCGGGCCCCGGCTCGCCTCCTCGGGGGGACCCGGCTGCCAGGACAGACCTGGGGGGCACTTTCCCTCATCGGAGTCTGTGCCAACCCCTCACCGGCCTCGCTCTCGTTCCCACCTGGGCCAGGCGGGTGCAGGAGGCAAGCAGCTGCGGGGGGGGGGGGGGGTCTGGTCCGCCCCCCACTTCAAAGCCCGCCCTGGCCAAGCCCGGGGCTGTTTGCATGTCAGGAGGGCTGTGGAAACACGGCCAGTGGATCGGGGCTAACGCTGGGAGGCCCCTGGAGGAGTTTGAAGATGCCTTGTCAGTCTTTACCGCCGGGAACGGGGTGGTTCACCAGCGCCCTCCCGGTCGGGACATCTCTGCCAGGTGCTAGCGACCGACAACCACCCAGGGGGGGCAAAGGGCCCTTCGTCAGGGGCTCAGCCAGAGCCCAGGCCACGGCGCTGGAGCTGGGCGCCCGGGCCCGTGAGCTGATGTGTGTTCATTTCCCACCCGCGTCGGGCTTGTTTCTGGTGGCTCAGTGGCATCGGCCACTGTCACGAGAGCCGCCCGGAGCCTGGGGGAAGGTTCCAGAGACAAGGAACTGGCACCTGGCGGTTTGGGGCGCCTTATCTTCCCGGCGGCCGGGATGCTCTGCTCCGAGCTCCCTGCCCTCCGCGGGCAAAGGTGGGGCCTCGCTCTAACGCCCTTCGCTCCGGGCCGGCAGCGTGCGGGGCCCATGTGACCCATCGGAATCACGTCATGGCCACGGAGGCCTGGCCACCAGCGAGGGCAGTGCCGGTTGGTTCAACTGTCATTTTAAACGGGATTTCAGCCCTGGCCGGTGTGGTTCAGTGGGTAGAGCATCGGCCTGAGGACTGAAGGGTCCCGGGTTCGATTCTGGTCAAGGACACATACCTCAGTTGCAGGCTCCTTCCCGGCCCGGGCCCTGGTGGGGCTCGTGTTTCTCTCACATCGATGTTTCTTTCTGTCTTTCCCTCTCTCCTCTACTCTCTCTAAAAATCAACAGAAAAATATCCTCGGCGAGGATTTTAAAAAATGTGTAAATAAACACACGGGGTTTTCGAGGCGGGAGCCGGCGGTTTAGGAGAAAGATGAGAGAAGGCGGCTCCTCCTGGGGGTCACACGTCAGGACGCGGGGACAGGGCACAGCGTGCCCAGCCCTGCCTCCCTCTCCAGGGCCGGACCGCGGCTCACACAGACCCTGCAGCAGCCGGTGGGTGCCCAGGCCGGGTGGGCACAGGCCCTGAATGGCCCTGGGTCAGGCACGCTGTCTCCTGGGTGCTGTCACGTGCCTGCCCACCGAACACCTTCTGGCCCAGCACCCCGATCTGCCGTGTGACCCCGGCCTCGGTCTCCCCATCTGCCCTAGGTGACCCCTCAGGGCGTCCCTCGTGGGACAAAGGTTCCCCAGGCCTGCCACATGCCCGCTCTGCCAAGGACACTGAGATTTAATATAAAAAATGTTTTTTATTGATTTCAGAGAGGAAAGGAGAGGGCGAGAGAGAGAAACATCAAGGATGAGAGAGAATCATGCATCGGCTGCCTCCTGCACGCCCCCCACTGGGGATCAAGCCGACAACCCGGGCCTGTGCCCTGACCAGGAATCGAACCCTGACCTCCTGGTTCATAGGTCGATGCTCAACCACTGAGCCACACCAGCCGGGCAGGATGATGAGATCTTTATCGACAGTGGGACCCGCCCCCCCCCCTCCACCGCACCTGCAATAATGATGGTGCGTCTGGAGCGAGAGCCGCTTTATTTTCATTTTCATTTTATTTCCTCCTGAAGTTCAATACCGCCCAGAGCACGCCACGTGGCGATGCCATTTCCCGGCAGGAGCGCGTTTATTGGGGTGTCACTCACGGCGGAGTGACACGCGCCTCTAATTTAAAGGCTGCCAGACCTGACGCAGTGCAGACCTCACCAGGGCACCCGCGAAGGGCTCTCTGCAAATTGGCTGCCTAGTGAGTGAGCAGCCCCCAGTGACCGCGCTTCCTCTCCCAGGCAGGCCCCCCGGGGCTGGTGCGGAGAGGGGCGGGGCGGGGGGGGGGACTGCCTCGCCTCCCAGCCTCACCCTCCAGGCTGGTTATCTGGAAGCCAGCCCGGGGCGGGGCATGCCCTGCTGGGTAGAGGCCTGGGGGAGTGGGAGGGGGACCCAGTAATGACCTGAGCAGGCGGCAACAGGAACACAGGAGTGAGAGCCAGGTGGACCGAGTTCGAATCCTGACCTCACACCCCAGCAGGGAGCGTCAGTTCCCCACCTGTGACCGGCTAGTGGGTCCCACGCCTCTGGGTGCTGGTGGGTGCGACAAGGGTCCAGGGGGCACAGGGCTCGGGACACGCGGCTCTGGTTTGGGACGGCGTCTGCCCAGGCACTCGCCGTGTCTCAGGGGTCTAGGCCGGAAGCGGTGGCATTGGCCCCCAAAGGGGAGGGACTCTCTCGCTCCCTGAGGCCTGGGGCTGGGCCCCGGGCTGCGCACCTTCTCCCTCCTCCATGGGCCTGTGTCTCCCCCAGGGAGACGCCTGTTTCAGCCGCTCTGTCGGGAAGCCGGGCAAAAAGCCACTTAAAAATAGAGCCTGCTGGAGACCAGTGCCAGGAGGCGCCGAGACAAGACGGTGTCTGCCAGCGCCCAGGGAAGCGATCTGCGACAGCACCCGCTGTCTGCGGAGGGAGGACGCGTGCCTCAGACCCTCACGGAGGCTTTTCTAAGGACGGTGCTCCTGGCCTGGGGTGGGCTACGCCCCGTAAACCCCCAGCGGGTGGAACGGAAGTAAAAATGCACGGATACACTGGACCGGGGAGCCTCGCCCCGCAGCCCCGCCCGCCTCAGCCGTGCGGGGAGCTCCCATCGGCCTCCAGCCGGCAGTCCTCCGGCACAAAGCGCACTTTACAACGAAGTGTTGGATGTCGTATGCGGTTTCCTGAGCACAGCGGCGTCCAAACAGGCCGGCAGCAGGGTGCACTGCGGAGTGTGGGCCGCGTATTCGTGACTGTGTGGCCGATGGGAGCTGTGGCTCCTGGTCCCGGCCCAGCCCCAGGAGAGAGCGCTGTACAGCTAGCTGCTAGCGGGAGAGGGGGTGGCTGGAGGCGGGGGGGGGGGGGGGGGGCGGTCCTTGAAGTGTGGTTTCCAGTGAATGCCTATCGCTTTCACACCATCGTAAAGTTGGCAAATTGTAAGTTGAACCGTAGTAAGTTGGGGGGCGCCTGCAGACGAAGTCTCGCCTCCCCACGGCTGATGTGTGGGTCACACTGACTTGCTAAATATCACCCTCCCGTCTGCTGCCTTTTCTTTCCTTTTTCTCTTTCTGAGCCCCTCCCTCCAGCTTGGAGACTAAGCCTTTCCCGGGAATGACGGGGACCAGCTCGGGGTATCTGCAGGGACTCATCCCCGAACGCCTGGGGCGAGGACGAGGAAGTCACTGGCTCCTGGACTAGAACGTGGGGGCTTCCCCTCCTCAAGGCCTCTGCCCAGCAGGGCATCCCGGGGCCGGCCCCCCGTGGGGTGGGGAGGGATGGGGAGGCCAGCATCCCGACGGAGCTGGTCCAAGGACAGTGGGGCCTGCGTGTGGTCAGCCATCCCAGACCCCACCTGTGCCTCCCGGTGCCGGCCTGGTGCCGAGTCAGGAGCCAGGGCCGCTCACAGTCCCCCATCCGGGGACCCACAGGCCTCTGTCCTTAGCTTGGGGGTGAAAATCCCAGGGCAGGCCTCTCATTGGGCAGCTCAGGCCACATGTCCACCCAGTGACCGATCATTGGCCTCAGGTTTCCAGTGCTGAGCGGTACTCCCCACCCACATCCGGGTGATTGGGCCCTGACAGGGGCAGGACAGAGGAGCTGGCCTAGTGTCTCAAAGAATGAACTCCCAGAGCACAGCTGCAGGACCACCCTCTGCCGGCTCCCCGCGGGAGCACGGCCGCAGCTGGAGCTGGCTTCCCTCCACGCTCCCAGGAACACCAGCGTTCATTTCCGCCCCCTCCTGTCGGAGGGAGTGTGATTAGTTGGTAGAGCAACATCCTAATGTTCTTGGCTGGGAACCAAGGCTCTCGGGGAGAGCATTCAGCCTCTTCAAGTGCATGTTTCCACACACCCCTGTGCCCTGCTGCGGCGCGCAGGGGAGGGGCGGGAGGGCAGCGCCCACGGGTGGGAGACCAGCGCAGGACACCGCACACCGCACACCGCACACCGCACACCGCACACCGCACACCGCACACCGCACACCACCGGCCGCGGAATCCCGCACATCTTCGCCCACGGGGTCCTGGCTGCAGGGGTGCTTTGCTCTGTGTGTGTGTGTTTTTTAAAAAAATACATGTTTATTGATTTCAGAGAGAGGAAGGGGGCGGGAGAGAGAGATAGACACAATGATGAGAGAGAATCATGGGTCGGCTGCCTCCTGCAGACCTCACACCGGGGACCGAGCCCGCAACCCGGGCCTGTGCCCTGACCTCCCGGTTCATAGGTCGGCGCTCAATCCCTGAGCCACGCCGGCTGGGCGCTCTGGTTCATTTCCGCCTTCCTGCGTGCGTGGGTGGGTCTCAGGGGGGCACACCTAGGGCTCCGTCTCTCCCCAAGCCCCCGGGGGACTGTCTGGAGAAGGAGACGCAGGAGGGAAGGGGATGGATGGCCGCGTGGGTGCCCCCCACCCGGGCCCCTGGCCTTTCTCTCCGGCTGGGACTTGGGCCGGTGGGAGAGGACTGGGTGTGCACTTCCCTCTCATCTTCGAAGACAAGGTGGGGGAGCGGGAGGCATGCGAGGCTGGGGGGCCCTGCGTGGACAGAGTCCACACCTGAGTGTCAGAGCCTTAGAGGCCTGGGGTGGGGGAGGGAGGGTGGAGAGAGCTGATGGATCCGCGAACCCGTGCTGTTTTCCACCCGCCACACAATGGACTAATCAGGTTCCTGGGTTTTAATAAGTCAGTAGGTCCAGCTGTTTCCCCTTGTATGTTACAAATGTTAATTATCTTCTAATTACTTATCAGCCGAGGCTGCCCTGGCAACCAGCGCCCCCGAAGCCGGGCCAAATGAGTGCAGAGCGTCAAAAAGGAGTAGATGAATCCACGCTGCTGCTGGCGGCGGCTCCCGGAGATTTCTCAGGGCCCGCGGGCTTCCTTTTATCGGGGTAATATTTTTGGAGGCGAGGCACCGGGGCAGGCGCATGGGGACAGGCACAGCCGAGTGTCGGGAGGGTCCCGGCAGCCCCACTCCGACTGTGTTGGTTCATTTCATCCAGCGGCTCAGCCGTGCAGCATCCAGGCCCAGAGGAGCATGAGATGCAGGGCATCGTTCCGGAAACGGGAGGGCAGGCCCGTCTCCAGGCAGCTGGCTCCTGGGGTGTTCTCCAAGGCCCTGCTCCTGCTCGCCCCTCCTCCCGGAGCCACTGGGCACCTGCTTCCCCGGACCTCACCAAGCCAACAGGGTGGGCACGTCTCCAAGCTGCGCCTTTGAACGGTTGCCCCTCCAGGTGCCCTTGGGGGGAGGATGTGCTGGTGGCCACGCTAATGCCTGGACTTGTGCCTTGACAGACCCTGGGGCCTTGCCGCCGTCTAAGTCTATATTTGTATTGATTTCTGGGAGGAAGGGAGAGGCAGAGGGAGACAGAAACATCAATGATGGGAGAGCATCATTGATCGCTGCCTCCTGCACGCCCCCTACAAGCCCACAGCCCGGCACGTGCCCTGACCGGGAATCGAACCGTGACCTCCTGGTTCATAGGTCGACGCTCGACCACTGAGCCCCGCCAGCCGGGCAGCCATCTCATTCTAGTTGGTGGTCGGATTCTCTAATGTCGGAAGAACAGCACCTGCCATGAGGGGCCTCCCGCGGAGGGCAGCTGCCTGCGGGCTGGTGTCTCCTCCCTGCTCATCACCGGCCTGGCAGCGGGACCCTGCAGGACGTCCTTCTTCATGGCAGGACCTGCCCGGTCCCTTCGGATGTGCACTCAGTCCCCCTGCAGCACGCCCTCCTCTGGCTTCCTGCTCCGAGACCCCTCTGCTCCGCACGAGGAATAAAGAGAAGGGGTGTGAAGGCAAACGGTGATGCAGTCCTTGGCCAGGCAGTGCCTGCAGCTCTACTGAAAGGCTGCTCGATTTCCCCTGGAGTCAAGGTTGCACCGATTTCTGTGGAATCCGTGGCGCCAGGCAGTCCTTCCAGCTGCACAGCTGGACTGGCTGGTGGGCAGGGGCTGCATTTTGCAAGATCCTCACAGCATCTGTAGCTGCCCTGTGTGTTCATTCATTCACTTACTCACTTGTTCCTCTTTTCATCTACCTAACCCCACATCCGTCCATCCATCCACCACTTATCCATCCATCCATCCATCCATTCATATATCTACCCATCCATTGTTCCACCCATCCCTCAATCTATCCAGCAACCTATCCATCCATCCATCCATCCATCCATCCATCCACCCACCCATCCACCCATCCATCCATTCATATAACTATTCCTATATCCATCCATCCATCTATTTATCCATCCATCCCTTCATCCATCCATCCATCCATCCATTCATATATCTACCCATCCATTGTTCCACCCATCCCTCAATCTATCCAGCAACCTATCCATCCATCCATCTATCTATCCATCCATCTATCCATCCATTTATCCATCCATCCATCCATCCATCCATCCATCCATCCATCCACCCATCCATTCATATAACTATTCCTATATCCATCCATCCATTGTTCCATCCATCCATCTATCCACCAACCTATCCATCCATCCATCCATCCATTCATATATCTACCCATCCATTGTTCCACCCATCCCTCAATCTATCCAGCAACCTATCCATCCATCCATCCATCCATCCATCCATCCATCCATCCACCCACCCATCCACCCACCCATCCATTCATATAACTATTCCTATATCCATCCATCCATCCATCCATCCATCTATTTATCTATCCATCCATTCATCCATCCATCCATCCATCCATTCATATATCTACCCATCCATTGTTCCACCCATCCCTCAATCTATCCAGCAACCTATCCATCCATCCATCTATCCATCCATCTATCCATCCATTTATCCATCCATCCATCCACCCATCCATCCATCCATCCATTTGTCCATCCATCCATTGTTCCACCCATCCCTCAATCTATCCAGCAACCTATCCATCCATCCATCCACCCACCCATCCATTCATATAACTATTCCTATATCCATCCATCCATTGTTCCATCCATCCATCCATCCATCCATCCATCCATCCATCCATCCATCCATCCATTGTTCCATCCATCCATCTATCCACCAACCTATCCATCCATCCATCCATCCATCCATCCATCCATCCATCCATCCATTCATATATCCATCCATCCACCCATCCATTTGTCCACCCTCCCACCTGCCCTCCCACCTAAGAAACACCACGTGCCAGCCAGTATGTACTGTGATGCTTGGAATGCCCACTCCTGAAGGACCTGGGGGTTGTGGCTGTACCTGCTGCGGTTACTAGGGTTGTCCCCCAAAGGATAAAAACGAGTGACATGCAACAGAAATGGGTTGTCTCACGTTTTGGAGGCTAGATATTGAGATCAGCTTTTAGCAGAGAAGCCCATCTGTCACTAGGAGTCCTGGGAGGGCTTGGAGATGCCCTGTGCTCTGGCCCTCGGCCCGGAGCCAGTGATGGAGGCCGGCCTGCTCCGCGCTCTCCTGTGGAGGACCCCGGGGCACCCGGCCACCCACTCCGCACAGACGCTTCCAACTTGTCATCGCTCCAGGCATCCTCCAGGGAAGACTCCCTTTGCAGTGGGCTGCCACTGTCCCCACTGGCCCCTGTCCCTCGCGGCATATCACCCACCAGAAGCCCTCTCGTCCTCGGCCCCCAGGGCAGCGCTGCCCACAGCCTCTGTCGCAGACTCATGTCTAGGAGTGTGCTGACTTCGTCTGTCCTACATGCTCTTGGGGACATGGGTCAGGCCTCCTGGGGTCTCCTACGAGCTCCCTTCCTGCAGGTGAGGGAGGTGCCCACCTGTTATTCCCAGAGGGCAGTGATGTGAGGGGCCCCGGCAGACAAGCCGACCTGGGAATGCCAGCGCCCCCTGCACCTCTGCAGCTGCATGCCCGTGCTCCTCAGGTGGCTCAGGCTGACGACCCGGAGGCCAGTTCTGCAATCGTGCCGGGTGCTCGGGCCGTGCGTGGACTGCACGGGGCACCGTAGGCCTTGACTTTGCTCCTCAACAGAACTCGAGTGAGAAGCCCCCCGGGCCTCCTCTACGGGCTCCGGCGTCGGCTGAGAAACTCGTTAGGGATGCTGAAGCTGGGCCCCTCCCGGCCCTGGGCGCAGCAGGATTGGTGAGGGCCAGGGACCTGCGTGTCTACCCGGCACCCAGGTGAGCGGATGCCGTGCCCTTCCAGGACTTTGGGTTGTCATTAGGGATGAGACCTGGCATGTGCTCACCATGGCAACCTCCACTCTCACTCCAGAGCCCTATGGGCCTGGCTGCGCAGACACTCGACTTCAAGGGGAGCTTTATTTCCCTGTCGTCCGCGGATGGAGCTGAACGCCCAGGACCCCGCAGCGCTATCTGAGGGAGACACGCACGCTGCCTTGGCTGGAAACGCTAGGAAGGTTGGCGTTCCCGAGAGGCCGGCTCCTTTGTGTGCGGGAATAGAATCCTGGTGAATTGGTTTCACCAGGACAGCCGGGCGCCCATCCTCTGTTCCCAGCCGGCCTGGTCCCTGTTCCCCCTTCCCCGATCGCCCCGGCTGGGCCTCTTCACCTGCCAGGCACAGCGCCAGCGAGAGGGAAAGAGCTTCTTCAACGCCATCTACGCCGCCTCCGTGTTTGACAGTCCCAGCCCCACTCCTGTGGCTGCTGAGCCCCTCACGGTGCAGCCAGATAAACACGGCGGGGGGGGGGGGCAGGGGAGCACCCCACAGCCACCCAGTGCCGCCGCCGGCCTCCTCCCCTCCCTGCCTCCTCCCTCCATCCTCCAGACCCCCCCCCCCGCGCCCCACAGGGTCCCAGGAGGGTCCTGGCCCCCAGTAGGCGAGGGCTCACCTTGCACCATTTCCCAAACCAGTTCAGTGGGTATCCCTCCTCGCTCCTGCGGCTCCCCGGGGACTCCTGACCCTTCGCGGCCCCTTTGCCGGCCTGTTCACATATGACGGCCGTAGTGGTTCCCTGACCCACCTGTGGGCCCAGCAGCGGTGCCTCTGCTGCAACTTGCAAACGTCATTAGAGAACCTGAGTTGAAAACCACCACCACCTGTTCTATTCTCCCCGTTGGCTCCCTGTCCTTCCTTCGCTGCTCACGTTCCCACTGCCTTCCTCACCTTTTCTTTCTGTTCAGAGAACGTTGCCCTTCTCTGGGGAGGCCGGCTGCGGCCGGATCCTGGTTTCAGCTGTTCTGTTTTCCAATCTGGACGCGCGTGTTGTGTTTTCCCTCCCCCGCACGAAGCTTCAGTGTTTGCATTTGGTCCGATGCCCGGGAGAGGGCTCCAGCGGTTTCGGGGGAGACTCAGGCGAAAGCCAGACTCCAGGGGGACACAGAGGACCCCCCCCCAAGGCCTTTGGGCTCCACAGGCTCCTAGTCGTGCTTGAGGGGGAGCCTTCGGAAGAGCTGCTGGCCCAGCCCAGCCCGGGGCCGGCAGCCTGGGAGGTGAGCCAGGTGCGGCCCATCATCCTGACAAGCGTCACCTCCTTGCCCGGAAGTGGTTCCGCAGGAAGTCACGGGGCTGAGGGTCTGCGAGGCAGGACCAAGGCGTGCAGGTCGGCAAGGGCCTGGGTCAGGCTCCTCTCCGGCCCCCGGCGCTGCCCTGGCGCCCTGAGTGTCACCCTCTCACCCACGGCTCCTGCGCGGCCTGGAGAGCGCGGCCACCCGCCGGGTTCGCATCTGGAAGAGGTGCTAGGAGCCCCGAGCTGCTTCTCCACCAACTCGCGGAAGAGGTGCCCCCGCTCCAGGCCACGGCGTCGGTGGAAACAGAAGCCAAGCGAGAGGTAGGTGCGGCGGCCACGGAAGCAGGCGGCCGGGAGGAGTAAGTGGCGAATTTGGGAGCTCGAGGTTGTGCCGCAATAAGGGGTGAAGGTGGAGAAACGGCGTCGGCTGGGCCCTGGGGCCGAGGAGGGCTGGGGTGGCTCTGAAGGTGGCGACGGGGTGAGACGTTGGAGGGAGGCCGGAGGCGGGAAGAAGGGGCGTCCCTGGGTCTGCTCCGTCCAACACTCGAAGCAGGAGACGGTCTGGGGGGCGCGCGGCTGGTCCGAGTCTCCTTTATCCCCACCGAGCAGTTTCCTGGTGGTGAGGGTCTGCGCTGACGGGTCTCTGCACTGAGCTCATGAGAAACGTGTGTCCTTCCGCCCGCCGTGGTTTCCACGGACAAACCTGCTCTCGTTCTAAGAGCTTTTCTCCTGGATCAGGTCTCTTTTTCTCTGGCTGCTTTCACGGCGTGTCTTCGTCTTTGATTTTTCCGAAGGCTGGTTGTCACATGTCTTGGCTGGGGTTTCTCTGGGTTCATCCCGTTTGGGGTTGGCGATGGTTGGTTTGTGTCCGCGTGTCCGGGTCACGCTGCCCGATACGTGGCCCACCATTGTCCTGGCTGTTTCTATGCTGGTGTTTGCGGATGGTTAGCACGGAAGTCTGTGCACTTCGCATGAAGCAGACGGCCCTCCCGAACGGGGGCCGCACCGTGTCAGTTGGAGGCTGGAGCGGAGCAGGAGACGCCCCTTCCCCGAGGAGGAGGCAGGTCTGCAGCCAACACCTGTGACTTGAACTGCGGCGCCGGCTCTTCCCTGCTCTCGGGCGGCTGAGCACCTGCGGGTTCCCTGCAGCGTTGCCCGTGATGCTGGGCGTGGAGCGGGGGACCAGGCAGAGCCCGTCTGTGCCTGCAGGGGGCGTGCTGACTCGCACAAAACGAGCCGGGAAAGGCGTCCGCAAATGCACGGGAGAGATCAGGCGTGGTCGGCGTCAGGGTGAAAACCGACCCAGGTGGTGAGGAGGACGGACTGCGCGTAGCAGGATGGAGGTCAGTGGTCAGGGGAGGCTTCCCTGAGGAGGTGACATTTCAGCTGAGGGGAACGAGGAGCCCATTGTTCAAAGGCAGAGGGAATAGCACGTGCAAAGGTCCTGAGACAGGAATGAGCTTAAGGAAGGAAGAGGGGCAGAGTGGGGGGAGTCAAATGAGTGAGGGGGAGGAAGGGAGGGAGTGAGGTCACACAGTGTGTCGGGGAGCCTGCCTGGGTGGGAGGGGACCCAGGAAGGGTTTTGAGCAGGGCAGTAGCTGTGTCTGATTGTTTTTAGAAAGACCGCTCCTGGATGGATCCAGGAGCAATGGTGGGGGGAGTGTGGTGGCGGGGGAGGAGGCCGGAGAAGTAGGACCAGCCTCGAATGGCTTCAGACCCGTGCCAGGAGGCAGTGGCAGGCCCAGGAAAGAGAGAGGGAGGCTTGGACCAGGATGGTTGCCACAGCAACGCGAGGCAGGTAGGAGAGGCATTTTGGAGATGGAGGGCCTGGCCTGGCCTGGCCTGGCCTGGCCAGCTCGGTTGGAGGCCTCCAGGACTTTCCACGTTTACAGAATAAGGTGAAATAAGCCCTGAAGTGAGCTGGGAAGCCGCGGTCTTTCTGAGGAATGACACGGTCCCGCCTCCCTTCCCAGCTGCGCTCATGTCCTCGCCCAGGGAGGGCTCGCTGAGTAGCCGTGTGACTCTCCCCGCTGCTGCAAGCCCACAGGGGTGCCAGCTGGGCAGCTCTGCCCACTCCGGGCGGCCACCTCCTTGCCACTGATGAGTGCGGATGAGACGAACCCAGGCCACCGTGGCCTTGGTGGGTGGTCCAAGCTCAAGGCTGAGGGCCCAGAGATGGCTGTCCTGAGCCCCCAGTGCCCACCGTCCTGTGGGTGAGCATGTCCTGAGGGGGCAGGTGGTGAGGATGGGGTTGTGGCCGAGACCCGGGCTGCTGGCTGGCTCCTGGCCTCTGAGCCTCCTCCTTGGCCCCCGTGAGGTCCCTCTCGAGGTGCGTGGGGTTCTCTCTGCTCAGAAGCCGTTGATGGACAGAAGCGGAGGGCACCTGCCTTGCTGGGCTGTGCGGTGCGGTCCTGTGAATATGTTGGGGAGGGTGGGGGCTCTGTAGGTGCCCAGGACGGGGTGTGTGTTTGTGTGTGTGTGCTCACACATTTTTGATAAATTTAGAAAGGATTTCAGAAAGTGTTGGGCCGGGATAGATGTTTATAGAAAGTAGCCAGAGTTCCATTCAGAGCCGCGCTCCCCATGGGGCAAGAGACTCCGCAAGCAGCAGGCCTTTTGAAGGCCCCCCATCCCCTGTGCTCAGGATGCCTCCTGAGCCTCCTGCTGGGGGTGCGGGGAGCCAGAGACTGGGAGCGTGAGAGCCCCTGGAAACCCGCCAGGGCGCAGGGCCTGCCCGCTCCTTGCACACAAGGCTGGGCCGAGGGTGAACGGCCGGCTGGGAGTTCAAGTTCCCCCAGGTATGTGGCTGGATCGCGACAGTGACAGCCAGGAGCCAGCTGCTTGCAGTTTTAAGGTGCTTCTGGGCCTGTTTTCTCCTGGTCTCCATGACAACACCAGGAGGCAGCACCTGGAACCCCTGGGAGGTCACAGTCTGGGGAGGTCACAGCTGGGGGAGGTCACGGCCGGGGGAGGTCATGGCCCGGGAGGTCACGGCCCGGAGAGGTCACGGCCCGGGGAGGTCACGGCCCGGGGAGGTCACGGCCCGGGGAGGTCACGGCCCGGGGAGGTCACGGCCTGGGGGAGGTCACGGCCCGGGGGAGGTCACGGCCCGGAGAGGTCACGGCCCGGGGGAGGTCACAGTCCGGGGAGGTCACACAGCTGGGGGTGCATCCGCCCGGCCAGGGGCTCGGTGTGGCTCCAACCCCACGCTCAGCCCAGGTTCCCGCCTTGTGTGAGGACGGGCCCTGTGGTCTGTCTCACCTGGTTCTCGTCACCAGGGGAGAAACTTGTGGAACTTGCCCAGTCACGCGTCAGGAACTGGCCGAGCTGGGTCTGAGCCTCGGCTGCGGGGCCTGGAGCCCCTGCTGCCCTGTGTGCGGCGGGGTGGGGCCCACGGCCTCTCCCTGGTCGCAGCCGCCATCATGGACATTGAGCAGCCCCAGGGTTCGGAAGGGACGCCTGGCCACCGCCTGTCCCCGGGGCCGTCTGTCCAGCCGCGCGTCCCCGGGGCCGTCTGTCCAGCGGCTCCGGAGAGCAGATTTGCCACCGAGAAATGGGAAAGTTGGTGTTCAGGGCCCCACCCGGGATGCGCCGTCTCCTCTCCCTGCCCAGTCACTGCCATCAGCCCATTTCACAGGCGAGGAAACCCAGCCCGAGACCCAGGGAGCTGAGCGGCGGGTCTGAGCCCAGCCACCTGCTGCCCGCTGCTCCGGGCGATGGTGCCTCGGGGCGCGGAGCCGGCTTCCAGCTGTAGCTGCAGCGCTGCCCGTCCCCTGTGAGACACACGCGTGTACATACACACACGCATATGCATCCTTACCCACATGCATGTACTCACTCTCACACGCATTCACACTCATGTTAACACACATGGACACACACGCATGAACGTACATTCACACACTCACATGCATTCACTTTTACGCACACGCACACGCCTGCTCGGGCTCACGCCTCGCTCTGGCTCCGTGTTTTACGAGCGTCTCTCAGCACACGCGCTGTGCCAGGCGCTGATCGCCCAATGTCGACTCTGTCATGTTCGATGCTGCTCCTCCCCGAGTCGCCGTGTCTCTATTCCGCTCCGTGCGCCTCGCCGTACCGCTCGCCCTTCTCTCTCTCTCTCTCTCTCTCTCTCTCTCTCTCTCTCTCTCTCTCTCGCTGCCTCGTGCGGGATGTGTTTCTATTACCCGAGACGCAAGGCGTTTTCCAGGCGACGTGCTGACTCCCACACGCATACAGCGGCCAGGCTCCTGCTCCAGGGGGTGTCTCAGCTGCGGGAGCCTGAGGATCCTCCCTCCCTCCCTCCCTCGCAAGGGTCCCAGCCAGGCCTCCCAGGTGGGGCGCCCAGTCGGGCAGGGGGTGGTAAGGGTCGGGACAGGGCGCGGGACCAGGCTCCCCTCCGGGTCTGCGTCTCGGGGCAGCCTCAGCGCGGAGGAGACGTTCTCTGGGAACGAGAGCTCCGGTGCCTCCACGGCTTCAAGCGCAGCGAGGCGCGTCTAAGGGTTTGCAAACCGTTTTCCTGCCGCGGCGAAGGGTAAATTTCACCGCCTCTCGGTGGTTCCTGGGAGAAGTTATTCTTAGAAAAACGCTCTCCCCTTGGAAAGGCCATCGATCGCAGAGCGTTTGAAAGGAGGGAAGCGGTCCTTCCCCCAAACAGCTGTCGCCGCGTGTCGGACAAACATGCCATTAGTCCTGTTCTCAATCGGCACCCGCTGGCCTTCCTGGTGGGAGCACGAGGGGCTGCTGCCTCGCGTCTAGGACGGGAGCGGCCTCGGCCTTGCCAGCAGGGCCTGGCCAGGATCTCGGGGGGTGGGCTTAGGAGGACACAGGGGCCTCGAAACGAGGTTCACATGTCCCATTGCTCAGGTGCCTGTGAGCTAAGCGGACAAACCTACCTGCAACCTCCCCCAGTGGTGGGCCAGGGTCTCCACGTAGACGGCTCCGCTCGGAAAGGGGCGGCGAGGGGACCCTCAGAGTGCAGGGGGCGCAGCAGCTCTGACCCTCCCCCGGGCGAATGTCTGGAACCCGACGCTCCTGCTGGGTGTGGCCTGCAGCCCCTGGTCCCCTGGGGCCCTGCTGCATCCTCAGGGAGTGGTTTCCCCACCTCCCTCCTTACCCGCGTCCACCCGAGCAGGCCCGGGACCCGCTGTCCTCGGCAGGGAGCAGCCTTCCTGCCCTCTCCCTGCCTGGAGGGCGAGGCTCGCCTTGTCTCAGAGGTGCACGCGGCCGCAGGGCTCTCTCGGGGTGGCCACGGCTGCTGGGCACAGCCTCACGCCCCTGGCGCTTGATGTGAGCTGGCGGCTGTGTTGTGCTGTGGGCTCTGCGTCGGGAGAGGCTGGCTGCTCTGATTCTAGCGCAGAGCTTCCATCCACATGGTCGGGAGCCGCAGCCTGTCCCACCCCGCGGGGTGTCCCCCCTCCTTCCCTCCCTCCCTGGGGAACAGCTCCCCTCCTGCTGCATGTCTTGAATCCCCTGGCCTCGCCCCCAAACACCCTGCCCCCCGCCCTCAGCCACAGCGGGGCTCCCTCAAGTCGGCTTCCCAAGCTCTAAGGTCGCGCAGGCGCAGAAAGCCCAGGCCCTGAACCTCTGAGAACGTGTCTCAGGGTCTCCTGGGTCTTCGTCTCTCTGTGCCTGAGCCACGGCCCCTGCTCAGCTGCTGCTTGTGGAGTTTTATTGCCGTCTGTGAAAAGAAGGGCTGTTGCCCAGAGGGTGTGGCTCAGTGGTGAACGTCGGCCTAGGAAGCAGGAGGTCACGGTTGGATTCCCGGTCAAGGGCGTGTGCCCGGGTTGTGAGCTCATCCCCAGTGGGGGGCAAGCGGGAGGCAGCGGGTCCATGATTCTCTCTCATCATGGCTGTTTCTGCCCCGGGGGCCTGGGGTGCGGCCTGAGACTCCGCACTCCTAGCTGCTCCCAGGGGAGGCGCTGCCTCTGGCCGGGGACCACATGATGGAGACAGGTGGGCCGCTTGGTTGAGGGGTCAGCGAGGAGGGTGGCGGCATCGAGGGTGAGGGCGCGCAGCCCAAGCGTGGAGCAGAGTGCGGGGGAGGCGGAGAGAGGCGGGTCCCGTCCTCGGGGCTTCCTGCTCCTCCAAGAGCAGCAGGTCCCCCTTTGGGTTCTGGATACCTCTCATGGGCCTCCCTGGGCCCCCGGGGCACGGCTGGGGGCACTGCTGGGGGCAGCGTCAGGCAATGGAAGACGGCCTGGCCTGCGGAGCTGTCTCATTAAACTGGCGCAGAGACCCCTCCTTTGATTGCTCTTCAGATGCCAACGAGCGGCTGAAGGGTCACAGCCCACGTGGCGGTGGCTGTTGGCCCCTTGGCCCCTCGTGAGAATGTTTCCAGTTTCTTTCATTAGAGTGAAAGTGGGCAGCTCGATGCAGACACGGCCTGGAGTGCACAGAGGCGGCACGGGGTGGGCAGGGGAATGGGTGGGGGAGTAGGTGTGGGTGGGGAGTGGGTGAGGGTGGGGAGTGGGTGAGGGTGGGGAGTAGGTGAGGGTGGGGTGGAGGAGTTTGTGGGGGAGTGGGCAGGGAATGGGGTGTGCAGAGGAGGGAGGCTGGCTGTCGGAGAGCGCTGGGCCACCGGGACTGGGCTGGCCGGTCAGCAGACTCGAGGACAGAGGTGACCCCGGCTGCGTTTCTGGAGGCCGCATCCCCTTCTCTCCTCTCGGTGGCGCTAAGCCAGGAGGCCACTCTCGCTGGGCCAGCTGCCCAGGGCTGAGCGGTGCATTTCAGGCCATTAGTTTCTCTCTGGTCGGAGACGGACCCTCTTGGAGGATGGAGCAGCCACAACTTCCAGGGTTGCTGTGTGTGTGTGTGTGTGTGAGTGCATGTGTGAGTGTGTGTGTGAGTGAATGTGCGAGTATGTGTGATTGTGTGTGAGTGTGAGTGTGTGAGTGAATGTGTGAGTGTGAGGGTGTTTTGTGTGAGTGTGTATGTGTGAGTGAAAGTACGTGAGTGTGCTTGTGTATATGTGTATGTGTGTGTGTGAGTGAATGTGTTTATGTGTGAGTGTATGTGTGTTTGTGTGTGAGTGAATGTGTGAGTGTGTGTTTATGTGAGTATATGTGTGTGTTTGTGTATGTGTGTATGAGTGTGTATGTGTGTGAGTGTGTGTATGTGAGTGTGTATGTGTGTGTGTGTGTATGTGAGTGTGTATGTGTGTGTCTGTGTGTGTGAGTGTGTGAGTGTGTATATGAGTGTGTGTGTTAGTGTGTGTGTATGTGTGTGTATGTGAGTGTGTTTGTGTGTGTGTTTGTGTGTGCGTGTGTGTGTGAGTGTATGAGTGTGTGAGTGTGTGCGTGTGTGAGTGAATGTGTGTGTATGAGTGTGTATGTTAGTGTGTGTGTATGTGAGTGTGTGTGCGTGTGTGTGTTTGTGTGTGCGTGTGTGTGTATGTGAGTGAATGTGTGTGTATGAGTGTGTGTGTTAGTGTGTGTGTATGTGAGTGTGTGTGTGCGCGCGTGTGTGTGTGAGAGACGGTGGTGCACAGAGGTAGCCAGCCAGCGAGGGGACAAGCACAGCGGGGCGGGAGGCAGGGGTGGGCGAGGGGATGACAGTCTCCAGGGCAGGAGCAGGCACGAGGTGCCCCAGGCCACGTCCCCCAGGGTTTCATGCTGAGCTGAGGGGCTGGGCCCATGAAGACTGTAATTAATTGACACAGGACGAGACACTTTAAAACACTGACGATCCATTTGCGGGATGGATCATTGTTTTAAAAGAGGAACGAACAAGGAGCTCCCGGCCTCCTGGCAGGGCACCCAGGGAGCGCGCTGCCCGAGGTGGTGTTTCTGACCACAGGCCTCTCCTGGGGAGAAGCAGGTTCCGGCCTTCCTGTCTCCCTGTCCGCCTGGAAGGCGCGAGCGGGGAGCGCGCTAATATCGGCCCCGGAGGCGCTGGCAGTGATGGATGGGCTGTTTTCGTTCTTACCTCGGAAGTGGTCCCCTGACAAGCTGTCTCCTAGCAGCGCACGCTTCCAGGAGTTCATAAATCCCTCTGGCAGCCCAGCCCGGCCCCGGGAGCTTTTATTGCCGAGGGCTAATTGCTCCATCTCCGCTGCTCCTGGGACCGAGGCGGATGCTGGGAGAGGGGACTGGGCGTGCCTCCGTCCTGGGCCCGCGCTGGGGGCAGTGAGAGCCCGGGTGTCGCCGGCACCGTGGGCATCTCCTGGCGCTTCCGCCGGGCTCTGTGGCGAGCGGGCCCACGCCTCTGTCATCTAGCCTTCAGAACAACGCCTCACGTGGGGACTGTGGCTGAGCTCACTCTGCAGACGAGGCCGCGGAGGCACAGAGAAGGTAGGTGTCCGGCCTGAGGCGGCACAGCTTGCGTGGGAGTCAGAGCAGAGGTTCAGCTCAGGCGGCAGGAGCGGCAGTGCCCCGAGGCCAGGCGACACGTGCACGGAAGACGGAGATGGGCGCCGGGGGAGGGTTCCTAACAGGGCCGCCCAGAGCCCACCCCGTGGAAGGCCCTCCCCGCGCGTGGGAGGGACTGTGAACAGGACAGGAGGCCTTCCTCCCGATGAGGGTGCATCGCTCGGCGAGGTGGGAAGGTTTCGCAGGTGCGATGAAGGCCTCTCGTCGGTGGACCTCACGTTCAGGGAAAGGGAGTCCGTCCTGGGTGGCGTGGGCCTGACCTACCAGGCGAGTCCTTTAGCAAAGGGCCCGGAGGAGGAAGAGGCCGGAGAAGTGAAGCCGCAGAGCTCATCTGCTGACCCCGACGCCAGCTGCCATGTTGCGGCAGAGAACTCGGGAGAGAGCGGCGGGCCGGCCCTCGTCTGACAACCGCAGGAGCTGAATTCATCCAACAGCATCGAGTCTGGGAGGGAACCCTGAGCCTCTCGCATGAGCCCGCGGCCCTGGCTGCCATGTCGGTGTCAGCCACGAGGCCCGGGCAGGGGAGCCAGCTCACCTGTGCCTGGACTCTGCCCCCTGGCAACTGGGCCGGTAACCGGGTTGTTATCAGCTACGTTGGTGGCAGTTCCTGCCCAGCACCGATGCCTGGTGCACAGCACATGGAGGTGAACGGGAGGCCGGAAGGCTCAGCGCCTGTGGTCAGTGGGGGCGGCATGAGCGTGGCCCCGCCCGCCCCTTCGGCCCAGCAGCTTCCTGCCTGAGCCAACGCGGGGCGTCTCCGGCCAGGCATGTGGACGTGAGGCAGCTGTGCCCAGGAGCACCCCACTTCTCCGGCCATGGCAGGAGGCCCGGGCACTTGTTTATCTTTTCTTTTTAAATATGTGTTATTATGGATTTCAGAGAGAAGAAGGGAGAGAGAGATAGAAACATCAATGATGAGAGAGAATCATGGATCAGCTGCCTCCTGCACGCCCCCCACTGGGGATCGAGCCCACAACCGGGAATAGAACTGTGACCTCTTGGTTCATAGGTCGATGCTCGACCCCTGAGCCCCACCGGCCGGGCGGGACCCTCGTTACTGAAGAGCCAGCGAAGCCGGCCTCCTGCCCCGGCCACCGCAGGCTCTGGAAGCGCCAGCAGCCCCATGGTTGCATAACTTGTTTCCCTCCAGGCTCTGAGGCTGAGGAATAAAAACATGTTGTCTCTTTCGCGTGGCAGGGAGTGTGGGGGAGCTGGAGTCTCTCGGATCCTTCAGTTACAACACACGGCACCATCGGCAGCCCTACTGCCAGCCCCTAGAACGGTGGTGGCGAACCTTTTGAGCTCAGCCTGTCAGCATTTTGAAAAACCCTAACTTCACTCTGGTGCCGTGTCACATATAGAAACTTTTTGATCTTTGCAACCCTAGTAAAACAAAGGCTTCTATTTTTGATATTTATTTTATATATTTAAATGCCATTTAACAAAGAAAAATCAACCAAAAAAATGAGTTCGCGTGTCACCTCTGACACGCATGTCATAGGTTCGCCATCAATGCCCTGGAATATGCTGAGGCGGGGGGGGGGGGGCACAGATAATGAGGCGCTTGAAGAGCGAGCTCTGCATGGCTCCCGATGCAGCCGGGACGCAGGAGGGGAGCCGCACACGTCAAAGGTGGGAGAGCAAACGCAGCAGCCGAGCCTCTGAGCACCCCCCTCGCCTCCCAGGCCTCACGGGGCCCACAGGGCGGCGTTCAGAGCGACACCCTCTGCTGCTCCCGCTCCTCCGGGCACAGCGTCCAAGCCCCTCCCGGCGCTCAGCCAGCCTCCGAGGCGGCAGACAGGACTGACGGCCTCCGCGAGGAATTGCTCTAAGCTGCAGGCATCACCGTCGTCACAGCTGAGCCAGGGTCCACAGAATCGGGGTCTGGCCTGCCTCCCAGGCCTCAGGGTGAGAGTCAGGCACCATCATGTCTTCCTCTGTGAGAGCCACCTCCTCCAGGAAGCTCCCCTGACTGCAGGCCGGCTCAGGCCCCGTGTCCAGGGTCCCATGGCCCACTGAGCTTTGCTTCCAGAGCAGCGATGACAGCTGTGATTGGCAGCCTCCTGGACGTGCCTCTGCCTTGCTGGCTGGACTGAGCTCGGGGAGGGCGGGGCAGTGTCTGTGCGGCTCACTGTGTGCTCAGCACCCACTCCAATGCCAGGGTTTATTTTTTATTTTTATTTTTTAATATGAGATCTACCTCTGAAGTAGGACTCGTTTATTTTTTTAAAAAAATATATTTTTATTGATTTCAGAGAGGAAGGGAGAGGGAGAGAGAAACATCAATGATGAGAGAGAATCACAGATCGGCTGCCTCCCAACGCCCCGCCTCTGCCTCCACCGGCCGCACTTGCCTGGGAGCGGCCCCTGGCTCGCCCTCGTTACCCACCTTAAAGGGGCCGTCTTTGAAAAGGTAGCTCTGGGGCTCGGAAGGCTCAGCCCACGTCCATCGAATCTTCCACGGCCAGTGCCGGCATGGAGGCGGGAGAGGAGGCGGGGGAGGTGACCGCCTCCTGGTCCACTGAGCAGAGTTTGCGGGGGACGGACTCCCCGGGCGGGCGGGCGGGGTCCGTCCGGACCCTGATGTCCTAAGTGCCCAGCACCGTGCCTGGCGCGTAGTAGGTGCTCCGCGCGCATTTGTTTAATGATGACGCAAGCCTGGACCTGCTGAGAAGGGAGAAATGTTCCCAGGCGTCCCGGCTGTGGAGTGAGGGCCTACGCACTTGACTTCCCGCCCCCCCCCCCCCCCCGGACCCCCACCCGCCGCCTCCCCACGCCCTCACTTTCTGTCCTGTCTGCTTAGTTACCTCTGGCGGCATTTAAGTGATCACAGACTTAAAGATGCTTTGGAAGGAAAAACAAGACAGAACCCTGAGAGCTTGCAGTGAGAAGGACTGGCTCTGGAGTCAGAGAGAGCCGGGCCCACCGCGGCCTCTGCCCCATCCTGACTTGCTGGACCTTGAGCCGCAGTGCTCTCATCCTTAACGTGGGGACAGTAGCTCTCCCCTCCAGGCGCTTCCGCGAGGACTGACATAGGCGAGGACTGACATAGGCGAGGACTGACATAGGCGAGGACTGACATAGGCGAGGACTGACAGGCGAGGTGGTAGAAGCGCGCCGTGGCCGATGGAACGCGCTCAGTCAATGTTTGTTGAGGAAGAATAAACTCGTCAGGGAAGGCGAGCAGGCGTCTCAGCCGGAAGAGCATGGCCTCCCTTGGAATTCTGATGAGCGCGAGGCCTGTCAACCGTGTGCCGTGGTCGCCCGCCCATCGTCGCTCCCCCCCCCCCCGCCCCCCCCCCCAGCCCCTGCTCCTGCCGCCCTGCCCACCTGGCTAATCACTGAGCTATTTTTACACCCAAACGCAGAGGAGAGGGAGCAGATTAACAACCCTAGGGACGCACGCTGCTTCTATTAATATTAAACAGGGTATTAATTTTACCAGGAGCTGAAACATTAAGCGTGTAGCTCCATTAGTGGCCATTATTTTAATCTCCAGAAGCTGTCGAGCATGTTCCAGGAATAGGCCCGAGCGGCTCTCCTCTGCCTCCTGTCCCTAAACTCGCGGGTGAATCAGGGACCGCGGCTCCCTTTCCCCGAGGGGAAGGGGTAATTATAAGCTCATCTCCGGTGAGGGCGAGCGTCTGAGAAATCGTCACACCCGAGCCCCTCACTCAGTGCTGTGAGTCCCTGAGCCCAGACCGGGGTGTGGGGTGCTCACCGCCTCCCGGAGGCGCCCCGTGTGCTGGCTCCGGCACCGGCTCCCGGTGTGATGGTGGGTGTGATGGTGGGTGTGATGGTTTGACATCAGACCTCCGCTGCTAATGACCCGGGAGCAGAGCTGGCTCAGCGCCTGGGGAATGACAACGTGAAGGACACAGATTAGTTACTAACGATGGGCCCTGCCGCGGAGGGAGTGAGCGGAAACTCAGAAGCAGGAACAGAGGGCACCCGGCAGCTGCCAGTCACGCGTGGGAGAGCGCTGCTGGCAGCTCCCAGGGCGTCGCCCCGGGAAGCAGAGACCACCTCAGGGTGGGGCTGAGGGACAAGGACCCCTGGGAGGCGAGGGCACTGAGACGTGGCCTCTGGCCCCAGTCGGTTCGGCTCAGTGGGTAGAGCGTCGGCCTGAGGGCCAAGGGGTTCTGGGTTCGATTCCGGTCAAGGGCACGGACCTTGGTTGCGGGCTCCTCTCCGGCCTGGGGCCTGGTTGGGGCCCGCCGTGCAGGAGGCAACCGATGGATGTGTTTCTCTCTGTCTTTCCCTCTCTCTTCCACTCTCCCTAAAAATCAACGGAAAAATATTTCCAGGTGAGGGTTCACAAACAAACGAAGGGTGTGACCTTTGGTGTCAAGCAGTTTGGTCTCAGATCCTAACTCGACTACAGATCAGATGCGAGGCAGCACCGGACACTGGTCCCTGAGAGAAAACAAGCAGATGAGTGGGGACCAAGGATTGTCCCGACTCACGGCACAGGGAGCTCCAAGGGTGCCCGGGAGGGAGACGTGGGCCGAGCCTGGTCGGACTCCCGAGCTGATGAGATGGAGCGGGAGCCCGGGTAGACCAAGCCGCCCAGCGAGGCAGGCAGAGCGTCCACAGCCCAGAGAGGAGACGCTGTAAGGCACCCCCCTCTAGCGCCTGCAGCTGACCGCCGACCGGTGCGTGCGTGCGTGGGAGTGAGCTACCCAGGCCCGGAGGGAGACCGCGTGAGAGGGGCGGCAGGAGCAGTGGCTCACACAGGCCCAGGCGCGCTCGGCGCTCCCAGCAGGAGCGTGTCCAGGCCTGAATCCCCCAGGGCACGGGGCAGAGGACTAAGAACATCGCCTCCAGAACGTGGGAAACTAGCCGATGCTAAAGCTACTCTCCTCTCACTTAAAAGGCTTTAAAAAGTCTTCAAAGGACAAACCTAGTTTCAGTTTTTCCCCTTTTAATTGAGTTTTTTGGGGTGGGACTGGTTAACGAAATCATACAGGTTTTAGGTGCACAGTTCCACACGCACCATTTGTGTACGGGATTATGTGCTCACCACTCCAAGTCATCTCCTCCCATCACCACTTGTCTCCCCAATATCATCCTCCACCTCCTCCTTCCCCTCCTTCCCCCCCTTCCCCCATTAACCGCCACACTGTTGTCCCTGCCCATGAGTTTCCCTTTTTCTTTTTGTGCTCTATCTGCCCCCCCTCCCCCGTCTCCCAATCGCCCCAAATAGCTGCCAGCCTGCTCTCTATCCATGAGTCTGTCTCTGTTTTGCTTGTTCGTTCATTCTGTTCATTAGCTCCACAAATGAGTGACATCGTATGTTACTTGTCTTTCTCCGACTGGTTTATTTTACTTAGCACAACGCTCTCCAGGTCCATTCTTCTTCTTCTTCTTCTTCTTCTTCTTCTTCTTCTTCTTCTTCTTCTTCTTCATCTTCTTCATCTTCTTCTTCTTCTTCTTCTTCTTCTTCTTCTTTCTTTCTTTCTTTCTTTCTTTTTTTTTTCTTTTTTTTTTTTTTTTTTTTACAGCTGAGTAGTGTGCCATTACTTAGTGTGTAAATGTACCACAGCTGTTTATCCACTCATCTACTGATGGACACTGGGGCTGCTTCCAAATCTCCAACACATTCCCAGTTAATCTAGAACAAAACTCAAGAATATTTATAGATACGCAGTAATACCCACTACCCAATAAGGTAAAACTCGCCTTGTCTTCCATGCCATAAAATGTTACCAGGCATGCAGAGAAACAAGAAACCAAAATCAATAAGAAAAGCTAATCCATAAATACACAGAAATGACACATATATAACTAGCAAGAAATACATTAAAACTGTTACCGCAACTATATTTTCCACACCAAGAGGGTGAAGGAAAACTTGAACATGTTAAGTGGAGATCAGGAAATCTAAGACTGAACTTCAAGAGATGAAAAATATAATATCTGAGATTAAAAAGTACACTGGGTGGGATTAACAACAGACTAGCTGCTGAAGAAGAAAAGGCTAGTAAACCTGAAGACAGCGCGATTGAAACGATCAAAAACAAACTACAGAGAAAAAAGAGATTAAGATAATGAACAGAGAATCAGCTTCAACAGCCCTAATATTTGTGTGATTGTGGTCCTCGAAAGAGGGAGAAAGGGAGAGGGGAGAAGGAAATGTATATGAAGAAATGGGTGAAACATTTCAAATTTGATAGCAACTATTAATTCAGAGATCAAAGAATCCCAGTGAACTCCACACACAAGGAACATGAAGAAAACGACATAGAGGCACATCATAGTCGAGTTTCTCAAAACCAAGGATAAAGGCAGCATCTTAAAAGCAGTTAGAGAAGAAAAATCACTTTGTGTAGAGCGGAGCAAACATAAGAATGATGGCAGCCCTGACCGGTTTGGCTCAGTGGATAGAGCATCAGCCTGCGGACTGAAGGGTCCCAGGTTCAATTCCGGTCAAGGGCATGTACCTTGGTTGCAGGCACATCCCCAGTAGGGAGTGTGCAGGAGGCAGCTGATCGATGTTTCTCTCTCATCGATGTTTCTAACTCTCTATCCCTCTCCCTTCCTCTCTGTAAAAAATCAATAAAATATATTAAACACACACACACACACACACACACACACACAAAACCCCCCCCAAAACCTTTACCCTTAAAAAAAAATGATGGCAGACTTCTAGTCAGTGACAGTGCCACCAGGGGACAGTGGCACAGCATCGGCCAAGCACTGACGGGTAAAACAACTGCCAATCTAGAATTCTATACCCAGCGAAGATGCAGCAAACAAGCATGACCATAAAATAAAGACCCTCAGGTATACACAAGCTTAAGTAGTCCGTTACGAGCAGATCATCACGACAAGAAATGACAGAAAAATCCCTAAGGCAGGAGGAAAACAGCACCCGATGGAAATCGAGATCTACACAAAAGAATAAAGAGTATTTACCAAAATGGTAAATGTTCTGGTCAAAAATAAAACATGAAAATATAGATTTTAAAGATGATTGGCTGTTTAAGTAAAAAATAATAACCATGTCATATGGGATTTAAAGCACAGGTAGAAGCAAAATGCCCGCAGACAGTAACACAGTAGCTGAAGGCAGGAAAGAAAAGTGTGTTGTTGGGTTTTGCTTTTTATCCAATCCCAGAGGTTTCCCTGCTTCCTTGCTCCCGCCTCCCTCATCTGTCACCAGTGGACTTCACGGAACCAGCTATGCCTTCTCTTTTGCTTGTCACGTATGAAACAAGGTGCAGAACTGCCATTCTCTGGAGCGTCATGTCCATCGTTGAGGTTTTGCTTCCTGCAATTGTCGAAAGTTTGGCTCAAATAAACTCATAAAAATTTTAAAAAAAGTTGTATTATTGTAAGGGTCTTACACCGTATGTGAAGTGGCATCATATCATTTGAAGGTAGCCTATGTCTAGTTAAAGATATATAACAAACCAAAAAGCAGCTACACAAAGCAGCCCAGCTGGTGTTGCTCAGGGGTTGAGCTTCAACCCATGAACCAGGAGGTCACGGTTTGATTCCCGGTCAAGGGCACATGCCTGGGTTGTAGCCTCCATCCCCAGGGCGGGCCATGCAGGAGGCAGCTGATCCATGATCCTCTCTCATCATTGATGTTCCTATCTCTCTCTCCCTCTCCCTTCCTCTCTGAAATCAATCTATAATAATAAAAGCATAATATGCTAATTAGACTGGACAGCCAAACGACCTTCCGGATGAAGCTGGGGCTGTGAGGGCCGAGCCCCTTGCATGAATTTTGTGCACCGGGCCTCTAGTTAAAATATATTTAAAAAAATCAAAGCCAAACCCCACAAAATAGTTATACCTAACAAGCCAACAAAGAAGATCAAATGAAATAAAAAATACCCAACCTTATAGGAGACAAAAAAACCACAACCAAACACAACTAACGAGGAAAAGTGGACCAAACAACAGATGGGAGACATAGAAAGCAAATAACCACGTGTGTCATCTCACAGCTCCGTGTCGAGACGACGCAGACCCTATCACGCAGGGTCCCAGCACCCAGGACGCCTGCCTGCATGGCAGCCAGCACACGTATGCAGCCGACCCTGTGCTGGCAGACACCCTGCCTCTCTGTCGGGAGGCCCCTCCCGGCTGCCTGTCTCCCACCCCTCCGCTCCGATCCCTCCCTGCACTCAGCGTGCCGTGCCAGCTGGGCTGGGAAGACTCATCCGTCTGCAGATGGTCCAAGTCCAGGTACTGAAGAGCCAGCCATCATCTGTCTGTGCGTTAGCTGCCACCATGGGCCCTGGAGGGCTGCTGTCTTTCCCGCAGAATGCCTGTCTCGTGATCCAGGAGGGGCCCTCTGCCCTCCCTTCTTCTGATTGCACTCACAGCCGCCCTGCACTCCTGGGAAGGCTTTAGGGGGCCAGCTGGGAATTGGGGCAGGAAGAGGAGAAGCGGCCCCTTTGGGGACCGGCCATTAGATCAGCGGTTCTCAACCTGTGGGTCGTGACCCCTTTGGGGGTCGAACGACCCTTTCACAGGGGTCGCCTAAGACCATCGGAAAACACATATATAATTACATATTGTTTTTGTGATCAATCACTATGCTTTCATTATGTTCAATTTGTAACAATGAAATCGGGGGTCACCACAACATGAGGAACTGTATTAAAGGGCCGCAGCGTTAGGAAGGTTGAGAACCGCTGCGTTAGACGTTCCCGATTGCCCGGAAACAGACTCGACCATGCTTCTCGCTCCAACACCCGCCTCCTCCCGAGTCGGCCATCGCAACCGGCTTTGCTGTTCAACTATTTCTTTCTTCCTTTTTAACATGTTTTTATTGATTTTTAGATAGAGAGGAAGGGAGAGGGAGAGAGAGAGGGAAACACTGATGAGAGAGAAACGCCATCGAGCAGCTGCCTCCTGCACACCTGCCCCTGGGGATCGAACCAAGCCCACCCCCGGGCCTGTGCCCTGAACGGGACTCGAACTCCTGACCTCTTGGTTCATGGGTCGATGCTCAGCCACTGAGCCACACCGGCCAGGCCTGTTCAGCTCTTTCAGTGCCTGCCTTTGGGCGACAGCGGCTGCCTCAGTCTCCCGATCCCGCTCCCCGGCTGACCCCTCTCCCTGGGACACGGAGCTCAGGCCTCCTCCTGCGGGAAGAGGTGTCGCTCTGTGGCGTCCAAGAGACCAAAGGCGAACGCAGGCCAGAGTCCAAGGTGCCAGCGGGTTCCCCTCCGTCCGTGGCCCTGGGCGTCCCCTCGCCCCCCGCGGCCACCCGGGGCCCTCCATCCTGACCATGACATGGACGATGTCAGTGTGTTGGACTGAGGAACCTGCTGAGTATTTAATCCTTATTTGAAGCTGATGTTTATTTTATTTCGGAGTTTAAGTGAGTCCGCCTCAGGATACAGAGTGAGATCAGCAGGGGCCCGCGTCCCTGCAATAACTCATCCCCCACCCGCCTCCCCTCCTCGCCGGCCGCGGGGAGAAGTGTCCGTATCTTCCTCTGCAGAGCTGCCCGCGGGGCCAGGTGAGGGGCCGTGCAGCCCCGTCGCTGTCCTCTCCTGTGGGGCGCGGGGCGGTCCTGACACCGCGGGGAAATGGACACGCTTTCCCATCGCAACAGAAAAGTCCTCTCGAAAGGAAAGAGATAATATAAAAGCAGAAAAAAAGAAGAAGAAGAAGAAAGAGCCTATCTAATTGCCTCGAGATCGCCATGGTTACCAGGAGGCGGTTCCTCCTGCCGTATCCACTCTTGAGACTGTTGTCCAGTATCGCGAACTCCAGACGGGGCCGAGGACGACCGAACGGCCCGCACCCCCGGGAGGACGAACGCGGGGAGCACATGACCCAGCTGCTTGCCTTTCCTTTGTGGGGAGCAGGTCGGCCCGGGGTCACTGACGCTCAGGGCCAACCCTCGCCGGCCCCCTCGCCTCCCCTCCCGCTGCGCTCACGCCCGTGTCGCCCTTGTCATGGTGGGTTTATGCTGACCGAGCGCAGAAAGGACGCCGTCCTTTTGTTTGATTTTGGGAATTGTATGCACATGGCAGTCCACACGTCTTCTCCTGTGATTTGCCTTTTCCCTTTGCCCACGTCGTCCAGATGAGTGGAGAATTCGGGGAGAAGGGCAGGTGAGGGATGCCAGCTCACCCGGCGACCGGCGGGGACTGTGCCTTGTCAAGGCCCCTAAAAGGGAGTTTCCATGTCCCCTCAGGGGTCTGGGGCTGGACAGGGAGGGGACTCTGATAGTGATTGGAGGCACCAGGAGACAGTTGTAACTCATTGATCGGGGCCCAGGGAGGACCGGCCGGGAGTGCAGAGTGAAGGGATTTGAAGACTGGCCACTGTGCTCGGGGTAGGGACTCTCAGGGAGCGGGCGGGGGACGGGGGTGGGGGCGTGCTGTGCCTCAGGGCATGAGTGTGGAAGGCTCAGCTCTGCACGAGGCCATCCTGGGTTGGCTTCTGGAACTGGTTGGGCTGGTTGGTCACCATGCCCAGGCCGGTGGTCCCCGTCTCACCAGGCCGGCGTCAGCCCTCCTCACACAGAAGCCGGAGTTTCTCCTTGGTGTCCCCCCACCGGTGTCTGCTGCCTGCAGGGCCATCGGAGGAGCCGGTGCCGGGCCGGGCCCCGGGGCCAGCTTTGTGTGGGTGATGGGTGGGTGGCCTGGCGGAGCTGAGGCCTGGCTCACGCGGGTCCTGGAGTGTGGCTGCAGGCGTCTCATGATCACTAATTTCCTCGGTAATCACAGCAACAACAATAACCGTGAAGGTTCATTTGCGTTTAATGTGCGCGGCATGGCATCTTGCAGGCGTCACAGGGCCATTAGGCTGGGGTGGGGGTGGGGGGCGCCCGGTGCCCCAGAAAGACTGGTGTGTGTGTGTGCGCGTGTGTGTGTGTGTGTGTGCGTGTGTGTGTGTGTGGACTGAATTTCCCTGGAGGTGGAGGAGGCATGTTTGTGTGTGTGTGTGAGAGAGAGGGAGAGAGCATGGGAGTGCAGAAGCGCACGTGCACACACACACACACACACACACACACACACTGAGCACTGCGATTCGTGGGAAATTCTCAGACAGGACCTCCTCCCGCCCCCCTCGCTCCCTGACCCCCTGAGGCCTCTCTGGCTGGAACAGGTGTGGGGGAAGCAGGAGAAGATCGGCTCCGGGCTCTGCCCCACACAGAACCGAGCCCAGAATGTTCGCTGCGGGATGCCCCAGTGTGCGCACCGACCCGTGTCTGGGGACGGGGTCGGAGGCCGTCCGGCCGGGGTGGACCTGAGCTGCAGGTCCCTGGTGTCGCCCATGAACCCTGAGAGCACTTCGAGGCGAGGCCCCCGGCTGCTTGCTCATTAACAACGCGCAGTAATGAGTCTGGTCATGCGGCTCAGACTCAGGAGGAGGGAGTCCACGGGGCGCGCGCGTCTGGAGTGAAACTCGAGCCAGAGAGCGCGTCCCTGTGTCACCGGGTTCTCTGCTCCGTCTCAGGAGATACAATCTAGCGGCGCAGGCCAGCAGCCGTCGTGCGTGCCGTCCCCGGCCGGGCCACGCGCCCTTACCCCGCTCCCCATCTGCGCCCGGCGGGTGGGGGGAGGGGGGTGCTCTCCTCCTGCTGCTCGCGTGAGCTTTCTCTCGTCCTGAGTGAGATGCTCACATTTCCGTGCACTTCAGCGCCATTTGCATTTCTTCCTCCGAGCGCTCATCTTCTGCCGGGCTATTGGACTTCTTCCTCATTGATTTTTATAGGGACTATTTATTTAAAAGAGGAACGAAGCCTGTGTATGTAAGAATTGCAGATGTGTGTGTGTATATTTATCACTTATCCTTAAGGAACAAAACTAAACAAAAAAGAAAACTCTGTTTGGTAGCTTTTACCCGGCAGCAAACTTCCATCTTCATGTGGTTGTTCTAACACTTCCTTTTTATGACTCTCAGATTTGTGTTTTTGCTAGAAGGGCCGTTCCCATTCTGAGATTGATTTTTTAAAATGACTTATTCAAATACTTTAATGGTTTCACTCTCTCACTTTCTCCACTTCCATGTCGACCCATATATACCTTTTTGGGTGCACGGTAAGGACCCCCAGGGTCTCTCCCCATCTTTGCATCTGGGGGGGGGGTGTCCTGGGATGCAGGGTTGGGTACCAGGATGCACAGAGCAGGGAAGATGCCCCAGGAAGCCACGTGCTTAGAACATTTGTTTCCCGTGCAGCACGTAGCCCGTGGCTCCCCCTCCACCTCGTTCCCCTTCTCAGGAGCACTTGCTCTCTCTGCCCCCCGCCCCCCTCCCCTCCCCTCCCCTCCCACATGGCCTTTGTCCAGGGCCAGGGCAGCGCCAGTAAACTTTGCCCAGAGGCTCAGGGAAGGCGTCCAGCTCCTTGCTATTTGCCAAGGGCTATGGCTCTAATTCCAAAGCAAAACACCGCGATCAGCTTTCAAATCGTCCTTTGAGCCCTCCCCCCGCCGCCCCCCAAATGTCAGGTAGGACCCAGCTCATTGAAATTAAGAGATTGACTCCATCCATTTCCCCTCCTGCCTGGATGCAGGCTGCGATGCCCGCGGAGTGTCTGCGGAGCCCCCCCCCCCCCCCCTGATGCCCTCTGCTCCTTCCTCCCGTCTCCTAGCAACGCTTCCCAGCAGCCTCCTCCTCCGCACAGCGCTCAGGTGGCATTTCTGGAGCAGGCCCCCGCCCGCGACTATCCTGGCAGAAGGGGAGTGCGGGCTGCCCAGACCCCGTCGGGCTGCACCCATGGGGCGGGGGGGGGGGGGGGGCGGTCAGAGGAGGGGGTGCAATGCCCTGCGGCCTGGATGCACCCGTGTCCCCTGCACCCTGCAGCCAGCAGGGCATGGTGCGCCCAGACAGCAAATGACTCCCTTATCTCCCGCCGGAGTCACATTCATCATCTCGGCCTCTGATATGTGGGCTCCCGGGTCCTGCCTCTGCGGGGGCGGCCGGCGCGGGTGCGAGGCGCTCAGCCATCCGTGCCCCAGCAGCCTCCGCACCAGGCGGCAGACACGCTCAGGCCTCTGCCAAGGCCCAACTGGGCGCCCCTGGGCATGGAGGCTAACTCCTCTGAGCACCAGTCTCCCCACACGCGGGGCGGGGGTGGATTCAAGGTCAGGAAGTGGCAGCCGGGCAGCCGGCGGGGCTCAGTGGCTGAGCATCGACCTATGAACCTGGAGGTCACGGTTCGATTCCCGGTCAGGGCACAGGCCTAGGTTGCAGGCTTGATCCCCAGTATGTGTGTGTGTGGGGGGTGGTGGGGGGGAAGGCGTACAGGAGGCAGCCTATCAATGAATCTCATCATTGATGTTTCATCTCTCTCTCTCTCCCTCTCCCTTCCTCTCAGAAAGCAATCAATCAATCAATCAATAAAAGAAAGTGGTGCCTGGGCCCGACGTGGCGAGCCCTCAGAGGCAGCGCCCTTCAGAAGCGACCTTGTCCTGGTCCCTGGGGATGGCGCTCCTCCTCCGTGGCGGTGCCTCCCGGGTCGGCTCACCCCGACTGTGCTGCTCCTGAGCCACAGTCCCCATCCCACCAACACGTCCGGCCCCGGGGACGGAGCTGGGCCATCGGGGAAACTGAGTCTCACACCAGGAGGGGCTTCCTGACAGCGGGCCGTTCTGGCCTGTATCGCCCACGTCATCAGCGCTCCTGCCCCCACACCTGGTCCCCCCGCCCTCCAGGGGCAGAGCCTGTGTTTATGCGGGTTTGGTCGCTCACACCTCTGTGCCCCATAGGCCGGTGTCAGGCGAGGGGCGCCCTCCCTCAGCCCTCCCCGCCCCCGGGACTCCGCGTGGCCCGGGCCCAGCATCGCCCTCTGCCTAGAGAGCCCTCATGGGGTCCTCCAGCCCTGTCCCTCCGGCTTCTCCTTTCCTGGGAGCCTGGCCGGGCAAGAGGGGGCGCTGCTGGGTGTGCTGAGACCTGGTCCAGGCAGGCTCGGGGCGAGGAGAGGAGGGGACTGTGTCTCAGACTTAAATTACCCGACGTCTCTCCCACCGACACCCACCCGGGCTCCCACCTCTACCCCCCCCCCCCCCGCAGCTTCCTGGCTCTTGTGGTCACTTCGACCTCAGCCTGAAGTGGACAGGATGACTGGCGGCTGCCCCTGCTGGCTGAGGGCCCGGTGATGGGAAAGGTGACCTGAGCGGCCCCCAGGCCCAAGTGCCGCTAGATTAACACGGTGGCCTGTGTGCAGAACAAGAGATGCAGGTCACTCACTGGGCCGCCCACTTCTGTCTAAGCCCCACCCACCTCCATCACAGCCCCACCCACCTCCATCACAGCCCCACCCACCTCCATCACAGCCCCACCCACTTCCATCTAAGCACCACCCACCTCCATCACAGCCCCACCCACCTCCATCACAGCCCCACCCACCTCCATCACAGCCCCACCCACTTCCATCTAAGCACCACCCACCTCCATCACAGCCCCACCCACCTCCGTCACAGCCCCACCCACCTCAATCACAGCCCCACCCACTTCCATCTAAGCCCCACCCACCTCCATCACAGCCCTGGCTACTCCATCACAGCTGACCTCCTGGTTCTTGGACCCTGTTCTGTGGGTCCCACACCAATGCCTGACCTGGTGGGTGGGGAACTGGGGGTGTCCACCAGGCCTTCCACCTCCCCAAAGCCACTGACATCTGGTCCAAGCAGCCCCGGCCTCCACGCGCGGGTTAGTTACTGAGTTGTCGGGGCGTGAAGATGTTTTTCGAGTCTTTGCTGCCTGGATGCCCTGGAGAGTGTATTGATCACTGATTCATTGGGACTGAAGATGCACTTCAGCCGGGGGCCGTGAGGGGGGCAGCGCGGGGTGTGGGTGCCAGCGCCCTCCCTCAGCCAGCACTGGCCCGCCCGCCAGAGGAACCGGGTGCCTCAGGCGTCAGGAGTGGGACCTCCCACCCACGCTCCTAAGTCACTTAGGGTGCAGGAGTGACAGGCGGGGGCTGGGGCGGGGCTCCTGGGATGAATCCCGGCTCTGCCCCTCGCCAGTGGGGGAACCTTGGAAGCTGGCCCCCCTCTCCCAGGTGCCACGGCTTCCCAGCCACACGAACGGGAGGGGGGGTACCTGGTGGCACTTACACTCCAGCCTGCCCCTCTTCTGTATGTCCCGTATGTGTGTGTATGCAGTTAGTCCTCACAACCCCTCCTGGGGGACGTCCTTCCATCATTCCCACCTTCAGAGGATGAGACGGAGGTTCTGAGTGGCCCCCTGTGCACGGGAGAATGAGGGCAGCCCCTGCCTGTGAGAGACAGGGACGCGCGTCTCACAGCCCCCGCGCTTGGCCCGGCCTGGTGTCTGCTCCGTGCACCTGTGAGCTGCTCTGGTCCCGCTCAGATCCTCCAGCCGCCGTGTGTGTGTGTGTGTGTGTGTGTGTGTGTGTGTGTGTGAGAGAGAGAGAGAGAGAGAGAGAGAGAGAGAGAGAGAGAGAGAGGCTGGAGCGGAGCACCAGGCCCGCCCCGCGGAAGCCGGGCTCAGCACGTCACGGTCCTGCTGCTGGGGCCTCCCCAAGGAGTCTCTCCCGCAGCGCAGCCTCTGTGCGCCTCCGGCCCAGTGGCCAGCCCTGCGGGTCAGATTCAGCCTCGCTGAGGCCTGGCAGTGCCAGCTGGTCGCGGGAGGCAGTCTCCAGGGAGACCCCGCAGGCGCTGACCTCAGCCTGTTCCCAGAGTAGATTTTCTTTGGTGACTTGGGTGCAGGCACAGACGTGGGCTTTGCTTTTTTAAAAAAATATTTTTACTGATTTCAGAGAGGAAGGGAGGGAGAGAGAGAGAAAGAGAGAGACAGAGAGAAACATCAATGATGATAGGGAATCATGGATCGGCTGCCTCCTGCACGCCCCACACTGGGGATGGAGCCCACAACCCGGGCCTGTGCCCTGACCGGGAATCAAACTGTGACCTCCTGGTTCATAGGTCGACGCTCAACCCCTGAGCCCTGCCGGCCGGGCAGACGCGGGCTTTTCGATGCCAATTTCAGAGCTTCCCCTCAGGCAGCTCCTCCGAAGAGTCAAGCCCTGGACGAAACCCTCTGTGTCTAACGAGCCTCCCCAGGCTTCCCCTCGTCCCGTGTCACACAAACCCGCGTCCCCACTTACAGCTGGGGAAACCGAGGCGCTGCAAAGCCCTGTAACTCGCCGGGGCCCGGGAATCTCGCCATGCGCGTGTCAGGTTGCACTTAGGGGCTGGCCCGGTCCACTCCCCGCTGCCTCCCCCCCGGCTCCCGGGGCGGCTCGAAGCCAGGGAGGAGCTGCAGGCCACAGAACCAGGATTGGAATCAGCCCTGCCCGTCCCCAGCGACAGGATCGATCCTGACAAGACGAGTGTTAACAGGGAGAAACTGGAGGTCGTGAGCCTGGGTCCCCGAGTCACCCGCACGCTGGGCGGGTGGGGGCGCGGTGGCCTCTTCCACTGCGTGCCGGGCGGGGACACGGGTGTGAGAGCTGGGGGGCAGCGTGAGCCATGGGGGTGCCCTCCCAGCGCCCCACGGTTTCAGGTTGTGTTTGCAGGGTAGCGTCCAGGGCCCCAGAGCTGGGTTCCCGGGTCCTGCATGCGCGGGGCAGGCCACAGCCCCAAAGGCGGGAGATGCGCCTGGGGGTGAACTTGGTTCTGAGGTCCTGGGTGCGGGTGGGCCTCTTTGTGTCGCAAACCCGCCCCCGTGCAGGTCAAACTGACTAAGTGGACAGTGTTTCTCAGAGCTGTTTAAACCCGGGGCCCTCCTGGCAAATCCACATCGCGTGCTGTGGCCACTGCCCCCCGCGCGGGCCCTCCCTGGGGAGGCCGCGTGGGGACCCGCCTCGTGGGTTTCTTCTACAGAAAAGAGGACTCATGGGGTGATGTTTGCTGTCAGTCACTCACAGCTGAGCCAGAGTGGTTTCTCCTAGTCACAGCGAGGCTATGGGCAAGCTGCGCCGAGGCACCAGGCCGCTGGGGGAGTCCGCCGTGCCCGCCCCAACCGCACTCACATCAGGCCCCGCGGCCCTTCCGCAGCTCAGCCTGCGTGTCCTCCTGGACGGACCCACGGCTCAGGGGTCTCCTGGCACCCAGCACCCGGGGGCATGAGGCCCGCAGGACTGTCCTGTTTTCTCTCCTGCTCCGCCGAGCACCTGGCACACCAGCCGGGCCAGTGCCTATCGGCTGAGCCCCCCATTGGGTCCTCCTCCTGCAGCTGTGCTGGCCGAGCGCTAGGAGCTGGCGGCTGAAACCATGAACATGAGTCTCTAGTTCCGGAGGCCAGAGCCCGAAACCCGGGCCCCAGGGGGAGCCTTCAGCCGGCGACCCGGCCTCGCTCCAGGCTCTGCTCCATCCTCACAGGGACTTGCCCCTCCGTGTGTCCGTCTGTGTCCCAGTTTCCCTCTCCCATAAGGACCGTCCTTGGTTGGGTGCGCTCCCGGCCTCGTGGGACTCATCTTCCCTGATGCCCCCTTTCTAAGTCAGGCCACATGCTCTGGTTCCCCGGCTTCGGGCCAGGACAGATCCTTGTTTGTATTTATTTGTTTGTTAATCCTCACCCGAGGATATTTTCCCCGTGGATTTTAGAGCGAGTGGAAGGGAGGGGGGGAGAGAGAGAGAGACACATCGATTGGCTGCCTCCCACATGTGCCCCGACCAGGGCCAGGGACCTAGCCTGCAACCAGAGTACATGCCCTTGGCAGGAATTGAATCCGGGACCCTTCAGTCCGAGGGCTGACACTCTATCCTCTGATCCACATGGTTAGGGCTGCGACAAATCCTCTGAGGATACAGTTCAACGCACAACCCCGATGGACGCACACGTGACCGCCAGAGAGAGGCTGGCGTGGCAGCCAGGCGCCTGCCGTGCGCTGAAAGGAAGGGTGGAGGGTGAGCAACAGTGACGGCGGCCACAGCGTTTCCTTCTCAGCCGCCATGTCCTCGACGGCGGGACTGGGACGAGGATGCTGAACATAAAAGTAGCCGGCAGTGACCGGCAGTGGCCGGCAGTGACCGGCAGTGGCCGGCAGTGCCCGGCAGTGGCCGGCAGTGACCGGCAGTGGCCGGCAGTGGCCGGCAGTGGCCGGCAGTGACCGGCAGTGAGCGAAGTGCTTTATGGGGACCATCCCTGGGCCCCATGGCTGCCCTCCAGGGAGTCGATCACTCGCCCACTTCCTTATTCAAGAACCATGCAGCAACGTCCTCCCTGGCGCCCGGTGCTGGCGGGACGGGAGCCCAGAGTCCAACTTTGTTACGTTTTCCTTCTCTGGCCCCGTCTCTCTCACTCCCATCATCACCACGTCCCTCCTCCATCGATTCTCTAATCCTCAGAGTCCATTGCTGTCCTCTGCCCGGCCATTGGATGACCTGCCATCAAGAGAAAGTCAAGGGCAGTAATCCCCGATTTCAGACCAATAGAAGCCCTTCCTCTGAAAAGGCAGAGGATAGCATTCAAATAAAACTAAAGAGTCGTCAGAATATTTTTAAGAGAACCGTGACCTTTCCGTCTGACCTCCTCTCGGTGAGCAAATCCAACGACGCAATCATGTCTTCCCCGAACTGGAGTGGCTCTGAGTCTTAACGCGTTAGATTTGGTTTAATGCAGAGAAAGCTTTATAGCACGAATTAGTGTCCCCAGGGGAGTGAGTGTCATGGGAAGAGCCTGGAGATCCCCACGAACACAGCCAGCACCTGGAGTTACTGGGAAGGCTCTGGGGGTGGG
Organism: Myotis nattereri; assembly: GCF_964212035.1. Taxonomy (NCBI): domain Eukaryota; kingdom Metazoa; phylum Chordata; class Mammalia; order Chiroptera; family Vespertilionidae; genus Myotis; species Myotis nattereri. The sequence goes on along the minus strand of NC_138077.1, from coordinate 214,600,020 downwards.
GGCTGGGCAGGCAAGGGCCCGGATGTCTACCAAATGGCCCCGAGGGTTGGTGTCAGTCTCAACTTTAAATTATTCCGTTAATTGGCTGACTCACCAATCTGTCATCCTTCCGCTGCACATTTTCAGAACATTCTTTGTGTGTGTGTGTGTGAGGTATAATCGATATAGAAAAAATTGCACACTTTTAGTATATGTGCTTTAATGAACGTGCACATATGCAAACACCCCTGATTCCAGCAAAGCACTAAATATATTCATCGCCTCCAAAAATTTTCTTGCGTTTGCATGTGTGCGTGTGTGTGTGTGCGCGCGCAATTGGTAAGAACACACAATAGAGTATTGTTAAGTGTAGGTATTCTGCGTGTAAAACATGGGAGTGGGTGATGAGGGTAGAGGTCAGCTCTCAAGAAGCTTCTGGAATCATAGGTGCTGTCGCTGGGGTGGGATCACGGGCCGTCAGCGGCAGAGCAGTGGTAGCTCTTGAAGCTGACACAGTGGCCTCGCTGGTACAGCCAGTCACTGTCGCTGATCCAGTCACCGTCACTGATCCAGTCTCCGTACTGAGACAGTCACGTCACCGATACAGGCGCCCTCACTGATGCTCTAGGCCGTGGTTGGCAAACTCATTAGTCAACAGAGCCAAATATCAACAGTACAACGATGGAAATTTCTTTTGAGAGCCAAATTTTTTTAACTTAAACTATATAGGTAGGTACATTGTTATTAACTTAATTAGGGGACTCCTAAGGCTTAGGAAGAGCCACACTCAAGGGGCCAAAGAGCCGCAGTTTGCTGACCACGGCCTAGGTGCTTGGGTCTTGGAGCTCAGCTCTGGCACCTGCAGGGGGTCAAGGTGGCCCCTGGAAATGGCCGTCAGACCTGTGCTGCTCGTCAGGGATGGCGAGGCCCCCCCTGGCCCCCTCCCCACTGATGGAACCCCCGCTGTGTGGCTGTAACGATACTTACTTTTAACATTTTATTTATTGATAATTTACAATTGCATTTGACATCCTGGATTATTCTACATTGGTTTCAGGTCTACAGCACAGCGGTGGGACGTTTATGGAATTTAACTGTAATTATAATCCATTCGCCTCCCTTCCCTGCGCCCACCGGAGCCGACGCCTCTCGGCAATGTCCGGCGTGTGCACCTCACACTGGGTGTCCCACCGGCAGCGGCCCAGCCCCGATGGCTGCTCTGATGGCAGCGTCTGCGCACCTCCCTCGCCTGTGATCTCAGGGGACGGTTGAGGTCCAGGGGAGGCCAGTGGTCTTTGTTCCCTTTGGAGCGGGATTAGGAAAGACTGCGGAGGTGGAGGGCTGCCAGCTGCTGTTGCCATGGACACGGATGGCTGAGGGGATCTGAAAACCATCAGCTAGTCTGTGAGCCGCAGGGAGAAGCCGGGGCCTCCATTCTCAGGGGTGCTGTGGGAAGCCTGGGAGGTGGGGGGACAGGAACTGGGGTCCTAGGCAGGTTCAAGAAGGAGGCAAAGGGACCCCAGGGGGTGGGGCACCGCTTGGCCTGAGCCAGGGCCCTGGCTCCCCAGGCCCGTGATGGGTGGGTGTGTTCTACAGGGCAGGCGCCCGGGATGTCCCACTGTGGCTCCCAGGGCTGCAGTGCACGTGGTGTGGCCTTGATGGGAGCTCCAAGAGCAAGAGGCAAGGATTCCCAAGGCTGCCTGAGTGCTGAGTGTGGAGGGGGCTGGTCTCCAAACACTTCATGGTGAGGGGGGCGCGGAGCGGGGTTAATGGGAAAACAGCCTGGCTGTCTGCTGCTTCTTCCTGGTCACACTTCTGAAGCCCAGAGGCCCCACAGGAAGGGGTCACCTGCGGTCATTTAACCATCTGTCCCTGAGGTCACTGGGGGAAGTGGGCCCCAACCATGGACGTCCCCGTTGTCCCGTATCATTGAGAAACAGAAACTCTTTTTTAAAAAAAGATGCTTTATTGATTTCAGAGAGGAAGGGAGGAGAGAGAGAGAGAAACATCAATGATGAAACAGAATCATGGGTCGGCTGCCTCCTGCACACCCCCTACTGGGGATCAAGCCCATGACCTGGGCATGTGCCCTTGACCGGGACTCAAACCCGGGACCTTCAGTCCACAGACCTACGATCTACCCACTGAGCCAAACTGGCGAGGGTGCAAATAAGAACTCCTGATGAAGACAAGATTGGGCTTTTCCCTGGCAGGATGGGTGGAGAGGGGACTGAGGAAGGTGGGGAGGGGTGAGCAGAGTGGGTGGGGCCTGCGGGTGGCCCTGACGTCAGGGGAGTCCGGCACCAGCTCTGGAAGGCGGCCCACAGCCTCCACCGCCCTCACCTGGTCTCACACTCGGTGCCAGTCCTGGCGTCCCAGACTCATTCTCGTCCAAGCCGGTGAGCAGTTCCCGTGTATGGAGGGGCATTCGTGTAGCACAGGTGGGCCCCGCCCTGCGGGCGCCGGCGAGGCTGGCATGCGGAGCTGATGGCGGGAGTGGGGTCTCTGAGGGTTCCCTACTGTAGCTGTGAAAGGAGTTACCACTGCGGGGAGGGGCCGGCTACCCTGGAACCTCTCGTACTGTTCCTGCAACTTCCTGTGAGCGTCTAATGATGTCGAATGTAGATATAATTTAATAGTTTAACATTTAATACACGCTTTAGCATTTAATGCATTTTCTTAATTCAATTTAATTGATATTAAAACGAAATTGGATTTAATATAATAAACCCACATAAATATAAATAGCAATAAACAAATGCTTGCAGGCGGCTTAAACATTTAGATCGGGTACTGGTAAAGGTTTTAGGTGATTTCCATCCCTAATTATAAAAAAATAAATAACAAAGGAAGCACCAAATCGACCCGGCGATGGTTACTTTCCCCAGATGCTGAGAAGCGGGCCAGGTGCTGGGCGGCTGGTGGCGTGAGAGGAGGGGGGCTCTGTGCCAGGGATGGGGGGCCGGGGAGGGGGGCGTCGGGTGAGGCCGGTGTCCCTGACCCCCTCCCGCCTTTATTTCCATCCTTGTCCTTGGACATAGATCATCCTTTAGCTCTAAAGTTGAGGGCTCCCATGGCTTCCCCTTTGGTGGGTTCCGGGCCAGAGGCACCTTTAAGCCTCAGACACAGGACACGCCCACGGCCCCCTGACCTCACAGGGGGGCCCTCCACCCGCCTCCCGATCCCCTTGGCCATCTCCTCTCCGTGAGAGCTCTCGTCCAGCCCCGAGGGAAACATTAGAGCTGGTTGGACGGCCATTTTAATCAGCGGCAAAGCTGCCTGTGGGGCCGCCCGCGATGCAGCGAGGTATTTCATGGCTTGTTTTCTTTACAGCCATCCCGACGGGCACGCAAAGTCACAGGACAGCCCGGTTCCTGCCACCTTTGGGCCCCATTTTAATTTTATTTTTTAAAAAATATATTTTTATTGGCTTCAGAGAGGAAGGGAGAGGGATAGAGGATAGAAACATCAATGATGAGAGAGAATTATTGATCTGCTGCCTCCTGCACGCTGCCTCCTGGGGATCGAGCCCACAACCTGGGCATGTGCCCTTGGCTGGAATCAAACCCGGGACCCTTCAGTCCACAGGCTGACGCTCTATTCACTGAGCCACACTGGCCAGAGCTGGGCCCCATTTTAGATGTCATAGTGTGACTCACTTGTTTTCAGAAGTGCCGGCCCAGGGAGGGATGTGGCTGCCTTTAGGAGCCTATTCCAGGAGAAGGGATGTCTGCCCTGGGTCATGAGGGGTCCGGGAGAGCTGGGAGGGCTGAGAGGCAGGGATGCGCTCAGACAGCGGAGCCTGGCTCAGCCCTCATTGGTGACCTTGTTGGTGCCTCCTCACCCTCCCGGGCCATGATGGACATGGTGATGGACAGCTGCCTTCGGGGTCCCTGCCCCTGCCCCAGGAGAGGGCGCCCAGCAGGAGGGAGAGCAGTTTTCCTGGCGACGAGGCCACCTGCAGGGCGCTTGAAGGTTTGGGGTGAGTGAGGGTCCACCCCCTGGGAGCCCCTGTGACTCTGGGACTTGCTTTGTCTTCAGGAAAGCGGGCGAGTGGCCGTTGGCCCATCGGAGTTGGTCCTACTGTGTGCTATACTGGTCAGATCTGGAAGGAAATGAGCCTGTGCGGTTGGCTTTGAGTCAAGCAGGAAGGAGCCCTTGGGGGCCTGCGGGGGCAGCTGCCTGTCTCCAGCTCTCATCCAACCAGAGCGCAGCACAGGGCTGCAGGCTGGATGATGGACAGCGCTCAGCTGTGTGAGGAATCGTGGGGCCTGGGGCAGCTCCAGAGAATTACAGAGAAGAAACCATTCCAATTTCAACATTGGGAGAAAAGCAGGTTCTAGAAACTCAACAGGCCGGAAAGCATTTGAGCTGGAGTGCCTGAATCTGGCTGCTCACGGTCTCACCATGTTCCATACTGGTCGGTCCTACTGCGTTCCATGCTGGTCAGTCCTACTGTGTTCCATACTGGTCGGACCTACTGTGTTCCATGCTGGTTAGTCTCACTGTGTTCCACACCGGTGGGTCCCACTGTGCTCCATACTGGTCTGTCTCACTGTGTTCCAAACTGGTGGGTCCTACTGTGTTCCAAACTAGTCAGTCCCACTGTGCTCCATACTAGTCGGTCTCACTGTGTTCCAAATTGGTTGGTCCCACTGTGTTCCATGCTGGTGGGTCCTACTGTGCTCTATACTGGTCAGTCCCACTGTGTTCCGAACTGGTTGGTCCTATTGTGCTCCATACTGGTGGGTCCTACTGTGTTCCAAACCGGTCTGTCTCACTGTTCCATACTGGTCAGTCCTACTGTGTTCCATGCTGGTCAGTCTCACTCTGTTCCAAACTGGTGGGTCCTATTGTGCTCCATGCTGGTCAGTCCTACTGTGTTCCAAACTGGTTGGTCCTACTGTGTTCCATACTGCTGGGTCTCACTGTGTTCCATACTGGTCCTACTATGCTTCATCCTGGTCAGTTATACCATGTTCCATACTGGTCGGTCCTACTGTGTTCCAAACTGGTCAGTCCTACCGTGCTCCATACTGGTGGATCCTACTATGCTCTATACTGGTCGGCCCTACTGTGTTCCCTACTGGGTTGGACATACTAGTATTTGCGAGGCCTTGGGGGTCTGGGACACTTACCACCATCGTTTACACGTCTAACAGGCCCTGAAGAGGCTGGGCAACAAGCAGTGTTCGCCCTGGGAAAGCAAAGGCGGGGAGCGCTGCCTCTGAATGTGGAGGTGAAGATGGGAAAGAGCTGGATCTCTTGGTGACCTCAGGGCAGGACTGAGGTGTCAGAGAAATTGGTTTTCTTCCTATAAAAGGCGGGCGCTCCTCCAAGTGGGAGGTATTCAGAGAGGGAACAGGCCACCCCGCGGGGCAGAGAGCAGCCCGGCTCCTGGGTGCCCCGGGGGAGGCTGGTGGGACGTGCTGAGACTTGGTGGATGCTGGGCGGGGCCGAGGGGTTTGGGTTAAATGGTGCCCAAGCCACACAGGGAGGCCTGAGGTGGAGGAGAGCTGGCACCGAGATTCCCTTTCATGCTCGGTAAGGGCAGCCGCTAGCGTTTTCCCAGCGGGAGCCCAGTATGTGACCCAGTTCCCGCCTCTGCCGCTGGTCGCATTGCACTGGGGCTGGACAGGGTGATCACGTGGTGATGAAACGCAGCACTTAGCCAGGTGCTCTCTCCCTAGGGACCAGGCTCCGCCCTCTGCAGAGCTAACATCCCATCTAGACTCACAACCCCTGCCTTCATGGGCGGGCAGGGGTGGGGGTGGGGGTGGCGGGATTCCTCTGAGAAGAGCTATTCACGCTGTTTTCAGCACTGAATTCACCACTTTGTGAAGTTCAGCGAGTCCAGGAGCCACGCTGAGAATCCTGTCTTGGATCCTGGGTGCCTTTTGTCCCCACCTGTCTGCCAGGGGGCCTGAGCGAGGGAGAAAGGGGCGGGGTCTAGGTCACTCCATCCTCCCCCCCAGGTGGGTCAGCGGCCTGTGCTGTGAAAGACGGCATGTCCGTGAGTTTGATCACCTAGCGAGGGAAGCGGGTCTGTGCTGTTCCGCGATGGGGTGACCACTCGGGAAGGCCCAGACCCTCAGGCGGAGGCAGAGTGGGGGAAGCAGGAGCCCTGGCCACTGGAAGCAGCCGCTGGTCCTGTCCCCACTCTCCGCGGCAGGGGTGTGTGACCTCTTGCTCCCGGCACTGCGCACCTGCCTGTCATCGCACCTGCCTGTCATCGCTGTGGCCTCCAGCACATTCCGTTCTCTGCAGGGGCCGCCCTGCTGCTCAGCCGCCTCAGCGGCCTCTTTTGTTCTCAGTGTTTTTCTTTCGCCTTCTATGTGGGCAGCAGGATTCTCCACAGCTTTTGATGAGAGCAGAAGAGAGAGGCGCCAATTAAATAAGATAGAGATTCTCTTGTCCAACCTCCTACCTCCGACTCTGGAATCAACAAATTCGTTGCTTACCCTGGCTGGTTGAGCCTTGATCACGAGCCAAGAGGTCACTGGCTGGATTCCTGGTCAGGGCACAGGCCCGGGTTGTGGGCTTGATCCCCTGTAGGGATGTGCAGGAGGCAGCTGATCAGTGTTTCTATCTCTATCCTTCTCCCTTCCTCTCTCTTTAAAATCCATAAAAACATATAATAAAACCAAATTCGTTGCTTTGTAAAGCTTTCCTAGCATGCAGGGAGATTAAAAATATTTGCAGACTCCAAGTGTGAGATCTGAAAGGGTGTCTGTTTTGGCTTTGCAAAAATGCCTAGTTAAAATGACACAATTTCTTTCTCAGTTGAAGCCTAGATGAGTTACTTGTAGACATTTAAAAAACAACGATATTCCCTTTTTTTCCTAAACAAAAATGTTCATGGAGTCACAATATATAAAACAGGCAAAAATGACTTATTATGACCGAGCAGGGGCAAGGTCCAGGTACCCACCCCTGGGCATTCAGGGCAGCGCCTGAGACAAAACTGGAAGCCTGCCACCCCGCATACAGGGGAGCAGTGCGTGGGACTTGTTCCAGGCAGGGGCCTTCCAGCGGCTCTGGACTTCCCATAAGAGTTTACAGCCCAATCTATTCATTTAACGAACAGTTATTGGCTGCCCACCATATGTCAGGGTTTGTTAGGTATTTGGAATACTTCAGTGGATGCGGAAAACAAGGTCCTGCTTTATAGGGCTCGGCGGTTAGCAAGTGACACAGGCATTTTGTGGCGAGTGCTGTGCAGGAATTAACAGCCTGACGTGGCTGAGCAGCAGGGGAGGGGCTGCTTTAGGCGGGCGGCCCTCACCGACGTGCAGGTGTGAACTGGACGGGGGCTTCTCTCCCAGGCTCACTTGTTTTCCCGAGCGGCGACGTCATCTGGGCTAAAGGGAATCCCAGCACTGCCTGAGAGGAGGCCCTCAAAGGGGTCCTGTCCAACAATTCCTGGGCAGATGCACGCCCCAAAGATGCAAGGTGCAGGCGAATTTGGGAGCAGAGAGATCGTCTGGCAAGGATGGGTAGAGGAGTGGGAATGGGTGAAACATCAGCCTTTTCTTTCTTTTTAAAAAATGTATTGATTGGAGAGAGAAAGAGAGCGAGACATAGATATTTGTTGTTCCGCGTACGTATGCATTTATTGGCTGATTCCTTTATGTGCCCTGATTGGGGATTGAATCCACAGCCTTGGCCTATGGGGACGACACTCTAATCAAGTGAGCTACCTGGACAGAGCCATCAGTCTCTTCTTTTCTTCTTCTTTTATTTTTAAAAATATATTTTTTTATTGATTTCAGGGAAGAAAGGAGAGGGAGAGAGAGAGATAGAAACATCAATGATGAGAATCATTGATTGGCTGTCTTCTGCACGCCCCCTACTGGGGATCGAGCACGTAACCCAGGCATGTGCCCTCGACCAGAATCGAACCCGGGACCCTTCAGTCCTCAGGCCAACAGTCTCTTCTTGAAAAGGAACGGACATCATTGGGGCGTTTGTGAGGGACGCTTGAGGGTGATGCATGCTTGGCCCTTCTCTCCTGGCACGTGCGTCGTCTATGGGGGATCAATACATTCTTGATGTGGGTCCAGGAAGACTCTTAGGGCGGCGTTATAGCTACTGGGGCACCTGGAAAATCAAAGGGAGAGGTTAACAAGAGGCAGCTCTGCCAGCCCCAGCCGAGCCGGAAACAACTGCTCTCATCCGCACCTGTCCTTCAGGACCACGGAGAGCACCCAGGCAGCGGGGTGAGCCAAAGGCGGTCACGTGTCCTTCAGGACCATGGAGAGCGGGATCCCTTCTCAGTCCTCTGCGTGGAGCAAAGGCAGTGGGTCTCCAGGGTGAAGCTAGGGCAGCAAAGCATGAGTTACAAGAAGATGGAGAAGGGAAACATACACACCGTCCTTATCATAGAAGCTATTTCATTCCTAACAACCATGCTCACGCCATTCCCGGACGAACCACGCCCCAAGCAATGGAAGAGTCCACCACTGAACAAACACAGGCAAAAGATAGTCTCACCTGGGGATATTTTTCCACTCATTTTTAGAGAGAGTGGAAGGGAGAGGAAGAGACAGGGAAGCATCCATGCGAGAGAGAAGCATCGATTGGTTGTCTCCTGCACGCACCCCGACCAGGGCTGGAGAACCTGCAACCAAGGTACGTGCCCTTGACTGGAATCGAAGCCGGGACCCTTCGGTCCACGGGCTGATGCTCTGTCCACTGAGCCAAACCGGTGAGGGTAAATGTCTGTTTTTTTTTTTTTTTTAAATCAGAGACAATGGCCCTTCGTGGGCAGCACCCTCTTGAGCTGCCTGCCTTCACACTGGAACTACACAGGGGGTCCTGGGTCTGCAGCTTGCCCACTCGCCCTGCACATCCTGGGGCGTGTCAGCCTCCACAGTCATGCAAGCCAAGTCCTTACAATAAACCTCTTCCTACTTACGTCTGTGTGGCTGTAGGCATCCCACGGGGTGCGCTTCTCTGGACAGCCCCGGGTAACACAGGCTTTGTTCCCGGCAGGAGGCTCCGTCCGGCCCTCACTGCGCAGTCAGAGATGAAGGCGCCGGCTTGATGACTCACTGACTGACGCAAAGCACCCTTTTGCATCGTGGGGACGGCCACGCCACCATTTGATGTTCTCGGGAAAGCCTGGTGTTCGAGCTTGGATTTTTGCAATTGGGAAAGTGGCGGGTACTCGGAGCCGAGCGTCGGAGCTGCTTGGGGGGCCTCCGTGGGCGGTGCTGCTGTGAGCGAGCCATGGGCCGGCATCGGTTCCAGCTCTCCCAAATGCCAGCCAGATGGTGCGCGATTTGCCCGTGATTTCCCAGGCCTCCCCTCATTTGGCCGAGCGGATGCTTGGCGGCCAGGGTGCTGGCCACGAGGAGGCCGAGTTGCGGCTGGCTGGCATGCTCTCTGCTCCCCTCGGCCTTGTTAGAGCGATGGCTCCAGCCGCCGTCCACGTATTCCAGGCCCCATAAAGCAGGCTTGATTACACAGTTATGTTAGCTCGCTGACACGGAACGGCAGCCGACCCGGGATTCATCAGCGCTGCGCGGGCTCTCCGGGCCCAATGGCCGTCTCGAGGAACATTTGACAGCCCGTCAGCCCCGGGTGTTACACGGACAAAAGCTATTTCTGTGCCTGAGAGACTTCCCTATCCTGCACTTAAGAACTTTTATGGGTTTGTGGTGACATTTCTATTTTAATTTGCTAATTATTATTGCTGAAATTGAGAGGCAACTCCAGATTTATTGCATTTCACAGGCTGTTGTGTTCCGTATACAGCTGTGAATCTAACAGACAGGAAGGCAACCTGCCCGGCACAGCGCACGCTAATCTGCTGGGCACCGGGCGCCCGGTGCCAGGTGAGGCCTGGCTCCTGCGGAGTGTGGAGTGCAGGGAGCCCGTCAGACCTGCTGGCAAACACCTCCACCGCGCCCCTGGCCGGTGGCTTCGGAGAGGACCCTGGGGAGGTGCAGGGAGAGCCTGGGTCCTTCCTCCTGAGGGTGCTTGCCCCGCGGGGCCCGCAGACAGATCCTCCTCCGTCTCTCCCAGGCACCGCTGGCTGCCAGGTAGCGCAACACCAGCAAGCCGCTGGGCACCACGCTCCCGCACCACGGAGCGCGGCCAGGAGGGGCCCTCGGTGGCGCTGCTGCTACCCATGTTCACAGCAGGTCAACATCTCAGAGTTCCCCCCGGAGTGAGTGTGAGGCGCACATGTGCGCGTACACACACACACACACACTCACACACATGCTTCCTCAGTGAGGCCTCGCATGACCTTCGCCTCCAGATGCCGGGACGAGAGGCCGCGAGGCGAGGAGGCTGCTCGGGCCACGCAGGTGGCAGGGCTGGGCCTTCCTCTTATCGGTAACGTGAGGCCGAGGAACAGATTGGTCCTTCCGGCGGCATAGCCCCACTGACCGGGAGACGTGACCCTTCCAGTACCTTCCACCGCGATTTCCGTGGCGGGGGCGGGGCGGAGAGGACTCCTGGCCCACGCCTCAGGGTCGCGGGGTGTTGGCGATGCGTGATGGCGGCGGGAAGTCACTTTCTCAGGCACAAAACACAAAACCAGCCCAGTGCACGTGCAAGTCGTAGCTCCCCCCCCCCCCGCCCCCCCCCCCCCCCACGGCCAATTAAAGGGGCCCCGCGGTCTCTCCTCCCTCGTTCGGATCAGGAGGAAACTGCGGGGCAGCTGCTTCTGCAAAATAACGAGGCTGTTTATTAATATCGCGAAGGCGAAGGGGAGCAAGGTGGCGGCGGAGGTTTCCATAGCAACTGCCAGGGAGGACGTAGGCACAGTTGGCGAAACCTGGGCCCCTCCCCAGCGCCCCCGCCCCCGGATCACAAGGGGAAGCCTGGGACCCGGCCGAGGGAGAGGTCCCTGGGTGCTGCCTCACGTGGTTCGCCTCCGGGTGGGTGGGTGGCGTGAGAGTTCGGCGAACGCAGCGTTGGATGAGGAGGACGTGGATTTAGGCTTGGAGGTCTCGTGGCAGCTCCTGACGCCCTGGCTGTGGGAGGGCAGCCTGTCGGCGGGCGAACCGGAGCCCGTCCACGGCTGGTGCGCTGGAAACGGCGAGGCCCCTCCGGACCAGAGCCTGGCGGCTCCTCTGAAGCTTCGCTGTGGCCCGGCCAGCGGGGCTCAGGGCTGAGCGTCGCCCTGGGAACCGGGAGGTCCCGGTCCCGGTCAGGACACAGGCCGGGTGGCGGGCTCGATCCCCACTGTGGGTGTGCAGGAGGCAGCGATCCATGATTCTCTCTCCTCATTGGTGTTTCTCTCTCTCCTTCTCCCTTCCTCTCTGAAATAAAAAAAAATATATTAAAAAAAAAAGGTGAGACCCTCAAACACCCAGGACCAGGCTTTCTTTGCGGATTCCTGCCTGGCCCCCGTCCTATGGCTGCCGCGCCTGGGCCCACAGTCCCCTCCCCCACAGCCCCCTCGTTCCGCTCCCTTGGCCCACTGATCCCACTGCCCAGTGGGTGGCTCCTCTGGTCCCTTCTCCACCCGCACATCCTCCTCCAAGGCTCAGCCAAGCCCCGCCCCCCTGGTGAGGCCTCCTGGTTGGTTAGGAGCCTGTCACTTTCCTAGTCAGATTGTCCATTGCTCCTGAGCCAGGGCTGTGTCCCTCCCAGGGTCCCTCCTGCGCTGTCTCCCCCAGAGCTGGCGTGTGCCTGGTGCTCAGCACATGGTTAATAATTTTTATTTTTGTTAATCCTCACCCGAGGCTATTTTTCCATAGATTTCTATTTTTATTTATTTTTTAAAAATATTTTTTATTGGTTTCAAAGAGGAAGGGAGAGGGGGAGAGAGAGAGACAGAAACATCAATGATGGGAGAGAACCATGAATCAGCTGCCCCCTGCACACCCCACACTGGGGATCAAGCCTGCAACCCAGATACGTGCCCTTGACTAGAATTGAACCTGGATCCTTCAGTCCGCAGGCCGACACTCTGTCCACTGAGCCTCCCCGGCCAGGGCCCAAGCACTGTTCTTTATCACAAGTTGGGGCTGTTTTCTCAGATGCAATACTTCGCAGCCTCCAGCACATGAAGCAGGTGGGAGGGGATCCCCTCAGCACGACAGGAAGTTCCTACTCTGGGCTCAGGCCGCAACCTGGGAAAATACAAAACCGGGGATGTGGCAGTGACGCAGCGGTCATGGGAGGGGCGCGGAGACGTTTTCTCAGCCCGATGGCACCGGCAGACAAGGTAGCCTGTCGGGCGGGGCGCTCTGGGCGGCGCCGTGATAACTTGCCCTGATGCATGTGAATGATGAGGCTGGAGTGAGAGGACGCGCCCGCTCTTCGCTGCAGTAGACGAACCGGGGCCCTGCCCGCTGACCGTCGGCAGCTCAGAAAGCACGGCCTGACCCTTTCCGAGGGACCCAGGTACCCGGGCGATGCGCTCCGGGCACTGGGCGAGGAAGCCGGAAACCAGCCCCGAAACGAGAACGAGGAAACCTCCGCTGCTTCGCAGGGAAGCCACACACACGCTCCCGAGGAGCCCGGTCCCACGAGAAGGCACAGGGGAGTTGGGAAATGAGAAGATATTTTAACTAAATGGTAGTGAAGACACATCCCCTTATGCGCGCAGGCAGCCGGGAACGGACCGCAGCGGGGACGTGCAGCCCTGTGTGCGGACAGAAAGGCCAGGAAAATCAATAACTGGGATTTCACTGGGAAGAAGCCAGGAGAAGAGAATGAATCCCGGATCGAAGGAGACAGGAGGGAAGGCGTCACAAAGACAAAAGCGCCAGGAAATGGGGTGGGAGGCAAATACGCAATAAAGCAAACCAACAAAGGCCCGGGGAGACGATCTGAGAAAGTAATGAGACTGGTGCACGAGCAGAACGGGTCAGGAACCAGAGAGGAGGCCGAGGAGAACGGGCAGAAAGGCGCGGGGGGCACAGCTGGGCAGGTGTGGCACGCGGGGTCCAGGCACCCGGGCCTGACGTGCGGAGGCTGCTTCAGGCCTCGCGTCCCAGACCCGCGGCGAATTCTGACATCTCCACAGCGGCGGCGAGAAAAGCAACCGGTGAAGCAGGTGAGAGATCCGAGCGGACGCCTCCCCGCAGGTGACACTCCGTGGCACTCCCCAGGCGAAGACGCCGAGAGAAGAGGCTCAACAGCGTTAGACAGAAACTCGGAAACGGGGCCCATGATGACACGCCGCTCCCCGCCCGCCGGGCCGCCGAGCGGAGAAAGACGCGCCCACCCCGAGGGCCGGCGAGGACCAGGGCGCCTCGGCCCCAGTGGGGCTGCCCAGGTGACCACGACAGGTCAGGCACCAGCGCTGCCCCCCACTGACAAAGAGGACTTCCTTTGTTACTTATTTACGTATATATGTGTGTGTAGGTATGTATGTATTTATTTATATTTTTATTGATTTCAGAGAGGAAGGGAGAGGGAGAGAGAAAGATAGGAGCATCAATGATGAGAGAGAATCATGGGCTGGCTGCCTCCTGCACGCCCCACACTGGAGATCGAGCCGGCAACCCGGGCATGTGCCTTTGACCGGGATCAAACACAGGGCCCTTCAGTCCGCAGGCCGACGCTCTATCCATTGAGCCACACCGGCCAGGACTGGCACAGTTTTTAAAGTCCCCCTTTGCCATCTCAAGATTCTCTCACCAAACAGGCGCTGAGGCTCCAAACACAGGTCTGTGCTCCTCGTGCTCAGAGCAAAGGTGGACGGGGAGCCCCGGGTTCTCGGGGAGCAGGGACAGCGGCCCCGGTGGGAGCCCCGCCCGCATCCCTCGCCGAGGGGTTCGGCTCTGGGGTGGGACCGACCGAGGAGTCTCACGGAGCCTGGCAGTGCGGGAGCTGGCGGGTGGGCCCTGGGCGTGTGCTCACCTCTCACACAGGACAGCACAGCCCCTGCCCCCGTCACTCCATCTGCCGCACCTGAGCCGCACCTGAGCCATGCTGCGGGCACAGGGAGGGGCGGGCTGCTCCAGGTCCTGCCGGGAGGAGGGGCCTGCCAGCCTGGAGCCCGGCTGCCGGTCTGCGAGGCGTGAGACTTCCCACTTAACACCTCGGCAGAGGCGTTGATTTTCCATGGTCTCTAAAAGCTGCTCCAGCATAAGCTCAGGGCCCTGGTGTCTGACCGTTTCGGGAACCCTTGAGCGGCTCGGAGGGGCCTCAAGCTCTGTGGTCACTCCTGTCCCCTGGGACCCTCGTCTCGCTCCGCCGTGGCTCTCAGCTCTGAGTCCTGAACTGTTCAGGAGGCACCGGGAGAGGCGTGAATGGCTGTAAGGCTCCTAACGCCAGGGGCGGCCATGCCGCTGGTATCCAGGGGCTCGGGTGGGTCCTGGGGTGCAGCGAGCAGCGAGGGGCTGAGCGGATGGGTGAGGGGGTGGGGCGTCCTTCCTGCCTGGTGCCCGCACAGTGCACCCCCGCGAGGAAGGACGCTGACCCCGTCGCCCACATTGCCTGGGCCTTGCCTTTACTTATTTTAAAAATTTTTATTTTTTATTATTAAACTAGAGGCCCGGTGCACGAATCCACGCACGGGTGGGGTCTCTCAGCCTGGCCGGAGATTGGGGCTGATCGGGGTCTGGTCCAGTCCCAATCGGGGCCAATGGGGGGCTGGTGGGGCGGAGGGACCGTGGGAGGTTGGCCGTGGGAGCGCACTGACCACTAGGGGGCAGCTCCTGCATTGAGCGTCGGCCCCCTGGTGGTCAGTGCAGGTCGTAGCTGCCGGCAGTCGCCCGGTCATCTGGTCGTAACGGTCGCTTAGGCTTTTATATATATAGATCGATTGGGGTGACGTTAATCAACAGGAACATACAGGTCTCAGGTGTGGGTTTCTACGTGACAGGACCTGTGTATTGCACCGTGTGCCCCCACCCAAAGTCACACCTTCTCCTGTCCCCTCATATGCGGGGCCCCCTCCCCTGCCCCCCTTCCCTCTGGCAACCACCGCCCTGCTGTCTGTGCTCACGAGTTCCCGTTTTATATCCGCCTGTGAGCGACGCCATAGGGCTCTCAGCTTTCCTGAATGAGCGGACTGCACCCCCGCCCATCCATGTGGTTAAATGGCGCGACTCCGTCCTCTCTCGTGCTGAGGGGCACCCATTGTGTAGACGGCCCACATCTTCTCCGTCCTCCATCGCGGGGCCCTTGGCCGTCTCCATGCCTTGGCCGCCGTGCATAATGCTGCAGTGGACGCAGGGGCGCATGTGTCTTTGCGAAGTCATGGTTTCCCGTGTTTCGGGTGTATCCCCGGGAGAGGGATGGCTGGCTCGCTTGGAAGCTCTAGTCTCCGTTTTCTGAGGCATCGCCAGGCTGCGTTCCTCAGTGGCTGTACCGTCTCCACGCCAGCCAGCAGGGAGGAGGTCGCCCTCCCTCCCACGGCCTCTCCGCACTGGCTCCTGCTTGTCTTGCCGATACCGGCCTCTCCTTGGCTCTGGCAGACCACAGTGACCCTGCCCAGCCCTCACCTGTCGGGGCCCCGGCAGCTCTCACGCCTGCAGCCACGCCCTTGGCCTTAGAGCAGTGGTTCTCCACCTTGGCTGCACATTAGAATCACCTGGGAGTCTTTTTAAAATCCTGATTTCTGGGCCTCATCCTCCAGAAATTCTGTCTCTTTGTTATGGGGTGGGGCCACAACATTAGTCACAAAGAAACAGAATTTCCGGAGGAGGAGGCCCAGAAATCAGGATTTTAAAAAGACTCCCAGGTGATTCTAATGTGCAGCCAAGGTTGAGAACCGCTGCCTTAGAGGGAGTGGTTGTGGGGTTTTGCTTCTCTGAGATGGGTGTCTCCCGGCAGCGGGCTCATGGTTGGCAGGTGTGGGTAGGGAGTGGAGTAGGGGTCCCCCAGGCCCGGGCCCCTGTGGACGCGGCCAGCCCGCCCTGAGGCCTCTCTGCAGGGTCCCCGAGAGGATTGGACCTGCCAGGGCCCATCAGCGCAGGCTGGTGTCAGGCGGTGAATTGAATTTATAAGATAATCGGTTATTGATTGGAAGGGTGCGCCGTGGCCCCCGCCTGCTTCTGGGGAGACGGACCACGTCTCTCTCTGGGGTTTTCACTCATTGGAGCAAAGTGGCCGTGGCTTTCGCCTGGACCAGCCGTGAGCAAACTACGGCCCGTTCGGCTGTTCTATCCGGCCCGCGGAGCCGAAAGAGCGGAGGGTTCTCTTGCTCTCCCCTCCGCTCCTTCACCAGCAGCAGTGTTAACATGTATTAGTTCACACAAACACTCCATCCGTGCTTTTGTTCCGGCCTCCGGTCCAGTTTAAGAACCCATTGTGGCCCTCGAGTCAGAAAGTTTGCCCACCCCTGGCCTGGACAGTCAGGCGGCTCCGAGAGTGGCCACGTGGGCTGGGCCGGCCGCCCTCCCCACCCAGCCCAGGTTATTTCGGGAGGTGAACTTGGGTTAAAATGCTCGGCCTGTAGAGGAGGCTGAGCCCACCCAGCGGGAGGTGGGTCCACGTGGAAATCCAGGTGCCAAAGCTCCAGGTGAGGAACCTTCTGACCCAGGTGAGGGAGGGAGCCCCGCCTGCCCCTGCAGCCCCTGCCCCGCCCTCCCGGGCTCCTCGGGGCCTTTACAGCCCCCAGAGGCCCCTGGATTCCCATGGAGGGAGGGCCTCTGTCATGCTGAGCCAGGGCCGGGACCAGGGCTCGGCCACCATCCCCAGAGCCCCAATCCTAAGACGCCTTTGACTCTCGGGCCACCATCGGCCTCCCAGAGGCATCCAGGGAGCGAATGCGAAACCCCGTTACACTAGCATCGTCATCATAACGTGCGCCCAGTGCCAGACAAGCGAGGAGAAGGGGGAGAAACGCGTGTGAGACCCCGGAATGGGCTGCCGTTCTTCTCATCACTGATGTACATGCACCTCACTTCGGACCCAGAGGGTTTGCAGTGGGAGCTGAGCCGCTGCTCCCATGTCCCCCCCACACGTCTGGGCTCAGGGCGGTCATCCAGGGGGCTCAGGCGCCGGTCCGGCGCTCTGTCCAGCCACAGACGGGCGAGGCCCTCCTGACCTCCCGACCTCCTTCAGCCCATGAGGCTCTGTGTGACCAGGGGACCCGCCATCTGGAGCCGGAGCCCCCGTTCAGCTCCTGCTCTCCTGCTTGGGGGCCACAGAATTGCCGCCCTATAGCCCTGAGCGAGGGGACCGGTGCCGAGGGGCTGCCTGTGAGGGCGTGGGCAGAGCCTGGTCTGGGGCGCTGACCCGAGGCAGGGCTGCGGCCTGTGTGGACACGGGGCGGGAGAGGGGCGTGGGGGAGGCCGGTCCCTCCTGTGTGATGCCGGGCTGCGAGCTGTATGGGCTTCTAGAGCCGAGCCCGGCCCCTGGGTCATCGGGAGGAGGCTCTGCAGAGGTGGGGCCCTTAGGTGCTCCCTCCAGGGTGACGTGTGGGGGCCTCTGCTTGTCCTCCTGCCTGGGCCCCCGCGTCCGGACAGGCCCCTGGCACAGACCAGCGGAGCCCGCCTGCACAGGTGTGTTCTCGCCGCGTCCTGGGGCCGGGCACCTGCGCGCAGCCAGGCTGAGGCCACCGGGAGCAGGTCTCCAGCTCCAAATGCAGGGTCTCTTTTGCCCCCGGCTGCCGCCAGGCCTGCCTGTGGGACGGTGCCGGACATCTGCCCCGGCTTCCTCTGGGCCGGGGGCTCTGGAGCCGTTTGTGCCTCCCTGCGCCGGGGCGGGCGGATTTCAGCCCCAGGGCCCGGCTCCGTGCTGCACGGGAAACCTCCGTGTGGCTCGGGGCTTGGCGCTGAGCCCAGGGCCGGCGGCCTCCTCTCTGTTCCTGGCCACGTCCGTCCGAAAGGGCAGCAGGTCCGCAGTCGGCTCCCGGCTGCCAGGGACCGGGCAGCACCGCCCTCCTGTTTACTCTGGAGGGAGCCCTTTCTGTCGGCAAATATTAGCTCACCCTCGGCTCATCCTGGGCTCATCCTCGGCTCATCCTGGGCTCATCCTGGACTCATGCTGGCCGCGTTCTGAGAGACGCTGGTAGATAAGGGCGGGCGCGCCGGGAGGAGAGGAGGACGGAAGAGGGAAGGAAAGGTTCTCGGGGGGAATGGGGCGGGGGAGGGCTCAGTCAACACACACAGCTCATCCCTGGCCCCCGAGACCCCCCATCACAGAGAGTTTGCCCTTTGGTCCCTGGAATGCCCCGGGGGGAGGGGGAAGATAAGAGGGTGGGGCAGGGATTCTGCCTGGCTAATTGTCGGGCACCTTGGGGTTAACGGGGGGGGGGGGGGGGAGGGGGTAAGGAGCGCCTCCTCCCTGCAGGTTTAGGGGTTAAAGTCTCTGTGGGGTGGTTCCCCTTCTTGCCTCGGGAGCCCGTGCAGGACCGAAACGGAGTCTGGGGTCCTCACTCCCTGGGCAGAGCCTGTTCTGGGGGGGGCACCCGCAGGAGGGGCGGCCTGGGACCCACTCGTGAGCTCTTCCACTTCCTGACAAGCCCCGGGCCAGCCGGCCTGCCCATCCGCTGCCCCCCTTCCTGAAGCAGGTCGGGGAGCGGTTCCCGGGCCGAGGAGGGCCTGGCCACGGGGGTGGGCTTCCTGCCTTCCTCCCGGACGATGACGAGGGCAGAGAAGGCACGTCCAGCAGCAGCTACTGCCTGGATGGGGGACAGACGCTGGCGGGGCTCCCTGTGGCCCGGGGGTGAGCCTCAGCGCGGGGCTGAATTGTGTCCCCACATCTGTGTGTTGAAGCCCCAACCCCAGGGCCTCCGAGTGCAGCCACGCGGGGGGCCGGGTCCTTACAGAGGGTTAGCGAGCGAGGCCCTGGGCCCGTCCGTCTGAGGGGCCTGTGGGAGGAGCACCAGCAGGGACGCCGACAGCAGAGGTCAGGCTTGTGCGGCCCAGGGAGGGGGCGGCCTCGCACACCAGGGGGAGCCCCGAGGACGCCCCCTGCCACACCCGGACCTTGGCCCTCCGGTCCCCAGAGCACGAGAAAATGAAGCTGTCGTTTAAGGACTCGGTCGGGGGCACTTTTGTTGGCGCAGGTGTGCAGGCGTCCTGGACCAGTGTGGCGGGTGTCCTGGGGTGGCACGTCCCTGCTGCGTGTGCCCCGCACGTGCCCTCCTCTGGGGCTGCCCCTCTTCCCCCTGCTCCCGGGGCCGTCGCGCACCCGCCCGCTGAGCCTCCGGGGCTGGCCCAGCTGGCACGCGGTCCGGGCACG
This sequence comes from Myotis nattereri, assembly GCF_964212035.1. Classification (NCBI taxonomy): domain Eukaryota; kingdom Metazoa; phylum Chordata; class Mammalia; order Chiroptera; family Vespertilionidae; genus Myotis; species Myotis nattereri. Next base: position 214,580,934 of record NC_138077.1, on the reverse strand, counting down.
GGCAGTGCCTCATTTGTCTCCACTAATGAAGCCCAGTGGAGCCCCGGCCGGGCGCGCTGCCGCGGCCACTGTCACAGATATGCCCCCCCCTCCCGCCCACCTCCAGCGAGAGACCGGCAATTAACCGAGAGGAGATGGCTGTCTCACGCCGGCCCTGGGCCCCGATTCTGGACACCAACTCCTGGGCTGTCGGGCTGTGGGCTCGGCCCAGAGCGATGACCCCTCTTTTCCTAACTAACGGGAAAGGGCGCGTGGAGGCCGCAGGCCACGGAGATCTGGCTCTGTGAGGTTTTATTTAATTGATTGCAGAGAGGAAGGGAGAAGGGAGAGAGAGAGAACATCACTGATGAGACAGAACCACTGACCAGCTGCCTCCACTGCTCATGTGCCCCGACTGGGAATCGAACCGTGACCTCCTGGTTCATAGGCCGATGCTCAACCACTGAGCCACGCTGGGCTGTCGCTGCGAGTGTTTTGAGGGATAAAATAAAGGGAGCGTTAGGTCTCACAGCAAGTGATGCCCCCGCAGAGGCACACCCCTGCCTGCTCCCCCCCCCCCCCCCCCCCCCCGCCGTGGGCACCTGGTGCGCATGGAGAGCGGACGATTTGGCTGCGTTTCAGGTTCCCTCGCGTTCTCTGCGTGCTGCTGCTGTACGAGTCAGCTGCGAGCACTGCAGACAGGCCTGGCCTGCGTGAGCGAGACGTGTTGGGAACACGCCTTCCTGTGTCCGTGGCTGGAGGGGTGTGAGCCGCCGCGGCTGCTGTAGCAGAGGACCCCAAACTCGGTGGTGCCAACAGCAGCCCTGGGGGTCAGAGGCTGAACTGGGTCCGAGGGGCTGAGGTCGGGGTCCTGGCAGGGCTGGTTCCTTCCGGAAGCTCCGGGGGGGACTGCCCCTGGCTCCTTCCTGCTCCCTGGGCTTGTGGCCACCTCGCCCCGTCGGTGCCCCGCCGGCTTGGCCTCCCCCCTTCTGGGTGGAGTCTCCTTCCTTCCTCGCTCATCTAAGGCCGCGGGTGGCGTTGAGGGCCCGCATGTAATTCAGGGTCATCTCTGCACCTGTAACCTCGTCCGTCTGCCAAGTCCCTTCGCCCAATGAGGTCACCTGACGGGGTCTGGGGATCCAGCAGGGACGCACCACAGCCCTCCTGTGGCTGGGAAGCTGGGAGGACCTCGGCCACACGGGCTCCTCGGGGCTGATCTGGACTCGTACTGTGGGGCGTCTGCCCGAGGGCCCGCGGCTGCAGACCCGCTGGTTTGCCTGTTTCTTCCTCAGCCATGTCTGTGCGGAGAGTTGGTGACTTCCTCCCCCGCTCCCCCCACTGTTTCCAAAGCCGGGGTGCGATGGGGTCACAATGGAGAGAGACAGATCCCAGGAGCCAGCATTGAATCCCAGCCCCGCTGCCCCCTGCTGTGCCCCGCAACATCCCCTCCCCCACTGCCCCCACTGCGGGTAGGAAGACGGGGAGTTTTGTGGGTTAAATGAGAAAACACGCGGAGCCCAGCCCACGGAAAGCCCTCGGGTCCCAGCCTCGCCCATCGCAGTGCCACTGTCAGGCGGCCTGATGGAGTGTCCGTACTTCCCGACGATCCCCTGGGGCTGGCTCTGTCCCAGCCCCGGCTGCCCCCACCTGGGTCAGGATGGTGTGGGATGGGGAAGGACCGGGTCTGGCCCACAGGGACACGGCTGGAGGGAGAAGGAAGCGCCTCTTTGGTTCAAGATGAATGTCCACCCCTCTGTCCATTGCCCGGGGTGGCTAGGGGGTGGGGCGGCCAGCAGGACAGTGTTGACGGTGGAGGAAGAGAAAGGCCCGGAGGGTGGGGCGTGGTCTGCGCTGGACGGAGACACGCAGGCAGAGAAGGCTGAGCAAACGCTTTGACTAACAGTCCAGTTTCTCTTCTCTCTTTTGGGGGCAAAGAAATATTTGTGCATTTTCCCCGGTTCATTACATGCTCATCATGAAAATTGGAAAATATAAGAGAAGCACAAACAAGAAGACAAAAATCATTAATAACTCAGAGGTAATTGCTCAGCAATAAACACGCCTCCTTTTTTGGGCGTATAACGTGGTGTGTGTTCCGGGCTGCAGGGTGGCTCGCTCCACCCCGTCATAGATCCTGGCGGGGAGCTGCCACGTAGACAGAAGGTTAATAGAGAACCATGAGCCCTTTGCAGACAGCAAATTGGAAAACGGAGACAAACTCCTTGGAAATGATAAATGCCCCAAACGGGCCGAAGACAAACGAGAAATCTGAATATTCCCATAACCATTAAGGAAATGGAATTCAGTTCTTTATCTTCCTATAAAGAACACGCTGCGCCCAGTCTCACGCCTCAAGGAGTAGATGCTTTTATTCTTCCACAAAACTTCTCAGAGAGTATTTTTGCGAAATCAACACGTAAGACGTTAAAATGTTGCTATCAAAACAACGGCCGGCGGAGGAAGGGACGTTCCCGGCTAACCTCAAGCGTGAACGTCGTGCACAAATCCTAGAAACACGCTCACCGAATGCGCCACGAGGAGCAAGCAGACCGTCTGTGGCGACGGAGCTGGCTTTAGTCGGGAAAGCAAACCCTGAGAACAGACCCATTTGTTTCCACATTAACAGCCTGAAGGGAAAAATACGTTCAGCTCGATGTAGCGGCAGCGTTTACTTAAATCCAGTGCTCTTTTATGACGAAGCGCATCTCTCAGCGTGCAAAACAGCCAGGAAGATTCTGAAAACCGTTCGCCGACATCATTCCCAACAACAGCAAAACCACTAAAGCGTTTTTTTTAAAGCCAAGCGTGTCCGCTGTCCCCTGCGAGGAACATGGCTGCTGTGTTGGAGGAACTAAACGGAGCCATAAGACAAGAAAAATAAAAGTGTAGAGAGCAGGAGGAAGAAATAAAACTGTTGTAGAATGACATGCCTGTCTTGGAAAAATCCAAACTACTGTAGGGACAAATTATACATATCATTGAGAGTATTTAGGAAGATTACCGGATACAAGACCAGTTTACAAGCTAATTGCATCTCTGCACAGCAGCATCAATGAATTAAACATTTAAATTAAGCAAATGCACGGTAAAAATAGCAATGGCAGTAAAAGGGAACTAAGAACAAATGAAAGATATGCAAGATCTTTGTAGTAATTAAAAAAAAACAATCAGGAATTTTTTTTTAAATTTTATTTCAGAGAGGAAAGGAGAGGGAGAGAGGGATAGAAACATCAATGATGAGGAAGACTCATCCATTGGCTGCCTCCTGCCGCCCCACACTGGGGATCGAGCCCACAACCCACGCCTGTGCCCTGACCTGGAATCGAACCCTGACCTCCTGGTTCATAGGTCGATGCTCAACCACTGAGCCACACTGGCCGGGCTGTTGTAAAAGCTTTAAATGCTGTAGAAGACATCCTTATGTCTTAAATAAGTTGAGATCTGCTGCTTATTTATGAATAGTTCACGGATATATTGTAAACACGTCCCTTCTCTCCGAATTGACCTGTAAGAGCCGTGCACTTCCAGTCCAAGTCCCAGGAGGGTGCTGTGTGGAGCTGTGATTTCAAAATTTATGTGAGAGAAGAAAGGCCCTAAAGTAGTCAGAATGCCCCTGAAGAAGAAAGGTGGAATGTGGGGGCTGCTCACCTGTTCACGGTGACAGGCCACGGCCTGGCCTCGGGGGGGGGCGGGCGGCTCGGCCTGGCTCAGAGCACCCCTGAGGCTGGCGTTTGCCTGGCCTTGGTGGCCCCCCTGAGCCCCCAACCTGCTGGCTTGGCCTCCCCTGAGGGTCCAGACTGGGCCTGGGTCTCCCTCCAGCTTCCAGGCTGCGTGGCTGGCCACGGTTCTGCCTGGGGCCCAGTCCCCGAGAGCCACGGCCCGGCTGCCCAAGGCTGGGGACCAGCCCTTGGCGCCGGGCTCTGTAGGGTGGCTTCTCACCCACGGCCTCGACACCACAGCAGGTCCTCCTGCAGCCGCGTGTTGGCGCCCCCGGGGTAAAGCGGTGGGAATGACCCTGCTGGGTGCGGCCGTGGGCCGCATGCAATGTCAAAAGGTAAAAATAATAGCCCGGCCGGCGTGGCTCGGTGGTTGAGGTCACCCTATGAACCAGGAGCTCAGGGTTCGATTCCCGGTCAGGGCACCTGCCTGGGTTGTGAGCTCCGTGCCCAGTGGGGGGTGTGCAGGAGGCAGCTGATCAATGACTCTCTCTCATCATTGACGTTTCTTGCTCTCTCTCTCTCCCTTCTTCTCTGAAATCGATAAGCATATATTAAAAAAAAAATAAAAAGACGGTGCTGCCCACTGGGTCCACACCCGCCCTCCGGGAGGGCTCTGCGGCGCCCCCGCCCTGGCTCCAGCAAGGCCGGCTCCGCAAGCTCACAGGTCACTGGGGAGCAGAGGGGGGACGAGCACCTCGGAGCAGCAGGAACCGGGGCTGCATCCAGCTCCTCAGGACCCTGGGGGCAGCTCTGCGCTCGGCCCTGGGCTGGGGTCCGAATGCCCGCGGGAGCCTGTGCCAGTGAGGGGCTCCCACAGGGCAAATGGATCCCGCGCAGGCGCTACAGCCAGACCACCTCCTCACCCCCCAGCCCCCCTCCGCCCGGGCCACCCCCCGCCAGGCGGTCCCCTCTGCTGGAGCCTGCGTGGCTCACTCCCCTGCTGTTCGCTTTTTGCTCTAACGGCGCCTCTCACCATCTAGGTGTCCCCTCCGTGGACAGCACAGCCCTCGACGGACAGGTCCCCTTGCTTGGCAGGGGTTTTCGTCTGCGTTGTTCACATGGAATGTCCAGCTCCCAGGACGGGGGGTGGCACCCGGCACCTGGCAGGCCCCCCAACATGTGGAAGGTGGACCGAATGTCCGCATTGCGCCCTGAAGAGACGGAAGCGGTTCATGCGGTTGAAGCTGTTTGCTGTTTCTCTTGGTGACCGTACTTTTCATTTTCGGAATTTAACGGATGGTGTTTTGTTACCCACTCTCCTCGTTCCACGTAACGTTTGCAATTTAGTCCTCAACTTCTCCTTCAGGAGCGGAAGCTGTTTCTTCGTTCCCTTGGCACCTCGCCGTGGGTTTGTGTGGAAGTCTCTGTCGCACCGCTCCACGCAGGTCGCGTTACTTGCGGTGAATTCATGCTGCGCGGCCGGTGGGGTTTTGTGTATCGGCTTCCTTAGCGCCCTGGGCCGACAGCTTTCCAGGTGTCGGCTTGCGAGTTCTTCCTGCGTCACAGCCCGAGGCCTTTGGCTTTCTTTTGCCTCTGAGCTCACCCCTCCGGGCCCTGGATTTCTGGCGGATGTTCCAGCTTCAGAACCAGCGCTGGGGACAGCGGCCAGGGCACCTGAGCCCAGCGCTGGGCAGACAGCAGAGAGGTCCTTGGTGCCTGGTGCCCAGGCTGCATGGGCCCTGGATCCTGCAGTCACATCGTGCCCGTGGTGCCCAGGCCATCACCAGCCCGTAAGCGTGGAGCAGTGAGCCGGCGCCAGGGTCCTGCTTTGAGGGGAACTTCTGGTCCCATTACCCCCCGGGAGTAACCCAGGCCTGGGTTCTGCAGGTGGTCTGCATCCTAGGGCCTTCTCTGGCCCACGGAGACACCCCCACCGCCGTGTGTGTTAGCTCACACCTTCCTCACTTCCTTTCCCGCATTCCTCCCGCCGCTCTGCGCTCAGGGCAGAGCTGAGTTGTGTGGCTCCGTCTCCTCTGTGTCAGGGCTGCTGTCTTGATCCTCTTGTGCCCCCACTGTGTGCCTCTCGCTGGAGGCGGAGAGCTCTGGGGGGCAGGAGCCGGGACGCTCCCCCCTCCCCCCGCCCCCCAGCCTCAGGACCCTGCGCAGACTTGGCGAGAGTCACCATCCGCATGTGGCCTCCTTTGGCAAGCCCCGCCGGGCGCAGGGGAGAGGCGATGAGCTACGGGCAGAGGTGCACCTGGATTCAGAACCTGACTCGGCCACTTTCCAGCTACATGATCTCGACCTGGGGCCCTGCTCCTCGCTCAGCGGGTGTTTGCGTTCATAGGGACAGACTGGGACCAGGGCGGCTGGCTTACCCCATCTGTGTCCTCGCCTCCCTCAGCCAGGCACGGTGGGGGGCGGGGGCTCAGAGCACCTGCTTCTGTCTTCCCATCAGGGCCTCTGTGCGACTTAGGGTTCTGCTTGGGTTTGGGTTAAGGTTGGGGTTTGAGCTTAGGTTGAGGTTTGGGCTGGGTTCAGGTTAGGGTTAGAGTTAGGATTAGGGTTTAGGCTAGGGTTAGAGTTATGGTTGGGATTCAGGTTAGAGTTAGGTTGGGGTTGGGGTTGGGGTTGGGCTTTGGGTTAGGGTTGGTGTTGGTGTTTGGGTTCAGTTTAGGGTTCAGGTTCAGGTTGGGGTGGGGATGGGGTCAGGGTTCGAGTTGGGGTTGAGGCTGGGGCTTGGTCCGTGGGTGGTGGCTCCCGCTGGCGGGCACACACCCCTGCAGTGTCCTATGGGGGCCTGGCTGCTGCAGGGGCTCCAGCTGCCCTGCTGTTGTTCTCAGCAGCGCTGAGCCTCCCAGGCATGGAGTGAGGGGAGGAGGGATCGGGGGAGGGTGGGGGAGGGAGGGGAGGAGGGAGGGGAGGAGGGAGCGGGGGAGGGTGGGGGAGTGAGGGGAGGAGGGAGGGGAGGAGGGCGGGGAAGAGAGAGGAGAGGAGGGTGGGGAGGAGGGAAAGGAGGAGGGAGGGGAGGAGGGGAGGGAGGAGGGATCGGGGAGGAGGGCGGGGAGGAGGGATGGGGAGGGAGGGGAGGATGGATGGGGGAGGGAAGGGAGGAGGGAGGGGAGGAGGGAGGGGAGGATGGCGGGGAGGAGGGCGGCATCAGTTGTGTTTCCATTAAGCGGCCCAGGTCGAAGGGTGTGAGTGGAGGAAGTGAGTACGTGATGAACAGCCGCTGGCATCGCACCCGGGGGATGAGTGTCGCCCGGGGGTGCGGGGGGAGGGGGGTGAACGCGTGGCCTGATGGGGGGCGGGAAGCAGGCGCTCCGAGCCCCCGTGGCCCCGGAGGAAGCGAGGCACAGACCTGGGGCGTGTGGCGTCTCGGGGTCGCCCTCTGCGCCGTGAGTGTCAGCACCTGAGACTGCGGCTCGTCCTTGGTAATTGCTGGCGGTGTCACTTTTTAATGAAAATTAAGTGCTTCGGTGGCACCGGGTGGCTTTGCTGACACGTTTAATCGCTGCGCGGGGAGCTGATAACCTCATTTAACGGCCGGTAAACCTGGGGGAGTCGGGTTTGGCTCCGTTGGAAACCCCGCCCCCAGGCACTTAGGGGAAGAGCGTTTTCTGTCTCCCTGATGCTGACTGACTTCCTTTACTTTCCCTCAAAGGGAGGCGGTGCGGGAATTACCCACAGGCTGCGCGTCCCCCACGTCCCCGAGACGCCGCCTCAGCAGCGCGCGCTCAGCCCGGGTCCCCCGGAGTCCGTGAGGCCACGTGCGGGGGAGGAGACCACCGGTGCGGTGTTGGGCGGCTGCCCTTATCCACACGGGGAGGATGAACAGGAGGGAGGGGGTCAACCCAGGAGGGAGGGGGTCAGCCTGGGAGGGAGGGGGTCAGCTCGGGAGGGAGGGGTCAGCCCGATCAGGGCAATTAGTGTCAACAATAAATAATAATAAAAAAGAAGAATCCGGCCGGCGTGGCTCAGTGGTTGAGTGTCGACCTATGAACCAGGAGGTCAGGGTTCGATTCCCGGTCAGGGCACAGGCCCGGGTTGCAGGCTTCAACCCCAGTGTGGGGCGTGCAGGAGGCAGCGATCCATGACTCTCTCTCCTCACTGATGTTTCTCTCGCCCTCCCGCTCCCTCCCTCTCGGACATCAATACAAATATATTTAACAAAGAGAAGAAGGTGCGGGTGCGCTTTGCCTCCGAGCGAGGCGACCAGTCACCGTGCCTCGCTTCTGTGTCTCAGGTGGGTTCTCTCCGCCGACAAGGACCGAGCGGAGGGCTGAGGAAGCTTCTGGAGTCCTCTCCGCGGAAAGCCTCGCAGTCCTCGGCTCCTTCCCCGTGAGCCCAACTTAATGAGATTTTCCCTGTTCAAAGGCGAAGTTCAAGTGGGCTTGCTTCCCTCCTTTTCTTCCTTAAACCTCCGAAATGAAGAGGCTTTGCCGAGCACACGAGCTCTTGAGAAGTAATTGAACGGGGAAACGCCGTTCGCCGGGTAAATGAGCGTGGAGATCATCGTTCCGGATGGAAGGGGCCCGGGCGCCTGAAGCTCCTGGGAGGAATCGCGTCTCCCACGATCCACGTGTCGGAGCCCTGACTCCCCGATGCTCAGCGTGTGGCTGCATCCGGGCAGGGTCTTTCAAGGGGAACTGAGTTAAAATGAGGCCCCTGGGGTGGCCCCCAGCTCAATAGGTCTGGTGTTCTTACAAGCAGAGATCAGGACGCAAGCACACAGGTGGACACCGGGCGGAGGCAGCTGGCCACCAGCCGAAGTCAGAGGCTTCGGGAGGAACCCGCCTGCCTGCACCTGGAACTCGGGCGTCCAGACGCCAGGACTCAGGAGGAAACCTCCGGGTGGTGCTTTGTTACGCAGCTCGAGCTGACTGGTGCACGGGGGAGGCCATGGCAGCAGCACGGGGGCAGGGGAGGGGGGACCCAGGGAGAGCAGGCCCTCTTGGCGGCATCTGCCGGGCACCTCCATGGCCGTGGCTCCGACACCCCTGTGCCTGGGGAGCCGGGCCGTGGCCCTCTCGGTGTCCATCCAGCAGGGCTGCGGGACGATGAAGCGAAGTCACAGACGTCACCTGCCCGGATGTGCCGGGAGCACACGGACTTGGCAAACGTTACTTACAGTGTATTTCCAGGCACCAACCCCACGGTGGGTGCGGGGTACAGGGTGCCCTTCCCGGTGGAGCTCATGGCCCTGTGGGGAGGCAGAAGCTAGCCAAACAGAGTGTGTGAAACAGGTGTGAGCTCAGCCTCACTCGGCAGCGACGGGGACCAGGACTCCTTGTCCCGTGCTCCTCCCCTTACGTGGTCCCGACGACACAAAGTTCTAATCTTCACCGCTGGGGTGCGGCTGCAGGGCCCAAGGGCCTTGGTCGGGCTACTTGCAGGTACACTGGGGTTCTGTATCGAATGATTCCCCCCCTCCCCACCCCCACCACTCCCCTCCGCCTCTATTTCCGCACCAAAGGCCCAGGACAGGGGTCCCTCCCGGCGGAACAGTCCAAGGCTCTCTCTCTGAGGGCCTGGCTCCCAGATGATCTCTCTCTCTCTCTCTCTCTCTCTCTCTTTCTCTCCCTCTCTCCCTCTCTGTCTCTCTCAGAGACGTCGCCTCGCTTGCTTTTGCTGCTTCTGCAGAGGGGATGTCAGCTTGGAGCCCAGGGGAGAAGCCAGCTTGCTGAGACGCGGCTCTGTGGGCTGGCGCTCGGGGCTGTGTTTTGTTTTAAGCCGGTGGACTCACTCCATTAATGCCCCTTCTGAGGCCCATCAGCTCAGCGGCTCCTGCCTCTCGGCTCTCCCTGTTCTCTCCCTGTTTGCCTGGGAGACTCAATTAGGTCCCGGGCTCCACGCTGGGCAGATTTATGAGGCCTTGCGGCTGCCTGAGGCATGGGGGGGGGCGAGGGCGGGGGAGGGAGGAGCAGCTGGGCCGCCATGGCCCTGGGCACAGCCTGCCTGCTCTGAACCCCTTCCCCATCCCCCGCCCCCCGCCCCGGCTGCCTCACAGGTGTCTGGGGTCCGGGTGCCATGGGCCCAGGAGGGGCTGTCCCAGGCGTTTCTCTGGGAGCCGCGTGCGTGACCGGCCCTCGCTGGCGGGTTGGCTCTATTTCCTGGAGAAGCTCTGGTCATTAGCGGTGGCCCCTGGGCAGCGTCTCTGAGCAGCCCCCCAGCCACTCCCATCCCCCAGGGAAGGGACACCGCCCCCCCCGCCCCCCCGCAAAAAGCAGTTCTGTGGGATCAGCAACTCCCCGGCTGCCTTTCCAGTCGAGGGAGGGAAGGGGGGAAGGGAGGCCGTGGGCAGGTAGAGGTGGGGTCCCGGGAGCCGGGGGAGCCGTGTGGCTCCCAGGCCAGCGGGGAGCTGGGGTCAGGCTCCCAGCCCCGGCCCCACCCCACAGCCTTAGCAGCGGCCCCTTGTGCCGTTCCCACCCAGCGTTTCCCGACGTGGGTGACTGTGTGGAGCTGTGGGAGGGAGAATGTCTCCGGAGCAGCTCAGCTGAAGGAAGAATCACGAGGAAAAGGCGACGTTCAGGAAACGGAGCTGCGGATGCTCTGCCTTTGGATCTGGGAGGCGCGCGGCAGACTCGGAAGTGGACACCCGGCCTTAGGGGGCCTCCAGGAGCCGCAGACCCTGAAGGGTTTGAAGCGCTGCCTTGAGCCTGGGGAGCGGGGTGGGGGGGTGGGGGGTGGAGGGGAAGAGTGACTGGGGCTGTCGGTCAGGGCAGGGCAAGCGCTGGGGGGCGGGTTTGCGCGCGCATATCTGGTTTCTGGGCGCCTCGTCCACGGGTGTACCCTGACTTGGTGCACAGGGCGCAGTCGGCTCCTCCAGCTCTCCGGGTGCTCCCTTTCCCACCACCAGCCCTTCTCCATCCCCCCAAAGCGGCTACCAAGGAACCTCGAGGGCAGCCCTGTCCCACCAGGCCTCTTGGGGGTGACACTGCCACCTGGGGGTCACACTGTGCACTGCAGGCCCCCCCCTGCCCTGGGATCCAAGTGGACAGCCACCTGGACGCCCACCTGGACCCCACCGGCCGGCACGCGGTCTGGGCGGCGGGGAGCTTCCAGGGACACTCATCACAGTAGGTCGGGAACAGGGCCCTTCTGTGTGTGTCTGTGCCACCCACGCCTGGGGATGCGAGATCCCTGCGCCCGGGGCGTCCGGGCCAGCCTGGGACCCCCCCCCCCCCCCTCCTCCGCGCACTTCCTCTCAGGGCCACAGCTCAAGGGGCTTCTGCTGGTGGAGCCCCCACCCCCCGAGGCCCCCTCCCTGTCTAGGCCCCCGTGTGGCTGCTCTGGCCCCCCAGGGTCAGCCCCTGCTGCCTGTGTCGGGTTGTGGCCAGGTCCCCCTGCTCTGCGCCCTGGGCCTCGGGCCCGCCTGGAGCACCCGGCCACCTCGTCCGGCTCCGGAAGCGGCACCTGGCCCGTTCCAGTCTGGGCGGAGGACTGCTCCGCGGACATGCTCGCGGAGTCACAGGCAGCGCCCCCCTCTGACGCACCTGCCGGCGGAGCCTCACCCACGTGTCCTGCTTCTTCCTGAGGGGCCCGGAGGGAGGGGCCCGGAGGGAGCGGCTCGCAGGCCTGGGCGGGAGGCAGGGCGGAGGACAGATGCGGGGCCGAGGCCGGACGGTTAGCTGGGGGTGAGGGACTCAGGATGCTGGCCCAGCAGCTCCAGGAGGTGCAGGGAGCCCGGGGGCCCCACCCCAGCTGCTGATTCTTGGTTTGGGGTTGTGTGTGGAAAACGTGGGCATCAGAGAGAAGCCCTGGCTGCTGTCCCAGGGCCCCATGAGGACCAGAGACACAGCCGTGTCCCCCCTCTGGCTGCCGCTGGGACCTCCTGGGGACTCAGCAGGCAGGTGCCAGGGGCCTGAGGTCAGGTACCAGCCAGGGCGGGGCAGGCGCTGGGCTCCTCCCCTAACGTGCAGCCCAGGTGAGGACACAGCGGGGTTCACCCCTGTCATGGGGGGACGGGGAGGCCCAGGATGGAAGGAGGTTGACCCCAGGCCACAGGGAAGTCAGCCCTCTGGGGCGCGGTCTGGGTGGGTGCTGCCCATCTGGGTGGGTGTGGCTCTTTTGGGGACACCCTGTGTTCCTCGTGGCTGGGCAGGACCCTCAGTGGGTGGTGAGCTGGGTCAGGGACAGTGGGGGCTGGCCGCCTCAGGGGCTGAGTGAGTGCCGGGCTGTGCCCTTCAACTGTCCCTCACCTTAGTCCAGCCCACCTGCCCCATCTCCGAGCACCTGCCCACAGAGCCCACCTGCCCACAGAGCCCACCTACCCACAGAGCCCACCTGCCCACACAGCCCACCTGCCCACACAGCCCACCTGCCCACTGAGCCCACCTGCCCACACAGCCCACCTGCCCACAGAGCCCATCTACCCACATAGCCCATCTACCCACAGAGCCCACCTGCCCGCAGAGCCCACCTGCCCACAGAGCCCATCTACCCACAGAGCCCACCTGCCCACAGAGCCCATCTACCCACAGAGCCCACCTGCCCACAGAGCCCATCTACCCACAGAACCCATCTACCCACAGAGCCCACCTGCCCACAGAGCCCATCTACCCACACAGCCCATCTACCCACAGAGCCCACCTGCCCACAGAGCCCATCTACCCACACAGCCCATCTACCCACAGAGCCCACCTGCCCACAGAGCCCATCTACCCACATAGCCCATCTACCCACAGAGCCCACCTGCCCACAGAGCCCACCTGCCCACACAGCCCACCTGCCCACAGAGCCCACCTGCCCACACAGCCCACCTGCCCACACAGCCCACCTGCCCACAGAGCCCATGTGCCCACAGAGCCCACCTGCCCACAGAGCCCACCTGCCCACAGAGCCCATCTACCCACACAGCCCACCTGCCCACAGAGCCCATCTACCCACAGAGCCCACCTGCCCACAGAGCCCACCTGCCCACACAGCCCACCTGCCCACAGAGCCCACCTGGCCACACAGCCCACCTGCCCACAGAGCCCACCTGCCCACACAGCCCACCTGCCCACAGAGCCCATGTGCCCACAGAGCCACCTGCCCACAGAGCCCACCTGCCCACACAGCCCACCTGCCCACAGAGCCCATCTACCCACAGAGCCCACATGCCCACACAGCCCACCTGCCCACAGAGCCCACCTGCCCACAGAGCCCACCTGCCCACACAGCCCACCTGCCCACACAGCCCACCTGCCCACAGAGCCCACCTGCCCACACAGCCCACCTGCCCACAGAGCCCACCTGCCCACAGAGCCCACCTGGCCACACAGCCCACCTGCCCACAGAGCCCACCTGCCCACACAGCCCACCTGCCCACAGAGCCCTCCTGCCCACACAGCCCATCTGCCCACAGAGCCCACCTGCCCTGTCTCTGAGCCTCTGAGGCACGGACTGCGTGGCCCGGGAATGCCGGGAGGAAGGGGGTGTCAGCAGTGCGGGCGGTGGGTCACTCCCTCGCCCTCTGCCCATTAGCTAAAGCGAGGAGCCGCTCCCAGCAGAGATGCGGTCGGTGGCCCGGTGCCGAACGATCCTCTCCCGCGGCTGTAAACCCTGCAAACAGGCACGTGGTGCGATGCATCCATCAGCCCGGCGGGCTGACCGCGGGGAGACACACGGCCCGTGGGGTGTGTGCAGCGCCCTGCCCGCCTCCCCGCGCCCCGGGGCTCACAGGCCGGGATGTCACCCTCAGGAGACGCGAGGCTGAGTGAGGTTCCCCAACACGGTCCGCCTTTGGGTGGGTGTCTGCCTGCCCCCGAGTTAGGGCGCCAGGAGTGCCCTGCTTGGCAGGAGGGAGGTCAGCCTCCTTTTTGGGGGGGGGGGCGGTGAGGGTGTCGTGTCCCTGACAACACGGACTCCACAGCACCCGTGCCACCGGGTCTCTCATCGCCACCTCCCCTGTGTCCTGGCACCCGGTGATGCCACGGGACACGCCGGCCGCCGGGAAGGGTGAGGAGGGCAGCTGTCCTCTGCGCTGGGACCACACCTCGGGGGGTCGCGCTGCCTCAGCGGACGGCGGTCACCCATCCTGCGCATGCGCACCTCGGGGCGGGTCTCTCCTGGAACGGACTTCTCGCTCCCCTCCTCTTCCTGCTGCCCATCGAGCCGCGCCCCAGGTCCGGCTGGAGGCGAGCAGGGCCCCGCTAGGTCCCAGGAAGCGAAGGACACTGCCCGCTAGCCCGGCCTGCTCCTACTCGGCCTGGCCTGGCCGGTCATCACCCGGTTTCCCACCAGCCTGGTGCCGTGTGGACAAGGCCGGGCCCATCCCCTCCCGGCTCTGGACCAGGTGGGGCTGTGGCTCCAGCGCCCGGTGCCCACCATCAGGTGGAGTGAGCGGGACAGTGGGCCGTGGCCCCCAGTGGGAGTCTGTCCGCGAGCTGGTCACGCCGTGGTTAGAATTCAGCAGACGTCCCCGCGTGCGGGCGGTGAATCCCATCACCTCGCCTCTGCTATCAGCGTCCCATCACATCCCAAAGCATAAATGGCAAAATGCAAATGATAATTGGGTTAACGTCAGCCCATCTCGAGTGCTAATAAATTCACCCTCATTTAACACCCACCTTCAGCGCGGAAATGGCCGTGTTAATACGCGGTGAGATAGAGCGGCCGGTACATACACACGCTTTGGAAAATTCATTAAAAATTAATTATGGTAAAATCGATATGATTAGAAGCAAAAGTCCTTTATGCAAAGGCTGTCAATGTGCTCGAGAGCTTATGGGAAAGAAGAAAGTGCGGCTCTGTGGTGCCCGCGGGGGGTAGGGGGGGAGGGGGGGAGGGGGGTGCGCTTCCGGAAAACTTAGGGACTCTCTCTCCAGGCGGCTTGGTGACAGTGATGGAGATAAGGCTCTCTCTCTCTCTCTCTCTCTCTCTCTCTCTCTCTCTCTCTCTTTCTCTCTCTCTTTCTCTCTCTTTCTCTCTCTCATATATTTTTACTGATTTCAGAGAGGAAGGGAGAGGGAGAGAGAGAGAGAAACATCAGTGATGAGAGAGAATCATGGATCGGCTGCCTCCGGCACGCCCCACACTGGGGATCGAGCCCACAACCCGGGCCTGTGCCCTGACCGGGAATCGAATCGTGGCCTCCAGATTCATAGGTTGACCCTCAACCACTGAGCCCCGCCAGCAGGGCCCCTCCTTTTTTAATACATTTAATTAAATGGGCTCACTGACACCATGTTTAATGGCTAAAAACTCGGCCCTGGCCCGCAGCGCTGTCTTGGCTGAGTGTCCAAGCTCGGGGTCCGTGGTCTCCTGATGTCACTTGGTCACTTGCTGCATCGATGCCCCTACACGGCCGGTGTGCCACCTGCACAGCCCCAGGGGGCGCCATAAAGACCTGTGCCCAGCTGGGGCCAGTGTGGAGGCCTCCACGGAGCACAAGGTTCCCACAGGCACCGGTGGTTCCGGGCACCGCGCCCCCAACCCAGGGACGCGTCCCAGCGATCTTACTTTGGCACCAAAGTTGCCGGTCAATCCTCCTGCTTCGCTGGCCTCCTCCCCGCTCCCCCTGGACGCTGCTCAGATCCTGCCTCTGATTCATGGCCGGGCAGCGTCTGTGCCAGCAGGGAGCCGCGTCCCCGGGTGAAGGAGCTTTTAGGAATAAATCCAAACAAAACTTTAAAAAGTCGCACTCAATCACACTTGCTCTGTGTGTCTGGGCCCCGGCCCAAGCGCGGATCCGCAGCCCGAGAGCGCGGCTGGGGATTCGCGGGCGATCCTTTGTATTTATGGGGCCCGTAAGTCTCCTGTGACGGGCGGGATGTCTCCATAAATCGTCCCGGCAGGCACGCGCGGGTGTGCGCTCGCTGGCGGCGGTGACGGTCATATTTCAAAACTGGGTGAGTGGAAGGAGACGGATGGGGCCGAGACACCTCCCTGCGTCTGCAGTCTGACTTGGCTCCTGGCGCATGCGACAGTCACTCTCCTCCTCCTCCTCAGCGGCGACGCCCTTGACCTTCCTTGACTCCCACATGTGGGGCCTTCACTGTGTCTCGGGCAGGGATCCCCCAGGATCCCCTTCTTCCTCATTGCACACCTTGCAGTGGCCCCACGGCTTCTGCTTTGGAAGTGGGGGCTGAGGTGGAGGCAGGGGCCGGGTCGCCACTTCCGGGGGCCGGGTTTGAACTCTGTCTCCGGGACCCCACGCCCGTGTCTGATCTCCAGGCCGCCTCACCAATGTTTTGAGCCAAAAACGAGCCCTTTCGAGCCCCGGGAAAGCCAGACCCAGAGCGGAGGCCTCCTGCTCTTCCCGGCGCCCACTCCGCGCGGGCGGGACTGACATTGGAGTAGGGCATGGTGCTTGTCCCCAGTCTGCGTCAGAGCAGTAGCTCCATACAAGGGGGGAGGGGGTGGGCCGGGTCCCAGGAGGGTGGGTCCGCCTGGCCTCAGGCCTGGCCCTGGGTGTCTTTCTTTAGAAACTGACCCCGAAAGACCAGCCGGAGAGGCAGCCCCAAAGCCCCTGGCTGGCGTGAGGGGGGGTGGTGGCAGGAGGACACAGTGAGAAATGAGACCCTTGGCTGCTAACACGGGATGGAATATGGGGGCTGGGCAGCGACATCATTAACAGTGGACGAGGCTGTGGACAGGGAGGGGCCCGGAGAATCCCTCCTGAGAGCTGCGGCTTAAGAAAGGGGAGAGTAGGATTCAAACACCCACTTTACCAGCTCAGCCTCCTGGAGTGAACTCCACTCCACCCAAACACGGGCGGGCGGGTCCGTAATGAGCTGAGTCCTGCTCTCCGTGCAGGCAGAGGGCCGGGGCTGAGCCAGGTGTGCGGGGCTTCGGGGCTGCTGGTCCTCAGAGGAAGGCGCCTCGTCCCGGTGCCATCTTCCTGGCACCAGCGTCCCCAGCACCACCGTCCTCCCCGAGGAGCATTTGGACCCGTTCCAGCTCTTTTTGTCCGGAATATTCTGCTGATCAGAATAAGCACGGCCCGGTGACTTTGGGGGAAGCATGCTCATTAGGGAGGAGCCGTCTGTAATGACTTCTTTCTTCTTAGAGTTTTGGCCAAGGAAGGTGAACATGGATCCAGACGTGGCCAAGAGCATCCCCTCAGCTTCTGTGTCCATTTCATATTCACATTAGGTGGATGAGATGGGGGCCAAGACACCTCAATGTATGTATAGGTAAATCATGGCTTATTAACGATAGATGCAGGGATACATAGATAGATGATAGATAATGGATGGTTAGCTAGTTAGACAGATGATTGATAGATGTATAGATAGATGAGATATAGATGATACTAAGAGATGGATGGGTAGATGGATGGATGGATAGATGGATAGATGGGTGGATGGATGAATGGATGGATAGATGGGTGGATGGATGGATGGATAGATGGATAGATGGGTGGATAGATGGATAAATGGGTGGGTGGATGGATGTGTGGGTGGGTGGATGGATGGATGGATGGATGGATGGATGGATGGATAGATGGGTAGATGGGTGGATGGATGGATAAATGGGTGGGTGGATGGATGAATGGATGGATAGATGGGTGGGTGGATGGATGGATGGATAGATGGATAGATGGGTGGGTGGATGGATGGATGGATGGGTGGATGGATGGGTGGATGGATGGGTGGATGGATGGATGGATGGATGGATGGGTGGGTGGATGGGTGGGTGGATGGATAAATGGGTGGATAGATGGGTGGGTGGATGGATAAATGGGTGGATGGATGGATGGATAGATGGATAGATGGGTGGATGGATGGATGGATAGATGGATAGATGGGTGGGTGGATGGATGGATGGATAGATGGATAGATGGTTGGATGGATGGATGGATAGATGGATAGATGGGTAGATGATTGATGGATGGATGGATAGATGGGTGGATGGATGGATGGATGGATGGATAGATGGGTAGATGGGTGGATGGATGGATGGATGGATGGATGGATAGATGGGTGGGTGGATGGATAAATGGGTGGATGGATGCATGTGTGGGTGGATGGATAGAGAATGGATACATACACGTGTTATAGGTAACTGGCTAGACAGGAGGGTTCACTGAGATAGAAACAGATGAAGGCCCGGCATGGGAGGGAGTGGACCCCATGAGATCGGGGGGCGCCTCTTGCTGCTTCGAGCTGAGCAGACACCCCTCTTCTTTCAGGGGCCCCTCAGCCGCCTGAAGACAGATTTGCTTGCGTGCAGGCTCCATTAGAAACACATATTTTACGGCCTTTGTGTTAACCAGCCCCATTTATGTCTCATAATTTTTAGTATTAATATCCTGACAAGACAGGAAACGCTGGGCTGAGGAAGACATCGGTCTTCTGAGAATGTTTCCTGACCCACTTAAATATGCAAACACAAACCTCCATGCACACCATGCGCGCCTGCACCAACACCTATCTGCTCACGCAACATGCATGCACATGCATGCACATGCATGGACCTACACATATTTACACACATGTGTGGTAGAGGGAGGGGACACTGAGCCCTGGCTGGGTGAGCTTGGGGCTGTCTCCCGCCTCTGGCATCTCCAACTGCTGAGCAAACACAGCAGCTGCTGGTCGTCCTTGAGCTTCTACAGACAGGCTCTGCTTCACACTGAGTGTAGGGAGGACGGGCATTGGAAAATCCCAGGTGTGAAAGGATTTCCAGCCTGCGCAGTGTGGCTCAGGGGTTGAGCATCCACCTATGAACCAGGAGGTCATGGTTCCATTCCTGGTCAGGGCACAGGCCCGGATTGTTGGCTTGATTCCCAGTGGGGGGCATGCAGGAGGCACCGATCCATGATTCTCTCTCATCATTGATGTTTCTCTCTCTTCCTCTCTCTCTGAAATGAAAAAAAAAAAAAAAAAGAATCTCCAAAGTGAGTCCTAGGGAACAGCTGCCGCCACCTGGTACGTGGGCACCTCCAGCTTTGTGGGGACCCTGTCGTCCCTGGGGACAGCCCGGCGGGGGTGCTGGCACAGATGCTTCAGGCATCGGGGGTGGAGCAGCCTTGTTAGCTGCTGCCACTGGGCATTTCCTGTGGCTCATATCTGAGTGCTTCCGTGTTAATACATAATTTTGGATTTTAAGTAAGGAAGTCACCAGGTTTTTCAAATGCGCTACATTGTGCAACGTCACAGCTGCTTGGGCGGGGGCAACGGCGACCTTCATGTCATTTGTGGGTGAAGAAGAGCTCCCTGTGATTTGTGCAGGCGCATCTGGGCACCTGGTCCCCTGGTCCCCTGGTCCCCTGGTCACCTGGTACCCTGGTGCCCTGGTCCTCTGGTCACCTGGTCCCCTGGTCCCCTGGTCCCCTGGTCACCTGGTCCCCTGGTCCCCTGGTCCCCTGGTCACCTGGTCCCCTGGTCCCATGGCCACCTGGTCACCTGGTCACCTGGTCACCTGTGTGTATCCTGTGTGTGTGTCCTGGTCCCCTGGTCCCCTGGTCCCCTGGGCACCTGGTCACCTGGGCACCTGGGCACAGTGGGATCTGCGTTTGTCTCCAGGAGCCCTGAGCCGATTGTCTCCTCACCAGGGACTGTGGTGGGTGGTGGTGAGCGGGTGGGGGACACGTTTGCTTCCAAAGTGGCCACTGACGGGCCCAGACGCCTCTTCCAGCCACAGGCCTCCCGTGGACCAGCACCGCCGCCTGATGGCATCGCCTGACACGCGTCTAGATTCTTCAGTAAATAAATAAAAACCCTGCTGGGACTCATGACAGTGACCCGCAGCCACGCGGGGAACGTCACACACACTTGCTTGTCTAGTTTGGGGCGATTTTGGAATGTTGCGCTAATTTAATTTGTTGAGATTTGACTCGATTAAAGGGTATTGATCCGGGGTGTCTAAAATTGCTGCCATTCGTCAATAGTGGCTTCTTGCGTGATCTCATTGCGAATAAATCAAGTCTCGTGTTCAATATGTAGTTATTACGGGCGGTGACGGACGCGCCTCCCCTCCAGCTCCTGTGACAGATTGACGCTGTTGCCGTGGCGAACGCTCCTTTCAAAGCGTTTGTATTTGCTTTCATTTGGATTTTCCCCCATTTGGGTCCAAACAGGAAAGTTCAAAGAACTTAGAAGAGTTGTCAGGTGTCGGGGAGGGCGGCCAGGCCTGTGTGTGAGTGTGTGAGTGTGTGCGTGCCTGTGTGAGTGTGTGCGTGCCTGTGTGAGTGTGTGCCTGTGTATGTGAGTGTGTGTGCGCGCGCGTGTGTGTGTGTGCGTGCGTGCGTGTGAGCGTGTGTGTGTGCGTGTGAGCGTGTGTGTGCGTGTGTGTGTGCATGCATGTGTGAGTGTCCTGTGTGTGTGTGAGTGCGTGTGCGCGCGCGTGTGTGTGCGCGTGTGTGAGCGTGTGTGTGTGTGCGCGCGTGTGTGAGTGTGTGCGTGCGTGTGTGTGAGTGTCCTCTGTGTGTATGTGAGTGTGTGTGCACGTGTGTGTGAGTGTGTGTGAGTGTGTGTGTGAGTGTGTGTGAGTGTGTGTGTCCTGGGTGTGTCCTGTGTGTGTGTGTGTGTCCTGTGTGTGTAAGTGTGTGTGTGTCCTGTGTGTGTGAGTGTGTGTGTGTGTGTGTGTAGCAATTTCACGTTGGGACTGTGGGGTCCTCTTGCTCCTTGGCCAGGCAGACGCTGTCCAGGGAGCTGATCGGGGACCACGGCTGCCCCTAGAGCCCCTCTGGACGGACGGTGCTGGGTGTGGGCCGAGGACAGGGCCAGGGTGGCAGCCGGGTTCTTGGAGCCACCCCGAGGCAGAAAGAACGGCCTCAGCGAGTAAGCCTCCATGTTTAGGAATCGCCTTCTCTGCGGCCTGCTGGCGAGAGGCACGATAAATGTGTGTTAATACATCATCTTGAGTTTAAGTAAGAAAGGTCGCCAGTGGGCAGCTGTGTGTGTCCTGTGTGTGTGAGTGTGTGTGAGTGTGTGTGCAACTCACCCCGTCCAGCCGCCTGGTTTAGAGAGGGACACATGTCTTTCCATAGATACACTGAAGACTCACAACAGACTGTGACCCAAGACCGGGGCCTGGCGGGGGGGGGGCGGGGGGAACGACCCTGCCCTTCCTCCGGCCCCCAGCTGTGCAGGTGGCACCGTGTTCAGGGCACAAACTCCGCTGGGCCAGGGGAGCCTCAGAGGGGCCCTAGGTGCCCCTCCACTGGGGTCTGCACACACGTGGCCCGGGCTCCCCCCTTCCCAGGGCCCCGAGAGCCGGCCGGGCAGCCTGAGTGACTCCCTCTGCACAGCCCTTCATCTCTTCGTCTCTCAAAGGGCCCTGCACCCGGTGAAAGTCTTCAAAACGCCTCCTGCTCCCTCCTGCAGGGAGAGGTGGCCTTCCCCTCCCGCCTGTTTCTCTGAATGTGCTGCTGGGGCCTGGGGGCGGGGCGGGGGGGAGGTGGGGTGGCTGCTCTGGGGCAGGGTCCTCTGCAGCATGAGCCAGGGATGGGGCGTCACCGCAGAAACCCTGTCCCTGGGCCTGGCACCAGAGGAGGTATGGGCTTTTGCTGATAGAGGGGAGCGGGGGTGGGGTGTGGGGGAGTGGGTAGGGGAGTAGGGGGGAGCAGGGGGGCAGCAGAGGCAGGAGGCCCCGACAGGCTGCTGGCAGAGGCGGCTGGGCCTGCATTTCTGTTACTGTCTGTGTGTCTTCTGGTCTCGGTGCCCGAGGACAGGCCTCAGAAGTCCCCCGTGGAGCTGGGGGGCGGGAGGGGCGAAGGCGCTTCAGGCCAGGCATCCTGCTTCGGGGCCACGCGGCGTTTCTGGGAGCTGCATGTGGTGGGAGACACTCAAGGCCGAGGGCTGAGCCAGGAGCCCCAGGGGCCGTGCTCCCAGCTGCTTGCGAGGCTTGTTTCACGGGTTTGTCCTAAACCCGCTTGGCCGTGAGCGGACCTGGCGAGGCCGGTCGCCGTTCCGCGTTCGGGGTTCCGTTGGCGGCCCCCACGGGTTGTGGGCCAGTCGCTGTTCCGGATATGCCAGTTGCTGTTTTTTTTCTAAAACCCATTAGGGCCCCCGTGCCAGGTGGGCGTGGGTGGGCAGGGCAGCCCCTGCCTGTGTCCTTGGCAGCGAACAAGGGCAGAGCTGGTCCAGAGCCCGCACACTCGCTCCCACGCCCCCTTCCAGGCCGATGCTCGCGCCTCGGGGGAGGGCCGGGGCCGGGGGCCGACAGGAAGGCTCGCCTCCCTTCCACGTGGGTCCTGTCTGCCATCAGCGCTGGGGCTGGCTCCCCCCTCCCCGCCCTGCCCCCGCCCCCCCACAGAGCAGCGCCAGGGGCCTCCTGGCTGGATTCAGTGGGGCAGGTGGCCGTCCCCACCCCTGGCTCTAAACCTGCTCCCACGGCAGCACCAGGGAGCATTTAAAAACACGGGCCCCGAGCCGGGAAGCAGGCGTGTGGGGTGGAGCACAGCCACGCCCACGCTGCGTGTCCGGGTATGAAGGACAGCGATGCCTGGCCGCAGGGCCCGCGGGGGCCGGCACGTGTGTGTGGAGTGAACGCCTGCGTGACTCCGTGCGGGCTCCTGGGATCCAGAACCGTTCCCTCGGATGAAAAAGAGCTTTTCAAAGTCGAAGCGGCATTTCTTGTTCTTGTGGACACAGACTTCTCCTTCTGGAAGGTTCCGCCGGGTGTCAGTGGGCGTTGCACACGTCTGCACAGGAAGAGCCTGTGGTCCAGGGGATTGGGAAACGGCGGGAGGAACACGACGCAGCCGACGCAGGACTTCTCAGGGCCTTTCCTCGGGGCCTGACTCCCCCAAACCCCCCGCCCCATGAGCTCCCCGAGGGCCGTGGCGCCCCTGCTCCCACTCCGGTCCGAGAGAGAACCCTTCCTCCCGGCACAGTGAGAAACCCGGAGTGACCGCCTGGGCAGGGCGTCCCACGCGCCCGGCAGTGACAGGCGGCTTTGCACATTAAATTCACTGAAACGCACCAGAGCTGAAACCTACCTCGTCAGCCGCAGTGGCCGCACGTGGCCAGTGGTTCCTGCGGAGACCGGCCTGGACCGGAGCCCGTGGCCCCGGAACTGCCGCCCCCCACGCCCGTTGGTCCATCCGTCCCGGAGGGTGGGGTGGGAATGGCGGGTAGTCACCCGGCGTCGGCCACACGCAGGGGCTGTGCTCAGGGCCGCACACACTGTGTCTTGTTTAAAGCTCAGGAGACTGTGCCCAGAATGTGCCATTCTCCGTGCTGAGCCCTCCAGGCCGGGGCCCGAGAGGGAGTGACATGGTCAAGGCCACACCGCTAACACGTTATGAGCGTGGGATTGACACCCAGCTGCCTGCCCCGGCGGCCATTGCTCAGTGGTTAGAGCCCCGGTCTGTGGACCGAAGGGTCCCAGGTTCGATTCCCGGTCAAGGGCATGCACTTAGGTTGCAGGTTTGACTCCAAGCCCTAGCCGGCTGCTGCCATCTGTACATTCTTAATGATTTTTCAAACTTTAAACTTGTGTTTGTGACCAAGTCCGATGGGCACTGGGGACGTGTGTGTAGGCCAGATGCATGTTCCGTGTGCCCATCGTCCGTCCCCTCTGTCTGCACAGAAGTCCCGTGGACCGTGATGGTGGCAGCTCAGCAGGACGCGGGGTGCGGGGGACGTGCGCTGTGTTGATGGCCAAGTGGGGCCCGGCCGTGTGCATGGCTACACCTCCAGCGGATCCGGAACCTGCGCTGAAAGCAGGAAAGAGGCGGGCCGTCTGGGAGCCTCTCTTATCCCGTTACTCCTCTGCGTCCGCACCCGCGCTGTGGACAAGTGCCCTTGAAGGGGTGGGAAAGACGGACAAGAAGGCGTTCCCTTCCCTCTTCCTCCCCCCTCTCCTCCTCCTCCTCCCCCTCCTCCTCCCCCTCCTCCCCCTCCTCCTCCCCCTCCTCCTCCCCCTCCTCCTCCCCCTCCTCCTCCTCCTCCTCCTCCCCCTTCTCCTCCTCCTCCTCCTCCTCCACCTCCACCTCCTCCTCCCCCTCCCCCTCCTCCTCCCCCTCCTCCTCCCCCTCCTCCTCCTCCTCCTCCTCCCCCCCCCCCTCCTCCTCCTCCCCCTCCTCCTCCTCCTCCCCCTTCTCCTCCTCCTCCTCCTCCTCCTCCTCCTCCTCCTCCTCCTCCTCCACCTCCTCCTCGTGGGCCGAGGCTGCGTGCGGGTAAAATGCGCGAAACGGAGATCACGTCGGTGGAGTTCGCTTTGGGTGGCGCTTCCCGTTCCGGGAAGAAGGAAATGCATATTCACGCAGGAGCCATAAAACATGAATTATACAATTTCAGCGATTCTGCGTCCGCGTGGAGTGCCCTCGCATTTGCATTTAGAACTGGCACTGCACGCGAGAAAGATGAATGGTAAAATCCATGCTAATAATTTAAAATGTAAATTGTTCTTTACTCAGAATGACAGATGCCCCCTAACAAATCACAATCGCCGTGGACGTCGGGGTGGGGGCGGGGGGGGGGGCAGGAAAGGGTGGATTTCAGGAGCCGAATCACTCTGTGCTGCTCTTCGAATGAGAAGCACATCTCTGCTTCGCACGGGGCCGTGCAGGCGTGTGGCTGCGCTGGCCGGGCCTGCAGGCGGTTGTCCGGCCACGGCCCGGCCACTCCTCTCTCCCTGAGCATTTCTCAGGTTTCTCTGCCGTCGGAGGGCGGACTGTGTGAGGGTCCTTCCTCCTGCGCCACCGCGGACAGGCCTCCTGGGCTCCGCCCTCTGCGCACAGTGCACGGCCTTGTGCGGGGGTCCATCGAGACACGCCCGGCTCCCGCCCTCCCCGTGGCCGCACCGTGTGCCACACGGGGCCGAGGAGCTGATGGCAAAGGTCCCTCTAGTCTAGCGTTTCTGCTGCTATGGCCCCCCCTCTCTCTGATGGGGTCTCCCCCAGGCCTGCTCAGGTAGCTTTTGGTGTGTGTGCATGTATGTGTGCATGGTCAGACGGATGGGGGATGGATGGTGGGTGGACTGACGAACGTATGATGTTGGATAGAGAGAGGGGTGGATGGCTGATGGTGGAAAGATGGATGGATGATAGAGAGAGGGATGGATGATGCGGGTGGATGATGAATGGGAATGGACAGATGGACAGAGGGGTGGTGATGAGTGAATGAGTGAGACCTGCTCTGTGAGGGACACAGCCCTCGGTGCCGAGGAGCCATCAGAGAGCAGAGCAGACAGCACCTCTGCCCCCCATGAGCGCCCAGAGAACGAATGAGCGAGCAAAGGAGTGAGTGACCCGTGTCTGTCCCAGAAGAGCTCATCCTGGCAGCTCTGGGCGGAACCCCAAAGAGGTGGGCCGTTGCTTGGCAACCCAACATGATGGTTACCAGGTGTCTGGTGCGCGGACCGGGTCTCAGGGCTGGTGTCCTGGGCTCAGCGGACCCTCCACGGGGCTGTCTTCTCCGCTTCTGCCGTGGGGTTTGGACAACTGAGCGCGTTTCCTGGAATCTGACACTGGCTCCCAGCCCCGATTTATTTAATAGTTTTCAAATGTGTCTAATGCGCAGTAATCAGCCCGCCGCGGGCCCCGGCGATGGCGGTGACCCCCGTATTTCATTCCTCACTAACCTTCCATTTCCGCGCCCGACCTCTCTCGGTGAAATATTTCAGTATAAATAATGCCGCTTTGCAAACACATGGCCCTGATTACTGTGCAGGGCCTGGTTCTCCATGTGTGAAAGTCTCTGAAGTGCGTGGTGATTTGTTCCCCTTCCTGGTAATTGCTGTTTTAGAAATAGCTTCCTCAGACGTCGGCCACAAATTGGCATCTCCCGACGCCGCCCGGCTGCCAGCGCAGCTGCTGGGTGGGCGTCCTCCGCAGTCACGGTGCCTTCCCAGAGGCGCCACCCCCGGCTGGGGAGGGGGAGGGGGAGGGGAGGGGGAGGTCCCCTGTCCACGGGCCCTGAAGGTAGCCCCTGCCGAGGTGCCAGGAGGGAGGAACCAGACCCTCTGACCTTGAGGGTTGGGAGGTCAACAGTACATCCTGGGGCCGGGGGACATCCTGGTGGAGGGGGAAGGGGTGGGGGGAGGCTCGGCAAAGAGGCACAGCTGTGACCTGCCCCGGAAGGAGCTTGTAAACAGATGTGGAATCGGAACTTGTCCATCGCAAGCATCTCCTTTCCTTTAATTTCCAACATCGAACCTGTGTTGGGTGCCCCCTGCTGGCTGTGCTGAGCACCTGCAGCCTTTGCCACCAATTGTCCTTTGCTTGGACCACTTTGCGGGATTGGAAAGGGATGGAGTCTCCTGGGAAGATGTTAGCAGCGGAAGGACCCCTGGGCAGCCCTGGGAAGAGGGCCTCAGTGGAAGACGGGAGCCAGCCCAGAGCCGTGAAGATGCCGGTCAGGACAGGGACCTGGCAGCCCGCCTCTCCAGCCCAGGTTTCTAAGACGCGTGTCTGAGCAGCTGCTCCCACTGGTGTCCCCTCAGGAATCCTAGGACAACACCCCTCAGAGTCATTCTTTTTCTTAAAATATTTTAAAAATTTATTTCAGAGAGGAAGGGAAAGGGAGAAAGATTTAGAAACATCAGTGATGACAGAGAATCAGTGACCAGCTGCCTCCTGCATGCCCCCCACTGGGGATCGAGCCTGCAACCTGGGCATGTGCCCTGACTGAGAATGGAACTATGACCTCCTGGTTCATAGGTCGATGCTCCACCACTGAGCTATGCTGCCAGCCGGGCCAGAGTCATTCATTCATTCATTCATTCCTCTCTCTGCCTACCATCCCCTCCCGGCACTTGCATTTCTCCAGCCTCCTGGACCACCGCTGACCTCACCACCCGGGCCCCAGCAGCAATAATCATAACCTGGCCTGCAGCTCCTGGAACCTGCACCTGCAGGAGCAGCAGCAGCAACAATAACAGCCACTCCTGTGTGTGGTCACTGACTTGCAAGCAGGAACGATGTGGCCGGAAGCCAATGCTCAGGGAAGGCAGGCGATGGACCCGTGACAATGCCCACACACACCAGGTCAGGGGCTGTGTCCGGCTTGGAACCTGGGTCCGGTTGCCTCCAAGCTGCTCTTTCCTGGAGAGCTCCCTTCCCCAGAGTGGATGCCTGCTCATGTGTAAGACCAAGTGCAAAGTGTCCTCTCCTCCAGGGAGACCTCCTGGCTTCCCTCAGGAAGCTGTTACGCCTTCCGGGCTCTCGGGGCGCCCGGTGCTGCTCTCGTCCTACTGTTGGGAGAACGTGGCTGCCTGTGTGTCCACTGCACTGAGCCCCCGCGGGCAGAGACAGGTCTGGTTGGCTCCCACGTCCTCAGCACTCACTGATGCAGCTCCCGGCACGTTGTAGGCGCTCAATAAATGCTCAAACAGCGCCTGCAGGAATGCATGAGCCCATGGAGAGCAGAAACCTGCTTTTCTTCCCTCTCCCGTTGAGACCAAAACCCTTCTCTTTGGAGTGAGTGGCTGATAGGTGGACCCAGTGGGGTGGGGGCTGCCCGTGTCATATATGACGGAGCCGTTTCCCTGGCCCTGGGCCCTGGCTGCGGAGGAAGAGGCAGGCGGCCAAGAGCTGCTGGCTGCCCCCGCCCCCCACCCCCCCCAGTAGCCATATCCACAAAGTGGGGAGGCTGCTGGAGGCGGGGAGAAGGCAGGAAAGCTGGGGTCCGTCGCCGGCAGGCTGTGAGCAGAACCTGCTAATCTCCGGTTGCTGTTTTGAGCCATTTGGTGCTTAATTTCCACAGAAGGTTAAGATCTGAGAGGAGGGAAAAGTCAATGCTAATCTATTGCGCTGCCGGGGTAACGCCATTTACATGTTTCTAACGATCACTTCCTACCTGGGCGTCGGGCAGCAACGAACCCAGCCGCTGGGCACGTGCTCAGGTGAGTGCGCAGGTGCGGCCTCCGCTGCCGGCTGGCGGGGCAGCTGCGGGGCAGCAGGAGCGCCCCGGTGAGTGGCCCCCGGAGGCCGGGCTCTGCATTTGCTCCTCGTCTCGGGGTGTTTTCTCGGTGCCTCAGGCTGCCATGGGGTGGGGCTGGCAGCGTTTCTGCCCCCACCCTCTCCAGGGCCGGAAACCCACACAGGGCTGCTGGGCTGGCTCGCCAGTGTCAACTGCACACGGGACCAGCCCTCCCCCCAGGGGCCTCTCTGCCCACCGGGCTGTGTCCCAGACAGCGGGGCAGGGCACCTGCTGGAAACAGTATCGAGGGTCCCAGGGTGCACAGACCCACTGGGGCGGTTTGGAGCGGAACTGGGGGCCTCGATAATGTCGTCTTGCGTTGCAACAGCTGAGACGGTCGGTGCCCTTGGTCACTGTCCTGGGGTGAGTATGTCCGCCCACGACTCACGTCACCTGGGACTTCGGGATGGGACCTGGTTGAGCAGCAGGGTCTGCAGTGGCGACCAGCTAGGGCAGGGGTGGGCAAACTTTTTGACTCGAGGGCCACCATGGGTTCTTAAACTGGACCGGAGGGCCGGAACAAAAGCATGGATGGAGTGTTTGTGTGAACTAATATAAATTCAAAGTAAACATCATTACGTAAAAGGGTACGGTCTTTTTTTTTTTTAGTTTTATTCATTTCAAATGGGCCGGATCCGGCCCGCGGGCCGAAGTTTGCCCACGGCTGAGCTAGGATGAGGCCACCCTGCAGCAGGGCGGGCCCTGATGCCAACAGGCTGCTGTCCTCCAGAGGGGACACAGACCACGGGGAAAGGCCGTGATGACAGAGGCAGGGATTAGAGTGATGTGGCCACGAGCCAAGGGAAGCTGGCGGCTCCCAGAGCCGGGAGGGGCAGGGAGGCCTGGCCTCTAGGTTATGAAAGAGTCCGTTTCAGTCGTTTTCCCTCCACCCTCCCATGTGGTGCTTTGGGACTGGAGTGATCCAGACTCTACAGATGATGGTGGGCCAGGCAGGCTCGCCGGAGACCATGCGTGCCGACTGGAGACCATTCATTGTGACTGCGGACCCTGCATGCCAGCTGCAGGCCATTCATGTTGGTTGTGACCTTGCATGTTGAGGCTATGCATGCTGGCTGTGACTAGGTATGCTGACTGGAGAACATACATGTGGATTGGAGGCCATGCATGTTGGCTGTGACTAGGTATGCTGACTGGAGAACATATATGTGGATTGGAGGCCATGCATGCTGGCTGTGACTAGGTATGCTGACTGGAGAACATATATGTGGATTGGAGGCCATGCATGTTGATTGCAGGCCATGTATGTGGATTGGAGACCAGGCATGTTGGCTGTGACTAGGTATGCTGACTGGAGAACATATATGTTGACTGAAGACCATGCATGCCATTTGGAGACCAGGCATGTTGCTTGGAGGCTATGCATGCTGGCTGCATGTCATTCATGTGCCCCACTGGTACTTTTTGGTGAGACTCAAATTACCCCAGAACTGCGTGGCTCCTGCCCCCCAGCCTTCCCTGCGTGGTGCTGAGAGCGCCCCTCACATCTTTCTAGTAAATCCCACGTGTTCCCCCGCCGCCTGCAGCTGGGGGATGCTGACACCAACCAAACTCTCGCAGGGAAGAAGGGTGCCCACTTCACTGCCGAGCCCAGTGGCCCCCCCCCCCCCCCCCCGGGAACCAGCCTGGCTTCTCCTCTGCGCGAGTCTGTGTGTTCACCTTCCAGGACTTCCCGGGGACTCTATCGCGTGAGATCCCCAGAGTCAGCTAAGCCCCAGGCAGAGAGCAGATTGACGGGCGCCTGGGGCTGGCGTCTGGGGCGGGGGATGGAGTGGCGGCTCGTTGGGGTGGAGTTTCTTGGGGGTGAGACAATGTTCTGAGCTGGTGGCGGCCATGGCGCTGCAAGTCTGAATTCACGAAAAACCCTTGAATCGAACGCCTTGCATGGGCGGAAGGTCTGGCGGGTGGACCGTATCTCGATGACGCCGGTTTAAAGCACAGGACATGCGCCGTGGCCTTAGAGCCGGCCCCCCGCCCCGCCCCCCCCCCCCCCCCCCCCCCCGGTGTGCACCCGCCTCGGGGCACTTGCGGGCACACAGCAGTGAGTGGCGTGTCTGCAGAGCCCACGCTGTGACCCGGCCTCTGTCCACTCGCTCGTCCTCTGAGACGGAGCCGCGGGGACGCCCCGCCTCCCTCCCCCGGGGCTCGGGGTCCCACTCAGATGAGCCCACGTATTCTGGGGCCTCTCCCCACCCTGCTCTCAGCGTCCGGTGAAAAGCCTTCGGTCGGCACCCACCCTGACGTCACGGAAAAGGAAAGCGAAATTTGAGGCTGAAGAACAATAGTTTGATGTCGGAATCAATTCATCGTTACACCGAAGCCTTTGTAATATCTGAGTGTTAATTTATTTTGTAAAAATATATTTGTATAGATTTCAGAGAGGAAGGGAGAGGGCGATTGACACATTATTGATGAGAGAGAATCATTGATGAGCTGCCTCCTGCACACCCCACACTGGGGCTCGAGCCCGCAACCCAGGCATGTGCCCTTGACCTGAATTGAACCCGGGACCCTTCAGTCCACAGGCTGACGCTCTATCCATTGAGCCACACCGGCCAGGGCTGATTGTTGATATTTGCATGGGGTGGGCCCATGGACGTGCACACGGCCCTGTTGAAAGGCAGGTGAAGGCGCCTGCCCTCCCCCATAGGCCACAGAGCCCGAGAGAGGTCCTAGCAAAGGACGGGCATGGGCCCGACACCTGGGAAGGACTCTGGAGGCGGCGGAGGGAGGGATGTGGGATCCTGGAGTCGGTCCCAGTGGCCGAGCGGGGGCGGGGGGGGGGGGGCGTTGCTGGGCGAGGAGACCAGCAGCCCTGCCTGGTCCCTGTTCTCCGTCCCACTCCCTTGTCAGCGCCCTGTTTCTGACCTCCTGTCACCCCCCGACCACGAGCGTCTTGCCAGCGCTTGTCTTCCTGGTGGTGGGCCCAGGGCCCAGCGCGCACTAGGGCTGCAACGCGCAGTTATGAGTCAACGATGGACTTTCCCCTGGACTTTTGGGTTGATTTCGCCCCAGGCCGTCGTGAAGGGGTGCGGCCGGCGGTCCGAGACCTGCTGTCTCGCGGGGCCGAGTGAGAGGACCCTGCGGGGGACGTGACAGCCACCTCCTTCCTTCCGTTCATGTTCGTTAATCCTCCGAGGATATTTTCCCGTTGATTTTTAGAGAAAGTGGAAGGGAGGGGGAGGGACAGAGAGAGAGAGAAATGTCGATGTGGGAGAGACAGGGATGGGTTGCCTCCTGCACGCACTCTGACCGGGGCCAGGGATCGAGGCTGAAACGGAGGTCCCTCTCATGGTCCGTCCAGGGGTCCTCGGCCCCCCAAGGTGTCTCTGACGTCCCCTCAGGCTCGGCGACGTTAGGCAAGACCCACCAATCCATTCCCGGGCCTTGGCATCGGCCTCAGAATAGTGTAATTAGTGCTTTTTAATCACGCAGTGTAAGCGGCTGGCTGTTCGCGGCTAGAACCCAGCAGCCGCTCGCGTGATAAATGACTCGCTTGGAGGACAGATGCCTCGGAGATCAGTCAGCCGGGGACAGGGGCTTAGCTGCTTGCAACCTGGGTGTGGCCAGGCGCGTGGTGGCTGCCGCCGGGTCTGTGTCCAGGTTAAGGGGTCTGGTTAGTGTAGATGGTCAAGGTCAATGTTGCCTGTGCAGCGAGGTGACTGTGCGGGCGTCGGGCACGTGTGCGGGGCGAGGAGCCGAGTGGCCCCGGAGCCGCACCCGCCTGTCTGGTGGCCAAGCCAACGCCCCCTGCACGTCCTGCCCAGGCTGTGGACTGAGGTGTCCCCTCAGATCCATCCAGTGACACCTCATCCTCAGGGTGACTGTACTGGGGGGGCCTTTAGGGGTGATGATTGGGATGAGGTCTGAAGGCGGACCTTCAGGACGGGGTTAGCGGGCCAGAAAGCGCCCCCCCGCCCCGCTCCCTCTCTCCCTCTCTCTCTCTTTCTCTCTTCCCCATCTCTCTCTCCCTCTCTCTCTCTTTCTCTCTTCCCCATCTCTCTCTCCCTCTCTCTCTCTTTCTCTCTTCCCCATCTCTCTCTCCCTCTCTCTCTCTTTCTCTCTTCCCCATCTCTCTCTCCCTCTCTCTCTTTTCTTCTCTCTCTCCCTCTCTCTCTCCCTCTCCCTCTCTCTCTCCCTCTCCCTTTTCCTCTCTCTCCCCCTCCCTCTCTCTCTCCCTCTCTCTCTCCCTCTCTCTCTCCCTCTCTCTCTCCCTCTCTCTCTCCCTCTCTCTCTCCCTCTCTCTTTTCCTCTCTCCCCCTCCCTCTCTCTCTCCCTCTCTGTCTCCCTCTCTCTCTCCCTCTCTCCTGTTCTCTCTTTTTTCTTCTCTCTCTCCCTCTCTCTCCCCCTCCCTCTCTATCTCCTCCTCTCTTTTCCTCTCCCCCCCCCCTATATGAAGACATAGCCAGAAATAGGACCCTCACAGACACTGAATCTGCTGGCGCCTCGACCTTGGGCTCCCGGCCTGCAGAACTGGGGGGTACACGTCCATTGTTCAAGCCCCGGCACTGGCAGGGGACCTCGAGCACATGTGGGCGGGGAGGAAGGGCGCCCCTGGGGCTGGGGATCAGGAGGGGGCTCCGGGCATCAGCGGGCGGGCGGCTGTGTGGGGTTCGAGCATGCACACTGCCCCTGGATGTCAGCGGCCCGGGAAGGAAGGTATTTATTACACTATTAGTACGCGTTTCCTGCAGAGTGCAGCCACGCATGCACAATACACAGATACACACGCACCGGCCATTCTCCAGAGGCAATTACTGTAATGTGGGTCGGATTCTGCTAATGACACACATGTGTGCACACACACGGACACACGCACACACATGGCACACGCCAGGCCGAGGTAAGACGTGCC
The DNA here is from genome assembly GCF_964212035.1 of Myotis nattereri. NCBI lineage: Eukaryota > Metazoa > Chordata > Mammalia > Chiroptera > Vespertilionidae > Myotis > Myotis nattereri. Next base: position 214,548,622 of record NC_138077.1, on the reverse strand, counting down.
CGACACAGTAGGGGCGCCTGCTTTTCCTTTAAATGGAGAACACCCCCATTGCCCGTCCACATCACTGAGCAGCACGGCTGTGGGTGACACCCGGCTCATGGTCAGTGGCCCAGTTGAGGAATATCTGTCTGTGTAGAAATAACTTAGATTTCTCCAGTTTCTGCATCGTTACCAGCTCTGCTGAGTGCACAGCTCTGCACCCATCAATCACTGCTTTCTTGGAACGAGTCTCTAGACGTGAAGTGACAAGTCAATGCTTTGCAGACTTTTTAAAGAAATTGTACCTGTCACAGCGGATGACCTCCCAGAGGACGACCGAGCTGCGTCTCCCCCGTACCCCTGCAATGCATGTCCCCCAGCGGTGCGTGTCCCCCCGGCGGTGTGTGTCCCCGGCGGTGCGTGTCCCCGGCGGTGCGTCTCCCCGGCGGTGCTCTCCCCGGCGGTGCGTGTCCCCAGCGGTGCGTGTCCCCGGCGGTGCGTGTCCCCGGCGGTGCTCTCCCCGGCGGTGCGTGTCCCCAGCGGTGCGTGTCCCCGGCGGTGCGTCTCCCCAGCGGTGTGTCTCCCCGGCGGTGCGTGTCCCCGGCGGTGCGTGTCCCCGGCGGTGCGTGTCCCCGGCGGTGCGTCTCCCCGGCGGTTCGTGTCCCCGGCGGTGCGTGTCCCCGGCGGTGCGTCTCCCCGGCGGTGCGTGTCCCCAGCGGTGCGTGCCTGTGTCCTGCCTCTGTGTCCATCTTTGTGGAAGGACATTGGACGCGTTGGCGGAGGGCCCACCTTAAGTGACCTCATACCTTACTCAGGTCTGTAAGACCCGATCCCCACTTGCTGGGGTCCTGGGGGCTAGGACTTCAACATGCATTTTGGGGGGGTGGGGTGCATGCAGCCCACACAGACTCATTCGTGGTCGAGTCTTGTTGCCTGGTCCCCAGCGCACAGCCTCGCGCGGGCATGTGGCGGAGTGGCTGGGTAAGTGAACGCTGTAACCGCGAGGCTGGTTGGCCATCAGTGTGACTTGGGAGCTGGTTTATCTGGTTCTTGTTCGGCGTGAGGGCCGCCCTTTGTCCCGGAGGAAGGGCTGAGGAGTTGGGGAGCCGGGGCTGAGGGAGCCGGGGCCGAGGGGGCTGGGGCTGAGTGGGCCGGGGCCGAGGGCGCCGGGGTGGCCTAGCTCTGGGAGGAGCTGCCGAGCTGGGTCTGGCCTGGCTTCCCTGCTCGCTCTCGGAGGAGGACAGCCCGCTCTGTCTGGGGGAGGAGAGGCCCCGAGGGAGAGCACCCCCCACGTGTCCTCCGGAAGGACCCGCAGGCCGCGAAGGCGCTGGGGCTCCCACAGCGAAGGCGCGGACACTGGCCTGACAACCCGCTCCCACGGAGGGGACGGGACGCGGATCGGTGTGGATTCGGGGCCACGGCTCCCTGACGGCCGCGGTGGGCGAGACGGGCCGTCCGCCGAGCTTAATGGGAAGCGATGAGTCCGTCCCGGCTGCGGCCGCCCCTCACTCACCCCTTCCTCTCGGCGATGAGCGAGGCCGGGCCGCTGGCGTGAGCAGGGAGCCGGTGCCGGCAGCCCGGGCTCCGGCCTGAACTATTTAAACACCAACTCCACTGGCCCAGAATGTGATCCAATGTTAAATGATGACAGGCCCCCGGTTCCGCTCCGCCGCGTGCGTGACGGACGGGCTTCAGGAATCCAAAGGGCAGGCGGGTGGCACGGACTCCAGGGGGCGGGTGCCTTGCATGACCCGCGGGCGACTCCCTCCAGGACCGGCCGAGGCTGCTCTAGGCGCCGGGGGATGCCCGCCTGTCCACCCGGGAGTGCGCGTCCATCAGCGAGAGCCGCGAGCCCAGAGGTCATGGGGTCATGGGGTCATGGGGAGCGTGGTCTCCAAGGGCCCGGCGGGCTCTGAATCCTGGGGACTGACCGGGACGTGCCTCCTGCCTGTGACCAGGTGGGGGCGACGTGGGCATCGCGAGAGCCTCTCCTGGGGTGACCGCCAGCAGTGGGGTTTCAGCAGCATGTTCAGCTCGGCATCGATGGGGTGCCGCCCCGGCCTCACCCATGGCCACTCCCCGTCTCCATCTGCTCCGGCTGCCGTGACAAACCCCACAGACCGGTGGCTCACGCGGCAGACCTGGATCTCTCACCTGGAGGCGGGAAGGCCAGGGTCCAGGTGCCGGCCAGCTTAGCTCCCGGGGAGGCCTCTTCCGGGCTCGGGGGGCAGCCGCCTTCTCCCGGGCCCGCACCTGGGAGGCTCCTCCGGCTTCTCCTCTTAGAAGGGCACTAACCCCACTGCGGGCCCCACCCTCCTGACCTCATCATCTCTCAGAGGCCCTGCCTCCCACTACCATCCCATGGGGTTAGGGCTTCCCACGTGTGTTATGGGGGACACCAGCCTGAAGTCCGAGGGCTCCCTCCTCCCGGGGGCCCCACTGAGCTGCCCTCACCCAGGTGGCCGGCTCCCCTACAGGCTGCGGCCAGGACCAGAATTCGGCCCGAGAATCACGGTACCACCAGAAAGGATCCGAGGCTCCTCAATGAGCAGGAATGTCCCCCAAAACAAGAGAGAAGAGCTCTGCTCATGCCAGACCCCTCCCCGAGCTGGGGAACACGGGGGAGTCAGAGAGGCTGCCCAACCCTGCCCGGGCTGCCAGCTCAGGGTCAGACACGTTCCTGCCCCCAGGCCTTCTCTGCGGCCTGGGGCGTGGACAGATTGGCATCCTCACAGCGTTGTCCATGGAACCTTCAAGGCGAAGGACATTCTGTAGCTGACCGTCCAGCGCTAAGGCCCCGAGCTTGAGCTGCGGCTCCATGACGAAGGCTCTGAATGTTAAAGTTTGTTTTATTCTAATTAATGGAGAAGGGAATGGAAAGGGCCACAGGGGGCTGGGAGGTGCGGTGCTAGGGCCTCTCTCTCTCCCTGCCCCCCCCCCCCCCTGAAGGTCTCCCCTCCTCCCTGGGACCTTCTCCAGCCCCCCCCCCCCACCCCCCTGCTTCCCAGCCTGGTCAGTGTCCGGTGCCCACACTCCGCTGGCGCTCAGGGCCTCCCTCCGTTCATTTTCTCTGTTTGCTGAGCCGGGCGCTTGCTTTTCTAGCGTTTCCTCCAGACGCCTTCCTGCAGTGAGAAATATGAAATAATGAGTCCTGAGTCCGCCCGCCGTCCGCACAGATCTCCCCTCGGCCCTCCCTCCCGACGGAAGCAGGAGCAGTGCAGCGGCACTGAATCCGCCAGAACCAGACCTGCGGAGGCCCAGCCTCCGGCCTCGCCCTGCCCACCCCGCCCCCTTGAACTGGGATTCTCACTCACCCCTCAGAGGCCGGCAGAGGCCGGGCACTCCCTGTGCTGTGCAAACCCCAGCTTGTCTAACTCTCCCTCAGTCGTGCAGCATGGATCACACCGCCAGCTCCATTTTGCAGGTGAAGAGACCGAGGCTCAGAGAGGCTGAGGGGCCAGCAGCCGGGGCAGAGCCAGAGTGCGCACAGGCGGTGACCGAGGTCTGAGGCCGGACCCGCTGCCCCTGCAGGCTTGGACCCAGCTCCCTGGCCGGCCAGCCTGGCGGAGTCACACAGGAACGGCAGCGACAATAAATGGCTCCACCCTCATGGCCGAGAGTCTCCGCCCAAGGACCCCATCAAGGCCGCGCCTGCGCTGTGCTCGCTATAAACGCCCGTCCCGCGTCGGCCAAGGTCTGCTGCAGCTGACGCACAGCCCCAGGCCTGGGGGCGAGCCCCACCGGCCGCCGTCACCTGTCAGAGCCAAGACCGGCATAGCCCGTGGACTCGGGCAAGGCCCTCGGCACCAGCCTGCACTGTGGGCACCAGCCTACACTGCGGGCACCAGCCTGCACTGTGGGCACCAGCCTGCACTGCGGGCACCAGCCTGCACTGCGGGCACCAGCCTGCACTGTGGGCACCAGCCTGCACTGTGGGCACCGGCAGCGTGTTCAGCTCACGCTCCGGGCTGTGCGGAACCGCGGCGCCTTCACAGTGGGACCCCCGTGGTGGAGGGGGTGACCCCGCGGCCTCAGCCACCCGCTCAGACACTCGGAGGCCTCGGCTCCATCACCTGTGCGCCTGGTTCCGTCCTGAGTCTGTTTCACCCGTTTCTGGACACATGACGGGTTAGAGTTGGGGCAGGTGGACGTCGAGCTCGCCCTCCCCCAGAGCCCACGTGAGTCCTCGCCCCGGAACCTGAGAGTCTGACCTCGTGTGCGCGCTGCAGGCGGGATTAGGGCAGGGACCTCGAGACGGGAGGGGACCCTGGGTTAGCTGGGTCAGTCCAAGGTCATTACAAGGGCGGTCACACAAGAGAGGCCAGGGTCAGAGTAGGAGCAGCGATGGGAGGTAGGAGGGGGAGGGGGAGGGGGGAGGCCAGGGCCACCCCTCAGGCCTCCAGCCCTGCAGCCCACTGTGGCCTCGGGCCTCCAGGACGGTCAGGGGATGCGCTGTTGTTAAGCCCCCTGCGGCCATCTGCTGCGGCAGCAACAAGAGGAAATGATACCGAACGCCGCCCCCAGCTGAGCTCCGCCCTGCCTGGGGAGGAGGGACCGTGGGAACTAAGGGGGCCCCGGGGTGTGACTGTGATTGGGGTCCCCCCACAAAGGCTGAGGGAGGAGCGGCCCCGTCCTCTCTGTCCTGGGAGGATGGGTCTAATGTTTAAACCGAGGGAAACTGAGGCTGGGAGTGTGTGGTTCCTGCTCGAGGCCACACGGGGACAAAGCAACCGGAGGACTGAGCTCGATGGCCTGGCGCCCCCTCCCCGAGGTGGGCCCTCAGTCGTCCCCGCAGCTGGCCTGTCCCCGCAGCTGGTCTGTCCCCGCAGCTGGCCTGTCCCCGCAGCTGGTCTGTCCCCGCAGCTGGCCTGTCCCCGCAGCTGGTCTGTCCCCGCAGCTGGTATGTCCCCACAGCTGGTCTGTCCCCGTAGCTGGCCTGTCCCCGCAGCTGGTCTGTCCCCGCAGCTGGTCTGTCCCCGCAGCTGGCCTGTCCCCGTAGCTGGCCTGTCCCCGTAGCTGGTCTGTCCCCGCAGCTGGTCTGTCCCTGCAGCCTCATCCCCTGCAGCTGGCCTGTCCCTGCAGCTGGCCTGTCCCCGTAGCTGGTCTGTCCCCGCAGCTGGTCTGTCCCTGCAGCTGGCCTGTCCCTGCAGCTGGTCTGTCCCCGCAGCTGGCCTGTCCCCGCAGCTGGTCTGTCCCTGCAGCTGGTATGTCCCCGCAGCTGGTCTGTCCCCGTAGCTGGCCTGTCCCCGTAGCTGGCCTGTCCCCGCAGCTGGTCTGTCCCTGCAGCTGGCCTGTCCCCGCAGCTGGCCTGTCCCCGCAGCTGGCCTGTCCCCGCAGCTGGTCTGTCCCCGTAGCTGGCCTGTCCCCGTAGCTGGTCTGTCCCCGCAGCTGGTCTGTCCCTGCAGCTGGCCTGTCCCTGCAGCTGGTATGTCCCCGCAGCTGGCCTGTCCCCGCAGCTGGTCTGTCCCTGCAGCTGGCCTGTCCCTGCAGCTGGTCTGTCCCCGTAGCTGGCCTGTCCCCGTAGCTGGCCTGTCCCCGTAGCTGGTCTGTCCCTGCAGCTGGCCTGTCCCTGCAGCTGGTCTGTCCCTACATCTGGTCTGTCCCTGCAGCTGGCCTGTCCCTGCAGCTGGTCTGTCCCTGCAGCTGGCCTGTCCCTGCAGCTGGTCTGTCCCTGCAGCTGGTCTGTCCCTGCAGCTGGCCTGTCCCTGCAGCTGGCCGGTCCCTGCAGCTGGTCTGTCCCCGCAGCTGGCCTGTCCCCGCAGCTGTCCTGTCCCCTGCAGCTGGCCTGTCCCTGCAGCTGGCCTGTCCCCTGCAGCTGGTCTGTCCCCTGCAGCTGGCCTGTCCCTGCAGCTGGCCTGTCTCTGCAGCTGGTCTGTCCCTGCAGCTGGCCTGTCCCTGCAGCTGGTCTGTCCCTGCAGCCGGCCTGTCCCCGCAGCTGGCCTGTCCCCGCAGCTGGCCTGTCCCCGCAGCTGGCCTGTCCCCGCAGCTGATCTGTCCCTGCAGCTGATCTGTCCCTGCAACTGGCCTGTCCCTGCAGCTGGTCTGTCCCTGCAGCTGGCCTGTCCCTGCTGCTGATCTGTCCCTGCAGCTGGCCTGTCCCTGCAGCTGGCCTGTCCCTGCAGCTGGTCTGTCCCTACATCTGGCCTGTCCCTGCAGCTGGCCTGTCCCTGCAGCTGGCCTGTCCCTGCTGCTGATCTGTCCCTCAGCTGGCCTGTCCCTGCTGCTGATCTGTCCCTCAGCTGGCCTGTCCCTGCTGCTGATCTGTCCCTGCAGCTGGCCTGTCCCTGCAGCTGGCCTGTCCCTGCTGCTGATCTGTCCCTCAGCTGGCCTGTCCCTGCTGCTGATCTGTCCCTCAGCTGGCCTGTCCCTGCTGCTGATCTGTCCCTGCAGCTGGTCTGTCCCTGCAGCTGGCCTGTCCCTGCTGCTGATCTGTCCCTGCAGCTGGCCTGTCCCTGCAGCTGGCCTGTCCCTGCAGCTGGTCTGTCCCTACATCTGGCCTGTCCCTGCAGCTGGCCTGTCCCTGCAGCTGGCCTGTCCCTGCTGCTGATCTGTCCCTCAGCTGGCCTGTCCCTGCTGCTGATCTGTCCCTCAGCTGGCCTGTCCCTGCTGCTGATCTGTCCCTCAGCTGGCCTGTCCCTGCTGCTGATCTGTCCCTGCAGCTGGCCTGTCCCTCAGCTGGCCTGTCCCTGCTGCTGATCTGTCCCTGCAGCTGGCCTGGTCCCCGCAGCTGGCCTGTCCCTACATCTGGCCTGTCCCTGCTGCTGGCCTGTCCCTGCAGCTGGCTTGTCCCTGCAGCCTCATCCCCTGCAGCTGGCCTGTCCCTGCAGCTGGCCTGTCCCTGCAGCCTCATCCCCTGCAGCTGGCCTGTCCCTGCAGCTGGCCTGTCCCTGCAGCTGGCCTGTCCCTGCAGCCTCATCCCCTGCAGCTGGCCTGTCCCTGCAGCTGGCCTGTCCCTGCAGCCTCATCCCCTGCAGCTGGCCTGTCCCTGCAGCTGGCCTGTCCCTGCAGCTGGCCTCGGTGGGGAGCAGAGCTCCCAGAGGAGGGACCAGGCATCAGGGAAGAGCTCCCTGTCCCAGCCGCAGGGCCTGTGCTCCGAGCTCTGGGCCCGGATCCCGCCTGATCATCACTCATCCTAACCCAGTTCTGCTCGCGCCGGTGAGTCAGTCGCACCACCGGGACTTCCCTGCCAGCCAGCGCTGCGTTTTTTTTCCCCATTTGGCAGGGAGAGCGGGACGCAGAAACCGAGCTCTGTCGGGCGGCCCCGTGTGACCCTGCTGGCCACCGCCCCTCTCCGGGGACCAGCATCCGCACCCGTTCAAGGAGGGCTCCTGCTTTGCTCGGTGATGGGCTATTGAATCTATCTGTGTATCCGACAGACAGGGGTGAGCGCCTGCTATGGGTGGAGTCGGGTACAGCGGTCAAGCAAACATGTCCCTCCCCCCCGCCCCCCATGGCTGGTGGGCCAGGTCCGGACGAGATCGGGTGCACACGGTCAAAGGGGTGCTCGCTCCTCAGCTGCTGGGACCCAGGAAGGGAGCAGGCTTGGGACCCTAAATCCTGGGTTCAAGTCTCCCTTCTGCCCTTGTGAGCTGCTGACTTGGGGGTGTGGCTGGACCCTCCTCTGCACTAGGGGGTGGGGGTGGGGGTGGGGTGCTCGCACCCCTTCCTCCAGGTCCCATGATGGCAGCGGTCCCCGGGCTGGGAGCCCCTCGGAATCCCAGTGGCTGAGTGGCTGCCTTCAGCCCAGGGAGCTCTGCCTGGACGCACCTCCCCAGCTCCCCCTGGCCCGGGACACCTGGTCCCTGCGGCCCTCACCCACCGATCCCTTTCCCCCATGGGACCGCGGGACCAGGGGCTGCCCTTCGGGTGTTCAGTGAGATTAAGTCTGCGTAGCTCACAGTGTAGGACACACCCAGACCCTCCACGGGGGTCACCCCTGCTGCCCCCCCCCCCCAAGCAGGGTCACCCTCTCCTGTGCGCCGACCCCTGGGACCTGGTACAGGTGCAGATTCTGATTCTGTGGGGCCGGGGGCTGGGGCGGGAGGCGGTGCCTGTATGAGCCCAGCGACCCGGCACCGAGCAGCAAAGGCCTAGGAACTATGGCGACTGCTTCCCCTTTGTGGCCCTGCGCACAGTAGGTGCTCAGTAAATGTTACAGATGCCCGGGCAGGTGGCTGTTTGACATGGGAGGCCGGCAGCTGGCGTGTCCTTCCTACCGGATCCTGCCCCTGCTGTGAGGACGGAGGGGACCCTGCCCTTTGGGGTGAGGGTTCTCCTGTCTCCTTGGCTGAGACCATTCAGAGGCTCAGCCAGACCCTTCCTCCTGCTTCTCTCTCTCTCTCTCTCTCTCTCTCTCTCTCTCTCTCTCTCTCTTTAAATTGATTTTCAGAGAGAGAGGAAGGGAGAGGTGGAGAGGGAGAAACATTGATGTGAGAGCAAAACATTAATCAGCTGCCTCCAGCATGTCCCCCACTAGGGACTGAGCCTGCAACCCCAGCATGTGCCTGAGAATGGAACAGGCAATCAGCCTGTCAGTGCATGGGGTGATGCCCAACCACTGAGCCACCCTGACCAGGGCATTCCTGCTTCTCTTCATTACCCGGCAGTGCACCTAACCCTAACCCTAACCCTGACCCTGACCCTAATCCTAACCCTATCCCTAACCCTAACCCTGACCCTGACCCTAATCCTAACCCTATCCCTAACCCTAATCCTAACCCTGACCCTAATCCTAATCCTAACCCTGACCCTAATCCTAAGCCTATCCCTAACCCTAACCCTGACCCTGACCCTAATCCTAACCCTATCCCTAACCCTAACCCTGACCCTGACCCTATCCCTAACCCTAACCCTGACCCTATCCCTAACCCTAACCCTAACCCTGACCCTGACCCTGACCGTAATCCTAATCCTAACCCTATCCCTAACCCTAACCCTGACCCTGACCCTATCCCTAACCCTAACCCTGACCCTATCCCTAACCCTAACCCTGACCCTGACCCTGACCGTAATCCTAGCCCTATCCCTAACCCTAACCCTGACCCTGACCCTAATCCTAACCCTATCCCTGACCCTAACCCTGACCCTGACCCTAACCCTGACCCTGACCGTAATCCTAGCCCTATCCCTAACCCTAACCCTGACCCTGACCCTAATCCTAACCCTATCCCTAACCCTAACCCTGACCTGGAGGTGCACCTGGCCCAGGTGTTAGTCCTGACTCGGCCCCTCCCACACTGTGTGGGTCTGGAAAACTGACTTGCATTTTCCAAGCTGCTTTCTTTCTCCTTAAAAGGCTGCCATTTACCCCTCCGAGTTGCCATGGGAACAAGGGGCCGGGACAGTGTGCCAAGTAAGCAAGGGGCCGAGGGTGGGAAATACCTTTTCTATGGTTTAGCCATTTACCCTGAATGCCCTGCCCCCACCCACTCTGACCCAGGTAGTTCCAGAGTCAGGAACCCCGTGGGAGGCACCTCCACCGGGAAGCCTGTCCTGATTTCCCCACCGTGGATCAGGCGTCCTTCCTCGTGCCCCGCGGCACGTTTGTTTCGCCCCTGGCCCAGGACTGGCCTCTATGAGGGTCTGTGTCCCCCGGCTCAGCCCCTGGCTCCCCAAATGAAGAATGAGGGGAGGAAGGAACCTCCCCGAGGAACTCAATCTAGGAGAGCAGAGAAACAGGGAGAAACCAGCCCGCCACCAGCATCCGGGCCCTGACACTTTTGGGGCTCATCAAGAAGCCCCCCAGAAGGAAGCAGGTGCCAGCCCAGTTTCGATTCCAGGTTTCAGGGGGACGTGTCAAGGGGATCGCCGTGCCTTTCTGGTGTGACCCACTCACTTCCCACGCAGGGCCACAAAGAGCTGCCTGGCAATGGCGACTGGATGTTGGCCATCACGCCTTCTGTGCCGACTCAGGGAATCCACATTTGTCAGGCATCACACACACACGCACACACACACACACACACACACGCACACAATAATTGCCCCTTCCCTCCACCTCTATATACGAGGCCCTCTGCATTTCCCAGCCCCACTCAGGCCAAGTTTGGGTCCACCCATGTGCCCACCAAAAGCCCCAGGAGATCAGACACTGAGTCACTTATCTCGAATCCCTGGCCTAACCTGGGACGTGGGACGCAGTAACTGCTCAATTAACATCTGAATAAATGAATGTCGCGTGGTGCCTTTTATGCCCTCTCTTCTCTTGATGAGGCTTCTGCTGATTCGGTTTTCAAAGCCCGTGTCCTGTCCCCTGGCCACGCCCGCAGTCTTGGCTCCTGGGGTGCAGGGCTCCATCCTAAGTGAGCCCCCCCCCCCACCCCACCCGGGGCCCTCGTTGAGGCCTGGAATGTGTGATTGGCATTGATTTTTGTCTTTATGATTTAGGCTGCGATTGATTTTCTCAGGTAGAGGCTTTGCACTTAATGAAGTTGGGGCTGCTCGGCTCCATCCAGACGGGATTATGTGCAAGGACAATTACCTCCCGGTGACAGGCCTCTCGCTCTCGCATCTGCCTAATGCCGGGAACATAGCTCAGTGGCGAGCGGGCTGCGAGAGACGCGGTGGTGACATTCACGGGGCTGCTCGCACTTTCCCGCCGCTGGGGGAAGACCTCGTCGGGAGGACCGCGTTACTGTTATCTTTTCTGTAAACTTGGGGGAAATGCACGGTGTTGCTGGAGAGTAAGAGGGTGAATATTTAATGTAGCAAGGGAATATTCCAGATTGGGTTTCCGTTCGCCGAAGCCGGAGAGCTCGGCACAGACCGGGATTCTGTCAAAGGATCCGAGGGGCTTCCTTGCGATGAGGGGAGGGAACCCCCCCCCCCCCAGGCTCACCTGCCCACATGGCCTTGGGGTGGGGCCCAGAGGGAGAAGGGAGGGGTGAAGTGCAGGTAAGGAGAGTGGGACTGAGGCTGGGGGAGGCAGAGGGCCGCCCCTACCCCCATCATTCCGAACTGAAATGCAAACTGGAGCAGCCAGGCACCCCCAGGATCACACATACATTTGGAAGAGCTGGGGGGCTGTGGACAGAGTGAGAAGGGGGTGCACGTGCGGCAGGGTCGTCCACAGATGAGACGTCCGGGCGTGGCCCCCACCTCGGGCTCTGAGCCTGTGCAGGTGGGGTCACCTGAGCTGCGAATCCGGTCCCCCAGCTCACGGCTGTCACCCACAGCTCAGGCTCCGGGAAATGGAGGTCTTGCCATAGGACTGCTGCCGGACCCTGGGGCCTTGCAGAACCGGGGTCCTCGCCTCCCCGCACCCCACTGCTGCTGTCGGCACCCCGGGCCCCGCACCTGCGAGGGGAGCCCCTTGAAGATGACGCCCCGTGAACAGCATGTTGGGGGCGGGCCCTGCGGTGTTCGCTCCGATTCCGCCGCCGTGTCAGGGGACCCCCAGATGCTGAAGGCGTGCCTCCCGCCGAGCCTCTGGGCTGAGACCTGTTGGGGGACTGGCCCCGGGGCAGGTACGGGGTGGTTTGGGAAGAGGGAGGGAGGGAGGTGGGGTCCGGGGGCCCGTGCATCCAGGGTGGGGAACTGCAAGGATTGGGGCGGGGAGGAGACCGGCGGGTGCCTGGTGGGAAGCGCGCTTGGAGGAAGGAGAGGCCGGAGCGGCCTCAGAGAGACAGCCCACCCCGTGCCTCCCGGATGCGCCCGCACTGCTCCGGGGAGATATGGAAAGCAGGTGGCCGACCTTCCCAGGGCCTGGGACTGACTTCCTGGGGGGCCGTGGCACTTCGGGAGTTAAACTGGGGAGCAAACCAGGCCCTGCTGGTCACCCCGGAGTGTCCTGTTGTTCTCACCGAGGAGGAGCAGGGGGTAGGGGGTCCCCAGCCATCGACGCTCCTCCCACCGTCTCTCTCCCAGGCTCCGGCCCCACAGCTTCCCAACAGCCACCGTTTGTTCGCTTGCGGAGTGTCTGCCTCTCGCCCGGCTCCGGGTCATGAACTCCTGGGAAGCGGGACGTGTCACGGTCAATTGTGCGGAACCCCAGCAGAAGCGGGCCCGGGCGCCCTCCCGCCCCTCGGGGGACCGGCTATCAGAGGCGCCACAGACGGTTCCTTATCTGACTCCCGCTCCACCCCCATCAGGACGCCCCCCCGCCTGGGAGCGGTCCTGGGGGGAGCGGGTTTGGGATGTGCCGCTGAGGACTCATCAAGCCTCATCAAGCCTCATGGTGAATCGTCAGCATCAGAAAGACTCCCCTGCCGCTGCCTGCTGGGAAGATGGGGCCCCCATCACTGTCCCTGATGCTCCTCCGTGTCTGTGTTAGACCTGAAGGGCCAGCACCTGAGCGGCTGGTCCGGGCCGGGGTGCGGGGAGCAGCAGCCGCGGGGGAGGCGGGATCCACGCAGAGACAGGGATCCTCAGGTGCCCGCCTTCGTCTCCTTCATGCGGCAGTTTGCAGAAGGGGCGCGCACTGTTACCCCGACTTCATCGCCGTGAGCTTCCTGCCGTCTTCTCGGTGTTGGGCAAACAGCAGCCTCGCCGGGCGCAGCCTGCGACCCTGAGCGAGTGTGCAGAGCGATGCGACATTGGCCCACACGGACCCGAAGCTCTAAATGGCAACAGTGTCTGCGGGCGCCTGCTTGAACCCGACCCCACTGGGTCCCTGGACAGCGGCCAGTGCGGGGCCGTGCTCCGCAGGCCTGAGGCCACAGGTCGAAGCCCTGGACGGAGTCAGGGGCGTGGCCCCGGGCATTCAGCCGTTGCTGCCCCCTCCCTCGGGGCTCCATGGTGGGTTTGTGCGACCCACAGCCCACGGCAGAACCCGCCCAGATTGGGTTTCAGAGCCATCACTCCAGCCCTGTCTGTGTGGCTGGCGCAGTTGGTTGGAGCGTCATCCTATGCACTGAAGGGTCTCGGGTGTGAGTCCTGGTCACGGCACAGGCCCAGGTTACGGCTCCATCCCAGGGCAGGGGCACACAGGAGGCAGCTAATGGATGTTTCTCTCTCTCTCTCTCTCTCTCTCTCTCTCTCTCTCTCTCTCTCTGTCTGTCTCTCTCACATCATTAAGAAACATGTTCTCTGGTGAGGATTAAAAACAAACAAGAAACCATTGCTCTGTCTTAGGGGCCCTCATGCTCGCTGTCTCTCTCTCTTCCTCTCTCTCTTCCTCTCTCCAGAGCCCTGGGGGTCTTGTGCTTCTGGAGGTGGTCCTTGCCTGTACCCTGACTTCCGTTTGCAGGGCAGCTCTGAGCAGGTTGGTCCCATCTGTCCCCTCTCTCTCCTCCCTCTCTGCGAAAGAGAGAGCGATGATCAGAGAAAAGAAGCTGAAGACGCTGCCATGTGGGCCTCAGGCAAGGAGCGGGGCTCCCCAGCTGTCCAGCCCCGGGAGGAGCAGACCTGGCCCCATGGCCCCCGCTGTGCAGACCTGGCCCCCACCCCCCACCCCACCGCCCGCCCTGCAGAGTGAACAAGCCAGAGTGGCTCCCGCCCCACAGCAGCCCCTTAGGCTCACAGGAAGCCCGTTACTTACCAAGCAATTTGCTCCGAAGGCTGCGTTGAGATTAAAATGGTAATTATCCTTTGAAGGACTGTGATTCTTCCCTAAACTCAGGGGCGGCGGTGGAGCTGTGACCGGCTGCGCCGCGCACAACGGGCTGGATCCACGCGCCCGCGGCCGGGACAAGCGTGCAATTTCCAGACACGGAGGTCGTTCTCCTCCCGCTGGCTCTCCTGTGCATGTGCGCCGTGGCCTCTAATGGGACGGCTCCTCGGGAAGCTTGCACGGTGCATCTGGGGGTGTTAACCCCTCATTTCTTCGCTCTTAAAAGGTTTGCATTTCCTGCTGCTACGGTAAGAGCTGCGGGTGTGGGGACGGAGCCGTGCCCGCTGGACAGGGGAGAGGACGCTCCGGGGCCATGATGCTAACTCGGGGTTCTGGTCACCAATGCCAACCCGTGTGGGGCAGGAGGGGTTCCCCACAGGACACGCAAGCCTGCTGGGTGCTCTACAATTCTACTCAGCCCCACTCTCCACCTGAGGTACCCCCGACCCCAGGCAGGGCTCAGGCCCCCGGGCCGCCCCCACTGCCAACGCCAGCCCCAGGCCAGGTGCCACCTGCACTGGCTGTGAGTCCGAGGTCCACGGCCCCTCCGGCCCCGTTCATCTGCCAGGAAGGCCTAAGAACGCAGGACACCCACTTGCTCACCGGGTTACCAGTTCACGACCGAGGACACAGAAAGACAAGTCAGCAGCCCGAGGATGCGGGACGGGTGAGGCCCCGAGGCAGGAGCTGTGGTCCCCGGGAGGTCTGAGCCCAGGGCAGCAGGGGGAGCCCCCACCCCAAAGCTCTCCACCCCATCCTTTCCAGTGGCTTCATCACACAGCACGACTGCTTAACTCACAGGCCGTCATGATGGGTTCAACCTACTGCCCCTCTCCCCTCCCTGGAAGCCCGGGGGCGGGGGTGGGGGGTGGGGTGGGACTAATTACCTGGTTGTTGCCCTGGCAACCAGCCCCCTCCTCGTTAGCATCAACTCGGGTGTGGTGGGCAGAGACTTGTAATTTGTAGCGAGACCTCGGCCTCCTTCTTAGGGCTCTAAGGGCTTCCAGGAATGAGGCCAAGAGACAAATTATCACAGAAGGGGTGTTCCCGTCGCCCGGCCGCTCAGGACACCCCAGGGGTCTTGGGCGCTGTGACCAGGAGCTATTGATGGAGACTGATCACGTGCGAAATCGGTTCTGGGCACTTGAATGAGCCAATGTGTTTCCCATCAGTCAGAGCATTGGAGCACCTGGCGGAGGCGCCCGCATGGGGGGCCGTGGAGACGTGGTGCTGAGGGGGGGAAGCGACGGGAAGGGGACACCGTGATGTCGACTCAGATGGCTCGTCCGCCCGCAGAGGGGACCGCGGCAGGTGCTCACCACGGCTGGGCGAGGCGTGACGCTCAGCGGGTCCAGGGCCCCTTTCGAGGCGATGGGATGACCTCGGTGTGAGCTAGTGGTGGTGCCTCGAGCACGGAATGACCCTGAATGACCTCCTAAGGTAATGGTTGCTACCTTTGTGTCATGCGAATTTTGCCTCAATTGAAAATAGCTAAGATTTGGCCCTGGCTGGTGTGACTCAGTGGATAGAGAGTTGGCCTGTGGACTGAAGGGTCCCTGGTTCGATTCTGGTCAAGGGCACAAGCCTGGGTTGTGGGCTCAATCCCCAGCAGGAGACATGAAGGAGGCAGCGATCAATGATTCTCTCTCATCATTGATGTTTCTATCTCTCACCCCTCTCCTTTCCTCTCTGGAGTAAAAAAAAAAAAAAAATTGCTAAGATTTGGAAACAGCCCGAGTGCCCATCAGCAGACGAGTGGATGAAAAGCCGTGGGACATCTACACAATGGAATACTACGCCGCTGTAAACAAGAGGGCTCCCTTACCCTCGGGGCAGCATGGAGGGACCTGGAGACTATTATGCTGAGTGAAATAAGCCAGCCAGAGAAAGACAAATATCACGTGATCGCACGCATCTGTGGAATCTAATGAACAAAGTGAATTGACCAACGAAGTACGACCGGAAGCCTGGAGGCATGGAACAGACAAACGGACCTCCCTGTGGGGGTGGGGGCCGAGCAGAGAGAAACCAGAGAACTGATATACTTTCAGGCACAGCCCACGGCCTCGGGCGTCGGGTGGTGAAGGCCTGGAGGTGGGGAGAGCGCTAGGGCGGGGAGAAGAGGCTGTTCCACGGACAAGGCTCGGTCCTGACATAAGCGTCCGGCCGGATGGCGACCCTAGGCCCGGGGGCGGCGGCGGAGGACAGCGGACTTCATCCGAGGTGCCTGGCCCTGCCCATTGGGCAAACGGCAGCCTGTTCCGGTCCAGAATTGAGGATCTGCGCTCAGCAGGGCGGCTGGAGCAGAAACACGTGGGGTTCCCTGGGGCCCAGCCAGGCCCGACGTCGCCCTGCGGTCACTGTTTCCAGGGCGGGATTTCTGCTCCGCTCGGTTCATTCCGGAGCCGGATGTCCTCCTGGAGAGCTGTCGCCTCGTCCAGGCCGGTGTCGTTTAGCTGCTCCGTGGCCCCACATCAAAGGGAGCCCTCGACTCCAGGGGGACAGTCCCGTCCCCACTCCTCACCTGCGGGATCGCCCCCCGAGTGCCGGCCGCACAGCGCTTCCGAATGGCGCCCCTTCAGCGCTGGGCGTCCCCCACGCAGACGCATCCACACCCGCGTCCACGCGGCCGCCTCTCCCACGGGCCTCCCGCGGATATTTACACGGACACGCACAGCGTTCGCTGGCGCCGCCGCTCCCACTCCATTCAGGAGACGGTCCCTGCAGCGTCCTGGTTGCTGAGCGGGTGCCATTCACGCCTGGCGAGTCACGGCGCCTTCCTGCACCATCATGCGACCATGGCTCAGGCAGCTGCAGCGCCCAGCCTCCCGCCCCCAGAGGCCGAGGGGAACACGCCTCTCACCGGGACACCGTGATGGGCATCGCCCGTGAGAGCCAGCCCCCCGAGAGGAGCCGCCGCGTCCCTCGGCCCCCACAATCCCAGCTTCTCGCTCCCGTGGCTTGAACAGCAGTGACGGGAACATTCCACTTGGGAAAATGCATTCATTAGAGATTTAGGAATGTATAGATATTTCATTGATGTCAGGGAGGAAGGGAGAGGGAGAGAGAGAAACATCAATGATGAGAGAGAATCATGGATCGGCTGCCTTCATGCCCCCCACTGGGGATGGAGCCCGCAACCCAGGCAAGTGCCCTGACCGGGAATCGAACCCTGACCTCCTGGCTCATAGGCCGACGCTCACCACTGAGAACACCTCTGGGTCTTTCTAGAGATTTTTCAGGTTTGTCCACCCACTGCCTGTCTCAGCTCCTCGAGGGACCGTGCACATGCCAGCGCCTCAATGTCCCTGCTCCTGGGCCGCTCCCCGGGGAGGGGTGGCCGGCTGTGGGCACTGACCCCAGACCCGAGCAAGGCTGCTGGTCGTCCCACTGTGTGCCCGGACTCCCCCCGCCAGCACCTGCTGGAGGCCCGCGGGGGACGGGAAGGTACTTACACACGATGCCAGCGGGTGGCGAGTGCTCCAGCCAGGCCTGTGGCGTCGCTGTCCCTCCTGTGGCTGGAATGTCGCCTGCAGGGCCGTAGGACGCAGGTCACGGGGGCTGCCACGTCCTGGGCTTGGGGCGGGCGCTGTGCTCTCGGGCCCTCGGTGGCCGGTGGGTGATTGGATCTAGTTATTCTGATCAGTGTTCTTGTCATCGCCCTGTCACTCACGGTTCATGGTGGGTTAGAGGAGGGGGCGGAGCTCCCACAAAGGTGGGGGCAGAGGGTGCAGGGGAGGCCAGGGCGCTCTCGGTGGGCGTCTGGGGGGTCTGCAGGGGGGGGGGCACTCCAGCGGCCTCCAATGGGGGAGGGCGGTGACGGTGTGATGAGTTGATGGTGGAAGTGGCGTAGTTTTCAGGCTTCTTATGTCTGAACTCATTCATGTCTCCTCTCCCCCGACACATATATGTGTGAAGCTGGCTTCACATACAGTTGGAAGGAATAACAGGGGCTCAGAATGTCCTGCAGACACTGGCCGTCCTGCCCAGAACTTCACCTCTGAGCAGGCCTCTTGGGAGGAGAAGCACGGCCCAGGCCACGGAGTGAACACGGTTCATCCCTCTACGGGGACCCCCTGCTCCCCATGTGCTCGAGCCGCAGGGCACTAGATGCCCCACTTCCCCTCACTCCACCCCTGTGAATGGCCGGGTCCTGTTTAGAGGTGTGACCCTCTGGGGCCTGGGCTCGGGGATGAACAGAGGCCCCAGGGGAGCCGGACGCTCACCTCACCCCCGAGGGGAGCCGGCGTCCAGCGGGGCTTCCAGGGCAGCCCAGGGCAGCCCGGCTGACCAGTTCCTCGCTGTCCTCACCCCCACCTCCCGCTGAACGTGCCTGGGGCTGTCCTTGTCTCCTCTCCCGTAGCCGGGGCCTGGGCCTCCTCTGGCTTTGTTTGTGGGGAGCACTTCAGGCTGAGTGGACGGTGCACAAGGCAGGTCCTCATCCCTGGGACCCTCAGCTGGGGGCATCCAAAGGGGCTGAGCAGGCAGGATGGGCGGGGCTGAGCCAGAAGGATGGACTGGGCTGAGCTGGCAGGATGGGAGGGGCTCTCCTGCTACCCAGCAGCCTGGAGGGCGGCCCTGGGGGCGGGGAAGGGACAGGGGCCGGGAGGAGACCCAAGGCACCGGCTTGTGTTCCCTGAGTCACTCATCCTGGTGATGGCACCTCCCGGGCCCAGGTAGCTGTGAGCCCGGAGGCTCTGCGTGTGCCACCTGCGGGAGGAGGTGGGTGTCGCTCACCTGCCATCTGGCGTCTCTGCTGTTGGGCGAATGGCCTGCTGGCAGGTGGAACTGCGAGAGGCCCCAGAGCGGTGTTTGCGCTGGAGGCCGCGCACCTGCTCTGTTCTCCGTGTTCCTGCCGAACAAATATTTACGCAGCCTGTTGGGTGCCCAGGCCCGGCTCCAGGTGCTGGGGGGAATGAGCCAGCCAGAGCGCCGGTGCCCACGGAGCGTCCATTGTGGTTGAGGGACGGGTGGTGGTGTAGGAAAATGCCCGCATGGGAGGTGTTTTGAACAAAATGGAAAGGACACTGTGATAGAAGGGCGGAGGGGGAAGGTCAGGGTGGCCGCTGAGGTGGGGACAACTGAGCTGAGACCTGAATGCCAAGAAGGAAGCAGCCAGGCAGCGGGGAGAGTAGGTGCAAAGGCCCTGGGGCAGGAATGAGCTTCGTGTGTTGGAGGAACCCAGGGAGGCCGGCCTGGCTCCCGTGCAGTGAAGGAGGGAGGCAGGAGGAAAAGAGGGTAAGAGAGTTGGGGCCGACCTGTGGGCCCTGTGAGTTGGCTGGAGAGTTTGGGGGTTTGGGACAACAGGAAGCCAACAGGTTCAGTCCCAGGGGCAGGATGAGCCGATTCCCTTTTCAGGGGCTCACGGGGCTGCTGTGAGGCGAATGCAGAGCCTCGGGTCCATCCTTACGCCCACCCCCAGCTGGTCCGGGGGCAGCATCTCTCCGGCCTCTCCCGGCTCCTTCCCAGCCGCCTACCTGATCTCTCGCTGCCGCGCTTGCCTCCCTCGGGACGAGTTGTAACCCAGAAGTCAGGTACCACCCTCATCCCTCGTCTCCGACCCCGAGAGAGAAGCGGCCATGGGGCGTGGGGTCACTCGCCTGCTGGGGACGGGACAGTCGATGTCGCCGTCCGCTGCACTGGCCCGCGGCCCCCGAGGTGCGCTCACGGCCGGCCATACTCCCCGCTCTCACGCATGGCTGATGAGGGCGCTGGGCTCGGCGGGGGTGTCTGGAAGCCGGGTTCCTGCCTGTGCATGTTCCACTCACCACCAGCCGGGGTGCGTCCCGGGCCCCGGGCATCGCTTACTCTGGATGGGTCTTCCATGGGGTCTCCCTGTTGCAGTCCGGCCACAGGCTTCGCTCTCCCGAGTCCTGCGTGGGCCTCCCCCCGAGGTGAGGCAGGAGAGCTGCCAGCCTGTTTCCGGGACCGGCCACTGAGACAGTCCCCCCCCCCCCCCCCCATCAACCCCACCTCCCTCCACCCCCGCCCGCGGCTGCTTTCAATATTCTCCGGGACGGATGGCACTTTCACTGCATTCCGCCTGGCCCTTCCGACCAGATTCCAATTTACTTGCTGGATTTTCTTATTTCCTCTCGACGCCGACGCACGAGGCTGTTTTATCACCAGGAGATTGTAATCTTCATGCAGAGGCTCCTCACAGTTTCTCATTTTCTGTGTTTCCTTTGCGTTTCAGCCGACAGGCACGTAACACCTGTGAGAGGCGCCGGGCGTCCCTGGGCCGCTGGTTGAATTATGCAAGGCGCTCCTTTCCTATTCACTCTGTGTCGGCCCGGGTGCTTCTTCCCAGAGGCCTGGCTCAGCGGGCAGGCTGGGAGCCTACTGCCCGTGGAGTGCCGGTGAGCTTAGGGGGGACCCCGGGGGCGGCAGGGGTGCTGCGGGACAAGTTCACGGCCCGTGAGGCCACAGAACACGCACAGGACCTGAGATCATGGGCGCTGGCACACGGTCCAGTCGGCCAGTGGGGTGCTGGGAGGAGGGTTCCCAGCCACAGTGGAGGCAGCAGCAGCTCAGGGATGGGGAATTCTCAGAGCTGTGGGCCATTGAGATCGGTTCATTCATTTAACTAACAGGTGCATGCTGGACACTGTTCTCTGTGATGAGAATATAAGGAGGGAAGCACTCATTTATCCATGTACCATCCATCCATCCATCCATCAACTAGCCACCTGTCCATCCATCCATCCACCAGTCCATTCATTCATTCATCCATCCATCCACCCACCCACTCACCCACCTACCTATCCACCCACCCACCTACTCATCCATCCATCCATCCATCCATCCATCCATCCATCCACCTGTCCATTTATTCATCCATCCACCCACCTACCTATCCATCCATCCATCCACCACCCTTTCATTTATCCACCCATTCATTCATCCTCTCATCCATCATTCATCTTCCATCTCTCCATCCATCCATGAGCACCTATATGTTAAGCATTTTTTTTAGGTACCAGGGCTTTAGCAATACAAAACAAACAAACAAACAAGAAAACAGTCCCTACCCTCCTTGAGCTTTCCATCTTTCTGGGCAAGACAAACGAGGTTAACGTGTAAGACGACAAAGTTGGAGTTCAAAGGACACGAGCCTCCCTCAAACACAGAGATAAAGTAGACGGTGGTAACTCCGGTGGTGGCTGAGGGTGCAAGTGGACTGTTTCCCAATAAAGGGCCGCCATGAGCTGGCATCAGCAGGTGACTCAGTCCACACCCCGCAGGGGTGAAAGGTGTCTTCAAATGTCTGTGTAAGGCAGGACTGGCCACAGTCCACCTCTTGAATGACCTCGACCAGGCCTTGAGGCCCAGTGGCCGTGTCTGTCACCAGGACACAGACAGAATGAGTCACCGCTGGCCCGCAATCCGCCAGCCTGGGGGCGGGGCTCAGCAGGCTCCCTCTTCCCTTCCGTGGCTGCACAAATCAATAAAAGATTAGACTCGGCGCGTGTCATTGCCACTGATTGATTTCGAAATTTCAAAGGATGTTAATTTTAAGACGGCGGTGTTGGGGACATTTCATTAGATCCCATTAGAACATTGAGAGCATCAAGTATTTTAATCTGGGGACTGAATTATTTAGGGTCTGACCATTGACAGGGCTCATGAAATATGCGTCCTCCTGCTTTGGGGGCTCCATATCTGGCCATGGGCATTTTTCATCATCAGGGAGAGAGCCCGTCTATGAGGGCCATTAAAGTGTTCTATTACTGATGATCTATAAAGGGAAAGCACACCCATCAGACCCGACCGGGCACCCGGCACGTCGGGGGTGTCATCAATCTTCATGGCCTGTTCCCAAATCGCAGGGCTGTTAAAATCAAACTTCCAGTTTGGGGGAGAGAGAGAACTTCATTCTCGGTGATGGCTAGCGAGTGGGGACATTGAAGTCTTGCTGGCTGGACCTTAGGGTTGTGCCGCATGCTCTCTGAGACGCAGGCTGTTTCATTTCATAGCAGGTTGTCCCCTTGGCCAAACCCTGTCCTCCTGGCTGGTGTCACGTCTCTTTGGAACAGGCTCTGTGTGTCTTTATTCCTGCTCACAGCTCCTTCGTGAGCAGAACCTGGGAACCAGAGCCTTGGTCTCAGCTCTTACAGGCATTTAAGACCAATGTGTTGAATGGGTGCATTCTACCAAGTAGAGGTTTTATGAAGACTTCATCAGCCATGGCTTGTGCATGCTTTCCAGAGAGCGCTGGGTGCCATCAGAGCCCCGGGTGCCATCAGAGAGTCCTGGGTGCCATCAGAGCCCTGGGTGCCATCAGAGCCCTGGGTGCCAACAGAGAGCCCTGGTGCCATCAGAGAGCCCTGGGTACCATCAGAGCCCTGGTGCCATCAGAGAGCCCTGGGTGCCATCAGAGAGCCCTGGGTGCCATCAGAGAGCCCTGGGTGCCATCAGAGAGCCCTGGGTGCCATCAGAGCCCTGGGTGCCATCAGAGAGCCCTGGTGCCATCAGAGAGCCCTGGGTGCCATCAGAGAGCCCTGGGTGCCATCAGAGCCCTGGGTGCCATCAGAGCCCTGGGTGCCAACAGAGAGCCCTGGGTGCCATCAGAGCCCTGGGAGCCATCAGAGAACCCTGGGTGCCATCAGAGAGCCCTGGGTGCCATCAGAGCCCTGGGTGCCAACAGAGAGCCCTGGGTGCCATCAGAGCCCTGGGTGCCATCAGAGAACCCTGGGTGTCATGGAGAGCCTTGGGTGCCACCAAAGCCCTGGGTGCCATCAGAGCCCTGGGTGTCATTGAAGTGCCTTGGGTGCTACCGGCTGGTGGCATGGAAGACACAGGTCTGTCTCCCCAGGGCCTTGGCTGGTGGTCTTGCCGAGAGGGAGGCTGAGGGGGCAGGTGTGGCACAGTCGTCTCCATGCTGTTGTGGTGACTTCCAGGAACAGGGGATTGATGGCTGCTGTCACTAGACTGGAACCCGTGGGTCAAGCCTCATTTCCCGGTGAAGGGATTGGACCCTGGAAAGGCCTTTGTCAACGTCAGAGTGAGCACAGCCGCCACCTGCGGGTCTGGTCTGTGGAGCAGCGGCGGGTGGAGGTGGGGGAACCGGAACAGCCACTGTGTGAGCGGAGGTGGCTTCACCTCTCTGAGCCTCCCTTCTACTCCCTCCTCATCGGACGAGCGTACCTGCCACCTCCCGGGAGACTTCCGGGACCACCCAACCTGCACGGGGGTACGGCATCCATGCCCACCCGGTTTTATGTATCGTCCGACCCGCCATGACACGTAGGAGGGTCTGAAGTCAGCGCTCACGACGAGTTCGCATCCTCCCCACTGCGACGCGAACTCCAAGTGTCCGGCACCGTGTGCCTCGGTGAATGGCGGGTCCCTCGTGTCCGTGACAGCGCCGGGCACACAGCAGGCCCCCAGGGAGGGTGCTCTAGTGAGGAGAGTGACGGGGGCTCCGGGCCTCACTCACTCACGAGAGCAGGTGGGGCCCTCCACACGGTGCGGGAGGGGGGCCCGGTCTTGCTGGACGTTCGGACCAAGCGTGCCTGCGGTCGGCTCACGGCGCGAACGGGAGGAAGACTAGTCACAGCCCGTCACACAGCCACGCGTGCTGTTCGCTTCTGTTTTATTTGCAGCCTTCTCTGGTCACCATGGCAACCCTGCCAGGCTAGCTGGAAATTTCTACTTCAATAAAACATGTGACGGCTCTAGCCAGTTTGGCTCAGTGGATAGAGCGTCGGCCTGGGGACTGAAGGGTCCCGGGTTTGATTCCGGTCAAGGGCACATGCCCAGGTTGCGGGCTCGATCCCCAGTGGGGGACGTGAAGGAGGCAGCCGATCCATGATTCTCATCATTGATGTTTCTCTCTCTCTCTCTCCCTCTCCCTTCCTCTCCGAAATCAATAAGACAGAAAGTTAAGGGATGTCACCGAGGCCAGTGCTCGTGGGCGGTGCAGGGAGCCCCGACGCCCCGGGGCCCTAACATTTCACCTCGCCCGCCTCCCACGCCTGCGCCGTGGGCTGAGCTGGTGAGGTTTGCGTGGGAGGCTCTGCCGAGTCTCTCCCCGGGGTCAAGATGCATGGAAAACCGTGTCCGAGTCCGTGTCTGTGGAGCGGATTCACTGGAGCCGTGGTTCTCCCCAGCAGAAGTCGGAGGGGGGCTGTACCCCTGGACAGTGAGCCCAGGGCGGCCCCCACCCGTGGCAGGGAAGCGTGAGTGCCCCCCACATGTCTCGCGAGGACCATGGTCTCGTCTCAGCTATAGCTGTTAAGGATGGCGGCAGAAAGCAACCAGGGTCCCCCCGAGTGTCCGAGGCCACCCTACCAGCACAGCCTCAGGGGAGGGAGCCGCCTGCCTGTTTGGGGGCCACGCCCAGCGCTGCTCAGCCTTGGGGTGCACCTGTCCCGCCATCACAGGAACCAGCTTCGCACGTCCCAGGCTCCGGCCGCCAGGTAGGTCGCCTGGACTCAGAGCTGCTCACAATAAGGGGCTTTTGGTTTTGATTTTGGAGAAAATACCGGCACTTCCTAAAACAGTGTCTTTGTTCCGTGGCCATGGCCACGGGAGCTGGGAGCAGGATTGGTGCCCGCTGGGTGGCGGCTGGGGACGGCTCTCGGGGGACACGGGGGTGTGCGGGGCGGAGTCCCTCCCGGCCAGCGGCTGGGTGGCAGCGCCCGGGGGCAGGGGACAGCGAGGCCGGCGTCACTGGCTGGAAACGCCGCCTGGCCCTGCTCCTGGGGCGCGCGCCCCTCTCCCAGGCTCCGTTTATTTTAATTTCCTTTCCTGTGCAGAGGGGTGTTCTTTGCTCATTTATCCACCTTTCTGGCCACAAGATCTGAGTCACAGATGAAAGCGACACTGTGACAAAAAGGGGAAAAAAAACCCCAAACATTTCCTGGCTTTGAGGCAGCGCAGGGGAGGATGTAAAAGTACCCGAAATGGCCCGTAATGAAGAAATAGCTTCTCCGGAGACGGCGTCGGCGGGAGCCAGCCCAGGAGAGAGCCGGGGGCTCGGGGGAGGGATGGAGAGAAGGGGTGCTGTTCCAGCAAAAATGCCTCCCCAACTTCTTCATCCTCTGAAATGCCTTAGGAGGCTCGCAGCGTGACGTGCGGGACTGACCAGTCTCCTCGTCTGGTCGTCACCTCCCCTCCCTCCGCAGCCCCTCCTCCCCTCGACGGGGCCCACGCATGACCAGGAGGGTGGGCGGCGCCTCTCCATCCCACGGAGCATCATCCGGGGAGCCGCTGAGCATCCCCATGAAACGGGGCTCCGCTCTGCGCCCCTGGAAGGAAACGCGCTCGGGGGAGATGCAGGGAGCAGACCCGGGTCTTTAAGACGCCACCTCGGTAGCGACCTGGCGATTCCTCGGCCTCGTGGCTCTTGTCGTCCTGGAAATCGTGCCCGCGGGAGCCTGTGGCCCCTCTAGGGACCAGTGTGTCTTCCACGAGGGCTCCGGGCCTTCGCAGGTGAGGTCACAGGAAATGACGAACTGCCCGCCTGGCTGTGACGAAAACGTGTCTCCCCTGGGAGCCCGGGGGCCGGTGTGGGCTCCGCGGGGGGAGCCTGGCCGGCAGCTGGCCGGGGGCTGGCCCGGCTCCCTGGGGATTTGTCGGTTTCCAAGGGGAGTCGGATTTATTGTTAAAAACCCCAAAGGGACCATGACAGGGTGGTTGTCCAAGCCCGCTGGCTTCCAGGCCTGAGGCGCCGCCAATGCTGTGGCCCAGCCAGGCGGCCTTCCTTATTCTCTGGCTGGTCCCCCTGGGGCTGGGTCAGACCTGCAGGCTGCGGGTCCATCCCAGAGTCTGCCAGCCTCAGACATCGCCCGAGCCCAGGACCATCCCTGCCCACATCATCCCTCCCCCCGCTCCTATCTTATTCACTCGGGCCAACAGCCTTAGAGCCAACACATTCTCCCCCCCCCCGCCCCCCCCGTCCCCTAGCTCCCCCGATCCAGCTCCCCAGCAGGGCCAGGAGGCTCAGCTCCAGATCCCACGGGGGCTCAGCCCCAAGTCACCAAGTCACATGGGATGCTGGCCCTCTCCCTCCCCTCTGCACTGCTCAAACCCCCCTCCAGGCTCCCTCCCCCACCCCCCACCCCTGGCCACTCTCTCAGCAACTCTGAACACCCAGGCACCACCCGGGCGGCCTGGCTCTGAGCTCCCTCCACCCTCTCCCCCGCCCTTCTCCCAGGGCCTCCCAGCGCCCCGACACGTGAGCTGTCTTTCCTTTTCACATTCCATCTTCAAACACTGCCTTCTGGGAGCCTGCGCCTTCTACGCAGATTAGACCAGAATCGCAGGCTCCGGTCTCCCCCACCCTCCTCGCCCGCCCCCGAGGCCGCCCCGTGGTTCCCCACACGCTGGCTTCCGTCCGACCTTGATCATTGTAAATAAATGCTCAGCCCACGGTTTCCTTTTCACTTCAGTTGCTTCTCCACCGAATCCCCGCGGAGAGGATCAGGATTTGAGTCTCCGGCTCAGCAGCAACAGAGCACAGACAGGCGCCCGCCGCCCCCCACTCCCCACAGCACCGTTTGTGGTGAGATCAATATTGGGCATTTACATAATTATGTAATTATTATTCACAGCTGAGCCACAGCCTGGCTCTGTGATTGCATTTCCCTTCCTGATCACCTTTGGGTTTTCCCTGGGATGAGGAACTGCCCGCGTTTTAATTTGCTGGGGTTGCGTGCACCTCTCGCGAATGTGTCCCCAAACTGTCAGCCAGAGTCATAAACTTACTCGTATTTTGTTCAAAAATCCCAGGGAGGCTAACAGCTCCAGTTTTATCTTTCCGGGCCCCACCCCTCCCCCGCCAGAGTCTTCTTCCTGCTCCTCCATCGTTGCTTCGCTCACCTTGTCTGGCAATTCTCTCCGCTGCCACCCTCGGACACTCTCGCCTTCCTGGAACCTGAGTCCTCTCTCTCCTGTGACTTACACCTGGTGTTGATAAAGCTTATCTCCTAACTAGAGGCCCAGTGCACGAAATTTGTGCACCGGGTAGCGGAGCGGGGAGGGGCGCCCTTAGCCTGGCCTGTGCCCTCTCGCAGTCTGGGAGCCTGTGGGGGATGTCTGACTGACAGCTTAGGGGCAGTCAGACATCCTTAGCGCTGCTGCGGAGGCAGGAGAGGCTGCACTTGCAAGCCAAGCCGTGATCCTGGCTCAGGGCTTCTGGCTGAGCGGCGCTCCCCCTGTGGGAGCACACTGAGCACCAGGGGGCAGCTCCTGCATTGAGCATCTGCCCCCTGGTGGTCAGTGTGCATCATGGCAACCGGTTGTTCCGTGGTTTGGTTGATTTGCATATTAGCCTTTTATTATACAGGATAGCTTCGAGAAAGGGGGCGTGGGCCCGGCCGGTGGGGCTCAGTTGTTGATCGTCGACTTATGAACCAGGAGGTCATGGTTCCATTCCCAGTCAGGGCACAGGCCTGGTCGTGGGCTCGATCCCCAGCAGGGGGCGTGCAGGAGGCAGCCCATCCATGACTCTCTCAGCATTGACGTTTCTCTTTCTCCCTCTCCCTTCCTCTCTGAAATCAATACAATTATAAAAAAATATAAAAAGAAATATTTAAAAAAAAGGGGGGGGCCACGAGAGCTGATTTTTTGGAGCCTGATCATTTCCTCTCCCAGGGAGTCGTAGTTCAGCTGGGCCTCGATGTGTAGCCTGGAGACTCTCCTTCGACACCTTGAAGGTTCTGTCCCAACATCTTCTGAGGAACCCAAGGCCGTGTGGGTCCCTGGGGTGTAGACAATGGGCTTTATCTTCCGGAAGCTTCCGGCACCATCTCTTATTCCCCTGCGCTCTGGAATGTTGCCGTGGGCCTAGGGTTGGTCTTTCCTATTATTTCGCCGGGTCCTCCATCGCCCCAGTCAGCTGAGAGCCCCAAGCCCTTCCATGGGGAACATGGAACCCCCTCCCCACCATTGTTGTGCGTGCTCCCTTTTTGGAGTTTTGTCGGTAAGACATCAGGCCTCCCAGGTTTAGCCTCTTTTTCTCTCCCTTCTTCCCCCTCCCATGTTCTCCCTCTATCGCTGCTGTACCTTCTAGGAAATTTCCTTAGCTTCATTTTCTCCTCCTTCTATTCACACTCCATTTCCAAGAGCTCAGTGTTTGTTGCTGAAGGCGTACCCTTGTTCTCCAGCCGTCTTCCTCCTTCAAAGGAGCGCTCTGTTCCCACTCCCGGGGCGCGGTGCCCCTCACGTCTCGTCCAGAGCCTGTCTCGTCCAGTCTCACGGGCGGTGCTCCGGCTCCCGGCGTCGTTCTGTCTCCTCTGAGTTCTCCCCCTGCATCTTCTGCTTTGGGTCTCGGCGTTGGTGGCGCAGGCCTCTCTGAAACGTGCGTGCCGTGATATTTAAGAGCGAGGTGCCGAGCACACGTTAGGATGAACACAGGCCCACACGGCCCTGGAAGAGCTGTGTGCAAGGAGGGGCCGGTCTCAGGTGGGTGTGACAGCCTTCCTGGCCCAGGCCTGGTGTCGGGCCTGTGGGTGGGGTCTCTGGCATCAGGGAGCCGAGAGAGGCTGGCCTGGGTGCTCCGGGCTCAGCTCGCGGACTCGACCTGTTTGGAGGTCAGTGTGATCCGGGTCCCCTGTGGGCAGCCCATGGCCCGCGCACCTGGACGCCTGCCTGTCCATCGTTTCTAACCGGATCCGCGTGGTCCTGGGAGCGAAGCTCTGGCCACAGACGCTCCGGCCAGGCGCCTCCCCTGCTGCATGCCCACGCGTCCCTCTTGGTCCCGGGACGCTGATTTGAGGTTCCGGGGCGAGCGCCTTGGGGAGTCATAGTTACACCCCGGCACAGAGCGGCGTCTCAGACTCGGGGTGCAGTGGTGTCTGAGGTTTTCCCAGGGGCCTCTGAGTCCCGGGAACCTGTTTAAATGCCGTGTCTCAGTTCACGGTCACGGCCAGCAGCAGGGGCCGCTGTCTGCATGGTGGGGCGGCCTCACACCCAGAGGGCGGGGCTTCCGTCTGGTCTCTGCCTTCGTTCTCCGTTCTCCGGTCTCCGTTCTCCGTTCTCCGGTCTCCGTTCTCCGTTCTCCGGTCTCCGTTCTCTGTTCTCCGTGGTGATGGTGCCCAGCGAAGGGGACCCCGCCTTGCTCTGCGCCTGGAGAAGAACAAGGAGAGAGAAAGGCGGGGGGGGGGGCGGAGTGCCCCCCAGCGCCCCACAGAATGAAGGTCACTGCCTATTACTCAGGACAGGGTTCCTGCAGCCGCAGCCGCCCGCCGGGACCCGCCTGGGCCACCGAGCAGCAGCCGCGGGCCCCGAGGAGTTTCAGGCCGGACAGCGTTTACCGTTTGTCTCCGCGATGAATCTCGCGCTGCTGGTGTCAGCGGGCCGGTCTGTGAAGATAATGGTCGGATGGGTGCAGGTGCCTCATTGTCAGGAAAGCTGAAGGCGACGAGATGCTGAGCTCACTGGCGGTCCCTCATGCTGCCGACCAAGGCCCACGTGCCCTGTCACACCCGGGCACCAAGCCCGCGCCCTCGCCCCCCGCAGGCCCCTTGCCGCAGCCAGCGGCACCCGGGGAGGCTCACTCGGAATTTATGGGTTTTATCGTTTTGTCTGAATTTGAATTGTAAATGGATCTTGTTTCTATAGTTGCGTATGCCGCTGCGAGCATAAGCAGTTTAGACCTGGCTTTACACTTCTGCTGATTTCAATAACATCATTATGAAAAGAATTTGAGTTAAACTGCTGAGCTGTTTGAACAATATAATATCATTCTGGCCTCTGCAGTGAATCCCCAGAGTAATGAACAATGTGTGCAGATGAGGAATTCTGTGTATATATGTCTGTGTATATACATGTTATTTCCATGGACACATATTTATATTATGTGGTATATAATATATATATTTTATATCCTCATCTGAGGATATGCTTATTGATGAGAGAGAGAGAGAGAGAGAGAGAGAGAGAGAGAGAGAGAGAGAGAGACTTCGATGTGAGAGAGGAGAGAGAGACTTCGATGTGAGAGAGAAGCATGGATCACTTGCCTCCCATACAGGTCCTGACCAGGTATCGAACCTGCAGCCCAGGTATGTGCCCTGACCAGGAACTGAACCTGCAACCTTCCTGGCTTATGGGGACGACGCTCCAACCAGCTGAGCCACCGGCCAGGGCTGTAGATGGCACACAGTTAAGGCATCTGCAGGCGACGTCCTTCTGGCCAAGTGGTCAGGGCCACCGATTGGAAATAAGAGAGACCTGGACTTGCCTGGCCGCTGCGTCCCTTATTAGTGTATGGGTCGGCTCTGGCCTCAGTTTCCTAAAAAATAGAACATCACATCGGATCCCATGACACGGAAGAGTAGCATAGAACCCGTCGCACGGTGTTGCCGGCGGTTGAGTAAAACGAGGCCTGAAGTCTGGGCCCAGAGAGAACCCTCCGCGGACGCTGGCTCTGTGTGCGGCCCGAGTTCGCGGTGAGGCCAGAGGTGCCTCTGCAACCGGGGACGCCAGGATGCCAGGACGCCAGGACGCCAGGACGCCAGGACGCCAGGACGCCAGGACCCCTGGGTGCCGCCGTGAGGCTGCCCCGGAGCCGGTCGATGGCAGGCTGCCAGGGGACTGCAGGTCCCTGAGGTGGCAGCTCCCACGAGCCCTCTGCTCACCTGGCGAGGCCCTGAGAACGTCCACCAGCTGGAGACGTGGGCACAGCGCCCGGAGGCCTCTCTGCGGAACCCTCACCGAGAGCTGGCGCCCGGAGCCTCAGCATGGGCACGACTCCTGACCCTGCGCTGTGACGAGATCAAGGCGTCCACCCTCTGACCGGGGTGTGTGTGGCCAGCAGTGGGAACTGACCTTGGGGTTCTGAGAGCCAGATGGGCACGGACCCGGCTCTCCCGCCACCCCCCTGGAGTGTCTCCCGTCCCCTCCGCTCGCGCCCCGAGAATGTGGGGAGCCCCTTACCGGGCCTGTTGCCGTGTGTGGCCCTGTCCTCCCGATGTCCCTGCAATTGTGGCAAAGCTGCTGTGGGGGGTTTGGGACGTAGGGGCAGTGGGTTTTCCTATGGACTGGATGGGTGGGGGGGTTGGGGGGGATGGGGGGGAGGGACGGGGACGGTGCTGGCTCCGGGACTCTGGCCTTGGAGGCTGGGAGGATGGAGCTGGACGGTGGGGGAGGCTGTGGGTGGGTGGAGGCAGGCGCTCCTGCTGCAGGTGTCCAGTTGGCGATGTCGGGGGGACAGCCAGGTGGGGTGCTGGGGGCACAGAATACCTGAGCCGGGGAGCAGGAGAGAGGTCTGCACCTGCCTGACGTGGGGGCTGAGCAGCTCTGACCCCAGTGGTTACAGCCCTGAGTGTGGACGAGGCCCCGAGGGTGAGTGAGGGCCCAGAGGAGCAGCCTGCGGGCTCTCCAGGCAGCTGAGCCCAAGGCCTGGGGCTGAGGAGGAGCCAGGAGGCTGAGCAGCAGCCCCAGGCGGGTGGGAGGGGGTCTGGCAGCCAGGGGCGGGGCCAGGGGTGGAGTGAGGGAGGGAGGGCTTATGGGAGGGAGGGGGCCAAGGGAGGGAGGGCTTATGGGGAGGGGGGGAGGAAGGGAGGGTTTACGGGGTGGGGGGAGAGGACCTGAGTGCTGAAGGAGGCTGCTGCGGGGTTCAGACGAGTCACCCAGGATGTGCCTCAGTGCCATGCAGATTGTTTTGAGCTAAAGGCAACTTTAGCCTCAGGCTCCGGAGAAACTTCTGGAAGAACTTGAATTAGAGGCCTTGCCCATAAGAGATTGTCGTGCGTCTTGCCCAACGTCTGGCGCGCAGTAGGTGCTCAGAATCGCCTGCGGAAGAATGGAAAACGGGACGAGCACCCTCCAGGGAGGGAAGCCGCCAGGTCTTGGGTCTTTCCGCAGCAGGCGTGGCCGTGCAGGGCCTGTGTCTGGCTCGTGGGCACACAGCACGCTGCATCGGGCCCTGGCCGGGCGGCTCCGTGGGTTGAGCATTGTTCTTTGCACCGAACGGTTGTGGGTTTGATTCCCAGTTGGGGCGTGTGCGGGAGGCAAACAATCAATGTTTCTCGCTCACATCGATGTTTCTCTCTCTCCCTCTCTCTCTGTCTAAAAGTGGGTGACGATTAAAACAAGAGTTGCATCTGGTCGCAGCTGCGCTGGGAGAGGGAGGAGGGCGGGCGCTCTGGGTCCAGGGCGCACGGGAAGGGCTGTTCTTGGTCTGCCGGCCCCACGGTGCAGGCGGCCTCCTGGGTGAGCCCCAAAGTGCAGGGCCACATCGGCGCTCCCTCCTCACCTCCATCACCTGCCTCTCATCCACACCCAGGCGGAGCGGCCTGGCCTTGCTCTGGTCCGTATTCTCACCTGTGTCCGCGGGTACGGCTGGGCTTCTTCCGGAGCAGCTGCGGCGTCTCAGCGTGGCCGCTGCCTCCCCGTAGGCCCTCCCGTCTACAGGGGAACGGGCTTTTATCTTGGAGATGACCGGCTGCTCCCTTTCATCTGTCCCCGCTGTGTCTGTGTCGCACACACTGTTTACCCCGGCGCCGCGACATCTGCTGACGCTCCGCGTCCCGGGAAGCGGCAATGACCTCCGCTGGGCCGTGTTCGTGAGCAGCGTTCAGACAGCCCCGGCCGCGGCGGGGAGGAGACCGGACCGGACGCCTGGGATCCGTCTCTCCCGCGCCGATACCTTGGCTGACACGCGGGGTCGCGTGGCTAAGCTGTCCCCAGGGGAACCTGTCAGGGCCGGCGTTTCTCCGACACGACATCTTGAATTCCACGGAGGTGACATTTCCTTTGCAGCGGAAATCGATACCCCGTTAGGCAAATAGACACAATGTTGCCTTCGCTCTCCGCAATGTTACACCAACATTTCAGGCCCTTTCCGTCCCCACCAGGGCGAGAGGGGATGTTTGAACACATTTTGCTCAAACAGAAATGAGAGGGGGAGGGAGTGGAAAGGGCGGGCGGAGATGATGCGTAAACATTTGCTTATGGAAATGGAGGGCGCGGCCCCAGGTCCCCTCGGCCCGTGTTCCCCGACGGAACGTGCCGGGCCCGGAGCAGTGAAGGACGCTGTTTGCGTTGTCGCCTGCACGGCCTCCTTCAGGTGTGGGTTTGCACGTGGCCTTCCCTTCAACCGCGAGGCGCGCAACAATCGCCGCACCTGGGCTCTGGGCTGGAGGCCGGGTAGCTGCCCAGGACCGGCCTCTGCCCACGGCCGGCTCCTGGAGGCAGACCCCTCCGCTGGGCTGTCCAGGAGGCCGGGGAGGCCGGGAGGAGGGGAGATGGGGACTGGACAGAGCTCTTTGGGTGCCACTGTGTCACCCACCACACCACAGCTGTGGGGGTTGAGGGGCTCCGTTGATTCCTGGGGGAGCCCATTAGCTTTGGAGCTGAAGCAGAGTCGTGCAGGTAACGAAGGGAGTCAGAAGGACACCCCGGTTCCAGGCAGGGCACAGGCAGGAGACCCGGTGACGGAGGCTGAGAGAGATGCAGGGAGGGGGGTCTGGGCGGGAGTGGAATGGAAGGGCCTTGGTCACGTGCAAACTTGAGGGGCTGGGGGGCTGGTCTCGACCGAGGGAAGCCTTAGGGCTGACGGAGATGGGCTCAGCTCCTGACAGCGTCAAGAGGAGGGGGTCTGGCCCGGCCGGCGGGGCTCAGTGGTCAAGCGTCGACCTAGGAACCAGGAGGTCAGGGTTCGGTTCCTAGTCAGGGCACAGGCCCAGGTTGCGGGCTCGATCCCCAGTGTGGGGCGTGCAGGAGGCAGCTGATCCATGATTCTCGCTCATCATTGATGTTTCTCTCTCTCTCCCTCTCCCTTCCTCTCTGGAAAAAATAATTTCTTTTTAAAAGAAGGGACTCTGGCCTTTAAGGGTCCCCGGATGGAAGGAGCCAGGGAGGAGCGCCCCCTCTCCCCTCTTGCCCCCCACATTCTCCTCCCTGCGGGCGGCGGGCTGCCCCGCTCAGCGCTGTGGCCGGATGGGGGCTGGAGCCCATTGGGATTCCCGGCACGGAGGGGCCTGGCGTCGGCGAGTGCGCGGAGCTAATGTCCCTCTTTAGCATGCCTGCTGCTCTCTCCCGGCCGCGATTGAGCAGCTCATCTATACCATTTGTGGGCCTATTAAGAGGGAAATACAATTTCATAGCTGCAGATAGGAGATCAGGCAGATCAATGGGAAGTCTGTGAACTAGACGGTGTGCGGGGGGTAATTCTCGAGTTATGATCTCGCCGACATCGGGCTGCGGGTTTATGGGTTACAGTCGCCTCCCCCGCACGGCCTGTGCTTTCCCGGCGAGGGCCAGTCGCCTGCTGACAAGTGCTCCATCCGCAGGGATGCGGGGATCACCACGTTGTGGGTGAGAGGAGTGTGTGCGGTTATGGTTCTGCAGGTGCTCCCATCCAGGGAAGCACAGTGGCGAGTGGCACAGAATAAAATTCCCTTTCACGGACCCCAGGAGGACCCTCGGAGCAGCCGCCAGCCTCGGTGGCAGCCCCTGCCGCAGCTGGTGCCATCGCTGAGCCGGGGGCGGCGGGGAGGGGGTTGCATAGAGTGCTTGAAAAAGGCCGGACCCTCCCGGGGGCTGGTGTCCCGTCAGCCCCCCGTCAGCTGGTCTCCGTCTGGCCCCCCTTTGCGGCAGCTTCCCGGGGCCCTCACCTCTCCTGCTTCTCCCCAAACGCCCCACCCTTCCTTTCCCACCTGCAGCCTCTCATGGGCACTTCCTCCCCAGGGGGCGACACCCCAGGAGCAGGTGTCCTGGCCTAAGTGCCAACACTTCCTCGAAGGGCACTCGGGGTTTTTCTTCGTTTCTCCCATGAGCCGCCGCGGCTCAGCGCTTGTCGGTGCTGGGACGGGCGGCGTGACCCTGAGGAAGTGTCCTGAGCACTCGTGTCTCAGTCGTAAGTGGGGCTGGTCCTGGCGTCTGTCTCCTGGGTGATGAGATGATGCATGGGAAGGGCCCGGCGCCAAGCGTCACACAGCAAGCCCTGCACGGACGTTAGCTACACCGTCACCTCCTCCACCATCACCATCTTCATTATCATCATGATCTTCATCATCCCAACCATCACCATCTTCATCACCACAACTATGACCGTCACCATCATCACCATCACCATCTTCATCATCACAACCACCATCACCACCACCATCACCATCTTCATCACAACTGTCACCATCACCATCACCACCACCATCACCATCTTCACAATTATCACCATCACCATCTTCATCACCAGTACCATCATCATCACCATAATTATATCATCACCATCATCTTTACCATCATTATCACCATTATTGCCATTATCACCATCATCACCATCATCAACATCATCACCATTGCCAACATCATCACTATTATCAACATCACCATCATTTTCATCACAAATATCACTTCCATCATCATATCATCATCACCATCATCACCATCATAATCATCATCACCGTCATTACCATCATCGTCACCATCTGCATCAGCCTAATAATCACCATCAACGCCCTCATCACTTCATCACTATTAATTGTCTATTCCAAACCCTTCACGGTTCAGGTTAGACAGTTTAGGTGTTTTTAGAAATATATATATTTTCACATTAGGAAAGAAACAGGCACAGACCCGCAGGCGTGCGCGCGCGTGCACGCGCACACACACACACACACACACACACACACGGACAGAGAAATCCGGTGAAGGAAAAATTCATCAAAGAAAGAGGGAAACACAGGAGATAACACCAAATGGGAGGCACACGGGGTCGTCTGGACAGTGACAGACCGAGCAGCCAGCCTGGGCAGGGAGCCCTGTGGCCCCGGGCCCGTCTCAGGCAGCCTCCTTCTGGCACCTTCTCCCAGGGGGCAGCTCAGGGTTCCTGAGGACGCTGTGGTGTCCGGCTGCAGAGAGAATCGTGTGATGGCCAGGTGATGGAGGTGACATCGCCTCTCCTCCAGGTGGCTTTAGGTTGCGGAAGGGCCTTGGTTCCTCCCACAGAACACAGATGAGCAGGCAGTTTCCACAGCAGAGACGGGAAGCAGCCAGGCACCGGGCAGCAGCCGTGGGTGTCGGTGGGACTTTCCCGTCACGTTGGAGTCGCAGGGGAGGCCCCGTAGGTGAGATCCGTCGGCACAGCAGCCCCGGGGACCGGTCGGATGGAGGGTCCGCCCTGCCCAGTGTGTCCTCTTCACCAGCCACCTCTGCAGACTCGGCAAGTATGGCCACCATCTGGGGTTGTGGGAGGACATGAATGTGGGGGACACTGCAGGCCCCAGCACACACCCAGCAGCTGTAAGAACACCTCATGTCCAGCCTCGCCTCTGAGCCCACCTGCCTTCACACCGTAAAGCCGGCAGGTGCCGGGCCCAGCTGGTCATCTGGCGGGAGGGAGGGACCGCGGTGGGGACAGGGCCGGGGAGTGGGTCGCCGCCTCCCAGCCAGGGACAAGGCCCGGCCGGACAGGGTGCCCTGTCCTGACCCAGTCCTCCTGTTTTTCTCTTATTTCAGCCACTGCAAACTCACAAAGCCTGCCGTGCCGGCACAGGCCTTCTCGAACTTTCTGCTCCCCGTTCCATCTTTGCCCCGAGCACCGGGTTGTGGGTCATGCGTGGACACAGCGCAGGCACATGTGTCTCGTGCTGACTCTTGGGGACACGTCCGGGGGCCCCGCCCTCAGCGGCTGCGGCTCCGAAGGCCACGGGGGTCGAGTTGGGCCGCGCCGGGTGGAGTTTGGCGGCTGCGTGTGACAGATGGCAGCGGGGCCAGAACCCTCGTGTTGCTGCTTAAACTGCGCGGCTACCAGCATCTCGGGAGTTTGTCTTTTTGATTCTTATTTAATTCTTTTGAAGGATTACATTTAAAATGAAACATTGCATTTCTTTAAATAAACGACCTCTCCAGCATCCTGACATTTTCCTAAGAATTTAGAACCGGAGATTAATGATAAGACGCGGGACTCAGGGCTTCGCCTGCTCTGCTCTCCCGTGGCCTTTCCTGGGCCCGTGGGGACCCCTCCCCTGACCTCCCGGGGGGACGCCCTTCTCCTGACCCCGGGCTCTGGCTGGCCTGGACCTCGCTCGAGGGAACGGGCCGAGCCGACTGGCACATCCCGTCCCCGGGGCCACAGGACCGGCTCAGGGAGGGGACACAGGCCCCGGCACAGACGGGCCTCTGTGGGAGCCCGGGGACACCAGAACCTCGGTTTCCGGAGCGCGAGGGGCCGTCTGGGTCCTGGCAGCCCTTCTGTCACTCGAGGCAAGTCTGTCTGAGAACAAAACCCAATGAAGGGGATCAGAGAATCAAGATGGAGAGAGAGCGAGAGAGAGAGGAGAGGGGTGGGGAGGAGAAGGGGAGGAGGGCGGGCAGACAGGCAGGGAGGGGTGGGAGGGAGCGAGAGACGCGGCCCTGAACCGCAGTTTGAGCCCCCGGAGGCCCAGGTGCTCCCTGAATCGCCCCTTCTCCCTCTTCCCGGGGGAGTCCGTCTACTCCTGGTCGCCAGGCAGCACCGGGCGTTCCTGTCGTGTGTGTGCTCAGGGCACGGAGACTGAGGAGCCGTGGGCAGGGGTGTGACTGAGGACGCAGCTGGCCGGCCCGGAGCTGGGCACACAGCGAGGCGTGGGGCGCACAGAGCACTGGACGGAGAGTCCACGGACCTGGGGCCAGTGCCAACCCCCGGCTCCTTGGCGGTGACCCTGAGAGAGCCCCACCCGCCCGGGGCCCCCCTTCTCCTCCTCCACAAAGTGGGGGGCAGACGGGCAGCCCTGCCCCTGCCCGGGAGGGAGGCAGAGTCCCCTCCACTGGGCGCTGGGCTCCATCTCTCCTCAGACACGGGGTTCCCCTGCCCATGGGTTCACCCGAGGGGAAACGAGGGGCTCCCACCAAACCTGCCGCTTGGCTGTCAGAGTGCAGCTGGCGAGCCCGGCGGACACCCCACGCGCCTTCCCGCTCCAGTCCCTGCAGCGCCTCACTGACACGCAGCCGAGTGCCTGGCGGGGCCCAGTGTCTGTCCCCGCCCCACACCCTGGACAGGTGCCCGGCGCCCGGGTTACAGGGGGAATCTAGCACTTTCTCACTATGATGGGTCCCAGGCAGCCGGGTAGGCCAGCTGCTGGGGCCGGGCAGGGGTGGCATTTCTCCAAGTGCCCGGGAAGGGGTCCGAGGGTGTCAGCGAGGGGCTTGGAGGTGGGGGGGATGGGGTTGCCGTGGGAGGGCTGACGACGGGGTCCTCCCCAGCAGCTCCTCTGTCCCCAGCAAAGTCTTCGCTTTTCACATAAACGAGAACACGCACTCGTCCCCCTTCCCCGCAGGCTGGGGCGGGGGGGGGGGGGGGGGACAGGAACCTCGCAGGCACCCCCAGCCCCATGCAGAGCCCTTCATCACAACCGGCTGAAGAGCGACTCAGACGTCTCCCCAGCATCTTCCTCTCGCTGAGCCTGCCTCCAGGATCTCGCTCCGATGGGATCAGGGATGCGCCCCAAACCCGGGCCCAGTCAAGGCGCCGGGGCCGCTACCGGAGGGAAATGAAGCCGCTCCCGCTGGGAGCACCGAGCTCCTTCTGGGTGGCTCTCACCGCCCCGCCACCGTAACCTAATAAAGGAGGGGAAACACATGATTTGCATGAAATTATGTTCCTTAATGAATTAATAATAGGCTTACAATTTTCAACTCAACAAACAGGGAAACGCAGGCGTCTTTGTGGTGCGGTGTTTGGGAGTGCGGCAGCTCCGACTGCCCGCAGGGAGGGGGTGCCTCCTGGGGAGGGTGGGGAGGGGGGGCCCCACTGCTGGGGAGTTCACGGACCAGGACAGAAAACGCTGCAATGAAGCCTCTTCTGTAAACTGGCCCGTCCGTGCGAGTCTCATGTTCAGGATCGGGATGTGTTTGTCTTGAATGCAGCTCTTTGTCTCCGCACTCATGACCCTGTGGCTGCAGCCCCTCGTGCCGCCCCCGCCCAGGCCAGCCGCCCGCCTCAGGGTCCCTCTGCAGAGAGGAGCTGGCTCTGCCCACAGCGAGACCTGGCCTTGACCTCCGCGTCCAGGCGGTGATCGGGATCGAACTGATATTAGTGTCTCTGTTTAGCACGGAGGCCGGACAACTGTGTCAGAGGGTGGAGGCCACACTGTGTCAGAGGGTGGAGGCTGGGCACACTGTGTCAGAGGGTGGAGGCTGGGCACACTGTGTCAGAGGGTGGAGACTGGGCACACTGTGACAGAGGGTGGAGGCTGGGCACACTGTGTCAGAGGGTGGAGGCCGGGCACACTGTGTCAGAGGGTGGAGGCTGGGCACACTGTGTCAGAGGGTGGAGGCCACTGTGTCAGAGGGTCCTGGGTCCCTGCGCGCAGGCACCGCTCTCTGTGGGCTGGCTGTGTGACCTCTGAGCCTGGGTGTTTGCCGCCTCTGGGAGGTGGGGGGGACCCCGCGGGAGGGCAGGGGACCCCACGGGACGGCAGGGCACCCCTCGCAGGGAAACATCAGGGCTGACTGGCTCTGTCACCGCCCAGCCTCTCTCCGTGGGTGATTGGGGGCTTGAGTCAGAAAGAAAATTCTACTCAGGTGGTTTCAGCCCAGAAATTTACCAGAAAGGGACCCCTTTAAGGAGGGAAAAGCATTTAGTAACCGGAAGCAGAGACTTTGGTTTTCACAGGCGACAGAGTGACTGACAGTGACCAGAGCCGCCTGTGAGTGATAAACCGGCAACTTAAAGTGGCTTCAGGGAAGGGGGAGGGGAGGTGGCCCCAAGTTCTGGGAGATGCTGGTTGGGGGGTGAGCGCCATCCTGCCAGCCGGGAACCCGCTAGGGCAGTGGCTGGTTCTGGGAGGGATGCCCACTCCCCGCCCCGACTGCCCGGCCCCAGGAGAAGCGTCCTCCGTGGAAGGCGCGTCTGCTTCCTGTCTCGCTGCGGTTGGATGCCCCCTCGTCAGGGCCAGGCGGAGCTCGAGGCCCGCGATCAGCGCCCGGCGAGGACCTGGCACGAGGCGCCTGGAGCAGAGCTGACCGGCCTCTGCGCTAAAGGCTGTGAACGGAGGACCCCGCTCAGCGCGGGTGCAGCAGGAAGGAGCATCCGCTCACACCTCCCCTTCCCAGGGAGCATTCCCAGCGCGTGGGAGGGAAGCCTGGCGCTTCCACGCTGCCCACGGGCTCCCACGGGCTCCCACGGGCTCCGCGGTTGAGATCCCGCACAGCGCGGGGAGCTGCTCTATGTGTGCACACCTGAGCTCCGCCTTCATTCTGCCCACCCCCCCAACCCCCGGGATCAGCGCCCCCTGATGGGGTGACGGCTGCCAACGACGCAGCGCCCATTATCGGCTGCACGTGGCCACTTCTTTCCACTGTCCCAAGTGAGCTGTTCCCAACACTTGTTTACAGAATTCTCCCCCGTCCCCGGCGGATGGCTCATTGGGTGGCGCGTCATATCATACACCACGAGGTTGTGGGTTCGATTTCCAGTCAGGGTGCGACGGGAGGCAACCAATCGATGTTTCTCTCTCACATCGATGCTCCTCTCTCTCTCTCTCTCTCTCTCTCTCTCTCTCTCTCTCTCTCTCCCCGCCCCCTTCTCCCTTCCTTTCTCTCTAAAATCAATAAAACTGTATCCTCGGGTAAGAATGAAAAAAAAGTCTTCCTCTGATGGTAAAAGCAATGCCCACTTGTTGTAGAAAAATCCAGAAACAGGGGCCCCTATACAGAATGGAGAGAAGCCGCCTGGACCCGACCACTTGGAGCGGCTCCAGCTCACGTGTCCACGTCTCTCCTTCCATATGTGCACATGGATTTGCGTGTCACGGTGCCTGCATGACACTCCCGTGTAACTCCACGTCCGAGCGATGGCCTTTCTCCCTCTGCGTTGTGCTGTGACGAGTCTGCACTTTTTCTGAAATGCCCTCAAACTGTCCTGCTGGCGTCATATTCCCCTGTGTGGCTGCCACAGTTATGAAGCCATGCGTCAGGTCTCCCTGTGGCTACACCACCACAAAGACCTTCCTGCCCAGCCCGGCCCGTGTGGCTCAGGGGTTGGCCATCAACCCGGGCACCAAGAGGTTGCTGGTTCAATCCTGGTCAGGGCACATGCCCAGGCTGCGGGCTCAATCCCCAGTGGGGGGCCTGCAGGAGGCAGCCGATCAGGGATTCTCTCTCATCACTGATGTTTCTCTCTCTCTCTCCCTCTCCCTCTCCCCTCCTCTCTCTCTAAAAATCAATAAAAACGTATTTTAAACACACCTCCCCGCAGGGACCTCTGCGTGTGCATCAGCCCATGGCGCTCTGACCCACCAGAGTCGCAGCAGGCACAGCGCCCGGTGTGACTCTCTGCCTCCTTCCCTCCTCAGGGCAGACACCTCCATGGGGAAGGCCATCGAGAGCCTCTCCATGCACATTGCCAGGCTGCTTTATGCAAAAGTCATGCCAGTTTACACTCACCCGTTGCCCGGATTGCCTTGGCTGGCATGGCAGGCGCCCTTGTGGCAACGAGCTGCACCTGTGTGCCCTCAGCCCGAGGAGGTGACGTGTTCGTGTTCTCACTCGGCAGATAAGGACTCGGAGATGACGCGCGTGTAAGCGGTGGAGGCAGTGATCAGCGAGCAGCCTGACTCCGCGCCAGGTGCTAACAGCTGGATATAAATTCTCTTTAGAGAGCCGCGTGCAGTTAGGAAAGAGGAGAGCGTCTTCCGTGGGTTTCTATCTGTTCTACGGATGACAAGCGAAAGGACCGATATCTTCAGAGTTTACAGGCTCCTTCAGTCCTCACTTTCTACAGTTCACGCCGACGTGGTCTACATGGGAGCCCACCCCCCTCTCTAGCTGGTGCACGCCCTGGGGGCAGACGCTGATTCTTATTTTTATTTATATACTAGAGGCCAAGTGCACGAATTCGTGCAGGGGTGGGGTCTGGCCGGCCCGCCCTGATTGGGGCTGATTGGGGCCGCAGGAGGTCGGCAGGCTGGCCATGCTCCTGGTTGGGGTAGAGGGCTGATCGGGGCCATAGTGTGTGTCAAATCAAGCGGTTGTTCCCTTCTTTCCGGTGTTCCAGTCTCTTGGCTTTTATACATATAGATATATATGTTTTTTATTGATATCAGAGAGGAAGGGAGAGGGAGATAAAAACATCAGTGATGAGAGAGAATCATGGATCGGCTGCCTCCTGCACACCCCCCACTGGGGATCATGCCCCCAGCCAGGGCATGTGCCCTGACCAGGAATCGAACTGTGACCTCCTGGTTCCTAGGACGACGCTCAACCACTGAGCCCTGCCGGCCGGGCTGATTCTTACATTGAACTGAATAATGGCGGGGGCCTACAGTGTGTCGGGCATTCTGAACGAACCCAGGCACGGAGACATTCGTAAGAGACACTGCATGAATATAGCCCCGTCAAGGCCACAGCCAAGGGCGTTTTCTGTGGAGTCCTTGTCCTTGGAAAGCGCACATCTTAACAGTTAGCTTTGCCGTCTCCCCGCCTGCAGCTTAGCCGTAAGCCTGCCTTGAAGGTGAAGGATGGAGAACGGCCCGCCGTCTGAAATCTCCGTGTCTTCTGTCTTTCTATTTCGAAGGACGACGTGAGGAAAAGGAG
The DNA here is from genome assembly GCF_964212035.1 of Myotis nattereri. NCBI lineage: Eukaryota > Metazoa > Chordata > Mammalia > Chiroptera > Vespertilionidae > Myotis > Myotis nattereri. The sequence continues at coordinate 214,506,630 of NC_138077.1, read as the reverse complement.
TCTTAAATGAATGTCCTCAGCTTTCACCAGCCGACGACGCGATAAATAAGTGGCCGGTGGTGTCTGCAGTTGAAAGCAAGAACACGGGACGGGGGTGTGTGCATGAGGCTTCCTCCATCACCCTCTGGGCACAGCCCCTGAGCCCCGTGCGACGGATTCTGAGGCGCCTGCTGCGGGCCAGCCTGGCGCGGGATCCTAGGGTGCAAGTTAGAGGTTTACAGACGAGCAGGAGAAAGGACGCGTTGGCTTAGGAAATGGAAGCCTTAGGCTGTCCAGGGACAATACCTGCGCTGCGTAAGGGACAGCTAGTCGTGCCTTTGCTTAGAAAGGACTGATTGTATCCAAAAGCCTTCATCGGAACGGGACCTGCATGTAACTAATAGCGCAGTGATCGATTGGTGCTGCACTAACAGCGTTCGTGTCGTGGGAAGAGCAGGGCTGCTCTTGTCTCCGAAGTCAGAGTAGCCGCGATGAACTGTCATTGCTACGGAGCAGCCAGCGAGTACCAGCTCCGGCATCAGCGATGGCGCTCGATTCTTGGCTGAGAGGTTTTGCCCAGCGACGCCGTGACCGCCCCAGGGAGCAGGTGCCACCGACCTTGCGCTCATTTACAGGATCTGGACTCGTCGCCCCCGAATTCAGACAAGGAAAGACAATTCCCTCTTTTTTTTTTTTTTTAATACATTTTTACTGATTTCAGAGAGGCAGGGAGAGGAGAGGGATAGAAACATCAATGATGAGAGAGAAGTATTGATCTCATGCCTCTTGCACGCCCACACTGGGGATGGAGCCCACAACCCGGGCATGTGCCCTGACTGGGAATCTAACTGTGACCTCCTGGTGCATAGGTCGATGCTCAACCACTGAGCCCCGCTGGCCGGGCAAGAAAAATCCCTCTTACCCAGGAGCTGGGCTCCAGAGAAGGGAGATTCTGGCTGAATAAATGCTCAGAGACTGACAGGGGAGAGAGCTGCGCTCCCTGCCAGCTTTGTTCCCGGAAACCCGGCGAGGTGCCCGGGCCACCTGCGTGCAGAACGCGGGAGTGCGTTTTGTAAACTTCTCAAAGGGGGTGCAGCACGCACAGCGCTGTGCGCCGGCTGTGCCGCGGGGCGGACGTTGTGTGCACCTGTGCACGCCCGCAGGCCTGGCCGGAGCCCAGGAGCCCCCGCGCCCCCCCCCAGCCGCCACCACCCCCCTTCTCACCGGCTGATTCCTAGAACGATCGGTTTGTTTTGCCTATTTTTTCAAACGTCAAGTAAAGATAACCACAGAGTCCATAGCCTTTCCTGTCGGCTGTTCTGATTTAACGCCCCATCCGCAAGATCAATCCCCGTCACTCGCCATGGCACAGACTCTCTCTTCGCCGCCGGTTGTCAAAACAGCCGTGATGGATCCCCGTCTCCCTGTTGATGGGCAGCGGGACTGCTTCCCGACCCGGCCGTGGCGCAGTGCTGCCGGGAACGTTCTGGGCTTTTTCTGGTTTGTTTCTGGTGAATGTCCAGGCACATTCCGGCAGCAGGAGCGGGGCCCCTCCTCCGCCCGGCCTCACGCGGTTTCGAGGGGCCTCCTCCCGTGTCGGGGTTGGCACCCCCATTCCCTGACGGTGGCCGGCGACGTCCTGTGGCTCAAGTCCTGGCCGCAGGCACCGGGCACCTGCCACCTGAGCTGCTGCTCCCACATCTGTCCTCTCGGCCTCAGAGGCCGTCAGACCCGAGTCAGCACCGGCCCCGCCTGTGCCCGCTCCCCCGGCCCTCAGCTCACCCTCGGGGCTGAGCCGCTGCTCTGGGGGCCCCAGGGCCGGCACCGCTGTCTGGCACCCAGGGGGCTGGCGGGGCGGAGGGGGGGTGCGGGGGGGCGTTCCCTGGTGAGGCTGATGGGACAGGCGGAGGGCATGGGTCTGCAGGGGTTGGTTTGCTTCTGAAAAGTGTGCTCTCATCCGGCCGGGGTGGCTGCGCGGATGAGCGTCGCCCTCTGAACCAGGAGGTCATAGTTCGATTCCCGGTCAGGGCCCAGGCCCGGGTTGCAGGGTCCATCCCTAGTGGGGGGCGTGCGGGAGCAGCCGGTCAGTGATTCTCATCATTGATGTTTTCTCTCTCCCCCTCTCCCTTCCTCTCTGAAATCAATACAATATCTTTAAAGGATAAAAAGCGTCAGGAGCCCTGGGGAGGCTGGGCCTTGGCGGGGCCAGCGGGAGGCGGTCATTAGCTTGGGCCCCTCAGGGCCAGGCCGCCGCGCCGGGGAAGGCGTGGGAGCCGGCGGCCGCGCTGTGCGTTTCTCCAGGCGGGTTGTCGCGTGTCGCTGGCCCCACGCTGCGGGACGCAGTGCTGCTCCCGCCGGTGCCCATCCATCACTCCTCGTACCGTGTGGCATCAGAGCCTCTCACTCGCCCCTTCCTGTCCCACTTCCTGGCGCCTCTCGGGGGGAGACATCGCACAGCCTTGCAGCCATCCCACTCCTTCTCCATGGCAACGAGCTGGGGAGGCGGGGACCCCACGGCCACTGCGGCCCCTGATGCAGCAGCCCCCCCAAGCCCACCTGCCCCCCAAGACCACCCGCCCGGGGGGCCGGGGCGTCTTCATTAGCGCTCACGCCTCCCAGCAGAGCTCCTGGCGGGTGACGGGCGGCGAGCCATTTGTCATCGCTGGGCAGATGGGCAAGGCTGTCGCTTCTCAACAAGCCACTCGCCCCCGGGGGCGATAAGATTCCATCTACAGACTGTTTATTGGGAGCCTGTTAGCGCTGACCCCGGAGTCCACTCGAGAGTTTTATTAAACAGGCGGCTGTTCCAGCTGCTGCCATCACGGAAGACGGATGGCGCTGCCAAGGCCAGCGCTGGGGGGGGCGGGTGTGGGGGGAGTGTACCTACCTGCGCCTCAGAGAGCAGGGCACCTCCTGGGGGGACAGCCTGGTGCAGGTCTGTCCATGCTTCTGGGGGGACCGCCTGGTGCAGGTCTGTCCCTGCTCCTGGAGGTACTGCCTGGTGTAGGGGGGTCTGTCCATGCTTCTGGGGGCACCGCCCAGTGCAGGTCTGTCCCTGCTCCTGGGTGTACTGCCTGGTGTAGGGGGGTCTGTCCATGCTTCTGGGGGGACCGCCCGGTGCAGAGGTCTGTCCACGTTGCCCCTTCCTGACGCCTAGCATGTAACCTTCAGGGAGGTGGTGGGAGCTCCCACCTGAGGCTCTGCCATCTGCCCAGGACGGGGAGCCTGGTCCCCGCTGAAGAGAGGCGGGACCAGAGGGCCGGCTCAGCTCAGGACTCCGCCCCTCCCCCCCCCCCCCAGCTCTGCCGCCTCCTCCCATCCTGGGAGGGAAGACACACCTCAGGCTCAGGGAGCCCTGCCCGGGCCGACCCCCAATGCCACCTGGCCCGGAGCCCATCAGCTAGGCAGCGTGTAGCTAAGTAGTCCGGCACTTTTTAAAAAATTCTATATTTGTATTGATTTCAGAGAGGAAGGAAGAGGGAGAGAGAGATAGAAACATCAATGATGAGAGGGAATCATTGATCGGCTGCCCCCTGCACGCCCCACACTGGGGATCAAGCCTGCAACCCCGGCCTGTGTCCTTGAATGGAATTGAACTGCTGTGACCTCCTGGTTTATAGGTCGACGCTCAAACCCTGAGCCAGCCGCTGGGCATCGGCAGTTTTTTTTGAGCCGAGTGACTGGCATTCATTTGCTCTGTTCGGTCAGCGCCCTGGTGGGCAGAGGGTCGCTGGCGCTGGCGGAGCTCATGGCCTGTCCTGACTCAGCCCCGGGGCTGCCGGGAGGGGCCGGCGCCTGCTGCCTGCTCCGTTATTAATCTCAGTGCATCTGGAGCCCTCTCTGCAAACATATTTCGCTGCCGACAAATATATTTGTGCAAACTTTCTCTAATAAATCTTGTGTCAGCCGGCTATTGTCTCTCTTCACACGGCGTCTCCGGATGAAATATTTAAACAATATACGAGCAATAATAAAAACCGCTCGCCGCAGTCACTTTTGTTTTAGGAAAACAGACTGCAGCAGGCGGCAGGCCATCGCTTACAGGCCTCCCCTCCGGCTGCGTTCCCTCCGCGGGGCGTTCCCAGCTCCGAGACCCTCCGAGGGCCCCGCGTTCTCCCGGCTGCAGGGGGAAGGGCAGGACCCACTGTCCTCCTGAGAGAGGCCGCAACGCAGCCGAGAAAGCAGCAAGAGCCTCTCTGAGCTGCCCCCCCTCACCCGCCCCCCGTCCTGCCCTCTGAAAAGGACGCAGGCACCTGGCTGCCGGCTTTCTCCCGGACGTCCCGCTCACGGGGGTCCCCCTTTGTGAAATGTACCGCCGCTCTCCCCTAAGGGGCGTGGAGGACAGGCAGGGCAGGTCCCGCTGCCTGTGGTCCCTGCACCGACTCAGCCGCGTCAGAGGGACGCCCCACCTGGGCTCCAAGAAGGAGACTTGTTCGGTGCCAACAGCTCAGCGGTGACACGGGCTGCGCCCCTGCGGTGTGCGGGGGGCGAGAGGGGGGTGGCCGGGGCTGGAACACCTCCCTGAGGCACTGGCTCCCCTGTTTCGGGGGCTCCCGCTCCCTCCCCCGGAGGCAGGAGGCGTGTTCCTGAGGGAGCTGCCTGGCCCAGGCCGGTCCCCCGGCTGAAACAGGACTCGGGGCTCCTCCAAGGGCTCCGGGAACAGTGAGCGGCTTCATCATTGAGCTGTAACACTAGCGAACTTTCAAACTTTAAAATTTTTTTTAAATTTTATTTATTAATTTCAGAGAGAGAGAGAGAGAGAGAGAGAGAGAGAGAGAGAGAGAGATTGATTTGTTGTCCCACCCGTCCATGCACTCATTGGTTGACTGCAGCCCTGCCTCCTTTCGTCCCTGTAGATCCTGCAGGGTCTGCACCTGCGGGGACTGCAGTGGTCACTCTTGTCTAGGAGGGTGGTGCCAGGTGGGGGGGGGCGGTGCCCGGTGGGGGGGGCGGTGCCAGGTGGGGGGGCGGTGCCAGGTGGGGGGGCAGTGGGTGTGGGCGTGGGAGTCCTCTTTCCTGGAGCAGACAAAGGGGGCGCCTTGCCTGTCAAGCA